>NC_138384.1:30312409-30382330 GCF_054177405.1 Leptonychotes weddellii
CCTCCGTACCACAGATCCACAAACCACACCCACAGGCCAAACCCAGCCCACCCACTTCCTGCTTTTATATAGCCCACAAGGTAAGAATGTTTTTATATTTTTGAAATGGTCTCAAGTCCAAAGACAAATAACATTTGGGAACAGGTGTAAGTTATATGCAATTCAAATTACAGTATACATACACCAAGTTTTCTTGGAACAGAGCCATGCTCGTTCATTTATATATTGTTAGTGGCTGCTTTCATGCATTACAACAGCAGAGCTGAGTAGTTGAGACAAAGACCTTAGAACCAACAAAGCTTAAAATATTTACTATCTTTACAGAAAAACTTTGCTGACCCCTGCTCTATATGTAAGTTCCATAATCTCTCCAAGAGTAACTTGATAGATCAAGTCTACCAACTTACACCATTGTACTGCTGTGCATTACTTTGTCCATGACTTGGGAGGTAAATAAATCTATGCAGTTAGACTTAAAATTTATAGTAACAACTGTCTCCTCAACATCTTCCATGCTCCCATCGAAGTTCATGTCAAAGAGTCAACTAAGATCATATTTGTTACTTATTTAAAAAAATACTTAATGGTAACAGCTATGTGCTTGTGTATACATTGAAATTTAGATATATTAGAATTGAAAATAAAATTTTCAAGTAGCCATTAGGATGGCACCTATCAAGAAAAAACAACAACAACAACAAAAATGACAGCACTGGCAAGGATGTGGAGAAACTGGATCTCGTATTACTTGTGCTTTGCTGATGAGAATGTAAAATGGTGCAGGTGCAATGGAAGACAGGATGGGAGTTTCTCAAAAAGTTAGATCTAGATTTACCATATGATCAGCAATTTCACCTCTGAGTATACAGCCAAAAGAACCGAAAGCAGGGATTCAAAGATACTTGCACACTCACATTCCTAACAGCATTATTAGCAATATTCCAAAGGTGGAAGCAAACCAAGTGTCTATCACGGATGAATGGATAAAAACATGGTATATACATGCAACAGAATATTCTTCAGCAATTAAAAAGAAAGAAAATTCTAACACAGGCTATAACATGGATGATCCTTGAGGACTTTATGCTAAGTGAAATAGGCCAGGTACAAAAGGACAAACAGGATTCTGCTTTTCTTAAGGATCTAGAGTAGTCTCTCTCATAGAGACAGAAAGTAAAATGGTGGTTGCCAGGGACTGGGGGCCGGAGAACAGAGAATAGGTAGTATTTAATGGGTACAAAGTTTCAGTTGGTGAAGATGAAAAAGTTCTAGAGACAGACAGTAGTGCTGATAATTGCACAACAGTGTGAGTATACTCAATGCCACTGAACTATACATGCTTAAAAATGATTAAAATAGGGGCGCCTGGGTGGCTCAGTCAGTTAAGCATCTGCCTTTGGCTCGGGTCATGATCTCAGGGTCCTGGGATTGAGCCCCGCATTGGGCTCCCTGCTCCGCGGGAAGCCTGCTTCTCCCTCTCCCTCTGCCTGCCGCTCCCCTTGCTGTGCTCTCTCTCTCCCTCTGTCAAATAAATAAATAAAATCTTTAAAAAAAGGTTAAAATGGTAAATTTTAAATTATACGTTATTTTAACATAATTTTTAAAAATTCAACTAACCCAGAGACTTGTCATTAATACAATATGATATAGCCAATACAATGGATATAAAAAGGAATAAAGTAGTGATTTATGCTACAACATGGATGAACTTTGAAAACTAAGTGAAAGAAGCCAGTCACAAAAGACCACTTATTAAGGATTCCATTTATTTTTTTTTAAAGACTTTATTTATTTGAGAGAGCAGAGTAAGAGAGACAGTACACAAGTGGGGGTGGGAGGGGGGGCAGAGTGAGAGGAAGCAGAAGACTCCCCACCGAGCAGGGAGCCCGATGCAGGGCTCGATCCCAGGACCCCAGGATCATGACCTGAGCCGAAGGCAGACGCTTAACCGACTGAGCCACCCAGGTGCTCCAATGTATGATTCCATTTATACGAAATGTCCAGAACAGGTAAATCCACAGAGACAGAAAGCAGATTATTGGCTGCCAGAGGCTGGGCGCAAGGAGGGGAAGGGGAGTGACTTCTTAATGAGTATGGGATTTGTTTGGGGATAAAATGTTCTGAAACATTTGGCAATTGTTGTACAATTCCATTGTGAATTATATACCACTGAACTGTACCCTTAAAAACGTTAATGACGGTAAATTTTATTTTTGCGTATTTTACCACTATTTAAAAAAAAAAACATTAAAAATAGCATTGTTCAGAAAAAAAAAAATCTCCAACAGCTCACTTAGACATCATGTAGTTAATCAGCAGAGACAAGTCACTGAGAACTAGGCCCTATCCTACTACCAATCACAGCAATTTGTTATTTCACATAAATGCTATTAGTCTAGCCAAAAAACAAAACAAAACAAAACAAAAAGGGCATTTTCTTAATAAATATAATTCTCTGGTTATTTCTTGACACAAATTTAGAAAACTATTACATTTTTAATAGAAATATTTCGTCCCGGCCTGGAATTAGAGTAGGGCACTACTTCATGTCATGCACAGAAGAGAACAGCTTGATTTTAGGTGCTATATATAGGAGTTCACACTAATAAGAAACAGGTTACACACAGGAACATCGGAGAGAGAGCATGAAGGTGATCTGACAGGGCCTCAGTTTGTGTCTGAGTCTTTGCCCCCAGACCTGCCGAAGAAGGGAGAGGGTCTTTCCTCAAGAAAGCATTAGGAAAAAGTGAGTTCCAAGTAGAAACAAATACCAAAGGCACTTACAGTCAAAGGAAACTAAAGGGTGTTTCTTCGCAGCTTTGTCACCGTAACTCACTTCCAGTATTTTTAAAATCACACTGGCAGCGTCACGCTTTAAATAGGGACAACTCAGTGGAGAATTTCACAGTCAGAAGACCCGGTATTCAAGGGTCATGTTAACCACATCAAACAAAACTAATGTAGTAAAAGCCAACTCAACAGATTCTTGGCACTAAAATTATTTGTAAATACATATATCATGATCTAAGATGAAGAACAGAAGCTTTGATTTTGGTTGCATTCAAGGGAAAAAGCACTAAGATAAAAACACTAAAAATAAGCAAGAAGAGAAACTGAAGTTACAATAAGACTAACTAAAGTTGGGGCGCCTGGGTAGCTCAGTGGGTTAAGCGTCTGCCTTTGGCTCAGGTCATGATCCCAGGGTCGTGGGATGAAGCCCCAAGTCGGGCCCCCTGCTCAGCGGGGAGCCTGCTTCTCCCTCTTCCTCTGCTGCTCCCCCAGCTTGTGCTCGCTCGCTCTCTCTCAAAAAAATAAAATCTTAAAAAAAAAAAAAAAAAAGGAATAACTAAAGTTAATGTGATTAAGAAAAAGACATGGACCCCCCCTAAAGGGAAGGAACCCTAACCACCATCTTCCAGGACAGCAGAGGCATTTCAGAAAGACCGCACTGAGATGCCCTCTAAACGGTTCCTACAGAAAAAGAAAAACGAAAAGGCAAAACAAGCTCCTCCTGCCAAACTTGAATGTCAGCCTCCCTACCTTAATTGTTTGACCTTGAGGGGGGAAAATTAAATTTACAAGCAGCCAAGGAAATAAAGCAATGTTTGTTAAGCACTGCGAAATGGGTCTTAAAATGGGTCTGTGGACACTTCTCCCAGTCCATACATTCTCCATGAGAATTTTTAAATTGTGTGTTTCCATTTCAGTATTACTCTAAAAACATGAACATAAGCCTGTTCTGGATCATCCAGATGCTTCCCTGGAAACAGAGAGCTGCCCAGGGATTTCCCGGCCCACGTGTGTGCTGTTGTGTTTACCATCGGGCTAAGGCCAAATAACAGGATTTTAATCGGTCGGTACTAACAGTCAAGAACAGAGTTAAGAACTGGTAAGTATATAATGCACATATACCAGTTAATGGTCAAATGTCACCCCTGTGTAGTTTTCTTGTTTTCAGAACAGAGAAAAGTGGTGAGAGAACAGAGCAGTCACATGGCCAGGTAATACAGGCATTCCCAAAGAGCCCCCAACACCACAGCAGACCGTAGTGTATTCACACTGAGTGTACAAGTTGAGTAAAAACATCATCTGTCCCATAAAATTAATTTTAATTTTACTGGTTTTGTCATTTTACCTGTAATCTGTTAATCTGTCTTGTTTTTATAATCTTTTAAGCATAAGAAATGTATCCTTGTGTGCATTCTTACAATAAAAATAACTTAAGCTCCTGTACACCAAGGGCATTCTATGGCGGAAGAAATCTTATTTAAAAAACAGCGCTGGGGAGGGGCGCCTGGGTGGCTCAGTCAGTTAAGCGGCTGCCTTCGGCTCAGGTCATGATCCCAGGGTCCTGGGATCGAGCCCTGCGTCAGGCTCCCTGCTCAGTGGAGAGTCTGCTTCTCCCTCTCTCTCTGCCTACTTGTGCTCTCTCTCTGTCAAATAAATAAATAAAATCTTTAAAAAATAAATAAATAAAAATAAAAAACAGTGCTGGGGAAAGATCCAAATGGACATTTCTTCAAAGAAGATACATAGATGACCAATAAGCATATGAAAAGATACCCAGCATAATTAAGTTACCGGAGAAAAGCAAATCAAAACCACAAGATACTATTTCAACCTGTTAGGATGGCTGTTATCAAAAAGAAAAAAAGAAAAAGAAAATAACAAATGTTGGTGAGGATGTGGAAGAATCAGAACTTCCCTGCACTGCTGGTGGGAATATAAAATGATTTAGCTGTGGTGGAAAATAGTCTGGCAGTTCCCCAAAAAGTTAAACACAGAATTATCATTTGATCCAGCAATTCTACTTGTAGATATAAATCCAAAAGAACTGAGGGGGGTGGGGGTGGGGTAACAGGGTGATGGACATTAAGGAGGGCACGTGATGTAATGAGCACTGGGTGTTGTATACAACGATGAATCACTGACCTCTACCTCTGAAACCAGTAAGACACTATATGTTAATTGATTGAATTTAAATTAAAAAAAGAAAAAAGAGCTAAATCTAAAAGAACTGAAAGCAGAAACTCAAGATACTCATACACCAATGTTCAAAGCATTGTACACAACAGCCAAAAGGTGAAAACAACACAAATGTCCATCGACAGACGAATGGATAAACGAAATGCAGTCTAACTATACCGAGAATATTAGTCGGCCATAAAAAGGAAATTCTAATACATAAAACATGGATAAACCTTAAAGACATTATGCTAAGTGGAATAAGCCAGCTACAAAAGGACAAATGCCATCTGATTCTCCTTATATGAGGTACTGAGAATAGGCAAATTCATAGAAAAAATAGAATACATGGGGCGTCTGGGTGGCTCAGTCGGTTAAGTGTCTATCTTCAGGTCAGGTCATGATCCCAGGGTCCTGGGATCGAGTCCAGCGCCCAGCTCCCGGCTCCCCGCTCAGGAGGGAGTCTGCTTCTCCCTTTCCCTCTGCCCCTCCCCCACTCGTGCGCACGCACACATACGTACACACACACACACTCTCTCTCTCTCAAATAAATTTAAAAATCTTTAAAAATATGTAGAATAGAGGTTAGTTACCAGAGGCGGGGGAGGGGAGAATGGGAAATAACTGTTTCATGGTACAGAGTTTCCACTTGGGATGACAAGAAAGTTCTGGAAATGGATAATGGTGATGGTTGCACACCAGTGTGAATGTACTTAGTGCTACTGAATTGTATGCCTGAAAATGGTTAAAATGGTAAATTTTATGTTTTGCATATTTTATCACAATAAGAAAAACTTAACACTGGATATCTGCCAAAAATATTTTATGAAGATCATAACTTGAGAGATACTGCTACAGAGTTAGAATTAAAAATTAAACTATTTATGTAATGTTTAAAAATACAGACATAAATTATATATATTGCTATGGACATAAACACAGAAGCATAAAAACGTGGATAGAGGACATATATCTCTTTGCCTTGCAAGAGCAGTTACCCCTGGGAAAGGAGGGAGGTAAATGGGAGGTGTACCAAAGGGTGTTCAAGCGTATCCAAAAAACTATATTCCTTAAATTAAAAAAAGGAGGGAGGGAGGAAAAAGAAGTCACATTTGTTAAACCCAGTACTCAGGGGCTCACTATGGCACTTTGTATCCTCTCTACACCTTCAAAGTAGTTACTAGTAAAAATCTGAAATGACTAAGAATCCAAAGTTTACATAATGAGGAGTTAAAACTTCCTTCCACCATTCTACACAATGAATAAGCAGACAGCCCACTGACAGGCCGTGTTCCCCGACTTACCGGCAAGAGTACCTCTACTTTCCTCCTCTCTCTCCACAGATCCAAGACACCACCAACAGCAATCAAGAACTGTCAGTCAGCATTCACTAGCCAGAACGACCTCTCGCTCTGAGAACACAATGGGTCCTACAATTTTTGCTGGCCTCCAAGTTGCAAGTTAAATAAACACTAGTTCCCATTAGAATTCATGTAAAAACTGCAGCACTTTTACCAACGAACAAGTGAATTCCTATCAGGCTAATAATACAGTTAAGACTGTTTCGGGGCACCTGGTGGCTCAGTCAGTTAAGCATCTGACTCTTGCTATCTGCTCCGGTGTTGATCTCAGGGTGGTGAGTTCAAGCCCCGTGTTGGGCTCCACGTTGGGCATGGAAGCCTACTTAAAAAAAAAAAAAAAAAAAAGACTTTCATCATCACTTACTGCGGGTAACTGAAAATAGTCACTAATAAAAACGTGAAAGCAACTGCAACTTTTGCCAGTTTATATCAAGACTGTACAAATAAGATCAGGGTGGAAATAACCCAAGTCTTCCCCCACAGAGACACATATGACTAGGTCTTTCCTTCTTCTTAGCTGAAACACTATTTCTCTTTCACTACTAACACTATTTCATACTCTGCAAGTATGGGAGATGTGAAAGCATACTAGGTCAAAATGACACTAAGAGGGGGGCCTGGGTGGCTCAGTCGTTAAGCATCTGCCTTCGGCTCAGGTCATGGTCCCAGGGTCCTGGGATCGAGCCCCACATTGGGTTCCCTGCTCAGCAGGGAGCCTGCTTCTCTCTCTCCCACTCCCCCTGCTTGTGTTCCCTCTCTCGCTGTGTCTCTGTCAAATAAATAAATAAAATCTTAAAAAAAAAAAAACCATGACACTAAGAACCAAAAGGGGAAAACTCCTAGGTGTCTACCCGAGAGAACTGAAAATGCAGCCCCTGCAAACACTGTTCATAGCAGCATTATTCACAATAGCAAAGAACTGGAAACAACCCGTGTCCATTGACTGCTGAATGGATAAACACAATGTGGTATATCCATACAATGGAATGTTACTCAGCCACACAGAGGAACGAAGCTCTGACACATGCTACGACATGGATGAACCCTGAAAAACAAGGCAGACACCACACACACTGTAGGATTCCATTTATAGGAAATGTCCAGAATAGGCAAATCCACAGAGACAGATAGTAGACTGCTGATTACCTACCGAGTTTTGGGGAAAGACAGAGAGTAACTAATGGATAGGAGGTTTCTTTTGGGGATGATGAAAATGTTCTAAAACTTATTCTGGTGATGGCTGCACAATTCTGTGAATGCACTAAAAGCTATATCAACTGTCCATCTTAAATGATTGTGATTTTCAGCTCAATGAGGCTGTTATTTTAAAAAAAAAGGTGGGGGGGAATAGGACAAGCTGCCATCACAGCCCTAAAAAGATTCTGCCTTGATTTGTTTGCTACCACAAAGCACCATAAGAGGAATAGAAAAGGGGTACGTGGGTGGCTCAGAAGGTTAGGCGTCTGCCTTGGGCTCGGGTCATGATCTCAGGGTCCTGGGATCGCATCCCATGTCGGGCTCCCAGCTCAGCAGGGAGTCTGCTTCTTCCTCTCCCTCTGCCTCTCCTCTGCTTGTGCTCTCTCTGTCTCTCTCTCTCAAATGAATAAATAAAATCTTAAAAAAAAAAAAAAAAAAAGAGGAACAGAAGAGTCTTAAATCAATAAAAAGAAGATTTATAGACCCAGGTAATGAATGACTTATTCCAACCAAATCAAATCACCACCTGACATTTAAGTTAGCACATGGGCCAAGGGAACGGACAATCTGTTACCCTTTTTGAAATACTGAAAACACTTGCAGACCACATTCTATCAGGACCCCCAAAGTGTCTAGGAATCCCAGGGTCACCATCCAAGGCCATTGAGAGAGATTTTAATGTACAAACAATCTAATGCTAGCGTCCAGTAGCTTCTGCACACGTCACTAGAGAGTCCATGAATCTGCATCTGCCCATCTAAGCTCTCTCCTAGGCACTGCTGGTTTCACAGGACAATCTTCAAGCATCCACAAAAGGTAAAAACACCACCACCACTACAACCCCACAAAAACCTCTTTTTACGCTGAACTTCCTTACCAATGAGCGCACACTACATGTCCTTAAATTCACAATTACTTAGGGAGCCTTGTCGCATTCCATGGAAAGATACACAGACCCGGACAATTCTTGGGCATTCTTCTCCCCTGTATGATACAACCACCCATCTCTGGAACGCCTCAATCCCTTACCTTACCTCGCTCCTGGTCATGTGATCTTCTGGCCAAGGACAAACAGCCACTGTTCTGAGTCAATGGTGCCAAGTCCACCATCGCCTCACTTTCAGATAAGAGAGTGATAAGCGTGAGAAAAGTGAAAACATTAACAAACTAGTGCAACCTCAGAGCAGAACATCAAAACAACACACTTACACAGATGTCAAAAACACCAACACCCGCGCCACAAACCCATGGGGCAAAAATCTCACAACCACTGCCCCAAGACAAAAACAGATAAGATGATAAAGTCTAATCTACTTGGTGCGGGAGAGAAGAGGAGCCGGAGCGGCCTTCAGAAAAGTGGTAAAGTTCCCTTCCTTCGCTGTTAGCCACACAATCTTCCTGGCAGCATATAAGAAGAAACCCAGTGTGGGGTGCCTGGCTGGCTCAGCTGGTAGAGCATGTGACTCTTGATATCACGGTCCTGAGTTCAAACCTCACACTGGGCATGGAGCCTATTTAAAAAAAAAAAAGAAGAAAAAGAAAGCCAGCGATCTTATTTTGAGGAACACAGATGGAGACAACAGCTAAAAAGCAAACACCACTTTGTGTAAGCATGCTTCCAATGCTTTATTCATGACAGAAAATAGAAAGTGACTTCAATGTCCAACAACAGGGTAGGGGAGAGCCTAAGTAAACCCTGGTATGGTCCCATAGGAAAATATATTTATCCCCCTCCAAAAAAGGCTACATTTGTAGACAACGTAAATACATGGAAAAGACCATGCAAAATGTAGACTAGGGAAAGCACTAAGAGCATGCATGTTGATGAAAATTACTTTTATTTTTTTAAGGCGGGGAGGGGCAGAGGAAGAGAGAGAGAACAGGCGTGGGGCTCGATCCCACAACCTTGAGATCATGACCTGAGCCCAAATCAAGAATCGAACGCTTAACTGACTAAGCCACCCAGGCACCCCGATGAAAACTTTTTTTTTTTTAAAGATTTTATTTATTTGACAGAGAGAGAGCGAGAGCAGGAACACAAGCAAAGGGGAGTGGGAGAGGGAGAAGCAGGCTTCCCACGGAGCAGGGAGCCCAATGCAGGGCTTGATCCCAGGACCCCGGGATCATGACCTGAGCCGAAGGCAGACGTTTAACCGACTGAGCCACCCAGGCGCCCCGAAAACTTTTTTTTTTTTTTAAGATTTTATTTATTTATTTGACAGAGAAAGACACAGCGAGAGAGGGAACACAAGCAGGGTGAGTGAGAGAGGGAGAAGCAGGCCTTCTGCGGAGCAGGGAGCCCGATGCGGGGCTCGATCCCAGGACCCCCGGGATCATGACCTGAGCCGAAGGCAGACACTTAACAACTGAGCCACCCAGGCGCCCCACCGAAAACTATTTTTTTAAATGGATCTTTTACAGTGACACAAATAAGAGTTTATGGAGACTAGAAAACAGTTGATACTTTATAATGAAGAGTTTCTTTGAAATGGCCATGCTTGTTATTTCATAGTCAAACTGACCAAATATACAAGAAAAATTATTATACACACAACCTAAAGTTTCTAACACTATTACAATAGGCAAGCACCAAAGAAAATGCAGAACACATCAAATTCTCTTGGTATTTCTTGCTGTTTTGACACAATTATTCTGGCTACCATTATCTGTTAATCATCTTCACATCACTAACCTAATTCAGCATTTTTTTCCAGAATGTTTCCAAGTCAGCACCCAGCACATTGGCACGGGGCACACAGTTATTAGCAGACATTATTGGGGCGGGGGGGGGGGTCTGCATAGCAAACCCAAAAGACTCTTCATGTTTATGACAATTATAAACAAAAAGCTGACATTTGCTCTGCTATTTCGTGTCTTCACTCAAATCCCTGCAAGTTCAGTGACACCCAGCAAATTCTCCTGAGTCAACTCCATCAGCTTCTGCAGCGCGGCCTGGCCCGAGGACGATTTAGCACTGAACCATGCAGCCCCCACCCCCCCACCCCGCACCAGCAATCTCACAGCACACGTGCACATGGCACCTTGCCCAAGAATGCTTACCACAGCCCTGGAAACAGCCTCTGTGTTCATCAATAGGAAAATGGCTTAAAAAATTATGGTACAGCTTTACAGCTGAATTCTACATAGCATTTACAGAACACGTTTCCAAGCAGAAGTTATAAAATAGTATGTATTTTCTTTGGTTGGTCGACCTGATAAGGAAAAGTTCTGGGGGGATTCACAGGACACTGGAAGCCAACACGCCCGCCGAAGAAGAGGCTGGTGCTAAAGAAGGGCAGTCACGTGGGACTCTGGACTTTTCTGTAACGCCTTTAGTTTTTAAAAAGTGAGTAAATGCATGCCTTACTTACATAATTACAATTTAAGAAAAATCTCTGGGTCATACATTGTATATGCTTTATCTAATATTCCATTAAGGGGATTCCAATCTATATGAATGCCAGGTGGTTTGAACCTAAGTGAAGGCACACCGTCTTCACATTTAAATACACAAATATTCCCCTCTGTACCTCTCCAACAATATGCTCTTCCTCGCTTAAAAACAAATGCAGACCCCCCCACAAAAAAATATGGGGGGGAAAAGCGCTTTTAGTACAACACCAAATTTCTTGAAGATCTTACACATCATCTCAAATTCTTTAATAAGCATTTTTACTTTTAATCCAAAAAATAACAGCATTACAAGGCCTGAGCCAACCTTCACTTCATTAAAATGATGTCTGTTGCCCACGTAACTATTCTGAAATTGTTTCAATCACTTGGTCTGGTTTTAATCAACACAGAAGAAGTAGGGGGGAGGCACCACCTCCATCGCAGCCTCAGACAATTTCCAGGACCAGACTAGGAGTCCCTCTACAGCAGTGGGGTCTGAGAGTTCTGAGCTCCCTAAGGGATTTTGGGAATTAGCCAGGTCTGGGAACCCATGCTTTAAACGATGCTTTAAGCAGTACTCCTCAACCTGTGCTGCATATGATTATTACTTCTTACAGCAGGATGTGAAAGCCACCCCTCCCCCCTGCAGGCCTATTAAATCAGACTCTGAAGAGCGGGCTCCAGTCATCAGAATTTTTTTTTTCTCATTTCCTTAGACTGAGAACGCTGCTTTGAAGTAACGGGTTTAGGAGTTCCTCTTAGAGAGCTCGTTAAGCAGAACACCATTATCTGCATGGGCTGTAGGAAACAATAACATGCTAGGGGAGGAGCCAAGACACGACATATAGTTTTATTTGCAATCACACAGTTTGGACTGATAGGGCTCAGACTCTCGATACACTGAGACCTGTTACAATGTAGGACTAAGAAGCTCTGATTTCAGGTAAAGGCAAAGTCATTCCATTAGCTGTGAAACTTGAAGTCTTTTAACCTCTCTGAGGTTCAAATGATCAATTTCTTAAAAAGGATTGGAATAAATGACTTCTGAAGATCCTTTGATCTCAAACCCCATGATGATTATACCACATGGCTACAAATCAGTCAAGTCCATAAGCAGAGAGGTCAAATGCATGAATATCCTCTACAAGTATCAGATTCATCAGATATATTTCTGTGCTTGTCTACATAAAAACCCTATTCCTCATCAGACCGTAAAAAATCCTAACGGAACACAACTACATTCTATCAGATCAATCATAAATGAAAATTAAACTAGACAAATAAGTCCCAAGATAAATAAAAACGTGGCATAAAAGAAAAATTTCCAGTAACTTTCACCTTTTCCTTGGCAACATTCTAATTTTTACAATTTTTTTCCATTTTAAAAAATTATAGTAAAATACACATAAAATTTACCATTCAAACCATTTTTAAGTGTACAGTTCTATGGAATTAAGTACATTCACAATGTTATGTAACCATCACCACTATCCACCTACAGAATCTTTTTTAAAGCCACTTTATTGAATTATAACTGACGTAAAATATTTATTATGTAATATATGGAACTCAGTGAGTCTGGGGATAAGTATATACTCGTGAAACTGTTACCACTATCAAGGCCAGCAAAACATCCACCGCCTTCCCAAATCTCCTCCTGCTCCCTTTATTTATTTTCTGTTTATCTTTTTAAGTGTGTGGTAAGAATATTTAATGTAAGATCTACCCTCTTAGCCAATTTTAGGTATAGGTATAGTATTAGAAGTTACAGGCACTATGCTATACAGACTTCCAGAACTTATTCATACTGCACAACTGTAAGTTTACTCCAGAACTTTGTCAAATGAAATGTTTATACCCATTAACACTAAAATTCCCCATTCTCTTCTTCCCACAGCCCATGGCAACTACAAATCAACTTTCTGTCTCTATGAATGACTACTCTCTAGGCACCTCACAGAAGTTGAATCATTCAGTATCTGTCCTTTGTGACTGGGTTTTTCTCACTTGGCATGTCATCAAGGTTCATCCAAGTTGTAGCACAGGTCAGAATTCCCTTCCTTTTTAAGGCTAAATAATATTCCACTGTATGTATATGCCACATTTTGTTTATCCATTCATCCATCAACACTTGAGTTGCTTCATTCTGATTTTTCTAACCATATGGTATTTTGAAGTCACATACAATAAAGATAACTGAACCTTACATCACCAGCATTTCTTATGGATAAATAAATACATAATCAAGCAAGCAAGCAGACCACATCTAGAACATAAAACACACCTTAACAAATTTAAAAGAATAGCAATCATATAAAGTATGCTCTGGCATTAAACTAGGTATCAGTAACAAAAAGATAGAGGACAAATCCCAAAATACAATATTTGGAGATTAAACACACAATACTTGGAGATTAAGTAAAACATAGGTCAAAGAAGTCTCAAGAGCTATCTCTAACTAAATGAAAATACAATTTATCAAAACTTGTGAAATTTAGAGAAAGCAGTACTTATAAAAAAATTTATAGCACTGAATGCAAATATTAGAAAAGATCTAAAAATCAATTATCTAAGTTTCTACCTTACAGAACTAGAAAAAGATGAACAAATTAAATTCAAAGAACAAGAAAATAAAGTTAGAGCAGAAATCAATAAAAATAAGATCAATAAAGAAAAATCAATCAGACCAAAAGGTGATTCCCTGAAAAGACCAGTAAAACTGATAAATCTCTAGTCAGATTAACTGAGGGGGAAAAAAGAGAAGACACAAATTACTAATATCAGAAATGAAAGAAGGGCCAACACTACTACGCCTAAGGACACTAAGACGATAGTAAAGGATTATTATGAACGACTCTTTTTGATAATCTAGATGAAACAGACCAATTCCTTGAAAGAGACAATCTATCAGAATTTACACAAGGTGAGAGGCGCCTGGGTGGCTCAGTTGGTTAAGGGTCCAACTCTTGGTTTTGGCCCCGTGAAGGGCTCCCTGCTCAGCAGGAGTCTGCTTGTCTCCTTCTCTCTCTGCCCCACCCCCGCACCCACCCCAGCAAGCTCTCTCTTTCTCTCAAATAAATAAATCTTTTTAAAAATTTTAATTAAAAAAAAAAAGAATTTACCCAAGATGAAAAGAACCATCTGAATAGGCCTATATCTACTAAGGAAACTGATCAATAACTAATAACCTTTTAAAACTGAAAACAGATGGGTTCACTGGTGAAATCTACCAAAAGTTTGAGGACGAAATTATCTCAATTCTCTACAATCTCTTCCAGAAAATAGAAGTAGAGGGAATACTGTCTAACTCATTCTATGAGGCCAGCATTACCCTAATCCCCAAACTAGACCAAGACATTAGAAGAAAGAAAAACTACAGCCAATATCTCTCATGAACACAGATGTAAAAACCCTCAACAAAATACTGATGAAGTAAATCCAACAATGTACAAAAAAATAATATACCATGACCAAACAGGATTTATTTCAGGTATGCAAGACTGGTTCAAGATTCAAAAATAAATACATGTAATCCATCACATCAACAGGCTAAAGAAAAAATAAATCCTATGATCGTATCAATAGCTACAGAAAAAGCATTTAAAAAAAATCCAACACCCAATCAAAAATTCTCAGCAAACTTGGAACAGAGGGGAAGTTTCTCAACTGGATAAAGAACATAAACAAAAATCCTACAGCTAACATCAAACTTAACAAGGAGAAATTAGACACTTTACCACTAAGATTAGGAACAAGGCAAGATGTCCATTCTCACTCTCTTAATTCAGCATCACAGGAGCCTTAGCAGATGCAATACTACAAGAAAAAAAAGTGTACAGACTGGGAAGGAAGAAATAAAACTGCTTTTTTTGGTGATGACATGATTATCTACGTAGAGAATCCCAAAGAAACAACAAAAAAATTCCTGGAATTAATAGCCATTAAGGTTGCAGGATACAAAGTTAATAAACAAAAGTCAATTGCTTTGTTATATACCAGCAATAAACAACAGGAATCTGAAATTTAAAATGCAACACCATTTACATTAGCATCAAAAAAAAAAAGAAGAAATACTTAGATATATAATCTAACAACATATGTATAAGATCTCGACAAAGGAAACCACAAAACTCGAATGAAAGAAATCAAAGAAGATCTAAAGAAATGGAAGACAATCTCAGGTACATGGATAAGAAGACTCAAAATTGTCAAGATGTCATTGTCATTTCTTCCCAACTATATACACAGATTCAAGGAAATCCCAATCAAAATTCCAGCAAGATTATTTTGTGCATTATCAACAAACTGATTCTAAAATTTATACGGGAAGTTATAAAAAAAAAAGACCCAGAATAACCAATACAACATAGAAGGAGAACAAAGTTGGAGGACTGACACTACCTGACTTCAAGACTTACTAAAAACTAAAGCAATAAAAAAACAAAAACAAAAAAACACTAAAGTAATCAAGACAGCGTGGTACTGGCAAAAGAATACACAAAGAGATCATAGAACAGAAAAGAGAGCCCAGAATGAGACCTACACAAAATACAGTCTACTGATCTTTAACAAAGGAGCAAAGGCAATCCGATGGGGGAAAGACAGTCTTTAGCACGGTGCCAGAAGAACTGGACATTCACATGCAAAAAAATGAATCTAGACACTGATATTCCAATGGATCACAGACCTAAATGCAAAACAAAACTATAAAATTCCTAGAAGATAACTCAAAAGAGAAAATCTAGGTGACCTTATCTTTGGCAATGACTTCTCAGACACAATACCAAAAGCACGTCCAGGAAAGAAAGTATTGCTAAATTGAATTTCACTAAAAGTAAAAACTTCTGCTTTGAAAAAGACACTGTCAAAAGAATGAAAAAGCAAGCCACAGACTGGGAGAAAATTTTTACGAAACATGTATTTTTTTTTTTTTTTAAGATTTTTTATTTATTTATTTGACAGAGAGAGAGACAGCGAGAGCAGAACACAAGCAGGGGGAGTGGGAGAGAGAGAAGCAGGCTTCCCGCTGAGCAGGGAGCCCGACGCGGGGCTCGATCCCAGGACCCCGGGATCATGACCTGAGCCGAAGGCAGACGCTCAACGACTGAGCCACCCAGCCGCCCCACGAAACATGTATTTGATTAAAGGACTGGTATCCAAAATATACAAAGAGCTCTTAAAATTCAACAGTAAGAAAATAACACAATTAAAAACCAAGCAAAACACCTGAGCAAACACCTCTCCAAAGAATATAGAGGCAAATCAGCATATGAAAAGATACTCAACATCATATGTCATTAGGGAACTGCAAATTAAAATGAGATACTACTACACACCTCCCAGACTAGCCAAAATCCAGAACACTGTCAGTACCAAATGCTGGCAAATACGTGCAACGGCAGAAACTCATTCACTGCTGGCGGGAACGTAAAACAGTACAGTCACTTTGTAATACAGTTTGGCAGTTTCTTAAAAAACTTAACATACTATTCCCATTCGATCCAGCAATCTTCCTTCTTGGTATTTACCCAAATGAGCTGAAAACTCATGTACACACAAAAACCTGCATACAGATGTTTTATTCCTAACTGCCAAAACTTGGAACAACCAAGCTGTCTTTCAATAGGTCATTGGATAGTGTTAACCACCATACAATGAAGTATTATTCAGCAATAAAAAAATAAAAAGTTAAAAAAAAAAGAGCTATCAAGCCAGGAAAAGATATGGCGGAAGCCTAAATTCGTATCAGTGAAAGTAGACACATACTGCACGATTACATGACATTCTGGAAAACGTAAAACTAAGAAGACAGTAAAAAGATCAGTGATTGGGGCGCCTGGGTGGCTCAGCCGTTAAGCGTCTGCCTTCAGCTCAGGTCCTGATCCCAGGGTCCTGGGATCGAGCCCCGCGTCGGGCTCCCTGCTCGGCGGGAAGCCTGCTTCTCCCTCTCCCACTCCCCCTGCTTGTGTCCCTTCTTCACTCTGTCTCTCTTTGTCAAATAAATAAATAAAATCTTTAAGAAAAAAAAAAGTGATTGCGAGGGCCTCAGGCAGAGGGAAGGATGGATAGGGGAAGCACAGAAGACTTTTAGGGCAGTGAAACTGTTCTGTACGATGCTATGATGATAAAGACATGTCATTAAACATTTGCCAAAACCTACGAGATGTAAAAAACAAAGTCTGAACCCCAACGTAAACTATGGACTTTAACTGTAATGCATCGATATCTGGCTCATCAATCATAACAAATGCAAGATGTTAATTATAGGAGAAATGGGATGGGAGTAGGGGAGTGAGGGAGTATATGAGGACTCTGCACTTTCTGCTCAATTATTCTGGAAATACAAAACTGCTCAAAAAAAAAAAAATTCTACTAATACACACACAAGTGCACACGCACGCACGCGCACACACGCACTGTGGTGGAGGAGAGATAGAAGAACAGCCACCTCAGAAGAGAAGAGTCCTTGACTGTCTCTATGCTGCCCGGCCTCAGAGATGCCCTTCCCTACTACTGACTTTCCCAGAAGGGGCGACCACCAACTCCTAAGGAAGCTGAAGCCAAACTATGACCTGGAGGCATCACCCTGGAGCCCTCTTTTACCTGAGGCCAAACCCTTTTCTTTACACAGCTGCCACCATGCTTGCTATGTGGTTTTTTTTTTTTTTTAATTTTTATTTATTTATTTGACAGAGAGAGACACAGCGAAAGAGGGAACACAAGCAGGGGGAGAGGGAGAGGGAGAAGCAGACTCCCAGCTGAGCAGGGAGCCCGATGCCGGGCTCGATTCCAGGACCCTGGGATCATGACCTGAGCCGAAAGCAGACGCTTAACGACTGAGCCACCCAGGTGCCCCGCTATGTGGTTTTTATATGTAAATAGTGGCTTTTAAAATAAATATTTGATTGGGGGGGGGAATCACTCGATTTAGTACCGGAAGGAATCCTTTCTATAATGCTGTATAGATCACATTAGCCTGAGGGCGGGAACGATTCGCACCAAGGTTAAAGAACGTTAGAAGAAGAGGAAGAAATATAATCCAAGTTTAATTTCAAGGACAAATAAATGTGTTACTCCTGGTTGTTGCGTCAAGGCCGTGAGAACTCTGTCTCCCAAGCGGAGGCTCACAGGCCACTAGATCCACCACGGTCTTCTTCAGCTAACACAAGCGGAAAGCAAAACGCAGGGATGGCCAGAGACGAAGGCCTCCCTGGGCAGTCCCAGCCACCCATCAAAGGCCCAGCGTAGCTCACTACAGGCGGAAGCAACTGCCTTTTCCACGCATCCTGCGCTAGTCAGCCCAAAGCCCACCTCCGCTTTTTGATGCAGCCCACCTTGCTTCCTTCTGCTCATTCACAGAGCCAGTCAGAAGTTATATCCCCCTTCTCACTCTTACCCCATGTGCCCTGTGAGAACTGTGCCCTTAGGATAACCAAAGAGCTGAGGAGGAAATGTTTCTCCCTTCACGAGTGTTGCAGCTGACAACTGACAGAGGTTCAAGAGAATAAGACTATTACAAGTTTACAACCCTAGTGATGAACTAATAAATATAGGCAATGATCACTAATGGCTACTAATATCACAAAAAGAAAGACGCTCGGACATTATGTGTCTTCTGGGAAAAGTACAGATCACCATCTATGACGTATTCTTTTTTTTTTTTTTTAAGATTTTATTTATTTATTTGAGAGAGAGAGAGAGCACAGAGGGAGAAGAAGTAGACTTCCTGATGAGCAGGGAGCCCGACTCGGGGCTCGATCCCAGGACCCCGGGATCATGACCTAAGCTGAAGGCAGACACTTAACCGACTGAGCCACCCAGGCACCCTTCTATGATGTATTCTTGGGGAAAAAAAACAAAACCCATAATCAAGCCTCTAGTTCTAACTACACACTTATAGAAAATACAGGGGGACAAAGGAACATATTAAATTGATACCAAGGGAATGCAATCAGCAAAACTCAGCAGAAAAGTTTACAGGAAAAACAACTCAATTTCTTCAACAAATAAATTTATGAGGGGAAAACAGATGGCAGACAAAGCTGTAGATTAAAAGATTTAAAGGGCATTTCAACCAATGGCAATGCAAAACCTCATACGGATTCTGATTTTAGCAAACCATTAAAAAATAATTATGGCATATCTGGGAAAATACGAACATTGGATATTTGATGCAACTAAGGAATTAATGTTAATTTTAGGTGTAATTACAGTATTGTGATTATGGTTTCTTTTTAAGTCCTTATCTAGAGACATATACAGAAACATTTATACAAAATGATGCGACATCTGTAATTTGCTTCAAAATAATGGGGGGTAGGAATGAATATAAGGTGCGCTGGTGAGATAAGTTTGGCCAGGATTGATCACTGTTGAAGCTACATGATGAGTACATGGAGGTTCATTATCCTATTCTCTCCACTTCCATATTGTTTGTAATTTTCCACAATAAATAGGTTTTACAAAATTAACTGGAATAATTTCAGACCTCCTTTAGTTGAGGTCTACCGTCACAGCAGATCCTGTCTGTTCACTATCTACCTTAAATATGCTAAATACTATATATCCAACTTGTCCCTTTAGAGCTTATCATTTGAAACTAGTACAATCAGTTTTTCTTTTCTAACCCTTCACAACCTAACCGATCTTTCAAAACATTAGCAAAAATCTCCACCCAAAGTTTGCCCTTACCTCATTAGTCAAAAGCAACCTCTCCACCTTATTGCACTATCCAACCAGACCATAATCTTCCAAGAGGCAAGGAACATGTTTTACTGTCATCACTTCCCAAAAAAAGTCTAGCACAGTAGTTTGCACATAACAGTTGATTATCCAACCAAAATATGTGTGGATCAGTCTGGCCTGTGCAGGGATGAGTGGCAAAACCAACAAGTAATATTAATATCAAAAGCAGAGGACACATTTACAAATTCTATTGGTCATGAAGAATGGATGAACACATTGTGATAGATCCAGACAATGGAATACTACCGACATTAAAAAGTAACACCAATATTACACGCAACAATATGGATGAATCTCCAAAACATCATGGTAAGAGAAAGAAATCAGGCACAAAAGACTACAGGGTATATATCATTTCATTTATATGAAACCCTAGAAAAGGCAAGTGGTCGCTTAAAGCAAGAGAAGAGGTAAGGGGATTGACTATAAGGGCACGACGGTACTTTCTGAGTGTTGGAAATGTTCTGTATCTCTTCCTAGATCTTGACTGTTACAGTTACACAACTGTATATATTTACCCAGTCACCAAACTGTAACAATTAAAATGGGTGAATACTATAATTATAAATTATACCCTAATAAAACTATTTAAATATCATAAAATTAGAATTAAAAATTATAAATATTTGTGGGTTTTGTTTTGTTTTTTTAAGACTTTATTTGCCAAAGAGAGGGAGAGAGAGAGAGAGAGAGAAATACACAAGTGGGGGAGCGGCAGGCAGAAGGAGAAGCAGGCTCTCTGTCAAGCAAGGAGCCTGACATGGGACTTGATCCCAGCACCCTGGGATCATGACCTGAGCCGAAGGCAGACGCTTAACCCACTGACCCAGCTAGGCATCCCCGTGGGGTTTTTTAAATTTTACTTATTTGAGAGAGAGCGTGAGCACGAGCAGGGGGAAGGGGCAGAGGGAGAGGGAGAAACAGGCTCCTCAATGAGCAGGGAGCCCAATGCAGGGCTCAATCCCAGGACCCTGGGATCATGACCTGAGCCAAAGGCAGACAATTAATCAACAGAGCCACCCAGGCACCCCAAAATTATAAATATTTGTAATAGGACAGACCAAGAGCCTCTTACAAATTAATAAGACAGCAAAAGAAAGCTAGGCAATGCTCTTTCTGCCATCTTTCCGTGTCGCCATAATGGTGAGCATGAATGTCCTGGCAGATGCTCTCAAGAGCATGAACAACGCTGAAAAGAGAAGCAAATGCCAGGTTCTTATTAGACCATGCTCCAAAGTCATCTCCCGGTTTCTGTGATGATGAAGCATGTTTACATTGGCGACTTTTAAATCACTGATGGTCACAGAGCTGGGAAAATTGTTGTGAACCTCACAGGCAGGTTAAACAAGAGTGGAGTGATCAGCCCCAGATTTGATGTACAACTCAAAGATCTAGAAAAATGGCAGAATAATCTGCTCCCCTCCTACCAGTTTGGTTTCATTGTACTGACAACCTCAGCTGGTATCATGGACACGAAGAAGCAAGACGAAAACACAGAGGAGGGAAAATCCTGGGATTCTTTTTCTAGGGATGTAATACACAACGCACAAATAAAATGCCTCAGTGGACCAAAAAAAAAAAAGGCAAGAAAAGAAAAAAAAAGCTAGGCAAAGGAAATAAGCAATTCAAAAAAAAAAAAAGCCAATTAATGTGAAAGTATGTGTAAATTATATCAGTAATATACTATTTTTCACCTATAAAACCAGCAAAAAATTCTTTTGTATCGGTTTTAAATATAATATTTAGCACTGGTGAGGGTTTAGGGGAAACTGGGATTCTTGCACACTGCTGATATAAGGGTAAACTGGCCCAATCTTTCCATAGGTAAGAGTGGCAAAAGCCTTACAAGATACAAATACCCTCTAGTCTAAAACTTTACGTGCCAAGACGATTCTTGGAGAAAGAACAGTCTTTAACAAATGGTGCTGGGGCGCCTGGGTGGCTCAGTTGGTTAAGCAACTGCCTTCGGCTCAGGTCATGATCCTGGAGTCCCAGGATCGAGTCCCGCATCGGGCTCCCTGCTCGGCAGGGAGTCTGCTTCTCCCTCTGACCCTCCCCCCTCTCATGTGCTCTCTCTCATTCTCTCTCAAATAAAAAAAAACAAAAAAAAACAAAAAAAAACAAATGGTGCTGAGACAACTGGATATCCACAGGCAAAAGAATGAAGCTAGACCTCTACCTTACACCATATACAAAAATGAACTCAAAATGGATCAAAGACCTGGGGCACCTGGGTGGCTCAGTCGGTTAAGCATCCAACTCTTGATCTTAGCTCAGGTCTTGACCTCAGGGACATGATTTCAAGCCACGCGTTAAAAAAAAAAAAAAAAAAAGGATCTAAAATCCAAATGTAGGAGCACCTGGCTGGCTCAATCAGCAGGTAACTCTTCATCTCAGGGTCATGAATTTGAGCCCCATGTTAGGTGGAGAAATTACTTAAAAAAATAAAAATAAAATAAAATACCTAAATTTAAGAGCTAAAACTATAAGACTCTTAGAAGGAACATGGCTTAATTTTCATGATCTTGAATTAGGCAGTGGTTTCTTGGATATGACATCTAAAGCACAAGCAACAGAAAAAAATAATGCACATATTGGAATTTATAAAACAGGAAAAAAAAAACCCTTTATACTTCAAAGAACACTATAAAGAAAGTAAAAAGACAATCCACAGAAAGGAAGAAGTACCTGCAAATCATCTAAAAAGAGTCTAGTATCTAGAACATATAAAGAACTCTTCAACTCAACAAAAAGACAACCCAATTAAAAAATGGCCTAGGGCGCCTGGGTGGCTCAGTTGGTTAAGCGACTGCCTTCGGCTCAGGTCATGATCCTGGAGTCCAGGGATCAAGTCCCACATCAGGCTCCCTGCTGAGCAGGGAGTCTGCTTCTCCCTCGGACCCTCCCCCCTGTCATGTGCTCTCTCTCATTCTCTCTCTCAAATAAATAAATAAAATCTTTAAAAAAAAAATGGCCTATAAGCACATGCAAAGATGTTCATCATTAGTTTCTGAGAAATGCAAATCAAAACTCCAAGGAGATACTACTTCACACCCAATAGGATGGCTATAATCAAAAAGATAATGAAAAAAGTTGACAAAAATATGGAGAGGGCGCCTGGGTGGCTCAGTCGTTAAGAATCTGCCTTCAGCTCAGGTCATGATCCCAGAGTCCTGGGATCGAGTCCCACATCGGGCTCCCTGCTCTGCGGGAAGCCTGCTTCTCCCTCTCCCACTCCCCCTGCTTGTGTTCCTGCTCTCGCTATGTCTCTATCAAATAAATAAATAAAATCTTTAAAAAAAAAATATGGAGAAACTAGGAACATCATACACTGCTGGTGGGAATGGAAAATGTTACAGCTGCTTTATACGATCCAGCAATTACACTCCTAGGTATTTACCCAAGAGAAATAGAAACATATGTCCACATACAAACTTGTACATGAACGTTCATAGCAGCATTATTATTTATAATAGCCAAAAAGTGGAAACCACCCAACTGTCCATCAACTGGTAAGTGGATAAGCAAAAAGCCACATATTATATGATTCCATTCTTACGAAATATTCAGAATAGTAAATCCATAGAGAGAGAAGGTCTGTATGAGTTTGCCAGGGGCCGAAGGTGAAGGGTAGAGTGGGGAGTGACAATGGGTACGGGGTTTCTTTCTAGAGTGATGAAAATGTTCTGGAATTAGGGGCCCCTGGGAGGCTCACTCTGTTAAGTGTCTGCCTTCGGCTCAGGTTGTGATCTCAGGGTCCTGGGATCGAACCCCGCGTCGGGCTCCCTGCTTGGTGGGGAGTCTGCTTCTCCCTCTCCCGCCCCCTCCACTTGTGTTCCCTCTCTCGCTGTCAAATAAATAAATAAAATCTTCTTTAAAAAATTAAATAAAAAATAATTAATTAAAAAAAAGAAAATATTCTGGAATTAGGTGGTGGTGACAGTTACACACTCCTGTAATATTCTAAAACCCCTGAACTGTATACTTTAAAAGGGTGAATATGATGGCATGTGAATTACATCTCAGTAACAATAAGTAGAAAAATAAAAAAAATAATCCTGTCTGGAGCAAAGGCTCCTCTAAAAACATGTTTTTTATAAAAAACAAAAAATTAGAAACAAAGTAAATTCCAACTGGGGATTACTGAAATAAATGAAGGTGCATTAAGTCAACGGAATACCATGCCCACACACAGCAGGTACAAAGAGTCCTACTAAAGGTAATGAGGTATTAAAAATTGCCTTAGAGGGGCAACTGGGTGGCTCAGTCAACTAAGCGTCCAACTCTCAATTTCAGCCTCAGGGTTGTGAGATCAAGCTCCACACCCAGCTTAAGATTCTCTCTCTCCCTCTCCCTCTGCCCCTACCCCTGGCTCACATGCTTGCATGTGCACGTGCTATCAGAAATAAATAAATAGATAAATAAATAAACACTGCCTTAGAAATATATTTTATATAAAAGATATTTGTCCTATTAATTTTTTTCAGTCAAAAAAGTATGCCCATGGGGCGCCTGGGTGGCTCGGTCAGTTAAAGCATCCGACTCTTGATTTCTGCTCAGGTCATGATCTCTGGGCTGTGGGATCAAGCCCCTTGTCCAGCTGCATGCTCAGCGCAGAGTCCACCTGAGATTCTCTCTCTCTTTCTGCCCCCACTCCCACCCTGCTCACGCGTGCGCTCTCTCTCAAATAAATAAATAAATAAAATCTTAAAAAAAAAAAGTATGCCCACAATATTCTAATGCCCTTCCTCCAAAGAAAACAATCTTAGGATAAAACCAGTTCTAACTTCTGGCCTCCAGATTTTTGTTTAATTCTTTACATTGGAAAATTTTTTTTTAAGTATACTCACAGTAGGAATCCATATTGATAAAAAGAAAAAAGGAAATATATGTATATATACACTGAAAGGTTAACAGTAGTTATATCCTGGAAGTAGTATAATGGGGGCTATTTTTTTTACTTCTTTGGTTTAGCTGTTTTTTTCAGTTTCTTGACAATCAGTATTAATTAGTAGTATTTAAACAATCTGTTGATTTTAAAAACAAGTATTCTAAAGGACAGTGGTATTAACACTTCATACCCAGAAAGAAAGGTTGAATAACTAACTTCAAGGAATAAAGACATCAAAATTCCAAACCTCATCAGACTCCTAACACTTCATTAAGTCCGAATTATTGGAAGTTAACTTTTAAACCTCTACAACCACGATCCTAATGGATTCTTACTCCTGCTGCGGCAGAAATTTATAACACTTGATGTGTGGCAGAAATTTATAACACTTGATGGTACTGAAAGTTACATTATTTTGACAAAAATCAAAACAGTAAGGGAAACATGAAGGACCAGATCCCAGTTCTCAGTCCAGAAACTGGTTCTGATGAAACATGGTGTACTCAAGGATAAGTGTGAAGGTGAAGCATTTACTCTGCACAGTCTGAAGGCGTTGTTCCAATATAAAAATACAGTAAAAAAAAAAAAAGGGGGGGGGTCACCTGGGTGGCACAGTCAGTTAGGCATCTTGACTCTTCGTCTTGGCTCAGGTTGTTATCTTAGGGTCGTGAGATCGAGCCCTGTGTTAGGCTCCGTGCCTGGCGGGGAGTCTGCTTGAGATTCTCTCTCCTTCTCCTTTTGCCCTTCCCCCCACCCCATACACACATTCTCGTGCTTGCTCTTTCTCTCAAATACAATCTTTTTTAAAAAATACTGTAACTTCACCACAAACAACACAAACCACCACTAATGAGTGTTTACTCCCCAAAAGACAGCCAAGCCGACAGAAAATAAAGCTTACTCATAACATACAAAAGGACAGGACTCTAAATTTTGAAATCAACTCTGCAGTTGTCTTTTTACATGTTTTTAAAAAGTGAAAATAAACCTCTACTTCATACTAGTTTCTAAGAAAAAGGAACATGTAAAGGAAACACTGCAAAGTACTTCAGAGACAAAGGAAAAGAGTTAAAATGGGTTTTACCTAGAAATTTTTAATTAAGAACATTCTCAATACTGCCAAGAAGTTTTTAAAATAAAAATAGAGTTGGGGCGCCTGTGTGGCTGTTGGTTAAGCCTCCGACTCTTGGTTTCGGCTCAGATTGTGATCTCAGGGTCGTGAGATTGAATCCCATGCCAGACTCTGCAAGTTCAGCACCAAGTCTGCTTGAGATTCTTTATCCTTCGTCCTCTGCCCCTTCCCCACTCCCACTCTCTCTCTCTTTCTAATAAATAAATAAAATCTTAAAAAAGAATAAAATTAAAATTAAAGTTAAAATTAGGTGAGGCTATTAATGAGGTTAATATGATAAAAACACAATGAACCATCACTACCTATATTAGAACAACTAAAATAAAAAATAGTGATAATACTAAATGCTGGTGAGCGTGCGGAGAAATGGGATTTCATACATCGCTGATAGGAATGTAATATGATACAACCACTCTAAAAGAGAGTTTAGCAGTTTCTTTTAAAGCTAAATATGTACTTGGGGCACCTGGGTGGCTCAGTTAGTTGAGCCTCTGACTCCTGATTTCAGCTCAGGTCATGATCTCGGGGCTGTTGGATCAGGCTCCACGCTTGGCAGGCAGTCTGCTTGGGATTCTCTCTCCCTCTCCCTTTGCCCCTTGCCCAGCTCTCTCTCTCTCTCTGTCTAAAATAAATAAATGAAATAAATATGTACTTATCATATGACCCAGCACCTTTAGGCATTTACGCCCCAAAATTAAACCTTATGTTCACATAAATATGTGTATGCGAAAGTTTATAGCTACTTTATTTGTAATAGCCAAAAACTGGAAAATCTTCTGGTATGTCCTTCAACAGGTGAATCATTAAACAAACTACGGTACATCCATACTTTGGAATACTACTCAACATTAAAAAGGAATGAACTATTAATACATGAAACAATTTGGATAGATCTCAAAGGAATTATGGTAAGAGGAAAAAAGCCAAAGTAACATACTGTGTGATTCCATTTATCTAACATTCTCAAAATAACAAAATTACAGAGATGGAGAACAGCTTAGTGGTTGCTCAGGGTTAGAGATGACGGTGCGTGTGCATGAAAATAAAGGGTTAGCATGAGGGAGCTCTGAGGTGCTTCTATAGTTCTGTATCTTGATTGTGGTGGTGTCACACAAACCTACACATGATAAAACTGCACAGAACTACACACACACACACACACACACGCATTAATGAACCCATGTAAAACTGGTGAAATCTAAATCAGGCTATGAACTGTAACAATGTCAGTTTCCTGGGTTTGATATTAAACTATATTATATAAAATGTTAGCACTGCATGAAACTAGGTGAAGGGAACATGGAATCTCTCTGTACTGTTTTTTGCAATTTTCTGTGACTCTGTATTTCAAAAGAAAAAGAAAAAAAATTAGATGGAGCTATGCATGAGAAGGCTAATATAACAAATAGAAAAAATTTAACATAGCATTTGGAACATGGTAACAAGGCTACCACGAACACTTTGACCTTACTGAGCACTTTTAATAAATCAACTAATTTGAAAACACAGGTTTCTGCAGACTATTCAATTTCAGCAGAGAGCATGGCTGGAGGTAGAATTCGTGAGTTTAGTTACCAGATACTATATGAAATCTCTTATGGACATGGCAAGATTTTTTTCAGACTTGAAACTGTTCAAGTGACTAAGGAACCATTGCACAACATAAATGTCTCCACACTGCTTCTTCCTAAAATCTTTAACTTCAATCTCCATATGGTCCAAGGCCCTTAATACACAAAAGTCTCTTATATCATCAAATAAAACTTGTAAGATGAAAATAAACGTATCGCCTGTTTGGATCCAAATTAATGTAAAGTCTAGCTCAAGGCCATCCTCAATTTCAATATTCCCTTAGGAAAAAAAAATAATTCCACGTCATGTTAAAAATGGTAAAATGAATTGCAAGCTTTTACGGTATTCTGCAGCAGCTGAGTCCCTAGCAAATATTCTGAAGGATAGAAAGAACATTCTACTGGCAGTCTTCTGAATTCCTCAAGCAGGCTCTGAGCTGTCCAGTCAGCTCTGTAGGAAAGAGCAAAGATAGAAGAGTCTCAGACCAGCTGCTGGGAACTGGACCCTAAAACTTCAAATAAGCATCCTCTTTGGCCTCGAGCCCCCCTTCGGCATTACTCCACACCTATGTGTGTGTAAGTGATTAATACAGAGTCTCTAGTGCCGTGGGTGTGATCCTGAAATAGTTTCCTCCACTAAATATTACTCCAACGGATTCAACAGAAGGGAGAATAGAAAGCTGAGTGAAATTATACAACAGCTTGCTTTTCTATCTTCCATAGAAAAGTGGCTGAAATTTTTCTCAGCTTTAGCAGGTATAAGAATATCTAACTACAGGGCGCCTGGGTGGCTCAGTCGTTGAGCGTCTGCCTTCGGCTCAGGTCATGATCCCGGGGTCCTGGGATCGAGCCCCGTATTGGGCTCCCTGCTCAGCGGGGAGCCTGCTTCTCCCTCTCCCAGTCCTCCTGCTTGCGTTCCCTCTCTCGCTGTGTCTCTCTCTGTCAAATAAATAAATAAAATCTTTAAAAAAAAAAAAGAATATCTAACTACAACCACCTGACCAGTGCCCATATCAGCAGAGGAGCCCCTGGATTTTCTTCCCATGGACTCTTCTGGACTCCTAACACTAGGATGTATTGGTAGGGGTTTCATGGAAGAAGCTGTGCTATAAGGCCATCTATCACACCAGGACCAGCACTGTGATAACACCCCCCCTCACCCCGCCTTGGTTCCTTCTAGTATCCCTTTCCTATCCTTCCTTTACCGCAATATCCTAAACCTTCTGTGTGAATCCAGGGTAGACTACAAAAAGCTCTATCCACTCCCTGGTTCCTCTTGCCTTTCAACAGCTAAAAACTTAATGGGGTTTGAAAAAGACTCCACACCCTGACGTACCAACGATTCGGAGAGTGACAGTGTTTGGGTCACAGATTTTTTTTTTTTTAAAGATTTTATTTATTTATTTGAGAGAGAGAATGAGAGAGAGAGCACATTAGAGGGGGGAGGGTCAGAGGGAGAAGCAGACTCCCCGCCGAGCAGGGAGCCCGATGCGGGACTCGATCCCGGGACTCCAGGATCATGACCTGAGCCGAAGGCAGTCGCTTAACCAACTGAGCCACCCAGGCGCCCTGGGTCACAGATTTTAGACAGAAGACGAGCTGTGACATGGAAGTACCTTAGTTGAACACAGTATACTAGATTTGGGGAAATCCACAAATATGAATTACACTGTTAGTGTAGAATCTACCCTGCAGGAAACCGAAGGTCTTCTTGAAATCACCTTTCGGTACTCAAATGCAGTAAACTTCAAGGACCTGAGGGTTTTATTCACCGAAGAATTACTGTGGGCTACACGTGCAAATGCACAGAAATGAATACTTAGAGCAAGCACTTGGAACAAGACCTCTCAATTCTTCCATATTCAACGCCATGTTAATCTGCCTGTTCACTTACTTTGAAGCCCAGCATTAACAGCAATCCTATTGATCACAGCGCACAGAAATTCGCAGAAAGAGGCCATAATGCTGGTGCTGAAGAACAGTGTCAGCATCTTGGATTTACCATGATCTAGAGTACCGCGTACGTCAGGAAGGACACTGCCCCACTGCAGCAAAGCTGACTACGCCTTGGTCCCCAAATTTCAACTCACTGCTAGACAGCTCCGCCTAAACATCACCTATGTTTTACTCCAAATCCACAATACCACCCCTAATTTGCAATAATAACAACAGCAATGTTTTCCCACTCTGGTTCAAAGCTACTGTGCGATTATTTAACCCAGGAAGGCAGTCAGGATCCTCTCCACCCTCACCCTGTAGCAGCGCTCACAGTCATTCGTTCTTTACCGTTCCCATCCCCAGTGGCCCTGGTCAAGAAATTATTCCTTAAACTCAAGTTTCCCAGCAGGGTCTTCTCGGTGTCCCACAGTCAAATTCATGCTCCAAAACATTATTCTGAACAAGGCATCCAAGCCTTGAAAAAAAAAAAAATCTACAGATCTGGCAATGCAGCCAACACAAATCTATTCTGATTAGCTTGGACAAGCTCCAAGCACCTTCCACAAGAAGTTTCTAGACACAGGGGGCTCAAGACCAAGGACTCTGAATCTCCAAAGGTAACTGTGTTCACTACTTTTTTGACATCGCTTCTTTCTCTATGGTAATCAACAATTAAATCTCTGAAAAGGGTTTATGGCTCATTTTCATGGACAACCAGAAGGAGCAGGTGGACTGCTTCCTACACCACAGCCAGCCTTGGAGGAGAATGAATTCCAAGAAATAGAATAGTGAAAGCAACTTTAAAAAGAAAAAAAGGAACACGAGCAAACTCCCTGAGTCTGTGGGTACATGGAGAAGGCTGAAGTGGTGAGCGGATTTTTAATTTTTTTTTTAAGATTTTATTTTTAAGTAATCTCTCTGCCCAAAATGAGGCTCAAACTCACAACCCTGAGATCAAGAGTCACATGCTCCACTGACTCAACCAGCCAGGCACCCCTAGTTGGATTTAATTTTGAGAGAGAATATGAAGCCTTCAGGATGAAATCCAAATATCTTACTCTACATTTAAGAAATTTCCAGGCACCTGGGTGGCTCAGTCAGTTAAGCATCCAACTCTTGATTTTGGCTCAGGTCACGATCTCAGGGTCATGAGATAGAGCCTTGCATTGGGCTCCGTCCTCAGCACAGAGTCTGCTTGAGATTCTCTCTCTCCCCCTCTCCCTTTGCCCCTCCCCCCTGCTCGTGCACGCTCTCTCTTTCAAGTAAATAAATAAATAAATCTAAAAAAAAAAAAAAGAAAGGAAAGAAAGAATGAAATTTCCATCTTAGAGGCCCCTGGGTAGCTCAACTGGTTAGGTAACCAACTCTTGATTTCGCCTCAGGTCATGATCTCAAGGGCCTGGGATTAAGCCCTGCATGGGGCCCCACATTCAGCATGGAGTCTGCTGGAGATTCTCTCTCTCCCTCTGCCCCTCCCCCCTGCTCGCGCACGCTCTCTCTAAATAAATAAAATCTTAAAATAAAAAAAGAAATTTCCATCCTAACTAGTGACCTAGTGGGTTAGTGAAAACATATACATAAAAGGAAAAATAAACATAAGCAGACTATAGCAAGAACATGAAGCAAGTAATTCAAGAGTTCAAAGGAGGAACCACAAAAATGAAGCACCTGGATGACAGAGAAGTCAGGATTTTGAACTGTATCCTGGAGTGTTCAGGGAGTATGTAAACCAGTTTGGCTAAGGCAGAGAACACAGAGACCAAAGAAGATGAGAGAGAGTGTATGTATACAGTCGTCCCACAGTTCCAGTCCATTGTTCATATGCCTTTTACTCCTCTATCTGGACTTGAGTCGGTTCAGAGGCCAGGAACCACTACAGTTTGTTGACCTATTAGCTAAACGTCAGTCCCCAGAACTCAGAATGTTAGTAACAGTTTTACTAAATTTAATCTCAGAACAGCATAACATTGAGGTGCACTGTGAGTTCAGATTTTTAAGTACCTGTACTAAAAATAGCAAAACTTTTGTAAAAGTCAAGACGCAGGGATCCACAAATCAAAACAAGAATTTTTAAACCCAGACACTTACAAAAACAGTTAGGAACTGCTTAATAACATGGACATCCTCTAAAGGAAAAGGCAGAAGAATTGAAAGTCTCATGAAGTGATAAACAGTTTTAAAAACAGGTTTACAATCAGTTTTTAAACACTAAAACTACTCCGGGAAATGGAAATTCCTCTCCTTAATCCCTTTGAGGGCAATATACCTGAGTCAGGAATAAGAACATCCTGCCTCTGCCTAAGTTCAAATGTGAACCTTTTACAATATCCCTAACATTAAATAGCAAATAGAGGAGAAGACAATTTCCAATCCGTCAAAAAGAAAAGCAGCCACTGTTCTGGATTTGCCACCTATCTTTGCCAGACACATAAGCAGAAGCTTCAGTAAAACGAAACTAGGGAACCTCAAGGTTTGAGTTGACAGTGATTACTTAAGCTTATGTCTGTGAAATGAAACTACCAGAACCTTTAAATATCAATTTGCTTGTCGCTAAACCACAGGTTTATGCTTCGTCTTGGAAATGCTAACAGGATGGAACCCGTGAGCCTTTTATTAAAACGTGATGACCATGGAGAGCGCCCTTGAAGCTTAGCAACAGAGGACTCAACCCTAAAAGGTTCCCCTCTGAAAAAGTGAGGATGGGTTTGACATGTAACCCAGCACCAGTCCTAAAACGCTTGACTGCACTTTCCATAAAAGGTGGGAGTTGTAATAGTAGCACAGAGCAGACACCAGCCCACTAGAAGCAGATGGAACCCACCAACTCATTTTACCCAGACCTCCAAAAAGGTACACAGAACTGTCTGTGCTTGCCAAAGCAGGGCAGATCTGAATGGGTGAATCTACGAAAACGCTTCACAAAGGATTACTAATGGTATTGCATTTGCCTACTGTAGCCCCCAATGTAAAACAGGATCTGGAAAATGAAAAACAATTTAAAAGCTCGTTCTCCATACTCAAGCTAAACACACACACGGCCCAGATTTTTATTTTACAAATAAAAAATGACTCAGTAACCTATTCCAGGACAAGGGCTCTTCTAGAAGGGATATCTAGCTAGAAACATTCCCTGCTTATGTACATAGTTCATCAGGGGTCAGGTAAGATTCCATTTTGTAACAGCTGAACTTTAAACAGAAAGTCATTAATGGTGCAACATTCACTCATTAGCATGAAGCTACCTCCTAGAATGAAAAGCATTGGCTGTATCTGCCAGGATGACAACTTTACAGTGAGAAGCTGAAGCCAAGGATCCTGAACTCCTAGAAAGTTCTATTGGCCTCAGAAGAGCTCACCATCTCCACCGGCCTACACTTAGCTGTCACCCTATTTCTCAATCCCCACAGAAAAAGACATCGCTAATACCGGAAATTTATTTTAAATAAAAAATTAAAAGATGGGCAAAAGGGTCAACAGCCGGCAAAACATTACAGGGCTGACATGATTCCTGTTTGGGATTGGGGGAGGGGGAGGAGCTTTCTGGATGTTTCTATTCTTGGCAAGGAAAGCACCTCCAGGTCCTGTACCATCAAAAGGCAGTAACACAGGAATGTTCTCAGGGAATCAATGATCTGCCTGTGCTAATAGACTTCATCTCTGGGTGTGCTGATGGGGAGCAAGATGGGGAGGGCTGGAGGGGGGAGACTGGGGAAGGTGTGTTTGACTAGGGGGGGATGGGAGGAAAGACTAGATGGATAAGGGGGCCGGGAAAGGTGTGGACTGTTAAGGGGGAGAGTGCGGATGACTAAGGGAGGTGAGGGGAGGATGTGGATGGCTAAGGGGATGTCCAGAAAAGGCCTGGAAGGCTGAGGCGGAGGGGGAAAAGGTGTGGACCGCTAAGAAGGAGTGGGGGAAGGTGCGGATGGCAGAGGGATGGAGGGATGGCCATCAGACCCTGGAGAAGCGGCAACGAAGGCAGGCCGAGGGGGGTGGCCTCGCCCAGGCTCCCCCCAATCCACCTTCTGTGGGCGTGTGCCCGGCTGCGCGTGTGCAAGGGCCAGGCCACCAGGCCGCAGGGCCACCACTCACCCCACGACTCCCTGGTTGTAATTCCTCCGCTTCCACGGGGTCCCGCTGTACACGCCCCCGCTGCCGTCGGCCCGGCCGCCCCCCGCGGCCCGCCCTCCGCTGGGCTGCAGCAGGCTGTAGTTGAGTCCGTAGGTGCTGGCCTTATTGTCGCGCTTCCTCTTGTTGCTGCTGCCCGAGGCCGGGTCCGCGGGCTCCGCGGCGGGGACGGCGGCGGAGGAGTGTGGGGACGAGGACGCGGAGGGGGACGGGGACGCCGAGGGGCCCGCGACAGCCCGGCGGGCCCAGGCCGCCGGCTGGTGGTGGTTGTTGTTGTTGTTGGTCGTCTCCAGGGGCAGGAAGTCCCGCTGCTCCGCGGACTGCGCGTGGCCGCCCAGCAGGCGCTCCCCGGAGCGGTACATGCCGGCCGGGGCCGGGGCCGGGGCCGGGGCCGCGCCGCCGGGGCTGCCGGTGCTGCTGCCGCTCCCGCCGGTGGCCGTGCTGCTGCCGCCGCCGCCGCCGCTCGCGCCGCCGCTGCTGTGACAGTGGTGGTTGAAGTAGAGGTTCCTCAGCCCCTGGGTCGTCTCCCAAATCTGCATCCACAGACTGTTGGACGGTCCGAGCTGCTCTGGCTGGAACCAGGCGATCCTCGGATCCATCAAACGGCGGCGGCCGCTGCCCCCGCCCCTCCCGGCCGCCCGCAGGGCCGCCGCCGCCGCCGCGCCTCAGGCGCAAGCCCGGCCTCGGCGGCTGCTGCTGCTGCTGCTGCTGCTGCTGCTGCTACTGCTGCTGCTCGGGGCCCGCCGCGGGCGGCGCGGTCGCGCAGGGAGCCCGGCCGGCGCCGGCGGCGTCGCTCCCGCCCTCGGGGGCTCCGCGGGCCCTCCCCCCCTCCCTCCGCCCCTCCGCCGAGCCCCTGTCACTGGGGTCCCCGTGCAAATGGCGGCGGCGGCGGCGGCTCCGGAGTAGGGCGAGCGGCAGCAGCGGCGGCGGCGGCGGCGGCGGCGACGGCGGGGGCGGCAGCGGCGGCGGCGGCGGCGGCGGGACGCGCCTGCTCCGTAGCGTTCTCGCTCCTCCGGCCCCGGGGCGGGGCCTCCGCCGGCTCCGCCCCGCTAGCTCCGCCCCCGCCCCCGCCCTCCCGCACACGCCCCGCCCCCGCCGCGCCGCGCCTCCCGGTCAGCCTCGGCGGCTGCGCCGTGCGTCACAGAGGCCGCGGTGCGGCGCGGCGGGGGCCGCAACCGCCGTACCCAACCGTCCCCGTGCCACTTGAAGAAGGGGCCGCATGTACCTGGGCGTCTAGGCGCCCGTGATGCGCGCGCCGCCCCCGGTGTGGGTTCCCGGTCCCTGAAACCCGGCGAGGCCGGACAGACGCCGGCCGGCTCCGCAGCGAATGGATGGTCGGAGGCGCCGCCCCCACATCGTACCCTCCCCCACCCAGCGGCCTCGGGGACCCCCTCCGCTCTCGCGACCCCTCCCGAGATCTCCGCTCCAAGCCCGCCTCGGGGGAGGGAGGGGGAGAAAACGTAACCCACCCCCGAGCATGTGCTCTGGATCCTGGATGGACGCGGACTATGCGGGCACCCCCGTCGCCCCCCGCAGCCACGGTGCTGCGTCCCGCGGGGGGTTTGGAGCCCCAAGCCCTGGCGGATCATCCCCCACCCCAGCCCAGACTGGGGAAACCTGCGCCCGTCCGCGTGGCTGGACGCGCTTCTTCGGTGAGCGTGTAAGCCATGGGCTCAGAACCACCTTCACACACCCTAAACCCGCTTTACACACACGCGCGCGCGCGCGCGCCGGCACAGAAACGCGCACAGATGCACAGACACGGAGGCAGGCACACATGCTGCTCGGCGTGCAAAGAATCCTCACTTGCCCTCAGGTGCACCAGCAGCCAAGGAAAGCTCTCCTCGGTGCAGAATTAACTTTAAGAAAACCCAAAACCTTTTAAGCCTAAAATGAGGACCATATCGTTGGCATCAGTAGAGATTTTCCACAAAGTGGTTATTTGCATGTCTTCCCAATCCCTGCGGTAAAAACAACAAGGAAAAGGGAACTTTAAGTATTTTAAATCATTAAGGAGGAAAAATAAGTGAGCACGTTTCCTCTGTGCCCTCTGAGGTTGGTCCAAAGTCCAGAATGAGTCCCTGATACCGCTTTTGGCCTTCTATTTTGGGAGCTCAATATCCTGGAAAGTTTGGGGGGTTTTGGCAAAGATGAAAAAATACTGGTCAAATAACGAAGCATTGCTCTACCGTTTTTCTTGCTGAGAGAATAACATGGCTATAAATAGGGAAGCACACCCCCAAAAAACCCTAAATAGAATTTTGGTTCATCCTATTTGTTGTTGATTTACTACAAGTCAATATTAAGAGTATTCTCAGAATGAAATTAGCTCTATACTGAGAATTACAAAGCCAGAAAAATGAGTAGTGGTATTTTTAAGGATATTCACACTGACAAATTATACAAAAATAAAGCATTGTATAGAAACAGGTTTATTTTGGGGTGCCCCACTCTTGATCTCAGGGTTTTGAGTCCCAGTCCCAGGTTGAGTGTAGAGATTACCTAAAAATAAAAAATCTTAAAAAAAGGGGCGCCTGGGTGGCTCAGTCGTTAGGCGTCTGCCTTCGGCTCAGGTCATGATCCCAGGGTCCTGGGATCGAGCCCCGCATCGGGCTCCCTGCTCCACGGGAAGCCTGTTTCTCCCTCTCCCTCTCCCCCTGCTTGTGATCCTGCTCTCACTGTGTCTCTCTCTGTCAAATAAATAAATAAAATCTTAAAAAAAAAAAAGAAAGAAACAGGTTTATTTTGATGACTTCAAATTTGTTTTTTGGGTTTTTTTAAAAGATTTTTCATTTATTTGACAGAGAGAGCACAAGCAGAGGGAACAGGAGAGGGAGAAGCAGTCTCCCTGCTGAGCTTGATCCCAGGACCCTGGCATCATGACCTGAGCGGAAGGCAGAGGCTTAACCAACTGAGCCATCCAGGCATTCCATCAAATTTATTTTAAAAATCAAACAGAGGTGGGGCCATATTGATTATCTACTGCCACAATAATGCTGTGTAATTAAAAACCATAAAACCTCCGTAGCACACAATAATAAGCCTTTACTGAGCCAACAAGTCTGTAGGGTTGAATTGATCTGGACCAAGCTCAGCTGATCTTGGGTGGGCTCGCTCACATGTCGTTTAGATGGGTCACAGGGTGACTACCTGTTACCCATCTAAGAAAGATCTCAGCTGAGATGAGAGAATTGACTGCTCTATTCCAAGTGTCTGTCACCACCCATCATGAACACGTATGTTCATGTGGCCACAGCGGAGGGCAAGAGGTAACAAGTCTAATCATACAAAGTGGAATTCAAGCCTCAGTGGGCATCATGTTTGCTAACATCCCATTGGCCAATGCAAGTCACATGGCAGATTCCAGGGTTCTGCCCCCATCGGGCTCCCTGCTCAGTGGGGATCCTGCTTCTCCCTCTCCCACTCCCCCGGCTTGTGCACTCTCTGTGCTGGGTGCGGAGCCTACTTAAAAAAAAAAAAGGGGGGGGGCGCCTGGGTGGCTCAGTCGGTTAAGCAGCTGCCTTCAGCTCAGGTCATGATCCCAGAGTCCTGGGATCGAGTCCCACATCGGGCTCCCTGCTCGGCGGGAAGCCTGCTTCTCCCTCTCCCACGCCCCCTGCTTGTGTTCCCTCTCTCGCTGTGTCTCTCTCTGTCAAATAAATAAATAAAATCTTTAAAAAAAAATCTAATTGGAAAGCTGGGGAAAAAGTAAACATTATCAAGGTCCCATCATCTAGAAATAATCCCTTTGAAGACTTTGTTAAGACATTTCCAAAAATCTGTCCCTGCACATGTTATGTGTCAAGATAGACTTTTTTATTTTTACTTATTTATTTTAAACGTTATTCAGTCTTTAAAAATATTTTTTCAGATGTCCAAGAACACATTAAATGCCACTGATATGTAAGCCAAAAAAAAAGTATTCAAAGTTAGTAATAGTTCATACCAGAAATTAGCATTTGTTATATTTGAGAGCCCATTTATTTAAGCAAACCTTAAAAACTACTAAAGTATTGGCAAAATTATCAGATGGGTTAATATAAATAAAAGAACTTTGTGACATGTGGGCTGAGAGGCAAGATGTTACTGTTTGTTCACCTGGAGGGAATGCTGACTAGTTAGCCCCAAAACACATCCATGTTTCCGAACATTCTTTCAGTAAATCTTGGTTGAATGTCTATCATCCATGCAGAACTGAGCTAATTGCTTTAGAGAGGATAAATAAGCAACCAGGGTCTTTGGCTGCCTTCCATGAATTTACTGTCTGGTTAGGGAGGAAAAAAGAGGTAAATATTTAAAGTCAAATTGCAATTTATTCAATTAATTTCAACAAATATGTCTTGAGCAAATATGTAGCATTGTTGGGGATACAGCAATGAACAATACTGATGAGGTCCCTGCCTTCATGGACCTTACATTTTAGTGGGTAAGGCAAGTATGTAAGGTCAGACAGTGGTTGAGTGCTATGAAGAAAAAGCAGGCTAAAGGGATAGTGACAGTGTGCTATTTTTAGATGGGCTAATCCGGGAAGGCTGCTCTGAGGAAGTGATATCTGAGCAGGGACTTAAATGCGGTAGTGGGCCATGACCATCTAGGGAATGATCCATCAGGCAGAGAGAATAGCAAGTGCAAAGGCCCTGAGGCAGGAATATACTTTGCATGCAAAATGGCAAGGAAATGTAATTAAGTGTTGAATGTATGCTATGGTATAAAATTGTAATGAATCTTGAATGTCTACCATGGTATATAATTATAAAGTATTTTTGTGGAAGTTTCCTCAAAAATCATCCAGTTTAAAGTAAAACAGTAGGGAATTTTATATACACAAAAATGTATTCATTTTCCCCAACAAATCTGCAGTGTTTTGTCTCAAAATAATCTACTACTGCATTCAAAGAGATAGACTACACTAATTTCAATAATAAATTTTGATTACTCAACCTTTTCATTTTGCTATTTAGAACAAAAGAACAGACACTTATTACAGTCTTCAAAACCATCTGCATTAAATTGATGAGCCAAAAAACACAGCTATCACAAACCCAGACATTTTGCTCCATAATCTAATGTCCTATTCATTCTCAGTATTCTTGTTCTTAGAGGGGAAAATGTTGAGTCAATGGTTTCGACTTGGAAGATTTACTGAAACATCAAGATTCTGCAGAGTAAAAATCGAGTGGAAAAATGAGAAGAAAGCAAGTTACCCAAGAATCAAGCAAATTTAAACATGATTTCATTGATTTATTAACTTGAATAAAACTGAAAATTGCACACACATAGTACTACATGGCATTATTAATAATTGTCATTATATTTAAATCTTCGGCAGTATGTGATTATATTACTTCACTCCAGAGTTAACAAGAGCCACAAATGATAAGAAAATTATTAGTATCCTCAGTGTTTGGGTTTTGAAGCATTTGCTCCAGGTATTAATAATCTTGGACTTGGGTCCCATTTACAAACTTTCCCCTTTTGCACACAATATACATCATTGTACCATGGTTTTTTCTCCCTCATGAATACAAATAGGATTCCAAGCAGGAGAATCTTTTTCAGTGACATTTCAAAATAATAGGCAATGTGGAGGCCTGTATCTTGTTCTGGACTGTCAAAATTTCTTCCATTCCTGTTTTAGAAACAAAATTGCTTAAGTTCTGTGACATTCTGGAATCTCTGGAGTGAATGTGTGTGTGTGTGTGTGTGTACACGTGTGTGTATGTTTAGGAGCTTTTTAGTATAATTTATATATTATAAAATTCACCTGTTTTAAGTGTACAATTTAATGAATGATTTTTAGTACATTTACAGACTTAAGCAGCTATCACCACAATCTGATCTTGGAATGTTTCCAACCCCAAAAAAGCTCTCTAGGGCTTATTTGTAGTCAATCTGTTTTCCCAACCCCATGCCCAGGCAAATACTAATCTACTTTTTATCTCTATAGATTTGCCTTTTCTGAATAACCTCTGTTTTGATTGGTGTTTTGATAAAATTTGACCATGGTATTTGCTAAAGCCCCAACAGAGAATTGCTTGCCCAGCCTAATGGCAAGTAAAAACAAAATTAAAACACTGCCAGAATGGGTGTGTTTTCTCAAATTTCTGACCAATCCGTAAAAAGTTCCAGACATTTTTCAGATTCAAGTTTATACAAGGCTGTTAAGGCAGCTCCTTCTACCATCTTTCCTCTTGTCAGGGAAATAGCTTCCTTGGCCATGAGCTTGCAAAGCAGGTGATAGTCTCCGGGCAGCCACCCTACGGGGAGAAAGCCCAGGAACTCAGCCAGGATCCAACACCCAAACAACCCTCTGCATTTTATCATTTATTTTTATAAGATTTTATTTATTGAGAGAAAGAGAGAGCGTGAGCACAAGCAGGGGGAGGGGCAGAGGGTGAGGGAGAAGCAGACTCCCCACTGAGTGGGGAGCCCAAGGCAGGGCTCAATCCCAGGACCCTGAGATCATGACCCCAGCCGAATTACCATTTCTTTTTAACACATCATTGCAGGGCAGTCTGTGGGATAGGGAGAAGACCCTAGGTAAGGTGGTCTTGCCTAAGAAGGTGCTCACCCACAACTGCTTTTGTCAACTGTCATTGAAATTCCATTTCTAAAGACAAAGGCTCTTACTGTCAGAATCTCACTCCAGAATGTTCTCTTGCTAGACCCTATATAACTTGAAATGTAGTTCAGACCTTCTTGGAAAATATACTTGGTATGATTGTTAATTAAATTAATTTAATTAAACTAAATTAGTCCACATGGACTCCCCCCATGTGGGTGGGCCTTATCCTAACAGTTGAGGGCCCAAATGGAACCAAAGGCAGAGGAAAGAGGAATTTGTCCCTTTTTCCCTGCCTTACTGATAGAGCTGGGCCATTTCAACACATCTTCTCCAGCCCTCTGGCCAATATTTACACCACTGGCATTCCTGGTTCTCAGGTCTTCAGACTCAGACTCAATTATATCACCGGTCTGACTGGGTCTCCAGCTTGTGGACAGCGGACTGTGGGACTTCTCAGCCTCCAAGGCGCATGAGCCAATTCCTCATAATAAATATCCATATAAATCTCTACATATTGGGGTGCCTGGGTGGCTCAGTCGGTTGCCTTCGGCTCAGGTCATGATCCCAGGGTCCTGGGATCAAGTGCCACATCGGGCTCCCTGCTCAGCGGGGAGCCTGTTTCTCCCTCTCCCTCTACCGCTTCCCCTGCTTGTGCTTGCTCTCTCTCTCAAATAAACAATATCTTTAAAAAAAAATCTTTACATACGGACATATATTATGTATACAATAAATCCAAATAAGTCATACATAGGAAAATAAGAAGTGGAGGTGTTGCTGTAACAAATACCTAAAAATGCAGAAGTAGCTTTGGAACTGGGTAATGGGTAGAGAATAGAGTTTGAAAGTTCACGCTGGAAAAAGTCCACATGGCATGAATAGACATTTGTTCATTCATTCATTCATTTATAACATTTTATTTTTTTAAAGATTTATTTATTTGAGAGAGAGAGCTCACGTGCACGAGCAAGGAGAGGGGCAGAGAGAGAGGGAAAGCAGGGAGCCCGACTCGGGGCTCTATCTCAGGACCCTGAGATCATGACCTGAGCCAAAATCAAGAGTAAGCCTTTTAACTGACTGAGGCTCCCAGGCACCCCAGTATTTTATTTTTAAATAATCTCTACTCCCAACATGGGGCTCCAAGTCACAACCCCAAGATCAAGAGTTGCATGCTCTACCCACTGAGCCAGCCAGGAGCCCCATGAATAGACCTTTAAAAGTAACTGGCGAGGGGTCTTTGGGTGGCTCAGTTAGTTAAGCCTCTGACTCTTGACCTCAGCTCAGGTCTTGATCTCAGGGTCATGAGTTCAAGCCCCACAGTGGGTTCTATGCTGGGCATGGAGCCTACTTAAAAAAAAAAAAAAAAAGTAATTCTGGTGAGTGGTCAGAAAGAAAGATGAGAACTGTAGAGAAAGCCTCAGTCTGCTTCGAGAATCCCTCGGTAGTCATGAACAGTATGTTGGTAGAAATATGGACAGTAAAGGCCATTCTGATGAGGTCTCAGACAGAAATGAGGAACATGTTACTGGAAACTGGATGAAAGGCAGTCCTGGTTATAAAGCGGCAGAGAAGTGGCTGCATTATGTTTGAGTTCTAGTGTTTTGTGGAAGGTAGAAATTGTAGGCAATGAAATTGGATATTTAACTGAAGTGATTTCTAAAAAAAGGGTTGAAGGTGTGGCTTGGCTCCACCTGGCTGCTTATAGTAAAATTCAAGAAGAAATGACTTAAAGACAGAATTGTTAAGCAAAAAGGAAGTAGAACTTAATGATTTGGAAATTTTTCAGCCTATGCATATTGCAAAAACTGGGAACATTAAGGATATGGCCAAGCAACCATTTGAGTTATTGGGTAATGAGTGTGGGTGGGAGCCACAGATTAATCAGCCACCCCCAGGAGGATAACTGCCAGGAGTAGGAGATGGGAAAAAACGAGAGGAGGAAGGCTGTCAGACCTCATGGGTTTTATGGGATCAGCCCATAGAACTACTTAGCTGAGATCATGCACTATTCTTTAAAACAAGGGAAGAATGACCCCAAAGGCAATTTGGAGATTTTTTAATACCTAAACATATACACCCATACAATCCACACACAACAAAACAAAATCACCCCGTGACTTCACATTTTTAATGATTTCCAAAGTAAAATCACTCCTTCAGGACTCAAGTGCTTAGTCGGTGCTCTGCCCTCCCTGTCCAAGCAACACCTAGTCTGTTATTCATTTCCACCCGACTCCCCTCCTGGATGTCTTGTGGCAAGCCTCTTCAACAAGAGAATTGCTACCAACAGAAGTAAATATGCTTGGAACCTGTACATCATGTTTTGACTGCCTCAAAAGGAAGCAGAAAGGCAAATTTTATTTCTGGATATGTGTAAGCCAAGCCACAGGGTCCTTTTCTAAGGTAAAATGCACGACAAAAGGTGCCAAGCATTTCCCTTATTGTGTATCTAGCCTAAAAGGCATTTCATTCAAGAAAAATTTGAATAATGTAAGTTACAGAGTTACTTACTGTGGACAGTCTGATAGGCTTTGAAAAGTGCAGCCAAAATCTCAAGCGGCAATTTCCGTGTTTGGCCGACGTGCAAAAAAGCTGACTAAAAATGTGCACACTGAGCACAAATGGATAGAACCCATTACACATCAAGGAAAAGCGAGTCAGAGAGTAGAGCACAGACCTGGGGAGGCCACACAGCATATTCCGCAAAGAGAAGCTGCCGAGGTTACCACTTGGGAAAAAACACTGTGACATCGTGCTTGTGGAACAGTTTCCAGTCTGTAGCCTCTGATCTGCTTGGAAACTAGACTATATAACAAATTTCAGATACATTGAAAGTCATTTCTCCTAGGGCTGGAGGGAATATTTGAGACTTGGTTATTCACTGTCCGTAATCGCGAGGGACTATGACCACAGCAACACGAGATTACAGACCTTGTTCAAAGTTCTAAAACTGGACCTGAAAACACACAATCATAATGAATGTTCAATGATTAATCAGCATCTGTAAATGGATGGCTGAAAAACAGTGAGTTATAAGACAGCATTTCTATCTAGCTTTTTAAATCATAATTAGGGGTGTGTTTGTGTGTGTGTGTGTGTGTAAAACATTACAATCTCATGGGTGACACTAAGGTTGTATCAGCTTGATGAATCTGTTCAAGCCACGAATCTTGCCAACATGGCTCCAAGGTCATGACTTTGACTCCTATGAAGATCAAATGCGGTACTCATCCTCTTGGCCAAAATAACATCTTTCCCAGGAAACATTTGGATACTTAACTAATTGGTGTCTTTGCCATTCATTCATACATTCATTCATTCATTCCACCATCATTTAACACTGGGGCACAAAGAGGACTAAGTCAGGGGACTTGGTCACAATCCAGTGGTCCATGGGTATGTGCTTGTGTTTTCTAGTTAATATATGTCATTGTAGCCAAATCTTTTTCCCCCGGCTGAAATGCAAGCACCTGGAGGACAGGCTGGAGGGATATATAACTCAAATGGGGCACTTGGGAGCCCCTGGAGCAGAGTGTCCTGGTGGCACATCTTTGGATTCCCAAGTGATAAGAAGGAGGAAAGAATGATCAGGGAGAATCTAGCTCAACAGATTTCAAAGAACAAAGTGCAAGCCCCTCCTGTCCCTACTTGTAACAGTGCTGTGGACATAGAGAGTAAGCACCCCTGTTCTAAAATTGTTCAAATCCATTTTATTGTGACCAGGCAGTTGAGAAAATTTAACCGCAGTGGAAGATTATGTTCATCTATAATACTATAGGACCTATGGCCCATTTCCCCAAATCACTGTGAATTAAATATGTTACTATCAAGTAGGAGAGGCCCCCAAAATAATGTTCTCTTATTTTTATTTCTTTTTAGCCATTCCAACTCATAAAATATGCAAGAAGCAAGAAGAAATGGAAAGTGCATAAGAAAGTTTCTTGAGGGGCCCCTGGGTGGCTCAGTCAGTTAAGCGGCTGACTCTTGATTTTGTCTCAGGGTCATGAGATCGAGCCCCACATTGGGCTCCATGCTGGGCGCGGAGCCAGCTTAAGATTCTCTCTCCCTCTCCATCTGCCACCCACCTCTAAAAAAAAAAAAAGAAAGTTTCTTGAAACGTCCCTGTGGAGTTGGACCAGCTTTTACGTAATACCACATAATGGGCTTCCAGGGATGAAGGAGGATAAAAAAAACTTGATTAAAAGTTTTTTTTCACACACACATTTGGAAAAATCTCAACTTCAAGCATCCATTTGAATTACAATGCATAAAAATCTGTGTTTCTCAGATTGATAAAGGTTAAACAGTATAATAATACCCAGTGCTGGTGAGGGCATGGGAGTAACTAGTCTTGTTCACAGTCTGTGGAAGGATAAAGTGGAGAAAAAGCTTTGGAGGACTCTTTTGGTCCTATCTATCAAATTTAAAATGTGTATATCCTTTGACCCAGTGTATTAGTCAGCTCCAGCTGCTGTTAACAGAAAACCACAGACTCGGTGCCTTCAACAACAGAAATGTATTGTCTCACTGTTCTGGAGGCTAGAAGTCCAAGATCAAGGTGCAATCAAGGTTGGTTTCTGGCGAAACCTCTCTTCCTGGCTTGAAGATGCTATCTTTTCCCTCTGTGCTTACATGTCCATATGCAAAAAGAGAGAGGAGTCAGGTGTCTCTTCCCCTTCTTATAAGAACAGCGGTCATACTGGGTTAGGGCTGTACTCTATGACCTCATTTAACCTTAATTACCTCCCTAAAGGCCCTATTTCCAAATAGAGTCACTTTGGGGGTTAGAGCTTCAACATACGAGTGGAAGGAGGGGTCAAAAATATGGTCCACAGCATCCAGCAAAGCAACTTTTAGAAATTTATGTTGGGGGGGCACCTGGGTGGCTCAGTCATTAAGCGTCTGCCTTCGGCTCAGGTCACGATCCCAGGGTCCTGGGATCGAGCCCCGCATCGGGCTCCCTGCTCGGCGGGAAGCCTGCTTCTCCCTCTCCCACTCCCCCTGCTTATGTTCCCTCTCTCGCTGTGTCTCTCTCTGTCAAATAAATAAAAATAAAATCTTTTTAAAAAAAAGAAATTTATGTTGGGGACACCTGGATGGCTCAGTAGGTTAAGCATCTGCCTTCGGCTCTGGTCATGATCCCAGGGTCCTGGGATCAAGCCCCGCATCAGGCTCCTTGCTCCGCAGGGAGCCTGCTTCTCCCTCCGCCTGCCGCTCCCCATGCTGGTGCTTACTCTCTGTCTCTCCCAATCTCTCTGACAAATAAAAAAAGAAAATCTTTAAAAAGAAAGAAAGAAAGAAATTTATCTTGTATGTCTGCATACGTGCACAAAGATCTTTGAATAGGAATATTTAAAGGTGCTTTGTCTGCAGTAGCCAACATAAGCATCCATCAAGAGGGGGCTAGTTAAACAAATTAAGGTACATTCAGTCAATAAAATACTACTATGCACCTGTTAAAATGAATGAACCAGCACTAAACATGTTGACATAGAGAAATCACTAAAATGTATCATTAAGTGGAAAAAACAAGGTGAAGAGCAGTGTGTGGAATATGATCCAATTTCTATTAAAAAAAAAAAAACTTATGCACCAATATTTTCTTGAAGGATTTGTAAGAAACCATTGACAGTCATTAGCTCAGAGGAGTGCACTTGAGCATGGGAGGAAGCCCTTGTTTCTTCTAGCCTTCTCCCTGCTGTGTGGAGGTATGTTACTTTTGTTAAAAAAAATTGAGGTAAATTTCACAGAGCAAAAACTTCACCATTGTAACCATTGAAAAGTGTATGATTTAGTAATACTTTAGTACTTTCACAATGTTATGGAACCATTACCTCTATCGAGTCGCAAACATTTTCATCACCCTGGGTGGGCAGGTAGTCCTCATTCTTCCCTCCCACAGCCCTTGGCAACCAATAATCTGCTTTCTGTCTCCATTGATTTACCTATCGGGATGTTTCATATAAATAGAATCATATAATACGTGGTCTTTGTTTCTGGCTTCTTTTGCTTAGGGTAATGTTTTCTTTTTCTATTTTTTTTTTTAGATTTATTTATTTGAGAGAGAGAGAGCATGAGTGCAGGGAGGGGCAGAGGAAGAGGGAGAGAGAATCTCAAGCCGACTCCCTGCCAATCACAGAGCCTGACCTAGGGCTGATCCCACAACCCCAAGATCATAACCCCGAGATCACGACCTGAGCAGAAACCTGAGTCAGATGCTCAACTGACTGAGCCACCCAAGTGCCCCTCTCTTTTTTTTTTAAGTAGGCTCCATGCCCAACTTGGGGATCGAACACACGACCCTGAGATCAAGAGTCTCATGCTCTACCAACTGAGCCAGCCAGGCACCCCTAGAATCATCTTCTGGAGGTTCATCCATGTTGTAGCATATATCCCTTTTTATGGCTGTATGAATATACCACATTTAATTTTTTCATTCATCCATTAATGAACATTTGGGTTGTTTCCTTGTGGTTATGGTGAATAATGCTGCTATGAACATCTGTGTACAAGTTTTTATTTGAATACCTATTTTCAGTTCTTCTGGGAGTGGAATTGCTGGCTCATTGGGTAATTCTATGTGTAATTTTTTGAGGATGAATGTTGGTTTTTCTTGTGTTTAAATATTTAATTTCATTCTATAAATGAAACTGTATAGGACAGAACCTTGAAAGATCTTTTAGTACAGTCTCTAGAATAAATGGACATTGACAATGGACATTATTTATCTAAATTAAAACAGTAACTTGAATTTAACAATATATTTTGCCTTAGGGCCTATTAGATGTCTTGTATAAAATGGACACTCCAATGTTCTTGCTATTGAAAACAGTGTATCTCAAAAGCATATAAGCATTCTTTTGATAACACTAGTATCCTTAGACAAAATACAATGAATAAGTAATTATTCTAATTTTAGAGATATTGTTGGTTCATTCAAAAAATAACTGTTGACCACTTCTCACCCATTAGGATTGTTATTATAAAGAACGCTGAAGTTAACAAATGTTGTCAAAGATGTGAAGAAGTTGCAACTTTTGTGCACTGCTGGTGGGAAGGTAAGATGTGCAGCTGCTACAGAAAACAGTATGGTGGTTCCTCAAGAAATTAAAAATAGAACTACCATATGATCCTGCAATTCCATTTCTGGGTATCTACCCAAAAGAACTGCAATCAGAGACTTGATTATACATAGACATGTTTATAGCATTATTATTCACAGCCAAGAGGTAGAAACAACCCAAGTATCCATCAACAGATGAATGGATAAACAAAACGTGGTGTGTATCTCTCTATATAGATAAAGAGAGAGAGAGAGCTATATGGAAAAATTACATTAAACATACACACACACACAATGGAATAATATTCAGCCTTAAAAAGGAAGGAAAACCGGGGTGCCTGGGTGGCTTAGTTGGTTAAGCAATTGCCTTCGGCTCAGGTCATGATCCCAGGGTCCTGGGATCAAGCCCCGCATTGGGCTCCTTGCTCAGCGGGGAGCCTGCTTCTCCCTCTCCTTCTACCTGCTACTCTGCCTTCTTGTGCTCTCTCTCTGTCAAAAAAAAAAAAAAAAAACTTAAAAAAAAAATAAAATAAAAAAGGGAAGGAAACTCTGGGGTGCCTGGGTGGCTCAGTTGTTTAAGCATCCCACTCTTGATTTTGGCTCAGATCATGATCTCGGGATCATAAGATCAAGGCCCGCACCTGGCTGGGCACTCGGTGGGGAGTCCACTTCGGATTCTCTTCCTCTCCCTCTGCCCCTCCCACTGTGCTCTATCTCTCTGTCTCTCTAAAATAAGTAAATAAATCTTTTAAAAAAAGGGAAGGAAACTCTGATACATGCTGACATGAATGAACCTTGAAGACAGGATGTTAAATGAAATAGCCAGTAGCAAAACAACAATATTATATGATTATATGATTCCACTTATACGAGGTACCTGGAGTAGTTAAATTCATAGAGACAGAGAGTAGAATGGTAGTTGCCAGGGGCAGGAGGAGGTGGGGAGGAGGCAGTTAATGTTTAATGGGGACAGAGTTCCAGTTGGGGAAAATGAAAAAAGTCCTTGAGATGGATGATGGGGATGGTTACACAACAACGTGAATTTCCTTGATGCCACTGAACCATACACTTTAAAAAGGGTAAAATGGCAAATTTATGTTGTGTATATTTTACCACAGAGAAAGGAACATACACATACACACAAAAGTAAATAAACAACTACTGAAAAAAAAATTAACTATTGAGCCGCTACTAAGGGCACTGAGGGTATAGCAGTGAACGAAACATAGAAAACATAGTTCCTGCCTCTGGGGCGCCTGGGTGGCTCAGTCGTTAAGCGTCTGCCTTTGGCTCAGGTCATGATCCCAGGGTCCTGGGATCGAGCCCCGCATAGGGCTCCCTGCTCAGAGGAGAGCCTGCTTCTCTCTCTCCCACTCCACCTTTTTGTGTTCCCTCTCTCGCTGTTGTCTCTCTGTCAAATAAATAAAAAAATCTTAAAAACAACAACAACATAGTTCTTGCCTTTATAGAGCTTACTATCTAGCAGGGGAGACAATGACAAATAAAAATTCAATATGCAGGGACTCCTGGGGGGCTCAATCGGTTGAGCGACTGACTTAGGATTTTTGGCTCAGGTCATGATCTCGAGGTCGAGATTGAGCCCCGCGTCGGGCTCTGTGCTCAGCGTGGAGTCTACTTCTCCCTCTCCTTCTGCTCCTCCCCACCACTTGTGCTCTCTCTCTCTCAAATAAATAAAATTTGTTAAAAAAATCAATATGCACACACACACATAGATCCACATATATATCTTTATAAAATCATATAGTTTCTTTTTAAAATACAGATGTGCATTTTTTTCAGCAACTTTCTTTTCACTCCAGCACCTTAGATCTCTCTCAGTGTTAGTCCATGTAACTACTTGCCTCCCTTTTTTAACTCTGTACAGAACTGCACACGAAACTACACTGTAGTGACTTAGCCATGCCGCTGTGAGAGGGACATTTAGGTAGTTTGCCATCTTTTGCTGATATAAACACTGCTCTGAGGAAGATCTGCAGAAAAGCTCATGTCATTCTACCTCTTAAAAGCAGTTCTTTTAGGGGCGCCTGGGTGGCTCAGTCATTAAGCGTCTGCCTTCGGCTCAGGTCATGATCCCAGGGTCCTGGGATCGAGCCCCGCATCGGGCTCCCTGCTACGTGGGAAGCCTGCTTCTCCCTCTCCCGCTCCCCCTGCTTGTGTTCCCTCTCTCGCTGTGTCTCTCTCTGTCAAATGAATAAATCTTTAAAAAAACAAAACAAAACAGTTCTTTTAGTAACAACTTATGTTTACTTTTTAAATTAACCCCCCAGACCTATCCAAGCAATCATCAAGGTGACCCCCCCTTACAGATACACAAATGGAGGCACCCTTTGAATAAACGAGTTCTTACATTTTTTTAATGCCTGTTGTCTCTCCCAAATGAACACACTGTTTTTCAAACCAGGGTGTATTGCTCTGATTTTCCAGTATCTCATTTCATCTCATTCCTGTTAAGTAAGAACTTAGCAATTGCCTTATCAGCTGCACTTTCACACGTAGTTCAGCAAGAATTTCCATCTACACACTCATAGATTAGATCTTGAAACTTAGCCTTGAAGTTAGTTGTTTGGACCTCAGGACCCAAGCCCGGGCATCTTCAGGTTTTGAGTTTTAGGGTGAAAGATCTCCTCCCTCTTGAACTGGCTTCCCGTGTAACTGGCAGCAACATGACAAATGTGGGGAGTGCCATCATATTTTTCCACTAGATTTTTTTAACATGTTGCCTTTCCACTTCAAACAACTATATTACTCTGATCCTGAGTAGACCGAAATGTCATTTAATGTAGCATCAGATTAATTTCTCCTAAATAGGGATGTAAACTGACTTCAGCAATTTTTGATATCTGAAGGAAATTGATTTGATAAATGGAAATGAGAATTCTTTTCTATCCTGAGAAATCTAAGATAATCGCCTTGCACATTAACTAACATTATTCCACCAGTATGGCTAATGCACAAAGATATTACACACCCAGAATATAAATTTATGAACTTCCAAATCTTACACATACACACACAATCTCCCCCTCCCTAAAACACAAATTTAATATGTCTTGTGTTGCTTTGGGTTCTCCTGGAAGCAGACACTGGGCCAGGTGTCAAGGGCAAGCAGTTTATGTGGCAGATGATCCCAGGAGACACCAGTGGGGCGAGGTGAAATCAGATCGGGAAGGGAGGGCAGCAACAAAGACTTGTTTTCCAGCAGGGTCCCAGTGTGAGTAACTAAGACTTAATCCTGCTGGAGAACTCTGGGACTTCAGAGTCTCCCCATGGAGGGGGTTAGAGTGCTGGGTATTTATACACTTCTTCCTGCCAGTCACCGATTGAGGGATTTTGGCAGGGTGGGGTTCGGGGGAGATTTCATCCATTCCTTATACTTCCTAGCTGTCATGCTGGGGCCAAAGTCCTCAAGCAAGGAAATTTGGGGACTGGCAGCTGGAAGTCCGGCCAATGTGCACCAAAGTGGTACGGATGAGGATAGATGTGCGCAAGGCTGCACTGCCACATCTTTCTTCCTGAAACTTCTAAGTAAAATTAATGGCATCTTTTCTTCTTTTTCCTCCAGAATTTATTCGGCTATCCATGTCATTGCACATATCAGAGACACTCACAGGTCTTCCATTGTCTACAGGGTCTCCGCAAGCCCCCCGCCCAACACACATACACATACACACCCCCCATAGACAGGGAGGAACAGTGACTCCCTCACCTCACATCTCCCTCAGGAAAGAGCATGGTGAGCACTACAGAACACGCAGCTTCCAGATGTATGGGTTCTTTCTAAAGCCCTCTTTAAAAATCTGGAACACAGGAGGTTCCTTAGGTTTCTGGTTGTCATTTTTCTTTCCAAATGTTAAGAGAAGAAATTTGGGCCAATTTATGGAATTAAAAATACAATGTTCTAAATGCATATGTCAAATGGTGTGTTAAGTACTAAAGAAGAAAAATACAGCAGAGAAAGGGGGTATATATACATTTTCTCTTTTTACCTTTAGTGATTCAAACTCTAGGATCTTGTGCACACACAAGTACTCGAATATTCAGCATTGTCTGTAGCAGCAAAAGACTAGAAACAATCTAGACCTATCCATCTATGTAAGAAACATTCACGTGTCTCACAAATACTAACTCACTTAACCCTCAAGAACAAACATGTTCAGTAGCATGGTCATTATTCATTATTCCCTTTTTTCAGATATGAAAACTGAGGCAAGAAATTAAGTCATCTGTCCAAGTTTATACAGGGAGGAGGGGGTAAAATCAGGATTCGAACCCACACTATCTGGCTCCAGAGTCTAATCTCTTGAGCTGGATGCATGGCTGCCTCACTCTCTAAGGGAAAACTAATTAAATAATGGTTTGAACCCTTCAGTGGAATTCTATGGAGCTGCTGAAAAGAATGGGGGCAGTTCTGTACATGTTGATACGGAAAGACCCCTAAGATATTAACTAACAACATCAAGGTATTGAACAGTATAAAGAGTAAGTTATCATTTGCATCCCAAATGGGAGAACACATATATGTGCTTTATTATGCAAAGAGCATTTCTGAAAGGACACATGCAAAACCAGTAAGGGTACTTTTCGGAGAGAAAATGGAAGACACAAAAACTTTTCACGGACTTTTTCTGGCATTCTTTTGTTTATCATACACATGTAATACCTGTTTTATAAAAGTTAAATATAACTTTAAAAAATTGGAAGGAATTATAACTTCTTTTAAGATTTTATGTATTTATTTGAGAGAGAGAGAGAGATAGTGAAAGAGAACATGAGCAGGGGCAGGGGAGGGGGAGAGGCAGGCTCCCTGCCAAGCAGGGAGCCTGATGCGGGACTCAATCCCAGGACCCTGAGATCATGACCTGAGCTGAAGCCAGACACTTAACTGACTGAGCCACCTAGGCGCCCCATAACTTCTTTTAACAGAGCAATGGAAAATGTCATGTTTTGAATTTTCCAGAACTTACTTTACCTTGTAATTCAAGGTCAAAGACCAAAAGTGAAAAGTTCCATATCTTTCATGTGGCTTTAAATTGAGGGGAAGGGGGGTAATTTATCAGGCTATTTTATCAAACTGTGAAATGCATTAAATTCATGTGTAAATCTTAGTGAAAATAATTGCATAGTATGGTTGATTTCATTAGAGTGTATAATGTATTTTAAAGACTGTGACAGGGACGCCTGGGTGGCTCAATCAGTTAAGTATCTGCCTTTGGCACAGGTCATGATCCCAGGGTCCTGGGATTGAGCCCCACATCAGGCTCTTTGCTCAGCGGGGAGTCTACTTTTCCCTCTGCCCCTCCCCCCACTTGTGCTCTCTATCTCTAAAATAAATAAAATCTTTAAAAAAAGACTGTGATGATTTTAAACATTTTCTGACTCTGTACACTAATCTTTGAAATAAAAAAGGAAAAAAAGGCAGGGAACTATTTCAAACAGCTTTGTGAAGTCATTTTGGCTCCATGTCCTGTACCCGTTCCACTGTCTGCAATTTAAAATCTGATGGCCCTAAAAATGATCCACTATTCCTATTAATACCATTTATTTTAAAAGATCTTCATTTCAGGATGCCTGGGTGGCTCAGTCAGTTAAGTGTCTGCCTTCAGCTCAGGTCATGATCCCAGGGTCCTGGGATCGAGTCCCGTATCGGGCTCCCTGCTCAGCGGGAAGTCTGCTTCTCCCTCTGTCTGCCGCTCCCCCTGCTTGTGCTCTGTATCTCTCTCTCTGACAAATAAATAAAATCTTTATAAAAAAAATAATCTTCATTTCTTCCTGTTTTACTTGAATAACTTTGTCTTTTATTTTAAATAAACTCAAGAAATTGGTCCCTACAAATGAGAGTAGCAAAGTATGTTTCCTGAATTCATACTAAATGGAAGTAATTAAAGAAGCTCCCTTATTTAAAAAGAATTTGTTCTTTTCATGGACAGGCATACATCACTGAAAATGTTAAAATTTTAGGGCAGCTGTGTTCTCAAAATTAGGATTCCTATGTAAGATTAGGGAGGATAAAAATATATTTAAGCAAATATTGGAAACCACTTGCTTATAATTTCTCACTCTGCATAGGAAAAGGATAACTCAAGTTAATTCTGTTCATTAAAATAAGAAAATACTCAATTAAGTGGGCCAAAATAGTTTCAATTAAAGATATAAATTTCTCTAATTGGGACAAAATTTGAGAATCTCCACTATATAAAGACATAACATTTTTTTGGTTAGTAAAACTAATTTTTTACTAACTTGTAGTTAGCAAAACTAAGATGAACTTGTTTATTTATTTAGATTTTAAAGATTTTATTTAGGGGCACCTGGGTGACTCAGTTAAGTGTCTGCTTTCGGCTCAGGTCATTTTCTCGGGGTCCTGGGATTGAGCCCCCATCAGGCTCCCTGCTCAGTGGGGACCTGCTTCTCTCTCTCCTGCTGCTCCTTCCCCACTTGTGTTCTCTCTCTCTCAAATAAGTAAAAATAAAAATCTTTTTAAAAAAAAATTTTTTTTTAGGGGCGCCTGGGTGGCTCAGTTGTTGAGCGTCTGCCTTCGGCTCGGGTCATGATCCCAGGGTCCTGGGATCGAGCCCCATATCGGGCTCCTTGCTCGGCGGGAGGCCTGCTTCTCCCTCCCCCACTCCCCCTGCTTGTGTTCCCTCTCTCTCTGTCAAAAAACAGATAAAATCTTTTAAAAAAAAATTTTTTTATTTGTTTTAGAGAGATAGAATGGGAGAGAGAGTATGAGCGGGGGGAGGGGCAGAGGCAAAGGGAGAAGCAGACCCTGAGGACCCTGAGATCATGACCTGAGCTGAAGGCAGATGCTTAACTGACTGAGCCACCCAGGTGCCCCATAAGGTGAAATATGTTTTTTAAACTATGGTGAACTTTTAACTGGAAAAGGGGACAAGATAAAAAGCGCAAGACCCAAGACCTGGAAACTCTCAATGCTTCTTACCAACAGAAGTAGTAAGTGGGCCTCAAGGTATAGGAGGAAAAAAAACATAATCTTTAAAATAGGAAATTAAAATTTCCTAGGGAAATGCTTCCTCAACTCAAACTACAGGTATGTTCCACCTAACTTGGGCCTGAGCTTCCCATCTCAAGAAATAGACCATTATTTGATTAGTTCCAGAAGCTGGAAACCAGATGCCCTCCTGGGATTTTCTTTTGCTCTATTCTCCACATCCAATGCATCACCCATTCATTCTTCTATTCGCTGAGAGTAAATGAGCAATTGTGACTCCATCCCTCAGCTGCTCTTTGTCTCTTTTTGCCCTTGACAAGTCCCCCCAAAGACTCTCTCCCCAGCAGCTTCCCTTCCCTGCCTCACATACTCCCCATCCACGTCCCTAAACCGGTAGCCCTTCTTCATCGCTCTTCTTAGCGGACCTTAACCCGTATTCCACACGATTGGCCCCATCAACCTTCTGAAAGCATTCTCTGACCATTCACTTTTCTGATTTTCTCCGACGTCCCAGGGTCACTCCTTCTGTGTTTCCCTTCCGCTTCATCCTCCAACCAGGCCACCAAATACTAGATTTCTCCAAGGCTTGGTCTCAGTAGTCCTTCTGTTCTCTTTTTACTTCTTTCTAGACTAGTAGTTCTCAAAGCGCGTTCCACAGATCCTTTGGGGGTCCCACAAGGTCAAAACTACTTTTGCAGCAATACTAAAGTGTGACTTGCCTTTTTCACCATGTTGACACATCGGCCTGTGGGCAAAAAAGCAATGGCTCATAAAACTGCTGGTGGTTCCTATAAATCAAGTCACTGATACCAAACTATACCAACAGTCATTGTGTTCTTCCCTATCATGCACTTACAGAAAAAAGAGCTGCACTGAAGGGGCGCCTGGGTGGCTCAGTCGTTGGGTGTCTGCCTTCAGCTCAGGTCATGATCTCGGGGTCCTGGGGTTGAGCCCCCCATCGGACTCCCTGCTCCGTGGGAAGCCTGCTTCTCCCTCTCCCAATCCCCCTGCTTGTGTTCCTTCTCTCGCTGTGTCTCTCTCTGTCAAATAAATAAATAAATAAATAAATAAATAAATAAATAAATAAATAAATAAAAGAGCTGCACTGAAGAAGGTGTTTGATGGGGACGCCTGGGTGGCTCAGTCAGTTAAGCGTCTGCCTTCAGCTCCAGTCATGATCCCAGGGTCCTGGGATCGAGCCCCGCATCAGGTTCCCTTCTCAGCGGGAAGCCTGCTTTTCCCTCTCCCTGCCCCCTGCTCATACTCTCTCTCTCTAATAAATCTTTTAAAAAAAAAAAAAAAGGAATGCGTTTGATGTTGTATGCTAAGTATACTGAAAATTTTTTAAAATGCACTTGATGAATTAGTAAAGATAATAAATTTTATTAAACATTCACTCTTGAACATATCTCTTTCCATATAGATATGTTATTCTAGCACGTTTAATAAAAAGACCATTATTTATTAATTTGGCACCTTAGTGGAAAAGCAATTTGCCATATAATTATGGGTCTATTTCTCAACTTTCAATTTTGTTCTTCTGATCTCTATGTCTTGCCTCAATCACTAAAGTTTTACAGTAAGTCTTAAATCAGGTAGTGTAAGTTCTCCAAATTTGTTCACGTTTTAGAAAGCTGTTTTGGTGGGGCGCCTGTGTGGCTCAGTGGTTAAGCGTCTGCCTTCGGCTCAGGTCATGATCCCAGGGTCCTGGGATAGAGCCCCGCATCGGGCTCTCTGCTCCGCAGGAAGCCTGCTTCTCTCTCCCACTCTCCCTGCTTGTGTTCCCTCTCCTGCTGTGTCTCTCTCTGTCAAATAAATAAATAAAATATTAAAAAAAAAAAAAAAAGCTGTTTTAGGGATGCTTGGGTGGCTTAGTCGGTTAAGCGTCTGTCTGCCTTTGGTTCAGGTCATGATCCCAGAGTCCTGGGATCAAGTCCTGCAAGGAGCCCGCTTCTCCCTTTGCCTGCCACTCCCCCTGCTTGTGCTTTCTTTCTCTCTCTCTTTCTGACAAATAACTACAATCTTAAAAATAAATAAATAAAATTTAAAAAATAATAAATAAATAAATAAATAAAATTTTTTTAAAAAGCTGTTTTGGATATGCTAAATCCTTTGCATTTTCCACATAAGTTTTAGACTCAGCTTGTCAATTTCTACAGAAAAGGTTGCTGAGATTTTGATTGTGATTGCCTTGAATCTATAGACCAATGTGGGGAGAAATGTCATCATCTTCCAATCCATGTGCATGGTATATTTCTCCATTCATGTAGGTTTTAATTTCTCTCAACAATGTTTTGCAGTTTTCAATGTACATGTACTATATATCTTTTTAAGATTTATTTATTTTAGAAAGTGGGGGGGGAGCAAAGAGAGAGAAAGAATCCTGAAGCAGACTCCCTGCTGACCATGGAGCCCAAGACCAGGTTGGGGGCAGTGGGGGGGCTGATCCCAGGACTCTTGAGATCATGACCTGAGCCAAAATCAAGAAATCAAGAACCAGCTGCTTAACCAACTAAGCCACCCAGGCACCCCTATACTGTATATCTTCTGTAAATTTATTCCTACGTACATTTTTGGATGCTAACATAAATACGATGGTTATCTGAACTTCTTTTTGGCTTCTTCATTGCTAATATATAGAAATACAACTGACTTTGGTATATTGATCCTGAATCCTGTGATCTTGCTAAATTTACTAATTCTTTTTTTTTTTTTTTTAAGATTTTACTCATTTATTTGAAAGAGAGAGAGCACAAGCAGGCAGAGTGGCAGGAGAGGGAGAAACAGGCTCCCCGCTGAGCACAGAGCCCGACATGGAGCTCGATCCTAGGGTCCTGGGATCATGACCCGAGCAGAAGGCAGACGCTCAACCTACTGAGCCACCCAGGCGCCCCTAAATTTACTAATTCTGGTGGCCTTTTTGTATGTTTTTTTTTTTTAAAGATTTTATTTATTTGACAGAGAGAGAGACAGTGAGAGAGGGAACACAAGCAGGGGGAGTGAGAGAGGGAGAAGCAGGCTTCCCGCCGAGCAGGGAGCCCAATGAGGGGCTCGATCCCAGGACCCTGGGATCATGACCTGAGCCGAAGGCAGACGCTTAAAGACTGAGCCACCCAGGCGCCCCTTTTTGTATGCTTTTAAGGACTTTCTACATACGTGTCAACTGCAAATAAAGGCAGTCTCATTTCTTCCTTTCTGGTACATATGTCTTTTACTGATTTTTTTTTATTTTTTTATTTTTTGCTTTATTACATTGGTTAGGATTTCCAATATGATACTGGATTAAAGTAGTCAGAGTGGAAATCCTTGCCATGCTTCTGATCTTAGGCAAAAATAATTCAGTCTTTCACCGTTAAGTACGATGTTGGCTGTAGGTTTTTTATGTTCTTCAAAAGGTTGAAAAAATCTCCTTCTATTCCTAGTCTGCTAAGAGTGTTAGCCTTTTTGTCGAATGCTTTTTCCGCATCTATTAAGAGGGTCATACGGTTTCCAGGTCCATTCTGTACAAGTAGCAGAAAATGTGAATCAACTGGTTTAAACCATAATAACTTTTTTTATCTCATAAAAAATCCAATGAAGGGGGTGGTTCCCTCCCACCCGTGGCTGAAAGACTGCTACAGTAGCAGTTTCTGCATTCAATCTGTTGCAATATGTTATGACTGAAGTATAGGAGGGAAGTCTAGATTCACACAGATCTGATCAATATAAGCCAATCACGGTAATTCCATCCCCCTTATCACAGTGGTAGAAGTAAGGTATTTGACCCATTTCTGGCTGCTGATAATGTGCTGATACAGCAGACTGACTGCATGCTGACCAATCCCGGCTCCTCTTTTGGGGCACAGACTAAGGCGACATTTCTCAGCCTCTTCTGCTGTTAGAGTGGGGTGGGGAACTAGTGTTGGCCAATGGAATGTGGGCAGAAATAAGAGTTGCCACTTCGGAGCTTGGTCCTAAAATTTCAAGTGAGATCCTTGGGTCACTCTTCTACTCACCCATAAGGCTAAAAGGACTGGACTCCAATATCATGGAAGCATGTAAAAGAAGGATCCTAGATCCTCGAGAGAGCCACCCAACTTGCATGGAACTGTGATGTGAGTGGGAAATAAATTTTTATTGTGTTAAGCCATGTGGTCATTCAGATTGTTTCAACATATAACATAAAGTACTATAACTGATACAGAGAGATCTGCTGTGAGGGCTTCTGGACAGGTATTCAGCTCCTAAAGAGACAGAAGAGGAGGGCACCTGGGTGGCTCTGTTGGCTAAGCGTCTGCCTTCAGCTCAGGTGATGATCCCAGGGTCCTGGGATCGAGCCCCATGTGGGGCTCCCTGCTCAGCAGGGAGTCTGCTTCTCCCTCTCCCTCTGCCACTCCCCCCACCCCACTCGTGCTCTCCCTCTCTCAAGCAAATAATCTTTTTTTTTTTAAGATTTTTTAATTTATTTAATTGACAGAGAGAGAGACAGCGAGAGAGGGAACACAAGCAGGGGGAGTGGGAGAGGAAGAAGCAGGCTTCCCGCCAAGCAGGGAGCCCGATGCGGGGCTCGATCCCAGGACCCTGGGATCATGACCCAAGCCGAAGGCAGACGCTTAACCAACTGAGCCACCCAGGTACCCCGCGAATAATAAATCTTTTCAAAAAAAGAGACACACACACACAATGAGGAGAAAGTCCCCTTTCTGGCTCTGGACCCTAATGTCTCTAGACGTCTTCCAACCACAAAAGGGAGTTATAGCCCCTGTGCTGAAGAAGGCCAAGCAAAAATGTGGGAAGAGACTGGATATTTGATGATGCTAATGAGCTGCTGAATCAACCAGCCCTCTCATCGGATTTTATGTGAACTAGTAAGTTCATTACAGTCTAAGACAGTGGATCCCCATTTTCTGTTGTTTGCACTCAAAAACATCTTCTCTGATACTTAAATCAAAAACTCATCGGTTTTCCCCCAGCTTGCTCCTCCTCTGGTGTTTCCTATTTTGGTAAATGGTTAACACCATCCAACAAGTTATGTAAGCCAGAAACCTAACTCAACCCTGACGCTTCCCTCCATCTTACCGTTTTCCCCCTTGTGTCTAATCCATTACCACCTGCTGTTGTATCTTTCTACTTCATCAACACCACACTGATCAGAACCAACACCATCGATCTCCCAAACCACCCCAGTAACCTCCTGGCTGGTCCACCTGCTTCTCCTCTGGCTCACCTCTAATCTTTTCTTCACACCACAGCCAGAGCAGAGGTTTCCAAAATTTTAGTCTGATCATATCATCCCTCCTCTCTATTGCTCTCTGTTAAAAAATATTTGAGGGACTTCATTTTCCCATTGCTTGTAGGATAAAGATGTAACATCTTAAAAACCCTGGCGGTCAGGCCCCCACCTGTCTCACTGGTCACACCTTACAATGAACACCTACCACACGGGAGCTTCTACTGGCCCCTCATCCTTGTCTCACTCTCTCTGGCCCCGGGATCTTTGTATATGCTGTTTCCTCCCTCTGGAAACGATTCTCCCTGCTTCGTCCCCCCGTTAACTGCTTCTATCACTTCTCCAGGAGGTCTTTCCTGGTCTCCAGTGTGGCCTCATAGCTTCACGTACCCTCTTTTTAGCACTTGTCACTTGTAATTTTACATAGATTCTATCTGTCTCCTACTAGCCCCTAAGCTCTATAAGACAAGGACTGTATTTGCTTACCTTGGTGTCCTCAATAGCTAGCAGAATGCCCAGCACACAGGAGCTTCAATAAATCTGATCAAGAATCAAGTGCTATATATGAAGAAAGGGTAAATATATGATACAAGATGCTCTTAAGTGTCTAGAACACTGACCCCTGATCTTGTCTAAATGGTTAGAGAAAGTTTCCCTGTGGGAATTACTGATTGAATTTTTTTTTTTAAAGATTTTATTTTTAAGTAATCTCTACACCCAACATGGGGTTTCAACCCACAACTCCAAGATCAAGAGTCTCATGCTCTACTGACTGAGCCAGCCACATACCCCTGAACTGAGTTTTGAAGGATGACTCGGAGTTAACTAGATGAAATAGGAAAAGAAGCCCAGCAATGGGTATGCACATGCATGTGATGCAAAGGAGCAGGGCACACTCAAGCCACTGAATAAAGGGCAGAATGGGTGACGCTTACTGAGTGAGGCAGAGAACAGAGTGGGAGACCAGAGGGCCAAGCAGAACCAGACGACATAAGGAGTCGTGGGTTGGATAACCACATCATTTAATGTCGATACTGGAGCACTTGCTTTTTCAGCCTTTTACATATTAGTTTCCTACGTTTTCATTTTCATATCATTTCAAACAATGAGAAGTTACAAAAATAGTTCAGAGAAGTCCCATGTACCCTTTCCCAATTTACTATTTACCTCTTGTCTTATTTGCTTTATTATTCTTTCTCTCTGTTTATATAAAATTTTTTTTCCCTGAATCATTGGAGAGAAAGTCAGAGACCTCCTGTCCCTTTACAAGAATATTCTCATCCATAAATAGTGATCGAATCAGGGACTTGAACATTGATAAATCGCTGTTATCTAGTCCACTTTGCAAATTCACCTTGGTCAGTTGTCTGTTTTGTTCATTATAGCTGTTTCTATCCTGGTCCCACACCCAATCCCGGATCTCACACTATCCCATCAATTCATTTTGATATTCATCCAGGGTCGTCTTGGCAGTCAGACTCCTGTCGATAATTATGCTGGGCCAACAGGCACAAATCTGGACTCTATCAGGCAAACCTAGCCCAGGGGTCATGCTACTTGCAGGATATGGTGAGGATTTTAAACTTTATAGCTTGTGGGTAATGGGAACCATTGAAGTGATTAAGCATAAAAGCAAGGAAGAAACTTGAGTAAGTTCATGTTTCAAAAAGACTACTTCCACTCCATTGTGAAGAAAAAATAACATGGGGGCAATATTTGTGTAATAAATAAATGTTGAGTGAATAAACACATTAAGAAACAACTGCATCTAGAATTGCTCAGAATACTTTCTGACTCAAAGCTTGAAGAGTAACCAATGCAATACAAAATTGCAATTCTCAACCTGATATCCAAGCATAAATTAAAAAAAATCCATAAACATTGTGAACTCCAATGCAGGTATGCACATGTGGTGGTTTCAAAATATCTACCAGGGCGCCTGGTTGGCTCAGTTGGTAGAGCATGCAACTTTTTTTTTTTCTTTAAATATTTTATTTATTTGAGAGAGAGAGAGCGCACTAGTGGGGTGAGGGGCAGAGAGAGAAGCAGGCTCCCCACTGAGCAGGGAGCCTGACATGGGGCTCGATCCTGGGACTCTGGGATCATGACCCAAGCTAAAGGCAGACGCTTAACCGACTGAACCACCCAGGTGCCCGGAGCATGCAACTCTTGATCTTGGAATTCTAAGTTCAAGCCCCACATTGGGTGTACAGACTATTTAAAATCTCAAAAAAAAAAAAAAAATTATATACATATATGTATATATGTCCACCAATTATTTGATACCCCACCCTTCAAGGAGCGGAACTTAATTTTCCTCCATCTGAGTGTGCACTGGACTCAGTGACTTACAACAAATAAAATGTGGCAGAACTGATGGTGCGTCACTTCTGAAACTAGCTTTCTCCTCTCTCTCTCTCGGATACTGACTCTGGGGGCAGCCAGGTGCTATGTCATGATGACACTCACAGTGAGGAACAGAGGCCTCCTGCCAACAGCCATGTGAACGAGCCACCTTGGAAGAAGTCTTCCAGCCCCGGTCAAGACTTCAGTTGACTGCAACCGTGGCCAACATCTTTACTGCAACCTTGTAAGACCCTGAGGAAGAACCACCCAGTTAAGCTGCTCCTCAATTCCTGACCCAAAGAAACTGAGAGAAAATAAATTTTGTTATTTTAAACTACCAGTTTTGGGGTAATTTGTTACACAAAAGATAACGAATGCGGTGCATTTAGTTGAGGAGTCTATGATTCTCAGTAAAATTAATGACCTGAACAGGGTAAGAATTACTACTGTAAAACAAGTACTGGATTTTTAAAAAACTTTGGTGCTCATCCTATAGCTTCTATGGGTCTATTTTTTATACAAGTGTGGGATTAGGTTCAACAAATGAGAAGATTCTATTCTCCAAACCACTGGAAGACTCCAAAGAACGTTTAAAAATGCTGTAGGGGCGCCTGGGTGGCTCAGCCGGTTAAGCGTCTGACTCTTGGTTTCAGGCTCAGGTCATCTCAGGGTTGTGAGATGGAGCCCCACATCAGGTTCCACGCTCAGTGGGGAGTCTGCTGGAGACTCTCTCTCCCCCTTTCCTTTTGCCCTTCCCCCCACTCAAGCACTTTCTCTTGCTCTCTCTAAAATAAATAAATAAATCTTAAAAAAAAAAAAAATGGAACCAGCTGAGAAAAGCAAACTTTACCCCAACCTATCAAACTAAGATCGAACAGAATATCCAGTAGAAATGAAGTACTTTTTCATTTTATAAGAAGAAACATCTACCGTTAAGACCTAACCATGATTCTGACATAACAATATATCCATAAATTACTGTTAAAGAAAAAAAACCAAGTTATAGAACATGATGTTCCCATTATAGATACAGTGTATTCTTATATGTTTAGATGGGTAAGTCCAGAAAAACTTCTAGAAAGATACAGTATTAATCAGGGATTTTTCAGCTATAACCAGCAAAAACTCATCATGGCTATCAAAAAATAAAGTTTATTATAAAATTCTAGGGAAGGTCACAAAATTGAAGAGAGGGGAGGAGGATCAGGTTCTGCAAGTGGACAGGAAATGGCAGACACAGGGCACCAGGGACCCAGGGCAGCCACAGGAATGGTCTAAGAAGAAGCTGCTCCCAAAATGAAGACACCATTTGGCCACAGGCCTCTCGATGCCACCACAAATATGCAAACTGACCCTTGACATGTGTTTGGTTCCACACCATTCTAAGTTCTTTGGCAGAATCATCCAAAAAACCAAGACTTTCTTTGGTAACAGACACTATTGGTATCACAGTCTACTTAGAAGACTTATTTCAAAGCAGTAAGAGATGATGACAGACATTCTTTCGGAGGGGACAGATTGTATGGATTAGATAGGTACAAGAAATCCATATTTTATAAAAATAAAATGGCAGAGAAAGGGAGTCTTCTGCCAAAAGTGGATGTTTAAAATACTATAGAGCAATTTTACTATTGTTGCTGAAAAGAAAGAATTTCTGGATATTGTGAAGTGAGTTCTAAAACTGCTCATGTCCTACATATTGGTTAAATACAATCAAATACTGGTCCATGCAATTTTAAAAAGGCAGGAAGCAAGCCTACAACAGAACTGAGTGAACAGGACTGCTGAAGAGATAAGGACCCTTCCCTATCTTGACAACTCAAAGGTATTTCTTTGAAAGGCTAAATAAAAGCAAAAGATAAAATTGCAAATAAGGAAATGTAATTAAATGACTGATATTTCAAAATCAATTCTATCATGGGGCGCCTGGGTGGCTCAGTCGTTAAGCGTCTGCCTTCAGCTCAGGTCATGATCCAGGGGTCCTGGGATCGAGCCCTACATCGGGCTCCCTGCTCTGCGGGAAGCCTGCTTCTCCCTCTCCCACTCCCCCTGCTTGTGTTCCCTCTCTCACTGTGTCTCTCTCTGTCAAATAAATAAATAAAATCTTAAAAAAAAAAAAGTCAATTCTATCTTAAAATAAAATGAGTAGCCCCCTCCCCCCAAAAAAGTTTAAAAAATGAGAAGTAAAGCAGTGATTTTTATTTCCTTGGGCAAATATGCCATGGTAGGTTGAATACTTAAAAATATCTCCTAAAACAAAGGATCTCACATGAGTTCATACTTCAACACTTAAAATAGAGCAAAGAGCCCAATGCGGGGCTCAATCCCAAGACCCTGGGATCAGGACCTGAGCTGAAGGCAGATGCTTAACCGACTGAGCCACCCAGGTGCCCCCAAATAAATACATTTTAAAGATTTTTTCCCTACATTCTTACAGGAAAAAAAGGTTCTATTATACGTGCCATGAATAATATTCGCATGATCTACTGAGCTATTATGTAAACAGAGTCATAAAGTATATTTAATCTTTTCCTATCTTTCCCTGTTGTTTGAATAGCAAAATTAAATGTAGCAATATAAGCCAAACTATCAATGCCTCAAAGTCTAAAATTTCTGGATTTCTGGATAGCATATTTTCTTCTTCTTTTTTTTTTTAAGGGAGTAGGCAGGGGGAGGGGCAGAGGTAGAGGGAGAAAGAGAATCTTAAGCAGGCTCCATCCCAGTGCAGATCATGATCACAATGCAGGGCCTGATCCCACAACTCTTGAGATCACGACCTGAGTCAAAATCAAGAGTTGGATGTTTAACTAACTGAGCCACCCAGGCGCCCCTGGATGGCACATTTTCAATGTAAGAATTCACCTTCTACTATTCTATAGGACGATTCTGAATTCAACAACTGCTTTAGAGGCTGCTTAATGAAACAGAAACTCGCTAACATTTATTCATTCAACAAATATTGTATCAAGAGCCTACTAGCCCTGTGCTAAAACCGGAAATTTTATTCTTCTTGAAAACAATTCTATTCTCTAAAAATCTGAAGCAGGGAGAACTCTGAAAGTTTTCTTCATTGGAAGAATCCTTCTCTCAAAACCACAACGAGATACCACTTCGCACCTAGCAAGAAACACTCTTATCAAAAAGACAAGAGATAACAAGTGTTGGTGAGGATGTGGAGAAAAGAAAACCCTTCAGCACTGTTGGTGGGAATGTAAGTTGGTGCAGCCAGTGATGAAAACAATATGGACATTCCTCAAAAATTAAAAATAGAACTACCATATGACCCAGCAATTCTGCTTCTGCGTATATATCCAAAGGAAACTAAAACACTACCTCAAAAATATACCTGCAGCCCTCATGTTCATCGCAGCATTTATGATAGCCAAGACACAGAAACCACCTAAGTGCCCATCAATGGATGAATAAAGAGTAAACAGTGTCTGTACACACACACACACGTACACACATGCACACACACACAATGGAACACTATTCAGCAACAAAGAGACAGAAGGAAATCCTGCTATTTGCGACAATATGTACAGACCTTGAGGACATTATGCTAAGTGAAATAAGTTAGAGAAAATCAAATTGTGTATGATCTCACATATACAGGGAATCAACAACAACAACAAAAAAACCAAGCTCATAGACACAAAGAACATACTGGTGGTTGCCTGAGGTGCGTGTCGGGGGTGGGTGGGGGAGAAGGCAATATGGGGGAAAGGAGACGAAAGACACAAACTTTCAGTTATAAGAAGTAAGAGATTTAATATACAGCATGGTGAAGACAGCAATACTGTATTGTATATTTGAAAGTTATTTAAGAGAGTAAATCTTGAAAGTTCTCATCACAAGAAAAAACACTTAACTGTGTGAGGTGATGGATGTTAACTAGACGAGAAAGGTCTGGGTATTGGGCCTTTTAACAGGACAACTGGGATCAACTGTGGGAAGATTTGAAAATCTTCATTGACAACTCTTCCGATCAAGCAAATGCATGGACAATGGAGCTGGTCCAGGCTCCCCCCGCCCCCCTCCCACCCGCCTCTCAGACAATGAGGTACTGAAACTCCCCCACCCCTCGCTCCAGCTGTCACCCTATTAATGCAAGGACATTGAGAGTAATGCTGGAGATTCTTGCTGTCAGTCTTGTTTTTAATATCTCCCATATAGTCAAAGCTATATCCGTTACCAAGTGAAAAACCCAGAACAGGGCTATCTGGGATTTTTAAAAAGACTTTGTAAGACACAAAGCTTGCAATTAAAAAGTTATTTATTAAAAAATATTTCCTTCTAATTCTGATTCCATATCAAATTAAACACGGAGTGCTGTTACAAAGCAGTAAGTAATCAGCTCTGTTTGTACGGAGGCTGACAATGACCTCACGAATTCCTCAGAATATTCTACTAAATAGTGGAATACAAACTCAACTCATTCACTTCTGCACAAAGGGGAAATGTAATTGGTATACTTCATACCAAAAAACTTTAATAAAGCTTGTCTTCATATTTCAGTTTAGAGATTTAGCTAATATAAAATGATGCTTGCTAGCTTTGGCAGCACGTATAAAATGATACTTGCTTAAAAGAGCATCCAAGCAATGCTTTAGATTTTCCTTTCCTGCAAAATTCAAGGAAAACATGATTGTTTGGGAGGTTCTTTGCTGCTCACGAAGAACCACCTGAGATTCCTTTCTGTTTCTACTCTTCCACTCTTCATGTTTCCAGTGATTAAAACATGCTGGAAACATAATTTAGAGAATACTAGAAATGCCACAGAGATCCCACGGCTTAAAAGAGTTTCTGAGAGGTTTTGAAGTTTTATAAACTTCAAATGAATGTACAGGGTACGGGGATTTAAAAAATGACTTTTAGAAACACATACACTCCAAGGAAATACTTTAGTACTCTTTAGCACTGAACACTTGGGGTGAGAACTGGTCTCTCTTTCAATGGTTCAAGTAGTCAGTCTTTTCTCAACAGTTTCTTGATAAGCGACAAACCTTCTCAAATTCATCTTCACATTGTCGAGAACACACAGCTGATCTGGACTGTATTTACCTCTCCCTTCTTTTCGTATCTGCCAAAAAATCATACGTGATTTGGTATACATTACTAATTCCTTTAGATAAGAAAGCACTTGATTTGGGGTGTATTCTTTTCAGAACAAAGAGCTGCCAGAATTTGGTGAAAGATTTTCGCTTTCCAAGGTAAAAGAATACAGAGTGTGAGCCCTAAAGATAAATTAAGATTATGCACCTTTTAAAAATGATCGTTCCAAGAACGGCTGAATTGTAGACTTTAAAACCGTAAGTTTTATGCTATGTGAACTAGACTTCACCTCTAGTCTAGAGCAGCGGTTCTCAGATTTTAGCAACAGTATCATCTCTGGAAAGCTTGTTAAAAAACAGGGCCCACCCACCATTTCTGATTTTCAGTAGGTCTGGAGTTGGGCCTGGGCATTTGCATTTGTAACAAGTTACCAAGTGATTCTGATGCTGCTGATCACAGGGCATTCCTGAGAGCCAGTGCCCTGGAGAAGTTCTTCAGTAAAATGCATTGTATCATATTGAAATACAACTTGGGGCCAAATATATACCTGACAGTCTCTAATGCAATTGTGGCTTCATTCACAGAAGAACATATGAAAAACTACAAGCTGCCCTTCTGGCTAACAAAGAAATTTCATTAGGGCTTTAGACCTTTAAGAAAAGAAAAACACTTAATGAAACATCATTACCATAGCAATGCATAGTAAGTAGGCAAATCAATCAGAACAGCCCTCCCAGTGGTTAGGGGTTGTTTTGCTGGTTCATAGTTTACATAACTCCTCTCCGAACACTTGCTTCTGCAGGCTGAATTCTCAACTATATCTGCTTTCCCTGCAGCTGCAGAGAAATAGGGCATATTTTCTCCTTACCATGCAGACTCCTTTTTCAGATGTTCCAAGGGCCTGCCTGCACCCTTTAAGAACACTGTGGATACCCACCACGTACTGGTATGGAAATATCTCTAGGAGATAGTGTTAAGAGAAAACACACTAAGTACAGGATTGTGAATATATTAGGCTACCTTTTGGATAACAAAGGGGGGAAATACTAATGCACGTCTGTCTTTACGTGGAGAAACGTCACTCAATTTGGTTACCAAGGAGACAGAAAATAAAGGGAATAAAACCTCTCACTTCTTAAAGAACAGACAAACATGGATGAACAGAGAGTCAAAAGGCACAAACTTCCAGTTATAAGCTAAATAGGTCATGGGAATGTAATGTTCAGCATGGTGACTCTGTATATTTGGAAATTACTACGAGTGTAGAGCTTAAAAGTTCTCATCACAAGAAAAAAAATTTCCAACTCTGTGTGGTAATGGATTTAACTAAACTTACTGTAGTAATTATTTCCCAATACGTACATGTATCAAATCACTATGAACCACTAAAACTAATATAATGTAATATGTCAACTGTATCTCAATTAAAAAAAAAAAGAAAAAAAAAACCTACAGGCTTGAACAAAGCGTAATTAAGGGTAAACTGTATTCAATTGTTTACCCTAGACTTAAGTTACCTATTGGTGAATCTTAACTCAATAAAGATTAGCCACTATGATTACATTTTTTAAATATAAGATGCCCAAACATGAAAACGTTAAAAACAAACCAATACTGATGTCCTTAAACCAACATTGACTTTAGATGTAACTACGACATGGAATGTTTATGGTTTGTGTTGCTAGTTTTCTAAAGAAAATGATTTCGTCCTTAAAAAAAACTTCAGAAACTTTAAGTTACTAGACATACAATCATATTCTCCTAAAAAATTATCACAGAGTTCTCTCCTTGAGAAATCAATTCTGCATTAGAAGCTTGTTAGATAAAAGAAATACATATTGGGGGTGCCTGGGTGGCTCAGTCAGCTAAGCTTCCAACTCTTGGTTTCAGCTCAGGGTTTTGAGATTGAGGCCCGTGTCCAGCTCCGCACTCAGCAGAGTCGGCTTGTCCCTCTCCCTCTGCTCCTCCCCCACTCTCTCTCTCTCTCTAAAATAAAAAAAAAAAACAAAAACAAAATATACATATTGGAAAACAACAGAAGTAAGCTAAGTTTTCATCCAAACCTCTATTTTCTTGGCAAAGATTTAAAAACAAATGTTTAATTTGAAATCTAAAAGCAAAAAATACAAACATTTTTATTTCTCAAAATGACATAATTTAGAAATGGAAATTTTGTTTGTTGGTTTGTTTTTTAAGTAAACTCTATGCCCAACATGGGGCTTAAACTCATGACCCTGAGATCAAGAGTCATATTCTCCACTGACTGAGCCAGCTGGGCGCCCCTAGAAATGGAGATTTAGATAATTGGAGAATGGTAAACTTATAGACATAGGATTCAAGGCTGTTTTTAAAATTCCTGGTGCCTTCCCCTGGCCACCAAGTTACTGAAAATTACTTTTTGACTCAAAGTTAGCTTTGATGATTCTGGTGAAACAAAAAAATAAATAAAAGGGTAAATGAAGGGAGCTACATTCTCCGACAGAGACCAGCCTGGAGTTTGCCCTTTTTTTCAGAGCACCAAAGGGAAATATTCATAACACTGAAATCAAGCTGTAATGTATTAGCTGTAACGACATAAAATAAATTCACAACGTATACGAAAGTGCTTTGTAGGCCACAGACTGCGGTGCTTCTCCACAAGCACTGTGAGCATTACTGAACTCTTCTAGAAAGGGGACCGTGCCCACACCATTCTGGCCCAAGTCACAGTGATTCAACAGAAAGGCCTGAGCTCTGACTCAGCCAACAAGCATTCTTCAGTTCTGGGGATGAAGCGCTCTATGAATCACAGAGATTGCATGGAGGAAACTACAGGCCCCCCTTCTCGGAGAATGGTGAGACCTAAGCATTTACGCACAAAACAGCTACATACCTTCATTTTGAAGACTGGCTGGAATTCCTTCAGAGCAGATAACAATTTAATCTGAACTGAGGCCCTTTCAGCTTCTTTACCATCTGCAAAAACATCGAAGAGAGCATCCAAGGCTTCTCCTGCCACCACAAGGGAGGGATCTTTGGTGGCAACTTCAAGCAGAAAGCACCCAATGGTCTGGAGACAACAAGGCACACTGTTATGTCCAATATTCTAACATCAGTTTCCAAAATAAGTACTAACTTTAAATGTGGCAACAATTCACACATGGTATTTTAAAATTTAGAAATACCAGAGACAAATTAAAACTCTGAAAGAACTAGGGGCGCCTGGGTGGCTCAGTCGTTAAACGTCTGCCTTCGGCTCAGGTCGTGATCCCAGGGTCCTGGGATTGAGGCCCGCATCGGGCTCCCTGCTTAGCGGGAAGCCTGCTTCTCCTTTTCCCACTCCCCCTGCTCGTGCTCTTTCTCTTGCTGTGTCTCTCTGTCAAATAAATAAATGAAATCTTAAAAAAAAAAAAAAAAAA
>NC_138384.1:30382430-30390103 GCF_054177405.1 Leptonychotes weddellii
TTTGTTTTGGCTGTCCTGCTCCACCCTTTATGTCTTAAGGGTGATGTGCACATCTGGTATTATCGGTGGGAGAGTGGAAATGCTAAGAACAGCGAGTCCAAACTCCAGCTGTGACATAAATAACAGGCTGACCCTTAGAAAGTCCATTACCCGCTCTGGACCTCTGTTTTCTTATCTGAATTTAAGTACTCTAGATAACATCTAGGATAGTATTTAGAGTTAATAACTTATAATAAAATACGAAGCACATACTGTCACCTATGAAGTAGTCTTATTAAAAAAATTAACCTGAATCTGAATCTGATCCAGCCTTTAGATCTAACCTCCAGTTTGCAGAAAATACAGAGGATAAAGGAACAAGCTTAACACCACAAGGAAGCAATCAGACAAATCCAGAGGGTTGGATACTGTGAGACAACCACCCCCAGGAGTTGAGGAAAAGCAGTTGGTAGCAGAGGTGCCCAGCTGGCTCAATCGGTGGAGCACGTGACTCCTGATCTCAGAGTCATGAGTTCAAGCCCCATGCTGGGCATAGAGCTAGGAAGGAAGGAAGGCAGGAAGGCAGGAAGGCAGGCAGGCAGAAAGGCAGGCAGGCAGGCAGGCAGGCAGGCAGGGAGGGAGGGAGGAAAAAAAAAACAGGTGGTGGGAGGTAGTGCTAGGGAGAGAAGTTTCTAGATTGAGAAAAGCTTAGACGATCCAAAACCAAACATAACATGTAGACTTGACTTAGATGCTCGTTTAAACAAACTATCTGTAAATAGATGTTTTTGGAACAACTGGAAACACTTGAGGATGGACCATGCAGAAGACATATTAAACAATGAGGGGGCACCTGGGTGGCTCAGTCAGTTAAGCGTCTGCCTTTGGCTCAGGTCTTGATCCCAGGGTCCTGGGATGGGGCCCTGTGTCAGGGTCCCTGCTCAGTGGGGAGTCTGCTTCTCTCTCTCCCTCTGCTCCTCTCCACCCAGTCCTCCCCTCCCCCCAACCCACAGCTTGTGCTCTCTCTCAAATAAATAAATAAAATCTTCAAAAAAAAAAAAAACATGAGGTGCCTGGCTGGCTCAGTCAGTTGAGCGTCTGCCTTCAGCTCAGGTCACGATCCCAGGGTCCTGGGATCAAGTCCTGCATCGGGCTCCCTGCTCAGTGGGGAGTCTGCTTCTCCCTCTGCCTGCTGTTCCCCCTGCTTGAGTGCTTGCGTTCTCTCTCGCTCTCTCACAAATAAATCTTTTTTAAAAAATTAAAAATTAAAATTAAAAAAAAAGACATTTAACAATGATGATTGATTGCATAAGGGTGATAATAGTGGTTATGTAAGAAACTGACCTTGTTTTTTTTTAAAGATTTATTTATTTATTTATTTGAGAAACAGACTGGGGGGTGAGGGGCAGAGGGAGAGCAAGAAGTAGACTCCCCACTGAGCAGGGAGACTGACAAGGGGCTCAATCGCAGGACCCTGAGACCATGACCTGAGCCAAAATTAAGAATCTGACACTTAACCGACTGAGCTGCCTAGGTACCCCAAAACTGTCCCTATTTTTAAGACATGCATACTGAATCAACAGGGCAAAATACCATGCTGTCTTTAATACTGAGCTCTAACTTTAACATACTTTAACATACCCAGCAAAGAAACTGTGTGAAGTGCATATGATAGAATATTAATGATTGTTAAATATGCTTAACTAGTATACAAAATTCATTGTACTTTCTACTTTGCTTGGAAATGTGACTAAATAAAAACATTTTAGGGGCACCTGGGTGGCTCAGTCGGTTAAGCGTCTGCCTTCAGCTCAGGTTATGATCCTAGGGTCCTGGGACTGAGCTCCACATTGGGCTCCCCGCTCGGTGGGGAGTCTGCTTCTCCCTCTCCCTCTGCCTCTCAACCTGCTTCTGCTCTCTGTCTCTCTCTCAAATGAATAAATAAAATCTTTACAAAAAAACATTTTAAAAATCACATGCTATGCCCAAGAAAAACTTGCGGCTCCTAAGTGGATCTTGGAAATTATAGTCTTAAGGGGCAGGAAGGGATTTAACATGCACATGCTCATCTGTATATGTGTACACAGACAGCAACACGGCGATATTCTCTCTCACTTATGTGTCTTTTCTTATCAAAAATCCCTAGAGTAATAGAGAAGAAAGGAGTCACAGTGGCTGTCTCTCTAGAGTCAAAGTGGGGGGCTGGAAAGTTAGCAATGGAGATGAGTCTTTCATTATATATTCTTGTCTACTTTTGTGAATGTTTTGTTACATGCAGGTATCATCTTTTTAAAATAAGGTTCTTAAGATTTTTTTTTTTTTGACGGAGAGACAGGAGACGGGGAACACAAGCAGTGGGAGTGGGAGAGGGAGAAGCAGGCTTCCCGCCGGGCAGGGAGCCCGATGTGGGGCTCGATCCCAGGACCCTGGGACCATGACCTAAGCCGAAGGCAGACGCTTAACGACTGAGCCACCCAGGCACCCCTAAAATAAGGTTCTTAAAAAACATCAGTCATTGGGGCCCCTGGGTGGCCCAGTCCGGCTAAGAGTCCAATTCTTTTTTTTTTTTTTTTTAGAGAGACACAACAGGGGAGGGGTAGAAAGAAACAGGGAGAGAGAAGCAGACTCTTCGCTGAGCCCAACGCAGGGCTCAATCTCATCATCCTGAGATCATGACCTGAGCTGAAATCAAGAGTCGGCTGCTTAACGGACTGAGCCACCCAGGTGCCCCAAGTGTTCAACTCTTGATCTCGGCTCTAGTCTTAATCTCAGGGTCGTGAGTTCAAGCCCCACGTCGGGCTCCACACTACACTGGGCATGGAGCCTACTTAAAAAAAAAAAAAAAAAAAAAAAGGGCGCCTGGGTGGCTCAGTTGGTTAAGTGACTGCCTTCGGCTCAGGTCATGATCCTGGAGTCCCTGGATCGAGTCCTGCATCGGACTCCCTGCTCGGCAGGGAGTCTGCTTCGCCCTCTGACCCTATCCCCTCTCATATGTTCTTTCTCTCTCATTCTCTCTCAAATAAATAAATAAAATCTTAAAAAAAAAAAAGTCATTGTTGTAAAGTTCTCAGCAAGTCCAATAGTCGGTTTATTACCCATTAATTAGTAATCAATATTTCAGCCATTATTATTAGCACAATGAAGGGTAATTTTACTACCACGGTCCTTTTAGTTACTAGTGATGCTGTGTCTCCAGCAGTGTAGTTCCTGAGCAACTGTGCTGAGATAAAGTGCTGGAAGCAAATATGCTGAGTGAGTTCCTAGGGCGTTTGCTGCTTAAAATTTACAGAGTGATAGTAGAGCGGACTGTGCAGTGTTGTTCAGAATGCACTTTAGCCTGGTGTACTAAGACAACTGGTGAGCTGATCCTTCATCAGTAGGAGAAGAGAATATGCACACAGTTTATGCAACAGCAAACGCAGAGGCACCTGGGACAATTCTGAACTTGGCCTTTCACTAAAGACAAATTTATATCTGAAAAGGTACCTCAGGAATAAAGTGGCAAAATGCAACTCAATTTTTCAAGTACCCACCTAATTCATATAGTCAGATCAAGCCAAAGGGCATATTTTAATAATGTACCTTAGTAAGCAACTTCTCGATAGAATTTCTTCTTCTGATGTCCATAGAAGTTTTTAAAAATCCCACACCAACAGTTACTCTTCCCCCTGTTTCTAATGATTTAATGTTTTACATTGGAAGCATATAGTTTTACCTTAAGAGTTTCCAGTGTTCCATCTTCTTTGGCAAGGACGCTGCCCGTGATTCCTAAAATACTAACAACGTTTACTCTAACCCCAGTATTACTACTATGAATGCCGGCTGTGCATAGTGTCATCAGCTGGTTGGGAGTCATACACTGTTGAAAAGGAAAAAGAGTATTTATAGTGTTAAACTCAACCAATTCCAAGAGCATGCACAACAGGACTGACAGGAATGTCAACGACAGAGAAGTTATTACATACTCTAATCACTCCTCAGTATAGCTGGTAATCCTGAATGAAAATGAGGCCTGTTCATGTCACTGTCATTATTCACTCTACCATAGCTGTTAAGCCTAGAAAAGGGGCTTCGTTTCCTATTAGTTTCATTTAAAGAAGACTTTTGGGAGGTACCTGGGCAGCTCAGTCAGCTAAGCGTCTGCCTTCAGGTCAGGTCACAATCCCGGGGTCCTGGGATCGAGCCCCACGTTGGGTTCCTTGCTCAGTGGGGAGTCTGCTTCTCCCTCTCTCTCTGCCTCCTCTCCCACCCCACTTGTGCTCTCTCTCTCTCTCTCTCAAATAAGATCTTAAAAAAGAAAAAGATGACTTTCAGTCAGATGTACACAAACTAAAGAGATCCTAATTTCTTTTTAACACTGATCATAAAACGTTTTGAAAATGTACAAAGAATATGTGGCTTTAATAAAAATTGGCTGAATCTATACAAGTTAAGAACTTACCCTGAGATGTCATGCTGTTACAGTAAATTATTAGAGCTTGTAGAAACCATTAAATTATAGAGTGCTTCTGCTGCGTAGTGATAATTTTCATTCTAAGCTAATCTGAACACACACGTAGGTGCAGGTATCACCAGAGAATTCGAATATCGTGTTGCCAGGCTATCACAGTGTGGTGACGAAGGGCTTGGGATCTGACATCCTGGGTTCACACCCTGGCTCCTCTCCTTACCCCTCAGCAATCCTGCGTAAGACACCCCCCTGACAAAGGTCTCTCCATTTCCCCATCAGTGATACAGGGACAACGGTCACCATGCAGAGTTGCTAAAGGATTAAATAATGCATATCAAGAACTTAGTAAATATTAGATATTATTACATATAGAAATACTGAACAGTTCTAAATCAAACTCATTTCCGAATCATCTGCAGTGCTTCTGCCAAATCTAAAGGTAACAACTAATATGTGCAGGTTTCTTAGGAAATACTCTAATGGAAACAATCCCACCAACCCTGGCATTCCTCCCAGCCGGAACAAGGCTGCCAGGAATGCTGGAGGCGTGCTGCTTTACTACCAGTATGAGTCACAAATGCAAGCTGCCCAAGGTGCACACACCGACAAGGCAGAGAACTGGACAGGGGAGCAGGACAGCTGTACTCCACTGTTGGTGCTGTTACTCAGCATCTCTGGTCCCTGGTTCCCTCTCCTTGTAAAGTATGAGAAAGCCAGGGTCCTTCTAATCCTCAAATTCCATGCTCATGCCCAATACACAGCCAACCTGAGAATTCATGGTCTTAATATATATGAATGCCCAGACATTAACTGAGCATGAGCTGGGAATAATTCTCTTTAAACGTCAGGCTGATCCAGTTAGCCACTGCTGAAGATCATGGAAAAATCAATAAAAATACTTTATATTCCCATAGGCCCTACAGTATAGGGTTTTCTAATCCTCTCATCATTATTACCATTCCCATGTCAAAGAAACTGAGGGTCAAAAGTTACGTTCTTGAAAAAAATTCTCAAATATACAAAGAAAAAAAATCGAAAGAGTATAGACTAGACGCCAACAGCACATACTGTATTTGATAGTAAAGTACCAGAGGCATTCTCGTTAAACTGTGGACCAAGATAAAGTTTGGGAAGCACTGCTCCAGGGTGTGGCCACGGAATGACTAAGGTAGAGAAGGAAGACCAGACCGTTGGAGAAAGGGAGGCCCAAAAACTTCAAAACCAAGGGACTGGGGGGAGCATCTATGTGGATCTTGAAGTCACCTAGAATCATGACAGGACTGGTGAAGAGTAATAATGCCCAACAGCAGGAATCTTCAAGGAACAAAGAGTGCCCCAGGGCATGATAGATGGCTATAACCAAGAGAAGTGGGTGGTACGGTCTAATGACATGTTAATCAAAACTGGAAGATTTTAGAAAGGAAGGAGCAAGGATGGTTTAGCACACGGGTCCCTCAACTTGGTGTGCATGCCAATCACCCAGAGAACTTGTTAAAATATAGATCACTGGGCCCCTCCTCAAAGTTTCTGCCTCAGTGAATTGGGGGCAAGGCCCTAGGATTTGCTCTTATATACAAAGAAAAAGACCACCAACCCAATAGCAAAACTGGCAAAAGATAGGAACCGTTACAGAAAAAAAATGCAAAGGCCCTTAAAGCACATAAAGAGACAGACATCCAGTCTCATATTGTAAGACAAATGCAAATTAAAATTGAGATATGTCTCAACTATCAAACTGGTAAAAATCTAACATTCTGACAACTCTGCTTCTGAAGCTATAGCAAAACATGCACTCTCAAGCACTGCTGTAGGAAATTCAAAATACCTCAAATTCTAAGGAGGGGACCACAGCAATTAGCAAAAATCACCAATCCCATCTATTCTCCAACTCAGCAAGCCCACTTCTAGGACTCTCTTTCTCGAAGACACAATGGCAAAAACACAAAAAGCATCTGTAAAAAGGCTGTTCACTGCAGTTCTATTTTAATAGCAAAGGACTGGAAATGAGAACACCCATCAACAGGGCTGAATGAATAAGGAACACCTACACGATGGAGTAATAGAATGTGAAGCTGTAAAAAAGAAATGAGGAAGATACCTGTATACTACAATGATTAATAAGGGAGAAAAAGAAAGCAAGGTGCAGAAGCACTACTTTTAACAAAAGGGGTGAAATACACATGCCTACGTATTTGCTTATGTTTTCAAAATAAGAACAATGGAATGATAGGGCGCCTGGGTGGCTCAGTTGGTTGGGCGACTGCCTTCGGCTCAGGTCATGATCCTGGAGTCCCGGGATCGAGTCCCGCATCGGGCTCCCTGCTCGGCGGGGAGCCTGCTTCTCCCTCTGACCCTCACCCCTCTCATGTGCTCTCTCTCTCTCATTCTCTGTCTCAGATAAATAAATAAAATCTTTAAAAAAAAAAAAAAAGAACAATGGAATGATAAATCAAAACACAAAAAAGGACGGTTACCCGAAAGAATAGGGGCAAAGGGACAGAAGCTAGACTAAATATAAATAAATAAATAAAATTGTTTTTGGTAAAACATACATAACGTAAAACTTGCCATTTTAACCTTTTTAAAAGAGATTTATTTATTTGAGAGAGAGAGAAAGCAAACATGATCAGGGTGGGGATGTGGGGGTGTGTGGGCAGGGAGAGGAGCAGACTCCCCGCTGAGCAGAGAGACCAGGAGCCCGGGATCATGACCTGAGCCGAAGGCAGATGCCTAACTGACTGAGCCACCCAGATGCCCCTGAAATACCTTTATTATTAAGCCATTCTTAGCCACGATCTCTTGCCTGCAGCTGAAAACATTTTTAAGCGTCCAGTTCAGTGGCAGTAAGTACCTTCAGACTGTTATACCACCAGCCATCACCACCATCCATGTCCAGAGGTTTTTCATCATCCCATACTGAAACTGTCCCGTTCAACAGTACGTCCCTACTCCTCCCTTCCCCCAACTCCTGGCAGCCACTGTTCCACATTCTGTCCTTATGAATTTAACTATTCTAGGTCCCTTGTATATGGAATCATACTGTATGTCTCCTTTTGTGCTCGGTTTATTTCACTTAATGTCATGTCTTCAAGAATTCATCCATGTTGTAGTATGTATTAGAATTTCCTTTTTAAAGCTGAATAATATTCCAATGTATGTATCTACCATATAGTTCCCTGAATATATCTTTTTTTTTTTTTTAAAGATTTTATTTATTTATTTGAGAGAGAGAGAATGAGAGAGA
>NC_138384.1:30390603-30428360 GCF_054177405.1 Leptonychotes weddellii
CACATGAGAGGGAGGAGGGTCAGAGGGAGAAGCAGACTCCCTGCTGAGCAGGGAGCCCGATGCGGGACTCGATCCCGGGACTCCAGGATCATGACCTGAGCCGAAGGCAGTCGCTTAACCAACTGAGCCACCCAGGCGCCCCTCCCTGAATATATCTTGTTTCAATTTTAACTCTGAAACTGTGTAAATATTTTATATAATTAAAAAATAGAAATTAAAGCAAAAAAAATAAGTTTCTTAAAAAAAGGAAAGCTAAAAAAAAAATGAAAGCTAAAACAACTGAAGCTAACTTTATAACAAGTCACAAAGAGAACTTTGTCAAGTAACTTTAAAACACAGCAATTTGCCTATACAGTCTTAGAAGGGTTGTGAGATCGAGCCCCAAGTCGGGCTCTGTGCTCAGTGGGGAATCTGCTTGGGATTCTCTCTCCCTCTCCCCCTCCCACTTGTGCTCTCTCTCTCAAATCAATCAATCTTAAAAACAAAACAAACAAAATAACCCCACAAGTTCATAATGATATTTTAAAAAAACCTCACTGAAAAAAAAACAAAACCTCACTGATCACTTTTAGAGATTGCTAAGGGCACTAATTTATTATTCTGGAAAAATCCTATCTTTTTGGTATGAACTTTATTTCAAAGTTACCAAATAACTGATGAGACAAAAAGTTCTTACTTAGAGAAGAATCACAGCTAATAAACGTAAAAGAAATGACAAAATTAAGATGTCTCCATTTTGCACCACTGATAAAATGGTGAATCCACTGATTAATACTTTTTTTTAAAAAAAGATTTTAGGGGCGCCTGGGTGGCTCAGTTGTTAAGCATCTGCCTTCGTCTCAGGTCATGATCACAGGGTCCTGGGATCGAGCCCCACATCAGGCTCCCTGCTCTGTGGGAAGCCTGCTTCTCCCACTCCCCCTGCTTGTGTTCCCTCTCTCACTGTGTCTCTCTCTGTCAAATAAATAAATAAAAACCTTTTAAAAAATAAAAAAAGATTTTATTTATTTACTTGAGAGAGGGAGAGAACACATGAGTCAGGGGAGGGGCAGAGGAAGAGGGAGAAGCAGACTCCCTTCTGAGCACGGAGCCTGATGAGGGACCCAATCCCAGGACCCCGAGATCATGACCTGAGCCGAAGGCAGCCGCTTTACCGACTGAGCCACCCAGGTGCCCTGAATCCACTGATTAATCTTAACATCACTAATTTATGAAAATATATAATTTGTGATATAAAAGTAAAAAATATATACAGCACTGTGAATTATTCTTGCCAAAAAATCTGATCCTGACTCTAATTAAGACTCCACACCTAGTTCCCAGTTTATAGGATATATGGACAAGAGAGGGACATGTCAACAATACCATCGTGAGAAGCTAGCCAAATCTCATAATGGGAAAACTTCTACAGGACAAATGACAGCTTCTTCAATGAATAAATAATACAGGAAAAGGGAGGTTGGTGGGGGGAATATTTTAAATTAAGAGATTTAAGAATCTGTGAATATACTAAAAACCACTGAGTTGTGCACTTTATTTTTTTTTTAAAGATTTTATTTATTTGAGAGAGAGAGAGTGAGAAAGAGCACAAGTGGGGTGAGGGGCAGAGGGAGAAGCAGACTCCCCACTGGTCAGGGAGCCTGATACGGGACTCGATCCCAGGACCCTGGGATCGCGACCTAAGCAGAAGGCAGATGCTTAACCAACTGAGCCACCCAGGCGCCCCTGAATTGTGCACTTTAAATGGGTGAATTGTATGGTTGGTATGTGAATTAAATCTCACTAAAGCCGTTAAAAAATTTTTTTGGGCGCCTGGGTGGCTCAGTTGGTTAAGCGTCTGCCTTCAGCTCAGGTCATGATCCCAGGGTCCTGGGATCGAGTCCCACATCGGGCTCCCGGCTCAGCTGGGAGCCTGCTTCTCCCTCTGACCTTCTCCCCTCTCATGCTGTTTCTCTCTCGCTCACTCTCTAATTAATAAATAAATAAATAAATAAATAAATAAATAAATAAATAAAATCTTTAAAAAAAATTTTTTTTAAACCAAAGTATCAACCAAAAGCATTTGGATTCTGATTTGAATAAAACAACTGAAAAAGACATTTTTGTGGCAATCAGAAAAAACTGAGCTTAGGCTGTATATCAAATGATAATTAAGCAATGTCTGTTAATTTGGGGGTAATGGTACTGTAGTTAAGTTTTTTAGAAGTCCATTTTCTGTCACAGACACATAATGAAGCATGTAATAAAATACTTATGGGTGAAGGAACATGATTTGCTTTAAAGCAGTCCAGGAAACAAAAACAAAAGTGTAAGGGAGATGAAGAGAACAAGAATGCCAGGATGTTGCCAACTCTGTGACCCTTGTGGTTCACGATACTATCATCTGTGCTTTTAGAGACGTCTGAAAATTTCCTTAATAAAAAGTAAAGAATACAAGTGGGAAAGCACCTATCACAGAGATGCCGATGGATCACTGTGGAGGGTCAGTGGGCATGCTTGATAATTTCTGTAAAATGTTACTGAAGAAGACAAATGACATTCAGAGAAAATATTTATGACAGGTATGTCAAGATAAAAAAATCTGTGTGTTAGTGGCAGTGGTGGGAAGAAGCAAAATATTTTATTTTTTATTTTAAGCATTTTTGCTTTCTTTTTACAAGGATCATACATTACTCTTATAATAGAAATAAATACTTTAAAAAAAACAGTTAAGTAATGAATTTTGCTTCCATAATACGGAATCTTTGCAGGTTTCATATAAAATTTTTAAAAAATCTTACCTGAGAAATGTTCTTGGAGGCCATTGTTTGCAAAAGGGCCCTCAAGGCACTACTTATGGCTTCTAGAAAGTCAACATGCTTAGCAAAATCTAAAACACAAAAGTGAAATATAAATTTGTCTTTCTCTAAGACAAGCTATTTTGTAAAAAAAAAAAACAATCAAAACACCGCATGTTAATATGCTATTATAATTAAAACATTTTTTTTAAAGATTTTATTTTTATTATTTATTTGACAGAGACACAGCAAGAGAGGGAACACAAGCAGGGGGAGTGGGAGAGGGAGAAGTAGGCTCCCTGCAGAGCGGGAAGCCTGACGGGGGACTCGATCCCAGGACCCCGGGATCATGACCTGAGCCGAAGGCAGTCGCTTAACCGACTGAGCCACCCAGGCGCCCATAATTAAAACATTTTTGATGTTAAGCCAAGACTTCTGGTTAACAGCCCCCTGTGAACTGAATACTTGACTTTGAAAAGATGTCCACAATTGAAATAACTGTAACAAGGGAGCGTTCTGCAGACAGTCCTTGCCTTCTAGGCACTGGATTTTCATTTACCTCGCTCTTTTTTTTTTAAGATTTTATTTATTTATTTGACAGAGAGAGAGATAGCGAGAGCAGGAACACAGGCAGGGGAGTGGGAGAGGGAGAAGCAGGCTTCCCGCTGAGCAGGGAACCCGAAACGGGGCTCGATCACAGGACCCTGAGATCATGACCTGAGCTGAAGGCAGACGCTTAACGACTGAGCCACCCAGGCGCCCTTTACCTCGCTCTTTAGCACATGATACACCTGAGCTAGCTTTCGTAGACAGAATTCAGCTTTTCACAGATTGCCATCACGGTGCTGGGCAGACCTCACATGGCGATGTCTCCCAAATCAGAGTTCTTCCTGGCCAACCCAAACCCACTGCCTAGCCAAGAACTGTTGCTTGCGCAGGGCTGGGCCACTATACCTCCGTGGTTTCAGTGGCTTCTACAGTTGTATTTACTGACCCAACTTCCCCTTCCCATTCCTGCTCATTTTTACTCTTTTCTTTCTTACCCCTTTGGTGGGAAGGGAAAGCGATGGACTTGCCGTGGTAGATTATATTGTCCAAAAATAACCACAACAGTCTATTTCCCCACCCCTTGAATCTGGGGGTACTTTGTGACATCAACCAACAGGACACATGAACATGACATGCTAAGTCATGAAAGGCAACATGATTCGCACCTGACTCACATGTGTTTGCTCTCTTCTCTCAACTCTTGCCCTAGGTCACATGGCAAGGTCATCTTGTTCTGGCTGACAGCCCCTGTGAGCCAACCATCAACATGAACAAGACTTCAGATGATTCTGGCTCCTTGTTTTCCAGCAGAAGCCCTAGGGTAGAGTTTTCTCAACCCTACCACTATGGGCATTTTGGACAGGTAATTCTTTGGGATCCCCTGTACACTATAGGATATTTAGCAGCATCCCTGGCTTCCACCCTCTAGGTAACAGCAGCAACCCCGAAGTTGTAAAACAAAAAATGCCTCTAGACATTTCTAAATGGCCCCCGGGGGGGGGGGGGTTGCAGTGTCGGAGGGGGGGTTGCCCCTAGTTGAGAACCCCTGGCCTAAACATTGTGTAGAGACAAACCATCTCCACTATGCACTAAATTCCTGACCTATAGAAACCATGAGAAAACACATGATTATTGTTGTTTTAAGCCTTGGCTTTCTGACCCCTTGGTGCCTGGGGCCTTATGAAGATTCCAACGCCCCTTTTGGGGCTGCCTGCATGAGAATGAGGCAGCTTCCACACAAATCTAAATCAAAGCTTATTATATTTTTTGCCTCTCATGACCAGATATACATTATGTACTGAAGTAGGGAATTCCTGTAAATTTCACAGAACGGATACTAGGATAGCTTTAGGATCAGACAGACCTGGGATGGAATCCTGCCTCTGACATTATGTGACCTCTCCTTTTGGCCTCTGGTCAAATGTCACCTCTTCAGACAGCCCTTTCCACATGAACCCATCTAATAGGCCCTTGGAACCAGCCACCATGTCAACCAATTCTTTTATTTTTTTCTTCCTAGACGAAATTACATTTACATCTTTATTCATCTGAGATTGTAAGCTCCTAAGCATTCCGGTCTTGCCTATCTCATTCGCACCTGTATCCCTTGGACCTAGAGTGGTGTATGGCATAGAGTGGTCAATAAGTATGGGCTAGGGGTGCCTGGGTGTCTCAGTTGGTTAAGTGTCAAGCATCTGCCTTCGGCTCAGGTCACAATACCAGGGTCCTGGATCGAGGCCCGCATCGGGCTCCCTGCTCAGCGGAGAGCCTGCTTCCTTCTCTCCCTCTGCCTTCCATTCCCCATGCTTGTGTTCTCTGTCAAATAAATAAATAAAATCTTAAAAAAAAAAGTATGGGCGAAAGGAATGAGTGCCCCTGAAGGAGTTCCTCAACCTCTCTAAATCCCAGCTTCCTTACCAGGAAGCTGGAGTAATAATGCCTCACTCATAAAGCCTAGTACCCAAAAGGCACTCAAAAATTGGTGTGAAGTTGTTACTACTAAAATTCAAAAAGTAGGTTATATTTATATTTATATTTGATTACAGCTATGAAGTGTAGCCCTAGAAATTCATGAAGTGCACATAAAACAATGGAACTATATCATGAAGAAATCATTCAATACGAAATAGAACACACTCAGAAGCATTTTTTTGGTCTTGCATTCTTAGAAAAATAACCATTACCTTAGATTCAAAACCCTAATCTAAATCACGTTACTGTTTTACATTATGTGTAATTCATACTCTCCCTAAATTAAGGAAAACATTCGGGTGATTTTTACTGAGTTCACATTTCTGGTCATTTATCCAAACTTGGGAAAGAAGCTTCAATCTACCCTGCCTTTCTGACAAATTCTCACTAAAAGGTCAACACATGTGGTACTGTTAAAGAAATTAAGTAAATGTCAACAGAAGTTAAACAAAAGAGGTGACTGAAAACATCTTTCCCCTCAACAACTTTGTACAGCATGTAAGAATCTGTAGCACACCTAAATGTAGGTAAACAGTCAACCCACAAGTAGCCAAGCAGCAAATTTTTATTTAGGTGACTTTTTCAGACTGATTTCCAATGTTCTGATATAGAATAGGAAACATATTCCAGAATGGGTGCTACTATCATCCTAATTATAGTGAAAAACAGCTTTTTGCTTTCCCAAATGTGGGAAAACAGGGAACCCTAAGTGATTATAGAACCCATGCAATGGAGCAAATGATAGACTGACCCAATCTGAAAACACAACATTGCTAAAATTTTCTTGATGGTTTGAAGATCCATAGTTTTTAATGAAGGAGACAGATATTAATGTACTGAGAATGCAAGGACCAGAATCTACTGACAACTTTCTCCTTTTATCTCTGATGGCAGCCGCAAACAAAATGTATCACAAATTTTATAACTATTCAGAAAGAGATTTATTTATACTTTTAATTTATTTAATTTATACTTTTTAATTTTAGCATTAAAATACATTAGGATTAAAAGTAAAGCAAGTTAGGCAGAGTTGTACGATCCTCATACATTTAACGTTCAAACATGGTAACACAAAAAGCTAGAAAAATTTGGCCCCATCCTCCCCAGAAAGTTCTCCAGTAACAGTTCACACTATCCACACAGACCCCACAAGATTACGTTATTTAATAAATCTCAATGTGCCAAAGGAATTTTAGAATACCATCTCTAAATATAAGCAATTCTCCTTTATCGAAAATTTCATTCTGATAAGAAAAGGTTCTGTCAACAATACCATGAACTTGGAATTTACGTAAAGTGTTTAATTATATGTTCCCACAATTGAGAAACTTTCCATTATTTCTCCAAGGCCGAGCGTGGTATCATTTTCCTGTGATCATCCAGGTGATAAATGTGTAAGCATAAGTGACCACAAAGAGCCAGCTGAACCGGGAGGAACACACCCATGTGTTTTCTGTACAGCAGAGGCACAGAACATGTGAGCTTTCCTGCAAGTGCAACAAACTCTATGCTGGTTGGAGATGGGAGCTTCTGGTACCTTGCCTGGGACTCCCACCGAAAAATGGCGATTTGTTCTGCCACTCAGGCAGACAGGATTCCCTCAGGGTAGGCACGTCCTGGAAGCAGTGATAGGCTAGGCCTGCTCACCTAGGGGCCTGGCTGTGCACAACCCCGTTTGGCCCAGCAACCTACAGGGAGCCCACGTGAAGGGGTGGAGGGAGTGGGCCTGAGCAATAGCAGCCCTCCCCCTCCTCCACCATGGACATTCGGCTGGGTTGGTGGGAGCCAGAATGTTAGCAAAAGTCAGATAAAACATCCCCTCTCCAGTAACCGCCCCATCCCCCCCATGCCATCCAGATCTCTGCCTAGTTTATAAAGCTGGGAGACAAATACATAAAGCTATAGTTATCGGGCCGGCTCACAGCAACAAGCCACCTCTGTAGCCAGAGCTTGCCCAGTCTTGTCTATATCCTGTCTTAGGTGTGGCTGGGCACGGTTTTCACATGATCACACCAGCTAAAGAATGCACAGTCTGAGATCACTGGAAAACTGTATCTGCTGACTGACAAATGCTGGAAGGTTGGCAGAGACAGAACAATAACTATATATGGGTTTCTGAACATTTACTTCATTTTTAAAAACTGACCTAGAACTTCTGAAACATGCACTATTAAGTGCACAGTACCTTGTATTAACTTGGTAAGAGTGCAAAATAGGGATGCCTGGGTGGCTCAGTCAGTTAAGCGTCTGCCTTCAGCTCAGGTCATGATCCCAGGGTCCTGGGATGGAGCCTCATGTTGGGCTCCCTGCTCAGCAGGGAGCCTGCTTCTCCGTCTCCGTCTGCCCCTCCCCCCTGCTCGCTCTCTCTCTCTCTCTCTCTCAAATAAACTCTTAAAAAAAAATAGGGCGCCTGGGTGGCTCAGTCATTAAGCGCCTGCCTTCGGCTCAGGTCATGATCCTAGGGTCCTGGGATTGAGCCCTCCATCAGGCTCCCTGTTCTGCGGGAAGCCTGCTTCTCCCTCTCCCACTCCCCCTGCTTGTGCTCCCTCTCTCGCTGCCTCTGTCAAATAAATAAATAAAATCTTAAAAAAAAAAATAGATGTCTAGAAGAACTGGGGAGTGGGGCACCTGGCTGGCTCAGTCGTTAAAGCGTGCGACCCTTGATCTCAGGGTCATTGAGCTCGAGGCCCACACTGGGTATAGCGATTACTTAAAAACAAAAAAAAACACTTGAGGAAAAAAAAAAGAACTGGGGAACAACTCCTGAATGAATATTTGTATAGAAGCTTGTATTTAGTCAAAAGCGACCATATTTTGACGGGCGCCTGGGTGGCTCAGTTGGTTGGGCGACTGCCTTCAGCTCAGGTCATGATCCTGGAGTCCCTGGATCGAGTCCCGCATCGGGCTCCCTGCTCGGCGGGGAGTCTGCTTCTCCCTCTGACCCTCCCCGCTCTCATGTGGTCTCTCTCTCTCTCTCATTCTGTCTCAAATAAATAAATAAAATCTTTAAAAAAATAAAAATAAAAAAAAAGAGTTTCAACTCTTTTTTTAAGTTTTATTTATGTAAGTAATCTCTACCTCCAACATGGGGCTCGAACTCAGGACCCTGAGATCAAGAGTCACGTGCCTCTCCGTCTGAGCCAATCATGTGTCCCCTAAGAGTTACAACTCTTGACTTAATGTGGCGTCTTAGAAGAAGAAAAGTTAAATAGTTTACAATGAGATATATGAATACTACGCTGAATGTTACACAGTGGAGTTATAGCTTATTTGGTGATGAAATTTTAAAGTTAGTGCAGAAAGCAAGTATTACATATCTTCAAGCTTACCTTCAAAAACTCCCTGAAGACACTCTGAAATTGAGGAGCTGAGAGCAGCAGATTCTTATCTCTCAATTACCCTCACTGCAGACATGCATGCTGGGTAGGTAATGTGGAGAATTTTCCTTTACTACATAAAATACTATTTTTCCCTCCCTCTCAGTCTCTTTCGTTTGGTTTGAGCTGCTATAATTCGATGTGGCCAAGTCAAATGAGATTCTACCACAAACTATGAAAACCTGGTAGAGGAGCACGCAATAACCCTTGTACAGCTAGGCCATTTAGAAAGAATAGTTAACTACATATACTATCTCTCTAAGTTTCTGTGTACAAATGAAATTAATCCATATTAGAGACCTTAGTAACATCTCTTACCATGCAAAAGTGCTTGAAGAAAGAAATGTTAGAAAAAAGCAGGGTACAATACTCTATGTCTGGTAGTCTACCATCTGCCTTAAGAACACACATGCATACTTTTTATACTGAGAATCTCTCTGGAAGAACACACAAGAAACCGTAACAGCGACTGACTCAGGGAGAGGAACTGGATGGTATGAGGAAGAGGAGAGAGGCTTTCCGCTTTACACCCTCTAATAACTTGTGAATTCTGTAATACATGTACGGATTAGCCAATCAAATGTAAATCAAATGGTTCTTTGTTTAAGAAGAAAAATAAAGACTAGAGAATTAAGCAAATATCTTCATGGGGCCTAATACTTATGATATTTGTGATTCAGCCTTATTGGCCTGACATAACTGGATGCAATTTTAATAAAAAATAACAGTATAACCCACAGACCAGCTTACGTATGTTGTTTGGACTCAATGCCACTGGCAACTATAAATCTGACTCTTAGTGCTTGGGAAAGGTTTCTGCAGGCTGGATGACAAGCACGACACAATGCCAAAGTCCAAGTTCCTCACCCTTCAAAACTCTGCTCGATCCAAATAGTCTTTCACAATGAGGCCTAAATGTTTACCTGGCTGAGCAAAAAGCAGCTGGGACAGATGTTGTGCAAGTGTCTGCAGGGCTGCAGGTCCCCCGAGATGGTCCACATCCAGGAGGGATACAAGACTCTGGAGACACACGAGGGCTCTGCACTGAATAGTGTTCATTCTGGATAGGAAGGCAAAGAATGCGGTCTGTTTCTCTAACAGTTACCCAACAGAATTCAGTATTCACTTTTAACCTAAGCTTCAGGCTCTGACTGGGGATATCTGAACGCAGAAGATGTATGGCTATTAACAAAGAATCTTAAGGTGACCTGATTATCTACCTCATCAAAATGCTTGAGCACTCAGGGCCTGAGGCACAGCTCACTTATGAGTCATAAGGAATTTATTCAGAAGAATTTTTATGCATGGCGACATTGGCAAAACAATTCTGAATTGTGAAATAGGACATTATACATAAAGTGCTCAACGCACATACAGAGTTTCATAGTTTATAAAGCAAACACCGTGCCCCAAGATAAGAAACACGGCTAACACCCTCACAGCGCATCTATCCCTTCCCTATCTCGCCCCACCTTTCCGACCCCTAAAAGTCACCACTATCTGGACTTTTATGGTAAACAGTTCCCTGCTCTACTTTATAGGTTTACTACCTATGTATCCTAAAACAAAATAGTTAAGCGTTGCCAGTTACTGAACTTTGTAAAAACAGAATCAGTGTATATTCTTTTGTGCTTTGCTTTCTTGCTCAATGTTCTAGCTCAGATTTTTTTTAACTGCTGTATATATTCTACTGTGTGATTATGTCAAAATTTATTTCTCCACTCTGCCACCGATGGACACTGAGGTTGCTTCCTGGTTGGGGCAACTGGAACCACATTGCTATTCACGTTCTCATGGCTTAGTGCACATATGCACATATTTTCCTAGAGAATATGCACAGGAACAGAACTCTTGAATCTGGGGGAAGTCAGCTTCTTCTAGTTAGTGGTCCATCCTTTCATGTAATAACAATGACAAAGAGTTTTGAAAACAGAAAAGTTCTTACTTTCTGACCAAAGATTTCCAAGTGGGACTCCTAAAACATATGTCAACTGCAGTGCTGTTTGGAAAGGCAGTTTTCTCAAAAATCTAGATTCAAGAAAGGCAGTAAAGCAAAGGTTAACGACTAGCATCCTTTTACACACAATCCCTTTATCAAGCCCCAACCTACTGCCTCTAAGTGAAATGGTTAGGCTTGGGAAGGATCTACTTTCCAGCGTACTCCCACTACTGTTAGTTCTAGCTTCTTTCTTACCAATTACCCACAGTCTGGAAGTGCGAGCAAACCTCTTTTGCATACACGGTGAATAGCTCTCTCAAGCCCTTCCCATGCTCCACAATGAGGTTGGACTTGAAACAGACTACCTTCTTTGGGATGAGGTAGTTGGTGAACGCGGTGTGAACCTCATGGGAGAGGCAAAGGGGAGACAGCAGCTGCCCACCGCACTCACTGAAGGAATTCTCCATAAATGCATCGCTCTCATCACTGCTAGAAAGCTCTTCCCACTCATCATCAGAGGGATCTGGGAAGAGTGCAAACCACATGTAAGTGGAATATTTAAGAAAACTCATGGAAGCTACCCTTTCAGTCCAGGGGGAGAATGTCTAAACGTATAAACTGGTAACAAACCTTCACTGCAGCACATGTTGACGACAATTTCCAGAGCAGTCTGCTGAGCCGTCAACAATGCTATGGTCTCTCTCAGTTCCTTGTCAGTGGGCTAAAAAATAAATAAATAAATAAACAACCAACTAACTCTCAATGTTTGGGAAAGTATTTTCACGTGAATGTCCTTAGCTAGAGCCTACTGGATGATTTTTACCCTTGGAATAGAATGCATGGGGGATGGGGCAGCCAGAAGAAAAGTCATAACGTGCTGAAGCACAAACAAGCATTATGATTGCTCCTGGCACTGAGCAGCAGGCCGCGTTAACTGGGCTTCCATCTATCTGCACAGTTATTTTAGGTAGCTGGAGAGAAAAGATAAATATTCTGGAATTCTGAACTGAATTCACCCTGAAACTTAATCCAGTGTGTTAAGAAGTAGCTCAGAACACTAAGATTAACACAAGAGCTCATTTCAGAGACCAGCCACTTATACACAACAAACCAGCTTTTAGATGCTTAGACGTCTCGTTGGAAAAGACTGCATTAACAAGAACTACTAACGAGCCCTTATGTGACCAACAGAGCTTGGCTAAGGTGCAGACAGGCTTGGCTTCCTGGCTTTCTCTGAACCCTGCAAGAAAGCATTTCTTTGGGGTGCCTGGGTGGCTCAGTAGGGTAAGTGTCGGCCTTTGGCTCAGGTCATGATCTCATGGTCCTGCATCGGGCTCCCTGATCAGCAGGGAGTCTGCTTCTCCCTCTCCTCCCAGCTTGTGCTCTCTCTCACTATCTCTAACAAATAAAATCTTAAAAAAAAAATAAAAGGCATTTCTTTAAGACTGAAGAAAGGGGCCTTCGGCTCAGGTCATGATCCCAGGCTCCTGGGATCGAGCCCCGCATCGGGCTCCCTGCTCAGCAGAGAGCCTGCTTCTCCCTCTCCCTCTGCCTGCCACTCTGCTTACTTGTGCTATCTCTCTGTCAAATAAATAAATTAAAAAAAAAAAAAAAAAGACTGAAGAAAGGGGAGAACTTCCTTCTCTGGAAATAATTAACATGAACTTAAAATGGGTTGTAGAAATTCACATAACCTTAATTCTCAAGTTACCTATGAAAAGTGAAATAGCTATGTTGATATTCCAGAATAGTTCCTAGGCTAAAAATAATGCGTATTTTATCATCTGAATGTTTCCCCCTTTCAACAAGCTTCTAATTGTCTTTTAATGCCTGTACAATATTCCATTAAATGGATACACGATCATTTAATTTGGAATATTTCAAATTACCTGGATTTCTCATTTCCTTAGATTTACTGGGTCAAAGGACTACCTATAGATCCTGTGACATGTTCCTATTTTCCTTTCCAGAATGTTCATACTGATTTATAATCCTCCAGCAACTTCTTGTGTAACAATTTGACTGCAATTTTGAACCATGTTCAAAGTTATTATTAAAAAATAATAAGGGTTCTAGAGGGGAGGGGGGTGGGAGGATGGGTTAGCCTGGTGATGGGTATTGAGGAGGGCACGTTCTGCATGGAGCACTGGGTGTTATGCACAAACAATGAATCATGTAACACTACATCTAAAACTAATGATGTAATGTATGGGGATTAACACAACAATAAAAAAATAAATAAATAAATAAATAAATAAATAAATAAATAAATAAACAAGGGCACCTAGCTGGCTCAGTCGGGAGAGCATGCGACTCTTGATCTCGGGGTTGTGAGTTCAAGGCCCACACTGGGTGTAGGGATTACTTAAAAATCAAATCTATAACAATAACAATAAAATAATAATAAAAATAAATTTAAAATAGTAAAATTATTATTAAAAGATAATTATTTTTGATAAAAATTATTTTAAAAGCAAAGTGCTCATTTAAAAGATGTAGCTTAGGAATGTTATTTGTATTCCTTTTACTGCTGGGAAGAAGATATATAAAAACTATTCCTACCTGCTTTGTGTGTGTATGATATTCAAGTAAACAAAAGTTTATTAGAGACTCAAAGCTAAATAAGAGATGTTGCTGAGCTCTCATCCCCTAGAGATGTATGAAAATCTGGCTCAGAAGAACCCTGAAATTAAGTTCTACTTCTTTATAACTCTCCTGATCAGAACCATTCTCTGCTTCTTATTGTCATCAAATGAACATAAAGAACCAATCTCGATGAAATGTTATGACATCTTGGGCGCCTGGGTGGCTCAGTTGGTTAAGCGACTGCCTTCAGCTCAGGTCATGATCCTGGAGTCCCTGGATCGAGTCCCGCGTCGGGCTCCCTCCTTGGCGGGGAGCCTGCTTCTCCCTCTGACCCTCCCCCCTCTCATGTGCTCTCTCTCTCTCATTCTGTCTGCCTCAAATAAATAAATAAAACCTTAAAAAAAAAAAAAGAAATGTTATGACATCTGAGATTTGCTCCAAAATATGCAAGGTGGGGAAATAGATGAAATAAAACAGACTATGATTTGATCACTGGGTAACAGTGGAAGCTGGGCAAGAGACTCCTCTACTTCTGCATATGTTAAAATGACAACTTCGGTTGGTTCTCTTTACATATTCGTGGTTGTACTTTCTTACTTTAAATTATGCAAATTAAAGGTTGATTCCGAAGGCCTCCTGCACCAGCCACCAAGCAGTGGGAAGACCAGAGCTGTCGGACATTACATTTGTATTCCAGGCAAATACAGGCACCGTACAGGCACTTAAACATTGGCTGACTGACCATCATGTTAATCATCTGGTCTACTCAGTTATGTTAAGAGACTTTAAAAAGCAAGCTTTCCTTATGAGAAAACGCTGCATTTTATGAGCAGCAATGTTCTATTTTTAAATAATACGAAGAAAAGTAAATGCCTAAATGACGGTTAATTTTCAGTACTTTTTACACGGTGGCACTGAATCTTGGTAGATGTGGATCTCAGTCCCCACCTTCTCCCTATAGGAGTCCCTGGGGGAGCAGTGGAAGGACGCAAGTGCGCCACTCTCCCCCTCCCTGCAAGGGATTTCAGACACTTCAGAGTTCCCTTACAACCCAACTGTACTCCCCGCTCCTGCTGGTGGGAAGTCGGCGTGGTCAGTCACGGTACACGTGTTTTCGGTCGGGCCAGTCCATGCAAGACCACAGCTGCAGAGCCTCCAAGCCCTGATCAGTCACATCCTGACTTTCCCCCCCGGGGGGGAGGGGGAAGCACGTCTGTCCCAGATCTGTAACTCACCCTTCCAATGTCAAACTGCAGAGAAAATACTGTTAGGGCTCTGCCTTTGTCTATCTTGTTTTACTTATTTTAAATTTTACTCAGACTATAGAACAAGCAGTAAATTGGGCGTTCAAATATGTGCCCGCCCACACCAAAAGCAGTGCTATGATTTTGAAGCAACTTTATGACTTGCAAGCAGCTCAAGGGTGGGGCAGCCTTCTCATGTTTATATTCACCCCAGGATTTAACAGGATGCTGTGCACCTAAGGGCTATCTATCCATGGGGGCTGGGAAAGTAGTTCTCATGACAACATTATGATTTCATTAAAATACCACCAATTCATGCTTTACAACACTTTGTGAATCCAGGAAAGGAGGATACTGTTATATTTCTTTTCAGGTATATTCCATTTAAAGAACTCTTATATTGGGCATAAACTTCTCAAAACTCTTAAGACTCTGAATGAAGACAGCTCTTAGTTTCAGTTCAGGATCAGGAGAGGCCACACCTGGAAGTGCAGAAAGCCTGCGAGGACAGGGCTAGGGTTCCTGCAGTTCAGCCTCCGTCATCTTTCTTCAGAATGCCGTCAGTGGCCTAACCCATCTCCCAGCCTCCAGGCCCCCTAACGACACTAACCTGCTTTCACCACGCTGCTCCCATCCCATCCTTTAAGACAGCTAGGTGTTCTATCCAAAAAGCCTTCTCTGACAACCTCAGCCTCTCCTCTCCCATCAAGGCTGTCTATGCGGCGTGCCTCGCTCTACAAACTACTCCCTCAAAACTGTGCGCAGCCCTATCCCCGCTCTCAGCACGAGCACTGTCATGTATCCTAATTATGAGTCTGTCCTCCCAAGACAGAAAAGGTCCCTGAAGACAATAAAAATGTCCTAATCGTCTTTCTAGCATCAGCATTCGGCACAGTGCCTGGCACACACCAGGAGCACAGAAAATGTGCACCTGAACGAATAAAGCCAAGTCACTGTCCTCCCTGCCTTCCCAACTACTCGTTGACCTTCTTTGGGGGGAAACATCTTCCCAAAGCATGGCTCCATCTCTGCTGACTGGCTCCACTGAAATGCTCCCTGCCCCTGAGCTTGCTTACCTTTACTCCAACACGAGTGTGTCGGTGAACATGAACAACCACCAGTTCTCACAAGCACCCAACCTTCTCTGCTCAGCAATGGTGGGCTAATTAATGCGGGCTGAGCCTACTATTTTGGTAAGGATAAATATGAAAACAAAAGAGACAAGAATGCAAGTACCACCGGAGCAAAGTACAAACTCCTTCAGTAATGAAGACTATCTGGCCGAGAGTGTGTAACTGAAGAGGGGAGACACAGGAGTTAGGAAGATGACTGCACGTTTCTCAAGTGTTACAGAAGTACTGGTCTCTCCCCTCTTGGAAATCCTCTGTATAGAAAAGTTTCATTTTAGACAGGAGATGTTTTCTCCCCCCTGGGAGTAGATTTCTAAAGCTGCAATGAGAGCCAATGGGGAAACATGACGGACTGTTACTGAATTGCACTTTGTAATAACTGTGCCGTGACAAGGTTCTACAAAGCTCAGGATACCTATTAGAAGAAAGTGGCTGTATGAATCCAGGCTTGCATGCATCAATCTGACTTACTGGAAGCAAATCAGAAATGAAGGTTTTCCTTCTGACTTTTCTTTTGTGCGGGATCTCTTCCATTTCATCATCTTCCATCAGAGAGCCACGGCTGGTGCTCTCCAGCACGTCCTCCGTCTCTGCAGCAGCTTCTAACCTCTGCTTTTCGGCTTCATGCATTCGAATTACCGTCTCACCAGCGTCCACGTCCAGAACGTCAGACAAGATCTTCAGTATGGCATTTATGATTTCTGCCTGACTCTTGGATGGAATAATGTCCTTTAGGTTCCAAATGGTGCCTGGGGGGAAAAGGCACGTAAGGACAAAGGACTCGCCTGTGAAAACTTTTATTAAATACAGTTTCCACAAGATTGGTTCTTTTAAGCTCAGGTGTAATATAAAAAAAAAAAAAATCTCCAACCCTCTGCCTGTGTTCAGTTTTTATTAAATGTCAAAAAAAAAAAAAAAAAGCTTCGCACAGAGGCGGCTCCCTTTATTACAGTCCTGCATCATCATCTCTCTTCCTTGGCACACAATGCCTCTCTCAGACACACCGCACAGCAACAGACCGAGAGAACGCTGATCAAGTTTCACTTGAAACGACAAATGAAGCTGCCTCGCTCTCTTTCATCTTAACCTGAGCTGCCCTCCTAGGCAGCTTCTTATATTCCAAGAGAGAAACGAAATGCACAAAAATTCCAAGGTTTCTGGACAAACCAGACAGCAGGTTCTTGGTTTTTTGCTTATCAAAACAGAACAGGAGGGGCGCCTGGGTGGCTCAGCTGGTTAAGCGACTGCCTTCGGCTCAGGTCATGATCCTGGAGTCCCGGGATCGAGTCCCGCATCGGGCTCTCTGCTCAGCAGGGGGTCTGCTTCTCCCTCTGACCCTCCCCCTCTCATGCTCTCTCTCTTTCTCTCTCTCAAATAAATAAAATCTTAAAAAAAAAAAAAAAACAGAACAGGAGCTACCATTAAGTAGGCAGACAAACTAATTGAAAAAAACAAAACAAAACAAAACAAGTCACTGTTAAAATAAAAATACATCCTGGATATGGACCCAAAAGAATTGAAAGCAGGGACTCAAACAGATATGTGTCCACCCATATTCACAGCAGCATTACTCAATAGCCACCGACCCGAGTGCCCATCTGCTGATGAGTGGTCAAATATATACACATAGTGGAACATTATTCAACCTTAAAAAGGGAGGAAATTCTGACACACTACAAGGACGAACTCTGAGGACATTATACTAAATGAATTAGTCATAGTTCGTACAGCATGCAACTCTTGATCTTGGGGTCATGAGTTTGAGCCCCACATTGGGTGTAGAGCTTACTTAAAAAAAAAAAAGATTTAAAAATAATAAAATAAATGAAATTAGCCAATCAGAAAAAGAAAAACACTGTATAATTCCACTTAGATGAGGCACCTAAAATAGTCAAGTTCATAGAGACAGAAAGTAGGATGGTGGCTGCTGGGGGTGGGAGGATGGGAAAATGGGGAGTTGTTCAATGTGTGCAGTTTCACTTTTGCAAGATGAAGAGTCCTGGAGATTGGTTGCACAACAATGTGAATGTACCTAACATTACTGAACTATACACTCAAGAATGGTCAAGATGGTAAACTCTATGTTACATGTACTTCACTACTAAAAAACAACACCTCTCATGATAAATTACCTCTGGAAGAGCAGGAAGAAGATATATACAGAAAATATATAAATTACCCATTACTCAACAGATCACCAGATTATTTTTTATCTCTACATTTAGAAATCCCAAGGAGAAAGGAGCTGGGGGTAAAGAATTTATAGAAAAGAGAGTGGTCACGTCATGCCCATTTCTGAACTCACTGGTTCATAAACAAGAAAGGATCCTGACAATAGCACTTCTTTATACAAAGACAGTAGCTTGTTAAATTGAAAAGAAACCTATTCTAGAAGGCTCCACAACTATGCATAACCTCTTGAATTAAGGATCTCCACTTAAATATTACAATTTTCAGAACAGACATAAGCACAAAAGGTCATTATGTGGTGAAAATGAACGAGTGACTGAATTTTGGCCTCCATCTCTACCCATTACAAATTACTAAAAAAGCACACTGCCGGGGCGTCTGGGTGGCTCAGATGGTTAAGCGTCTGCCTTCGGCTCGGGTCAGGATCCTAGGGTCCTGGGATCGAGTCCCACATCGGGCTCCCTGCTCAGCGGGAAGCCTGCTTCTCCCTCTGCCTCTGCCTCTCTCTCTCTCTCTCCCTCCCTCTGACTCTCATGAATAAATAAATGAAACATTAAAAAAAAAAAAAAAAGCACACTGCCGCCTATGGCTAAATTTTACCTGCCACCAATGTCTTTAATAGAATGTACTCCATGGAACTGACAGGAGAAAGCATTGCTGATTCCAGTACATGCAATGCTGGGGCACTGAAAGATTTCAGCAGCTCTGGGTTATCCTCGGTCACTGTCTGCAAACAATATGCTATAAAGATAAAAATTAAGTATTAAAACACAAATGAATTCTGCTAGGATAATTTATACCAATTTAACTCATCAGAAAACATTTGCATCTTTTTTTATTTTGTATTTAAATTCAATTTAGTTAACATATACTGTATTATTAGTTTCAGAGGTAGAGTTTAGTGATTCATCAGTTGCAACCCAGTGCTTATTCCATTAAGTGCTCACCTTAATGCCCATCACCCAGTCACCCCATCCCCCCACCCGCCTCCCCTCCAGCAACCCTCAGTTTGTTCCTTATAGTAAACAGTCTCTTATGGTGTGCTACCCTCTCTGTTTTTATCTTATTTTATTTTTCCTTCCCTTCCTCTATGTTCATCCTTTTTGTTTCTTAAATTCCACATATGAGTGAAATCATATGGTAGCTATCTTCCTCTGACTTATTTCACTTAGCATTACTCTCTAGTTCCATCTAAACATTTGCATCTTTACAACTCCTTCAGACACAGACAGCTTTTGTAAAGTAAGTATGCTTTACTTCAAGGATGGTACGTGCAAACGGGGCTTCTCAAACTGTCAGTGCAATGAAAGATTTTTTTTTTCTTTTTAATTTCTAATTCTTTACAAAATAAACTTTTACAAAATACAATTTAAAAGGCTCTTAAATGGTGTGACAATGTGAAATTACTATGAACATTTATTAAGGTTTCTCCTCAATTTCTGCACACGTCGGGGACCAGTGGCAAACAACCTATGGGAGAGACAACGCTTTTAGCAGTTCCGTTATCGAGAACAAGCCCTGGACTTGGGGACATTCTGGCTTCCTTTAAATTCAGCATGACCTTAAAAGTTAGGGTTATTTCTGGTAAAACAGTATTTCTTAAGGAAAAAAAGGGGGGGGGGCGCTTGGGTGGCTCAGTCATTAAGCATCTGCCTTTGGCTCAGGTCACGATCCCAGGGTCCTAGGATCAAGCCTCGCATCAGGCTCCCTGCTTGGCCAGGAGCCTGCTTCTCCCTCTCCCGCTCCCCCTGCTTGTGTTCTCTCTCTAGCTGTGTCTCTCTCTCTGTGTCAAATAAATAAATAAAAATCTAAAAAAAAAAAAAAAGAAAAAAGTATTTTACATAAAATGAGTAAATTAAGAGATGGCTATGATATTAAAAGACATATGATCCCTTTAGTGCTTAACTCCTCCCTTGAGTTAAACAAGACAATGGATTACAACTCGCATATCAGAACTAATTAACTGAAAGTATCAAAACAACTGGGATTGCCTGACAGGTTTGACAGAAGAACCTCTGAAGCACAAAAGAGGAAGCAAGCCCAAATGTGTTTTTCTTAGTGTATTCCAAACAAATCCATTTCTTTCCAGGTCTCAAAATTTCAGTCAATCATGCCCATCCAAATTAGTCAAAATATATGCTACTGCTGGGATCTAGTTTGGTTCCCCAAATACATGTGTATACAAACCCACATATACGCATACATCCAAACGTAATTCTTTTTCATTAAGAGACTAATTAAATTCACTTTAGCAAAAAGCCAAGAGAAACTGAGGTTGCTACCATAAAGTCAATACAAGAGCAAAGAAAGCCATATTAATATATAGGATGGAATCTCAGAAAGTTCACTTTACTGTATGTAAACCTTGCTTGATTTTCAAACCAAAGTAATTGGACATTTGTTTAAAAAAATCACGAATCTAGCTAAATGCAAAAAGAAAACATTATTATACAATGCAAAATTACTTTATTCTGACCCATTTTTTTTTTTAAAGATTTTATTTATTTATTCTACAGAGAGAGACACACAGAGAGAGGGAACACAAGCAGGGGGAGTAGGAGAGGGAGAAGCAGGCTTCCTGCTGAGCAGGGAGCCCGATGTGGGACTCGATCCCCGGACTCTGGGATCATGACCTGAGCCGAAGGCAGACGCTTAACGACTGAGCCACCCAGGCGCCCTCAGACCCATTTTCTTTACAGTTTATTACAGGACAAAAATTAAAAACAACTAAACCTACAAGACTAAAGACACAATAATAGAAGTGAAGTTTTTCTTTTAAAAGCTATTAACTAACTTTTGTGAATTTCCCTAATTGTGAGAAAAACTGTCCTCTGAGATTAAAGCCACCTACCAATTTCCTAGTTCAACCATTTTTAAAATCCACATTTACTTATAAATCACCCTTCTGCCAAAGATTCCATTTTGAGAAACTGATTTTTTAATTTTTCCCAGTAGTATTTATTCCACTGTTTTCTCCTATTCTCTTGAAAGTATCCATTAGAGCCAAAAGAAGCATCAGTAAGGGGAACACACTCAGTTCATGCCAGGAGAAATGCATAATTAAATAAAAGGACAGTTGGATGCCTGGCCATTATAATGGGTAGAAAAGAAATGCTTTTCATCAATTATTTCTCCACTCTCCCCAGAGTTCTGCTGGGCCACCCACCCTCCAGTCTGTCTCTCCAAATGGACAAGGGCTCCTCACTACGGCTCTCTAACCGCACAGCGAGAACACGAGGGAGTCAAGGCAGCTGAAGCTGCTGAGCTCTGCTTGCCCTTTCCCACAGAAGGGAAGCAGGCCTACATGAAATTTCAATCACTTATTTTCCTCTCTCAAAAAAAGCACAAGTTATCAGTTTTCTGCCGGGAGTATGAGATAGTGGTACAAGACATTTAAATAAGTCTAGATTCCAATTAACTTTGGCTCAGAGGCCTGGTAGTTGTGGGTTACTGTTTCTCAGTAAATGGGAGATGAAAGCTTCAAGAATTAATAAAATGTTCTAAGAATGGTAATAGACTGCTCACATAATTACCTTCCTCCCTTTCAGAGTGAAGAGCAAGAAAATTGTATGAGTAAGTAAAGTATTAATCATAGATTTTAAAAGATTCAGAACAAACAGAACTCAGTTACACATTTATATATAAAATGAGAAAAAAGAAATCACTCCTATAGAACAAACATGCTATGTTGGAACAAAAATTTTTGAATAAGGCCACACATACTTAATAAATCATCACTTTTTCTTCACTTACCTACTGAAATAGCCAGGTCAACATTGGTGGGAAACCTACTTAAATACTTTAATACAATCTCCAAACACCCTTCTTTGTTGAATATAGATACTGCTCTACCACTGCATTCACTAAATTGAAGGGGGAAAAAGAAGTTTTACTATTCACATTTTAACATTAAGAAATCAACCACAGAAATTCATGAAAAGATAAATTAGGCTTTATAAAAGAAAAAAAAAACAAAACAAAAACAAGAATTGGAGTCAAACACCCACCATTTTTATAGATGAAGAAACCAATGCCCATTCTTATTTACTGTACACAGACAAAACTGGCTATCTGTATTTTTTTTTCTATCACAGTAGAACATTTTAGCCGATCTCTTTACCTGCATGCCAGTTTCCTTATACGAGGCTGGAGCTGGGAGAGGGCTTAGAAATCATTTAACTTCACCCAAGCCCCAAAAGGTGAAGTGATCTACCCAAAGATCGCACATTTCGTTAGTGGTGGTTCCTTGGGTCCAGCCTATGGTTCCTTCCACTACATAACAGTAAGTTAAAGTGAGGATAAAAAGCCTCTACACTTACACAAAAAGCACTAATTTAAAAGAAAATAAAACGGATTTTATTTATTCCCTCTAGACTGCTATTATAATTTCAACAAGCAGAATTTGCAGTCTACAAAAGAGAAATTACTAGATACATTTGAAACTACACTACCTTGGGGTGCCTGGGTGGCTCAGTCGTTAAGCATCTGCCTTCGGCTCAGGTCATGATCCTGGGGTCCTGGGATCGAGCCCCCGCATCGGGCTCCTTGCTCAGCCGGGAGCCTGCTTCTCCCTCTCCTACTCCCCCTGCTTGTGTTCCCTCTCTAGCTGTCTCTCTCTCTCTGTCAAATAAATAAAATCTTTAAAAAAAACAAAACAAAACAAACTACACTATCTTTTAATAAAAAAGTCAGAATTAATGTTAAGAATGCTAATATACATACTAAATACAGGGTAAACAGAACTGATTTTAATAATCTGATCCATGTTTCCAGAGAAAAGTAATCCTCCGTACATATCACATATACATGACATACTAATAGAGCTGACCAGATTATTAAACAGAGCTGACTAAATTATGAAATTCAATCCTGTTATCTAAAGATAAAACTATTCTCTGCCTGCCTATCTACCTAACTAGTTACTACAACACTGCTATGAACCTACCCTCAAGATGCCCACAGTAAAGTCAGGTATAGTCAGGAAGATAAGGCATACATGGGTTAAAGTAATTGCAAATATATACATGTGTATGCAACTTAAATATATATGACTTAAAATATGAAGTATAAAACAAAAACGTGAAGAGCTAGGACAACTGGAAGTGATATAGATAGGGCTCACAGGCATTCAGGAAAGAGAGTGTGGAGAGTACTTTTTCAGGCTCTTTTCAAAGAAAAATTTTTAAAACTTCTAAGTCCAACAATTAAGTAAGTTAAAGTTATCTGGTGCACAGGAAAATGTACCCACCGGCTTGCTCAAGTGTCATTTCCTCAGACCTGATCTCTCCACTTTTTCTGGTGGAATGCACCCACTAGTTTGAAATGATATCACAGGCAAGTTCAGACTGCTATGTAGGCAGCTTTTCAGGATCCAACTTGGTCCTGTGTTCTAAGATATACCTGTGCTTTTAGGTCAGAAGTTATCGTTACTGCTGACTAGAAAATAAGGAACTGTGGCAGAATTCTGCTAGAAAGGTGGGACATACAATAGGGTAGGAAAAACTAAATCCAGGTAGTGTTTCTAGCCATTTCCATTCCTAGCTGCAAGTCCACTCCAGCCTACCACCGCCACAATCATGGAGAGTGTGGCCTTCTTCCTACCAGGGCCAAGGGAACTCTTCTTAGGCATCTACTTCCCTGTCAAATGGCAAGTGCCAGGGTAGAGGAGTAAAGCACCAGCCGAGGGCTGTGGCCCCCATCTCATTCCAGGTGCCAGACCAAAGCAGCTACTGCTCGGAGGCCTGACCAGCTTTAACACAGTGACTGCTTAAGGTTGCGCAGGCACTGGGGGAGAACTGGGGTGCAGCAGGTGGTAATGGCCACGATTCCTCTTATTTCTGTCAGCAGCAATGATGGGAGAGAAGAGTTATAAAGCAAACAAAGCTGTAGTGATGCTATGAGGAAAAGGGCTTAGGAAGGAAGGTTGATCTTAGGTCACTTGAGACTACCTCCTACCAAGCATTAACATCAGGGATTTACAGCCCCACCAAGGAGAACAGACACTACAGTCTGACAGAAAAAGCCTGAGCGGTGCTGTAGCAGGAGGCTGTTTGGAAAGTTTCTTACCATATATTCCACAGCACATTCATGGCCTCATTGGCTATGTTCTCAATAGAATTTCTGTTCTGATCTTTTTTTTCCTGTGGAGACATCTCATTTGAATCCAGGCCAGCACTACACTGTAACCAAATATCATGATTAGTACCCTGGTTCAAAAGAATAATTAAACAAAAACGCTAATGGTAGTGAAGAATCACAAAAACTAAACATCAGAAATTATAGTGGTTAACGAGCTCATCAAATTCTCACAAGCAGTACCCTTCTGACAATCCTGCTCCCTTCTGGCAAGAAATATAGACAAAAAAAGTTCACAAGTCATTGTACAAACTGGATACAAAGCATTTAACGTTTTAAAATGTAAAATCAATACAAAGTATTTCATCTAATACAATAAAGATAGTAAATCGGGCACAGAAAGGCACCACTCTAAGCACTTTCCATTAAGTCATTTAATCCTGACCACGCACCTGTGAAGCAGATGAACTATTCTCCCCAGTCATCCACTACAAATAGGAAACTGAGGTACAGGGAGATTGCTGAAGGTGTAGCTTAGTACACGGCAGAGCTAGGATTCAGACCCAGGTATTCCGGCTGTAAAGCTGGTGCCCGGTACCACTGCGGTCCTGCCCCTCTAGCATAATCCACGGCAGCCTCTGAAGCGGGGCTTCTCAATCTCAGCACCACCGACACTTTGGACTGAATGATTCTTTGCTGTGGGGGCTGACACGTGCATCGGAGGATGTGTGGCAGCATCCTGGCCTTCTACCCACTGCATTTGCCAGTAGCAACAGCTACCCTCAAATCAAAAACGTCTCCAGACATTGCCAAACGTCCCCTGTGGGGCAAATCACCACCAGTTCAGAACCAGACTCTAAACAGAATAAGACTGATGCCTCTCAGCAAAATTGGATATTCTTTATAAAGACCTAAAAATTATCCATCAAGGGACGCCTGGGAGGCTCGGTTGGGTGTCTGCCTTCGGCTCAGGTCATGATCCCATGAGCTGGGATCAGAGCCCCACATTGGGTTCCCTGATCAGCGGGGAGCCTGCTTCTCCCTCTCCCTCTGCTGCTTCCCCTCCTTATGCTCTCCGCTGTCAAATAAATAAATAAAATCCTAAAAAAAAATTACCCATCAATACAGAATAGTGGACTAACAGCACCTTAGCTGCTGGTTTTTTTTTTTTTTTTTAAGTAGGCTCCACGCCAGGCGCACAGCCCAGCGTGGAGCCCAACGTGGGGCTTGAACTTACGACCCTGAGATCAAGACCTGAGCTGAGATCAAGAATCGGTCACTTAGGGGCGCCTGGGTGGCTCAGTCGGTTAAGCGTCTGCCTTTGGCTCAGGTCATGATCCAGGGTCCTGGGATCGAGCCCTGTGTCGGGCTCCCTGCTCAGCAGGAGGCCTGCTTCTCCCTCTCCCACTCCCCCTGCTTGTGTTCCCTCTCTCGCTGTGTCTCTCTCTGTCAAATAAATAAAATCGGAAGAAAAAAAAAAAAAAAGAATCGGTCACTTAACTGACTGAGTCACCCAGGCACCCTGATGCACATGCGCCATCATGCAGTAAGGTTGGCATGATACTAAATTTGAAAACGTAATGTAATCTTCATGGCAAATTATGCCTCAGCTTTCTCATCTGCAAAACAGGAATACCACCTTCCAAATAGGACTGATGCAAGGATTAAATAATACATAAAACACCACTGACACAAAAACAAGTAATCCATAAAGACTAATTATTTTTATTTACAAAATTTAAGGTCTAAAGGAATCAGTCTATAGTTTTAGGAAGGTCTTTTCCAACTAGCATATAAGTAAAGATAGTAGGGACAAAATAACAGAGATTGGTATGAATGATGAGAAATCAATGTTTCTAGGAAAAAAAACAAAATTCCCATAGAATGTTTTGAGGGAAGACAAAATAATACCAAAGAGCTAAAAAAAAAAAAAAAACTAAGGGTGCATATAAAAAGCTACAGTTAAAAAGTACCATGAAGCTACTTTAAAAACCACATACCTCTTTCAGCAGTGCAACCAGAGGGGTCATGATATCCTTAGTCACCATGTCATCACAAACTTCAAAACCTCCACAAGCACTGAGGTTTCTACACAAAAAGTTTAAAATGTTTTACTTTCTCAGAGCACATGTCACAAAACACTTTTAAGCTGTCAAATTTAATCTCTCCCCATACTTGTTTTCCAGATGAAACTGCTTATGATTTCTGCAAGATGCTACAGAACCAATCCACAGATTTCCATCAGATCTGTTCTGATCCTGGTTCCATGTAACAACTTAATTTTGAAGTCTGAGACAATACACAGGTGCATGACAACAGGGAAGGGAGAGGGGAGAAGACTTTTCCTACTTAATGCAAACAAATCACAGCATGATCTGATATGAAGGGACATTTTCTTGGGATCAAGACTTCAAGGGCAGCAAAGGTGAGGCTGAATGACAGCGAGGCCGAAGAACGCTGGCGAAACTGAATTTTAATTGGGAAGACACTGCTTGCTTGCCTTCTGAGTGCATAGCACTGTACCAGGCACTGAGTATATGGAGATGAATTGGAAGATGTCCCCACAACCTTCCAGGAGCTCCCAGGATATGTAAGCCTCAGGGAAAGGGTAGGCCTTCCTACATGCAATTTCCTCCAGCATGTGGCTAATCCCCATCCCTCCCTTAGGGTTTTCTTCCCTGAGCCCCCAGTTATATCCTCTCATAGCACCCTCTGTAATTATCACTGGTTGTAATTATATAATTGTGTGATTATTTTGGTTAATGCCCGTCTCCCTCAATACTGTAAGATCCATGAAGGACAGAAATTATGTCTGTCTTGTTCACTAACACGTGCCCACAGCCTATCCAGCCCATTGCCTAGTGCACAGAAGGCACACAAAATACACTTGCTAAATCAATGAATCAAGCGTAATGTAACAGAGCTGCAAGAACTGCAACCATTAACTTCTACTCTTGCCCCCTCTACAGTCCATTCTCTGTACAGCCATCAGAGGAGCCTTTTTAAAAGGTAAATTACATCAGGCCACTCCTGCTCACAATAGGCCCTTCAGCCCTACACTATCGAGGATATCACTCCAACCTCATCTCCTATGATACCCACCCTCTACTATGTTCAGCCACACTAACCCTTATGTTTCTTTTTCTTTTTTAAGAGCTTATATATTTGTCAGAGAGAGAGAGAGGGAGAAAGAGCGAGCACAAGGAGGGGGAGCAGTAAGCAAAGGGAGAAGCAGGATCCCCGCTGAGCAAGGAGCCCGATGCCGGACTCGATCCCAGGACCCTGAGATCATTACCTGAGCTGAAGGCAGACGCTCAAACAAATGAGCCACGCAGGTGTCCCAAACTTTCTGTTCTTTAACCATGTCAAGCCCTTTGCTGCCTCACTTCTTTGCTGTTCCCTCTGCCGGGAATGCTTTTCCCCTGGATTTTCATGTCTGGCTCTGGGGCATCAGGTCAAGTGTCATCTACAGATGGGAATTTAAAGTAACTTCCCACCTCCGGCTCATCATCCTCTTGGTATTCTCCATCGCCCTTCTCACTATCTCCTATTACCTGTTTTACCAGTTTCCTGGTCTCCTGTCTCCTCAACATGGGTTCTGTGAAGGCAGGCATCTCGGCGCTCTTGCTCAGCGTTCTGCCTGTTCAAACCCCCTGCACCCAGAACGCCTGCCACACACACTGGAAGAGCCCACAGGACCTCGGGACTTTGGAGGGTTCTTGGAGAGACCGTAAAGGATGTTAGGCCTTGCGGGGAGGATCCCTGACGGCTGCTGCAGCTGAAGCAGCCAGCTGGACAGACGGAATGCGTGTGGCCCCCGGGCGGCGTGGGTTCCTCTGGAGTCTGCAGGCTGAGTTCAAATCCCCCCTCTGCAAATGGGAGACCCTGGGCAGTCTGGGTCTCCCGAGCTGCCGCAGGCAAGTGCACCGTGACAGGCGACGGGGCATGGCACGCACGGGCGCGTCGGCTGGCCGCCGCGACCCCACCCCCCCCGGCTCACCTCAGCGCGCCGGCCGCCGTCTCCCTCACCGCCAGGCTGGGGTCCAGCAGCAGCGGCCCGAGGCGGCGCACGGCGTCCCGACGCGCCAGGCCGGGCAACGCCGGCCGCTGCTGCACCAGCCGGGCCAGCCCCGCGCAGGCGCACTCGCGGACCTCGGCGCTCGGGTGGTGGAGCTGCGGGAGGGGACCAAGTGTCAGAGGCGGCGCAGAGCGCAGGCGCCGGGGCCGCGGCAGGGGCGCACCGCGCTGCCACGGGGCTCCCCACGAGCCCCGCCCCTCACGGCCCCTGCGAGCCCCCGCCTCACCTTTTCTAGCAGCTCCGCCGCCGGCCCGTCATCCTCCTCTCCCTCCGTCCCGTTCGCCGCCCCTGCCGCTTCGGCCTGACAGTCGCCCGTAGGGGAGAACTGAGGTCGCTTGAAGCGCTTGGTCCGGCTCTTGCCCATGGCGATGTGCGCTGCGGGGGAAAGTCCGAGAGAGGAGGGCAACAGCGGGACGGTGGAGGCTGCTGAGCTAGGGGCAAGGTCCTGTTACCGAGGGGGTCTCGGTGTCACTGCTCAGGCGGGCCTGCTGACGGCCGGAGCCCACATGGGAAAGAAGTGCGCAGGCGTGCCGCGTGTCGGCGGGGAAGAGCGGGCTGGCGCGGGGAGTGCGCAGGCGTAATGAGAGTGGGCGGGGCCAGACCTGGACGAGGGGCGGAGTCCTGTGTTTTTTCCCCGGGAAGTGGGAGGCAGGACTTTGATGCGACTGCTGACTCCCACCAGCTGCACCGAGTGCGCTTCTCACCAGCTAGTGACGTTTATTGTTACTGAGCCTTGCCAAACCTTTATTTCCACAATAATCAAATGCGATTAAGGATACCTAACTTGCAAGGTTATTGTGAGGCTTAACTAAAATTGTGTGAAGCGCCTAACACCAAACCTAACATATTTAATTTGTAGGTGCTCAAAATTATTAATCACGATTTTTTTGTGTCCCTAGGGCCTAGCACAGCTCCTGTCATAGTCAAAAACCCAGTTAATGTTTTAGAATGAATGTACATCTATTTTTTGGGGGGGGGGAAGGGGCAGAGGGAGAGGGAGAGTCTCAAGCAGACTCTGCTCTAACCACAGGGGGCTGGATCTCACTACTGGAGATCAGGACCCAACCCAAACCAAGAGTCAGTGGCCAACCGACTGAGCCACCCCAGTGCCCAAATGTACATCAATGTTTGATAAGATGGACTCCCTAAGTTAATCTTCCTGCCTTGGTTTCCTCATTTGTAAAAATGGGAACACCAATAATATATCCCTAATGGAGTTGGTATAAGGATTAAATGTGTTAAGTGTGTTTAAGGTGCTAAGAACATTCACTGGCATACTATAAATATTGCATACATTAACAGCAAAATGATTCTTTGACAAGTATTTATTGAGCACCGGACACAGTGCTGAGCAATGGAATAAAGCAATAACCAAAACAGATTTGGTCCCTCTCCTTTGTCTTTGTCCTTAAGGGATTTGCAGTTTAGAGAGAGATGTCTTAAACATATAATTATATGAATAATTAATTATAGTTGAATAATTGTAGTATAGCACTAAGAAAGAAGGAATTATACAGGAAGATCTTCTGTAGTCTTTACAATTAAACATGTACATATTGAGCACCCCCAAAATGCATAGCTTTCAGGTCAATATTGTATGGGAGAAAAGTTCTACCCTGTGGCAACCCCCTCCTCAAAGAGTGGACTGTCTAGTAAGGTAAATAACGTTAATTACTACAGCATATTTTGGAAAATAGTCACAGAGGTGTAGCTAAGCTTGTACAAAATTTCTGGCCTATCAAAGACCACTGTAAGTACAAGGAAAACTTGAAGCTCCAAATGTATATTGGTAGATTTTACTTCCTACTTCTGTCTATTTGGTCAGTTTTGTCCTGCCACCTCCCCAGTCCAAGCTGTCTTCTCTTGCCTTGACCACAGGGGCTTCTGGTCTTTCTTTTTCTACTCTGCCTATACATAAGAGTAGCTAGAGCGATTTTTTTCCATCCTTCTCATATTCACTCCCTCGATTAAAACGTTTCAGTGGTTCCCCTTTCTCTTAGAATGAAGATCAAAATCTTACCAGGTAGCAGATAGGAAGTAGCAAGGCCAGATTCCACCTTCATCTCACATTACCTCCTACACTCTGGCCCTTAGCCACCCTCCATAGGGTTGAGATCTCTTCTGCCTAAGGACCTTGAAAAGGCTCAGTCTCCATCCCTGTCCTGGTGAATGCAAGTGTCACTTTTTCATAGGTAGCTCCTCTGATTTCAAAGTCTGAGACAGATCTCCTTTGAGACTGCACTTATCTTGTTCCTTTGCTTCAAAGCACAGCTCCAAATTACAGTTAACAATTTAATTTTTTTTAAGATTGATTTAGTTGAGAGAGAGAGTGCGCGGGGCGGGGGGCAGAGGGAGAGGTAGAGAGAGTCTTTTTTTTTAAGATTTTATTTATTTATTTGAGAGAGACAGAGAGACAGTATGAGCAGGGGGAGGGGCAGAGGCAGAGGGAGAAGCAGGCTCCCCGACCCTGAGATCTTGACCTGAGCTGAAACCAAGAGTCTGATGCTCAGCTGACTGCGTGCGCCATCCAGGTGCCCCTTAACTTTATTTGTGTATAATACTCAGACATATCCACACAGTCTCTCTAACTGCTCACTAAACCCTGTGAGGACAAGACTGCCTATCTACACGGATCACCGTACTCCCAACACTGGCCCAACAAGGCCTATCTGGCACAGAATAGGCATATGCAATTTCTTTTTTTTTTTTTTAGATTTTATTTATTCACTTGAGAGAGAAATAATGAGACAGAGAGAGCATGAGAGGGGGGAGGGTCAGAGGGAGAAGCAGACTCCGCGCCGAGTGGGGAGTCCAATGTGGGGCTCAATCCCAGGACTCCAGGATCATGACCTGAGCCGAAGGCAGTCGCCCAACCAACTGAGGCGCCCAGGCATATGCAATTGCTTGAATGAATAGAGACCACATAGTCAGGAAAGAGTAGAGCATGCCACCCAGACAGAACAGGAGGAGAGTAAAAAAAAAAAAAAAAAAGATTCTGCTGTTTCTCTCACTGTGGGGATGAGCAAGAAAAAATGGTCCAAAACCTTAGCTAGGGGAGAACTCTGTGATCTGTTTTCATTAGTTACTCTTTCCTGGGAGAAATGAACATTTCTGTTAAAATGAATGATAAACTTTACTCAATGAACTTAAGATCCCTTCTGTGAACCAGAAAGATAGCAGTTTTAGAAAGAGCCCGGTGACCTTTAACTAGTCTAATAATCTGTAACCAGTCACTTTTTAAAAATCCAGTCAAGCAAAGGTGCCTGGGTGGCTCAGTCGTTAAGCGTCTGCCTTCGGCTCAGGTCATGATCCTGGGGTCCTCGGATCAAGCCCCGCATTGGGCTCCCAGTTTGGCAGGAAGCCTACTTCTCCCGCTCCCGCTTCCTCTGCTTGTGTTCCCTCTCTCGCTGTCAAGTAAATAAATAAAATCTTAAAAAAAAAAAAAAAAATCCAGTCAAGCAATGATTATCCAACCATCCCTTTTTCCTACAAATTATCTTTGTTGAGAGGGAGTTTTTGAATTAGACTGCGTAGAACCTCTTTCCTTGAGACAATAAAAATGCTTATAATCAATTATTGGTCACATATATTTTAAATAGGAGCTAGCTGTTCTCACAGATTCCTGTTTCTCTCCCTGCATATTTTGTAAGGTAATCTTCCTGAAGAAAACACTCTGATCAGGGCGCCTGGGTGGCTCAGTCAGTTAAGCGTCCGCCTTCAGCTCAGGTCATGATCCCAGGGTCCTGAGATCGAGCCCCACATCGGGCTCCCTGCTCAGCAGGAAGCCTGCTTCTCCCTCTCCCACTCCCCCTGCTCTGTTCCCTCTCTCGCTGTCTCTCTCTCTGTCAAATAAATAAATAAAATCTTTAAAAAAAAAAAATCTTAAAAAAAAAATTGTACCAAGAAATGTACTTTTGTTGAGTGACTGCTTACTTATGGGCCTAGCCTCTTCAACATTTGATATTGAATTATAGATTAATAAGTTGCAAATAATTTTGTCCATTCAAGATACAAATTATTTCTGTCCAGTAGAAAATATAACCTCAAAGGATACAATTCCATTGCCTTGCAGAACATCACCAATTTGATATCTAATCTAGGAATCTTAGTTAAGCAAATGTTTCCTCACTGACTATATACATTTCTGTTTCTCCTTTAAACCGTTTTTACTGGGGCGCCTGGGTGGCTCAGTCGTTAAGCATCTGCCTTCGGCTCAGGGCATGATCCCAGGGTCCTGGGCTCCAGCCCCGCATCGGGCTCCCTGCTCCGCGGGAGGCCTGCTTCTCCCTCTCCCACTCCCCCTGCTTGTGTTCCCTCTCTCGCTGTGTCTCTCTCTGTCAAATGAATAAACAAAATCTTTTAAAAAAATAAATAAATAAACCAGCTTTACCATTCTCCTGGTTCCTTCATTAAGGAACTGGCACATACCTACTATGTTTATCTGAGTCAATTTTTTAACTTGTTGCCCATCATCCTTTGTTTATTCATAGGGTAAGGAAGGTGTTCACCAGGTACTATGAAGTGAAGAGGCAGGTCACAAAGCAGCATATATAATATAATCCCATTTTTGGAAAAACACACAGAGGAAATATCTATGAAAGTATACATATCAGGACACCTGGGTGGCTCAGTCGGTTAAGTGTCTGCCTTCGGCTCATGTCACGATCCTGGGGTCTTGGGATCAAGTCCCACATTGGGCTCCTTGCTCAGTGGGGAGCCTGCTTTCCCTCTGCCCCTCCCCCTGCTTGTGCTCTCTCTCTTTCTCTGACAAATAACTAAATAAAATCTTAAAAACAAACAAAAAAAGTATACATATCAAAGTGTTAACTGTGTTGGCCTCTGGGTGGAATTAAAGGAGAATTTTTAAAAATCTGATTATTGGCCTGTTTTATTTGGGGGGGAGGTTTCTAGAATGAGCAGATAGTATTTGCATTATTTTTTAAGCCATGAAAAAAAGTTTTAAGGAAATACAGTATAATTCTTCCCTCCTCGGTGTGGCCCCCGTTTCCTGTTACCCTCACACTCCCCTATCACTGGTCAATGTCCGCCCTTGATGCATGGAAGACTCTGCTGTAAGATTTAGGACTCCTGCCACAGCTTTAGGGTCTGGATCAGCAGTTGATTTTTTTTTTTTTTTTGACAGAGAGAGACAAGTGAGAGCAGGATCACAAGCAGGGGGAGAGGGAGAGGGAGAAACAGGCTTCCCGCCGAGTAGGGAACCCAACGCAGGGCTCGATCCCAGGACCCCGGGATCATGACCCGAGCCGAAGGCAGACGCCCAACGACTGAGCCACCCAGGCGCCCCAGCAGTTGATATTTTGTTCATAATGTCAGAGTCATTCATCTAGATATTGTTGGATGTTATTTGCAGGTTATTTGCAGCACAAGAGTTTCATACAGCAAAATCATCTTACATTTGTAGAACTCATAAAACTATCCACTTAAAAAATTTTTTTTCGAGGGCGCCTGGGTGGCTCAGTTGGTTAAGCGACTGCCTTCGGCTCAGGTCATGATCCTGGAGTCCTGGGATTGAGTCCCGCATCGGGCTCCCTACTGGCAGGGAGTCTGCTTCTCCCTCTGACCCTCCCCCCTCTCATGTGCTTGCTCTCTCTCATTCTCTCTCTCTCAAATAAATAAATAAAATCTTTAAAAAAAAAATTTTTTTTTCGAAATAGGCCCATTTAATATTGCAGAGTATTTCCTTTGCTCCCAGGTGGGCAGCATTGCCTCCCTATTGGTAGTTTCTTACTCTTCTTGCTCAGGTCTCAGCAAACCCCGTCTCAGTCAAGGTAGTTCTGGCTCTTCAGTGAAGAGCTGGTACCTTCCTATCTGGTTTTAATTGGGCATGTCAAGGCTGGCTTTGGGTCATCCAACGATTACTACAGGATTTCAGTACTCCTTTTATTTTTTTTACTTTTTTTCGGAACCAAAAGAAATTTACTTATAAAATTTTCCACTTGACCAGTGGTGAGAACCAAGAAAGAGTCAACCCCACTAATAGTCTTTAAGCCAGAGCGTACAAGAGAACAAGCACAGTAGCTCTTGATGAGGAGGCTGGAAAGATGTCCCTTCTGCAGGTCTTTCGTTGCATGAGGACATATACTTAACCACAGGGGTCATTGCAAGTAGCATCATGGTATCCGGAGACTCAGCTGAGCCACTGCTTCTAGACTGCTAGTTCTTGTCTACCTTACATAGCTGTTTCACGACTTTTGTTCATTTCTTTGTTGGCTTCTTTCCTTTTCTTTTCCTTGGTTGGTTTTCCACTTCTTTTTTTTCAAAGATTTTCTTTATTTATTTGACAGAGAGAGAGAGAGAGAGCACAAGCACAGGGAGCTGCAGGCAAAGAGAGAGTGAAAGCAGGCTCCCCACTGAGCGGGGAGCCCGATGCGGGGCTCGATCCCAGGACCCTGGGATCATGACCTGAGCCGAAGGCAGACGCTTAACGCTTAACCGACTGAGACACCCCAGGCGCCCCAGGTTTTCGACTTTTTCTCTGTGTCTCCTTTTCTTTCTGCTCTTCTATTGTCAGCTCCTTTCTTTCTGCCATGGTTGCCTTCTTCCTCTTCTTCTTTATCATGAACACTGGTGTAAACTGCTTTGTGATAGCCTTCCCGGTTCCAAGCGATTTCTTTTTTTTTTTTAAGCTTTTTTTTTTTTAAAGATTTTATTTATTTATTTGACAGAGAGAGAGATAGCGAGAGAGGGAACACAAGCAGGGGGAGTGGGAGAGGGAGAAGCAGGCTTCCCGCTGAGCAGGGAGCCCGACACAGGGCTCGATCCCACGACCCTGGGATCATGACCTGAGCCAAACGCAGACGTTTAACCGACTGAGCCACCCAGGCGCCCCGAAAACTTTTTTTTTTTTTTAAGATTTTGTTTATTTATTTGACAGAGAGAGACACAGCGAGAGAGGGAACACAAGCAGGGTGAGTGGGAGAGGGAGAAGCAGGCCTCCCGCGGAGCAGGGAGCCCGATGTGGGGCTCGATCCCAGGACCCTGGATCATGACCTGAGCCAAAGGCAGACGCTTAACCGACTGAGCCACCCAGGTGCCCCTCCAAGCAATTTCAATGGCAAAAAAATTTTACCCTGGGGGCAAAGATGGTGTTCTCCTCAGTGTAGCCCTGCGACCAATCCAGTCGCAGCAAAGGATCGTAGCTGAAGTATTCTACAATCCGGTCAAACTTGAAGCAGAATGACCTCCACTTCTTTTTAGCTGATTCGGATTTGAGCTCTTCTGAGTCCAACACATCAGGCCTGAGTTTCTCAAAATTGTCCCAAAACTCAGAATAGATTTGGTCATCTGCTTTGGTGAGTTTCAGGAACTGTGGGTCAACTGACGAAACCAGCTTGTAGCTGTCTCCGCAGGCTTCATTGCTTCCCTGGCCCAATCCATCTCCGTATCAGGATCGTTGCCGTAAGACACGGCTGGCAGCATGTGCCACCGACACCAGGTCCCCAGAAACTGGCTCAGCAGCCCCACCAGTCACCTCCATGACTCCATGCACCCCACAAAGCGAGTGCCCATTTCCCGGAAATGACTATTTGTGTGCTCTTTCTGTAGCTGGTTGGAAAGGGAGGGTTCGTTTTATTTTAACCTAATGTCACTTTGGTTTAAAAAAAAACAACCATCAACGATCACACATTTCTTTTCTTCTTCTTCTTCTTTTTTTTAAAGATTTTATTTATTTCTTTGACAGAGAGAGACACAGCGAGAGAGGGAACACAAGCAGAGGGAGTGGGAGAGGGAGAAGCGGGCTTCCAGCCAAGCAGGGAGCCGGATGCTTGTGCGCTCTCGCTCGCTCTCTCTCTCTGTCTAATAAATAAACAAAATCTTAAAAAACATTTTTTTCTTTTTTTTAAGTACGGGATTTTTTTTTTTTTTAAAGAATGCTAATATCTAGTAGTCATTGCCTGAAATGAGCCAAATCAATTTTGTGTTCTAGGATATTTACATCTTTGTCCCTGAAATCTATTGCCTGCCTTGTTGGCTGTTTGGCTCAAAACAAAACAAGACAAAACAAATAAAAACACCGTGAAAAATACCTAGGTTAAAACAAGTCACTTCTACTTCGTGAGATTTAATCCTAATACAGATTGCCCTAAATCCCATGTAACCCACCCAACCTCTGGAAAGGGATAAACCTTAAATGGCTATGATCAAAACAGGCAATCCTGTCCCAAAATGCTGAGAAACATCTTAAGGGCATATTATTTACCCAAAAAGTCAACAAAACCAGTTGTTCTATATCTTTGCCCAAACCAGTATTTTCAGTATTTCTCATTTTAGCCATTTCAGTAGGTGTATAGCAACTGGAACTCTCAAACAGTGCTGGGGGGAATGTAAAATGGGGCAGCCACAGGGGTGCCTGGCTGGCTCAGGGGGAGGAGCATGCCACTCTTGATCTCAGGGTTATGAGTTCGAGCCCCATGTTGGGCGTATAGATTACTTAAAAATAAAATCTTAAAAAACAAAACAAAAAAACACCCTGGCAGCCACTTTAGAAAAAGAGTTTGGCAGGTTCTTGTCAAGCACTCAGTTCATAATCCAGCCATTCCACCCCAAGGTAGTCCCAAGAAAAGTTAATATACCCACAAAGACTTACACATGAATATTCATAGCAGCTTGCACATGAATATTCATAATAGTCCCAAACTGGAAACGACTAAAATGCCCATCACAGGTAAATGAAGAGGGGCGCCTGGGTGGCTCAGTTGGTTAAGCATCCAACTCTTGGTTTCAGCTCAGGTCATGCTCTCAGGGTTGTGGGACTGAGCCCCGTGTGACACTCTGTGCTCAGTGAAGAGTAGGCTTGAGATTCTTCTCCGTCTCCACCTCCCCCTCTTTTTCCCCTCTGCTCACCACCTGCCCGTTTGCACTCTCTCTCAAATAAATAAATAAAATCTTTTAAAAAAAACCAGTTAAGGGACGCCTGGGTGGCTCAGTTGGGTGTCTGCCTTCGGCTCGGGTTGTGATGCCGGGGTCCTGGGATCCAGTCCTGCATCGGGCTGCTTGCTCGGCGGGGAGCCTGCTTCTCCCTCTGCCTGCCATTCCTTCTACTTGTACTCTCTCTCTCTGACAAATAAATAAATAAAATCTTAAAAAAAAAAAATCCTAGATTATCTGCTCACTGAGTGTTTAAAAAAAAGTTAAAAAAAAAGTTAAATGAAGAAACAAAAAAGGAACAAAAAGGGAACGAATTATAGGTACACATACTAACATACATAAAATCTCAAAAACGTGGAGCAAAAGAAGACACGACAGTATTGTACTGTACGATTATACTATAATTTCATTTATAGTGAAACTATAGAGAAAACTCTAGAAACCACAGTGATAGAAGCCAGACAGTAGTTGCCCAGGGCCAGGGGCTGAGGATAGGAATTGACTGGGAAGTGGTACAAGGGACCCCTTGGGAGTGATGGAAATGTTCTGTATCTTGTTCGTGGTGATTGTTACATGGGTGTTACATTTATCAAAATTTATCAAACTATGTAGCTAAAACTGTATTTTATAATAATAAGAGAATTATTATCTGTAAATTAACCTTAATATAGTTTATTTTTTTAAAAAGCCTATAGAATTTATCCCTGTTTTGATCACTTCCCTAGATTCACTGGTGATTGTAATGGGTTCCATTCCCTATTTGGAGAGTGAGAGTCCCATTGACAGTATGTATGTATTTAAATTTTTTTAAAGATTTCTTTTTTAAGATTTTTTTCATTTATTTGTCAGAGAGAAAGAGAGCACAAGCAGGGGGAGTGGCAGGCAGAGGGAGAGGGAGAAGCAGACTCCCCGCTAAGCAGGGAGCCTGATGTGGGGCTCGATCCCAGGACTC
>NC_138384.1:30428860-30443294 GCF_054177405.1 Leptonychotes weddellii
AAAAAAAAAAAAAATCCTACATACCGAATACCATGAGATAAATAACAGTTTACAAATTTAACACCCAATAAGCCATTTTTGGCCAATAAGAACCACTGTATATTGAATTTAAGACGGCTTTAATCATAAGACATATCATGATTTTATGTCATTAAGAAAGATTAAACCGGGGTCACCTGGCTGGCTCAGTGGTAGAGCATGTGACTCTTGATCTCAGGGTCATGAGTTCAAGCACCATACTTGGCACAGAGCTTAAGTGCTTAAAAAAAAAAAATATATATATATATATGTATATTATACTCTCAACTCTACCAGTTGAACTGTATGATACTACAGATTATTAGATGCATCTCAATTTCTGAGATGTAAATATGGCTCTTAGGATCAATACTGTAAGGAACATTTCCCACTATTAAGCCATGCAATTTTTTTTTAAAGATTTTATCTGAGAGAGCGAGCACAAGCAGGGTGAAGGGCCGGGGGAGAAGCAGACTCCCTGCTGAGCAGGGAGCCCGATGTGGGGCTGGATCCGGGGACTCCAGGATCATGACCTGAGCGGTAGACAGATGTTATACCGACTGAGCCACCCAGGTGCCCCATGCAGACAATTTATTAATGTCTGCTTTATTTAAGCCGAAACATGTCAGTCCTTTCATGCACGTCTATAATTTTCTAATGTAAAAGATACTCACATCATCACAAGACATATTGTATTCTGCTAATACAGTTCGACATCGAGCAGCTATACTGAAAAAAAGGTGGTCAAAGGAAAATTTATCATATGAAGAATAAGCTTTTAAAACAACACCTAGATGATCAAGAAGGTGCTTTAATTTCATTCAAAGAATAAAAGTCAATTCTGGTAAAGGATACATTGATGGTGCAACGACCCTCTTGTGTATTCCAGCAAAGAACAAGCCTATTAGAGTGATACAGCTAATGGTGAAAAACGGGTGATTCCATAATGATGTGAAGAAGGACACCTGGAAAAGAAGAGTTTGAAATATAAAAACGTACAAAATCTCAGAACAATACTAATTCTTACCTCCCCACTTATGCATAAATATATGTCATCTGAAATATGAGGATTTGAAGAATTTAAAATAATCCTACTTCTGTTTTGCTGTTCGATAAAAATAAAAATGTATGTTCCAAATCCTTAATGTAGCAAGATAATATAGCAATATTCCTTCCATTCATTTCAAAGACTTGAACCATTAAAAATTCATTCTTATAATCAAAAACCATCCTACTGACCACTTCCTGGTAAAAAAAAATTTAAAAAGCACAAGATTGGGGGCACCTGACTGGCTCAGTTGGTAGAGCATGTCTCTTGATCTCAGTGTTATGAGTTCGAGCTCCATGTTGGGTGTAAAGATTACATACATACATACATACACACGTACATAAAAGCAGAAGACTGTAAATTCCACAAGAGTAGAGACACTGTCTTGTGCATCTCTGTTCTCCCAATATCTGAAATAGTGCTTGGCAAACATAGGTGCTCAATCAATACTGTTGAATGAGTGAAGATAAGGTCTCTGATCTGAGAGTCAATGAAAACACAGGTCAAAAGTGATCTAGTTACTCTGTTAAAAACCTTCCTTGTAAGAGTCGGGTAGACTCTGCCATTCATTGCCTGGTCCCAGTCTAACCATCCCCTGCTGTACCCACACACACACAAGGTATTCCTTCCCTCCTCTCCTACATGGCCTCGTAAGATTCAGTTCCAGTATCATCCTCCCCTCTCTGTGGACGCAAAAAGTAAGTTTGGTTCTGAAGCTACTGAGATTATTTTTAAAAAATATTTTATTTATTTGACAGAGAGAGAGAGTACAGCAGGGGGAGCAGCAGGGAGAGGGAGAAGCAGGCTCCGCTGAGCAGAGAGCCCGGCGTCGGGCTCGATCCCAGGACCCTGGGCTCACCTAAGCCGAAGGCAGATGCCTAACCGATAGCCACCCAGGCACCCCGAAGCTACTGCGATTTAAATGGCCAAAGGACACTCAAGCAGGGAAAGATGATTAGTACCTACCTATAAGGAAGGGGAGTTTAGGGGCACTTGATCCTGGGGTTGTGAGTTTGAGCCCCACATGGGGTGTAGAGATCACTTAGATAAAACTTTAAAAAGGGGGGGGGTGCCTGGGTGGCTCAGTCAGCTGAGCATCCAGCTCTTAGTTTCAGCTCAGGTCATATTCTCAGGGTTGTGAGATCGAGCCTCATGTCGCACTCAGCTGGGAAATCTGCTTGAGATTCTCTCTCTCCTTCCGCCCACCCCCCGCTTGCAGGCTCACTTTCTCTCTCTCATATAAAGAAATAAATCTTTAAAAAAATGAGCGTTTAGGGGCGCCTGGGTGGCTCTGTTGGTTAAGCGACTGCCTTCGGCTCAGGTCATGATCCCAGGGTCCTGGGATCGAGTCCCGCATCGGGCTCCCTGCTCAGTGGGGAGTCTGCTTCTCCCTCTGACCCTCCCCCCTCTCAGGTGCTCTCTCTCTCTCGTTCTCTCTCTCTCAAATAAATAAATAAAATTTTATAAAAAAAAAATGAGCGTTTAAGAGAAACAAAGAGCTAATTTCAGATCTGGGCATAATCAGATGATAGCAGGAAACAAGACAATGTGAGTACGTAGAGACAAGAGTCCAGGATCCAAGACTGGAACAAGAGTGGGCACTGAAGCCAGACTAGTGGGGAATAGCACTGTAGTTTAAAGAAGGAAAGATGTGTTTAGAGTCTGGAAAAAGAAATCAAACGGACTAGGAACTAAATGGGAGAAACAGAATTAATCCAAAGGCATCTATACTCCACTCTTATACCAAGAGATGCATACATATTTCAAGACAGAGAACTAAATTTGCAAAAAGCACCAGGTAGCTGGCCTAGCATGCTGTTGTTAAATAAGTTTGTCAAATGAAGAAACGAGAGGCTGAAAACATCAGGAGAGAAGAAGCTCCCAGAAGGATGAAATTCTGAAAAAAGGTTAATATTCCAGAGGAATGTCTTCTTAAAACCTTCAAGGACAGTTTAATTCCCACAGGCCAGCTAGATTTCATGCGGCCTGCACAATGTAACCACATATAATGTCTTATGCGTTAATTTTAATTAGACCAGTCAACATCAGCCTTCTTTCCTCCATGGCAATAATCAACTGCATCTAAATACCACTCAGGCATTCATGTACTTTCCAGCTTGCTCTATTCCTTCTCTCCTTGGGTTCTTCCAGATAGTCATGCACTGGCTTTTGAGTCTGCAACTTCTGCTACAGACAATTGCTGTTTAAAACCCCTATCAGCTTTGAGGTTATTAAATACTGAAATAAAGAGTTAACCCTTAGGCTAATAGTTATATTCTCACCTAATTTAGAAAATTACATTAACTACAGAGTTTTGGGCCTATTTCAAATTACATTTAATTCTGTGTTTTATTAAGATCTCAACTAGCTAAAATCAGCTTATATTTTTCCCAATTAGAAGTCAGATTCATTTCCCAAGATAGGCTTTTCCAATCTTCTTGCCAGTCTCTTCACTCTTCCCCTGAAGATGAGCACCAAGCACAGCCTTAAGATCTGACTTTTATAAATGAACACACAAGAGAGTTTCCTATCTACCATAAAAACCCCTCTGTTAACGTAAAATTCCATCACCAACGTCCCTTACCTCCTATTCTTTTATATCTCCACCCCAATGGATAAAGTCAGGGAGACTACATGCTAAATAAATCCTGGCTACCTGAATTGCCATTTGGACTGCTGACAAAAGCTTTGCTATTAGGTTTTTCTTCTGTATAACCTAACAGATTATAAATAAAGCGACTGGAAGTAGTCTACCTAATTAATAGTTGAAAAAGGGATGTGGGTTTGAGATTTGAGAAAATTACAACATCATTATTACCTAAATAAAGCTGCACTGAGGCAAAAAAACTTCACTGAAAAATTGGGAGACTACTGCTTCTCTAATAAAAAAAACCTTAGTTTGAAATTAAGACACAAGTTAGTAGAAAGCAGCAGAATTTTGAGAAACATGTTATCAGATTTGATCAAAGGATGCTTCGAGAAATAACATTATGAAATCTTTTATTGCATCTGGTATAGGGATGTTCTTGTACAGTGCCCAGTGGGAGCTCTCTCAGTGTTTCCTATATTAAATTTCAGGCAGGAAATTTTTTTTTTTTTTAAAGATTTTTTTAATTTATTTGAGAGAGAGAGAATGAGAGAAAGCACATGAGAGGGGGGAGGGTCAGAGGGAGAAGCAGAGTCCCCGCTGAGCAGGGAGCCCGATGCGGGACTCGATCCAGGGACTCCAGGATCATGACCTGAGCTGAAGGCAGTCGCTTAACCAACTGAGCCACCCAGGCGCCCAGGAAATTTTTTTTAAAGATAAATGCGAATAACAAAATCTCTGCTAGCTTATGGAACTCATACATGTGTTCTTTTCACAGAGAGGAAAAACAATGGAACTAGCTGTGACTTTACTGATTAGGTAACACAGACTAATTTATAACTCAGTTCTGGCAAGTGTGGTGGCCCACATGGCCTTGTCTGTGACCCGGTTTCCTTCCTGTTTTTGACCCTCTAGTCTAACCTTTTCTTTCCCCCACCCCGATCTTGACATTTTATTACATTAAAATTTTGCTGTTTTATCATATTTCCTGCAAAATCATTTCAAATGCTTTGTGGGATGACGAAAGTACTACCAAGATAAGTCATAGAAGAAAATGTTATTTTGGGTGCCTGGGTGGCTCAGTGGGTTAAGCGACTGCCTTTGGCTCAGGTCATGATCACAGAGTCCTGGGATCGAGTCCCACGTCGGGATCCCTGCTCAGCGGGGAGTCTGCTCCCTCTGACCCTACCCCCTCTTGGGTCCTCTCTCTCACTCAAATAAATAAATAAAATCTAAAAAAAAAAAAAAGAAAGAAAATGGTATTTTATAATTTTTAAAAGTTGGCACAGAAAATATTAAATGAACAACGGAGATGACAATTTTTACACTGAAATATGTACAAACTGTGAATATGAAATGTAAAAAGATACATAAGAAGTTCAGAAATGAATGAGAAGTAGTGTAAGGGGGTTATTTCTTAGGCCTTTTCCCTGTAAAAGATACTTAATCTACAACAGACCACCAAAATTTTTCTTAAGCAAATTAATGTAAGGCATATATTTAATATAATGATCAGTATCACTACTAGTAATAATAGGTAGCATTTAATACTTTACAATGAACAAAGCACTGCTACATTATCTCATTTAATCCAGTAAAGATTTTAAATAAAAACTTCTACCTTTTGTGTCTCGGGATCTATTAACCAGTTCCAGGCACCAGTAGCTGTACAGACAGATACCACTATAAGCAGCACTGATGAAAGATAAACATGAAATTAGTAAGGAATTAACTGTTAATAAATTTATACTAATACCACCAGTTCCCAATCAATGACAGCCAAAGGATGCAGCACTTTATTAAATAGAAAATGCATTTGACTGAGGAATTAGGAAACCTGCTGTACGACTTGAGGAATTCTCTTAAATACTATGAACCTTAGTAAGTGAGGATGATACTGTCCCCATTAGTACTTTAGTGAGAAGTTACGAAGATAAATGAAATTAAGAGCAGCAGGACTTTCGATGTGCTCTGTGCTGATTTTGCAGATCTTATAAATTCAAATTAAAAAACAAAAAAACACCTCTCATTTTCTACCATAAACAAACCAAACAATGACTCTTTTATGAATGCACTGAGAAATCCTGACTAGAGGATTTTGCCTTGCAGACAACTGCCTGCTGTTGAATTAAACGGCTGGTGTCAAGAACGTGGAACACACCAATCAGTACCAAGTTTTCTTCAGAGACTTAAAGGAAGATCAGGGTAGGAATTACAGACGGTAGAACTCAGAGAAGTTTTTCTCCCCATTAAGCTAGAATTATTTTAGGAATTCTAAATAGATCCTAAACAAAACTTAAGAATGAATGACACAGAGCGCCTGGCTGGCTTCGTTGGTGGAGCGCGTGACTCTTGCTCTCAGGGCTGTAGGTTCAAGCCCCACGTTGGGTGTAGAGATTACTTTAAAACCTTAGGGACACTGGGGCATCTGGATGGCTCAGTCGTTGCGCGTCTGCCTTTGGCTCAGATTGTGATCCCCGGGTCCTGGGATTGAGCCCCTTGGCGGGCTCCCTGCTCGGCAGGAAGCCTGCTTCTCCCTCTCCCACTCCCCTGCCTGTGTTCCCGCTCTCCGTCTCTCTCTCTCTGTCAAATAAATAAATAAAATCTTAAAAAAAAAAAAAAAATAGAATTTAAAAAATAAAATAAAATTTTAGGGACGCCTGGGTGGCTAGGTCGGTTAAGCAGCTGCCTTCGGCTCAGGTCATGATCCCAGGGTTCTGGGATCGAGTCCCACATCAGGCTCTTTGTTCAATGGGGAGCCTGCTTCTCCCTCTGCCTGCAGCTTCCCCTGTTTGTGCTCTCTCGCTCTCTGACAAATAAATAAAATCTTTAAAAAAATGTTTTAAAAAAATAAGTAAACTCTTAAAGAAAAAAAAAATAAATTAAAAAAGGAATAAATAGTACTACTAGAAAATAATAAAGGGGCACCAAGACCTAGTTAATATTCTGGATATCAAGGTACTGTCCTTCAGTTAGGACACATACAGTTTTAAAATATAAAAATCAAGATTCACAGAGCAATAGAAACGTAAAACTTTATCTAGAATTCCTTGCGATATACTTTTAGAATAGGCAAATCACAGGAAAACAATTTTGTTTTAGTTATTTAAGTATAGAATCAAAATTTCAAAATGACGTTCTCAGCTCAGAATAGACTAAACTCAATTCCTTAAAATGCTGTATTTCCAATAAGAAACAGTCATCCTACGTGGATTTTTCTTTTGGAAAATGAAGCAAAAGCAAAATCAAACCCACTGGCAGGGACCTCATACACAAACTTTTGACTGGTACATTAACCAAACTGATGTCATTTATATGTAAGCACTGAGAGCATGAATCACAGAAAAAGTAAAGTACATTCACTATAAGATACCACAGCATCATACACATTTTAAAAGATTTTCAAGTAGCAGTGAAATAAGTTTTTAGGGGTAATTCCTCCCTTAAACCAAAGAATCTGAAAATATCATTACTTGTAAATTCTGACCAACCAGAACTCTCGCAGCATACAAATAAAACTTTGCAGACAGATCTAATAAAAATATCATGAAAAATCTTGACACAGAAAAAGACTCCTAACTTCAATAGTGCTCTCTGGTCCCACAAACTGAATTACACTTTGAAATAAAACATGTTTTCAACATGTGCTGTTGTACTTCCCTCTTGGCAGGAATTAAATTTTAGTAATACACATCCAAGAAACTAAGACTGGTCCCAGCATAAGTTAGCAAAGCATTTTGTTTGCTGAGGTCATCACATGTGCATTTATTTGCATTTCCTAAGTATTTCCACAGGGCAATAACCACCCTTCTTTCAAATCATACTTTGTAGTACTCATGACATTTTGAACAGTTATAAGGCGAATTTATTACAATAGGCTGCAAAGCAACACAATCATGCTCTGCTAAAATCGACCAAGGGTAATTTCATAACTTTTGCAAGTATATGTTAAATATGATTTTCCTCAACAGAACTTTATTTCGATAGTTTATAGGCAAATTGTAAAACTGCTAAAGAAACTCCTGAAATTGGGCACCTGGGTGGCTCAGTTGGTTAAGCGACTGCCTTCAGCTCAGGTCATGATCCTGGAGTCCCGGGATCGAGTCCCACGTTGGGCTCCCTGCTTAGCAGGGAGTCTGCCTCTCTCTCTGACCCTCCCCCCTCTCATGCGCTCTATCTCATTCTCTCTCTCAAATAAATAAATAAAATCTTTAAAAAAAAAAAAGAACCTCCTGAAATTATTATGTGTGTCGTTTATCAATATTGTAGTACTTAATAAAAAGAAGTGCATGGGGCGCCTGGGTGGCTCAGTTGGTTGAGCAACTGCCTTCGGCTCAGGTCATGATCCTGGAGTCCCGGGATTGAGTCCCGCATCGGGCTCCCTGCTCGGCAGGGAGTCTGCTTCTCCCTCTGACCCTCCCCCCTCTCATGCTCTATCTCATTCTCTCTCTCAAATAAATAAATAAAATCTTTAAAAAAAAAAAAAAAAGAAGTACATGTATTTTAATGGAAAAATGAAAATCAACCACATGAAATACTGTTCTTTTAGCATGACCAGTTCCTTTTTTTTTAGGATTTCTTTGGTTGGGGTGCCTGGCTGGCTCAGTCGGTAGAGCCTGCAACTCTTGATCTCAGGGTTGTGAGTTCGGGCCCCACACTGGGTGCAGAGATTACTTAAAAATAAAGTCTTGGAAAAGTTTTTTTTCTTTAGGATGCACTGTTTACAAAGTTAAATAAATTTAAAAATTGTCAAAACAAAAGGAAATCTTACGGTTTAGTAAAGTGTTTGTTAGTAAAAGATTTTACCAAAAGCAAATCATTGCCAGGCAGGGATAAAAGTACCAATTATCCGTTTATTTTCCCTTAAAGAAACATTCAAGAACTTACTTCTCCAACGTCCAGTGGCAGGTTGCAAACAATGAATATATTCTGTAAGTCTCCTCTCAAAAGCCTTGAGATCTAGGTAAAAAGATTTCAATTTTTCAATTAGCCACTCTTAACTAGTTTGCATCCATTAAGATGAAATTTTAGATACTCTAACTGCTTCAGGTCTTACACACCAACTTACATGTATCACTGCACTGTTTACTTCCTTTACTATGACAGCTTTAAGCACTTGACAAAAACATTAGGTTTCTTTAATTCCAATTTCACATATAAGGAAACTGGCTGGTTCACTTTTAGAAGCTTCGTAAAATGGTATGTGGAAAATCAGCAGCAGCCTCAGCCGGCGCCAAAAGCTAGAATTTTGGGGGTTGCAAATAAAAGGATCAAAATCAGGTCGAGTTTTAATTCTGTTGGAACCAAGAACTTTCTATTAGACAACGTATTCCCTAACATCAAAGTCTTCGAGGTCTGTTTGACCGCAATGACCCGATTCCGATTTCTAGCCCTTACGTATAATTAATGGATACGCTTTCCGTCTGGTCTTACTGGATTTCTGATTCGGCTAACGGGTGGGTGTGGACACTCCCCTTTCCTCCCACAGAATGGGTTACAGGTGATCTTCGGGGCACTACCGGAGCTCAAGCTCGGAGGCCTTCTAAAAGGGGCGTCCAAGGTGCTCCTGAGTGAGCAAGGTGGGCTATCATTCCACAGTTGCGTCTTCTAAACTTTAAAAGGAGATCAAGAGGCCCTCCCTTACTGTGGCAGTTAACCAGAAACCACAACAGGAATGAGGATACAACTCCCGGGGTTATCGAAATAAAATAAAGTGAATTAGCATACACAAAGCGCAAAATGCTTGCCAATGAATAAAAGACAAAGTAGCCCAGGCGAGGGGCTCCCGGTCGGAGCTGGGGGGATGGGAGAGCTGACGCAACGTCCCCCAGCGCCCGCGGAGGCCGCGCGCGCCGGAACCAGAGTCCGGCCGCCCCTCGGCCCGACCCCCGCGGCCCCCGAGGTCCCGGCCCCTTCAGTCCATCCTTCGCGGCCTCCTCTCCCCGGGGCGGGGTCTCCGCGACTCCAGCCCCTCCAGAGCCTCGCCGGCTTCCGGGAGGAGCCCGGGACTGCCCGGGCGACCCAAGAGACCCACTCTACCTTCCGCCTGCTCCAGCGAGTTCATGTCGGGCGGCACCTCCGGTCACCGCCGCGGTCCCGTCCACATCGCAGCCCCGCGGCCCCCGCCCGGCCCGCAACGCCAACTCCCACCTCTAACGGCTTCCCTCCGCCCCTCCCCGTCGCACCGCCCCCTGCCTACACCCGCTACGTTCATTGGGCATCTCTGCGAGACCCCACAACTAAAACGGCCTTCTATTGGTTAGCTACTGCACCGGCCTCGGGGCCTAGCGTTGGACGGTCTGCCGGAGGGACCAAGAACTGCCGGCGGCCGGGCTGGTGTAACTCTGGCGCCGCCTCCTGCCCCGGGGAGAAACTGCAGCCTCTCCGAGCCAGCTCGCTCAGAAGTATATTCTTCGTTTCCTGTCTGGTTCTTTCATTCCTCAAATATTTGAGCGCCCTTTATCTTCCGGGCAGTGTTCTGATCGCTGACGAGGAATACAGAAAGGAAGGAGCTAGCTCGCCCCTCTAGGATTCAGCGGAGTACAGAACTAATTAGAGCCCAAACCATTGATTTAGGTTAGATTACCTCTTTCTTTGATAACCAAACTCCTTAACCCATTTCTCCCTTGGTTACTTTTTTCTCACGTTACCCAATTTTCCCCAAGTTACCAACTTTCATAAATCATAAAGAAGGCAAACAAAGGGCGCCTGGGTGGCTCAGTTGGTCAGGCGACTGCCTTCGGCTCAGGTCATGATCCTGGAGTCTCAGGATCTAGTCCCACATCAGGCTCCCTGCTCAGCAGGGAGTCTGCTTCTCCTTCTGACCCTCCCCCCTCTTATGCTCTCTCTCTCTATCTCATTCTCTCTCTCAAATAAATAAATAAAATCTTAAAAAAAAAAAAAAAGAGTGCTTACTCCCAAGAGTGGTTTGGGCAATTAAATGAGACAGTAAGTATAAAGCTTGGCATGTGCCTAGCACCCGGGAGGAGAGCCACTATTTTAAAAAAAAAAAAAAAAGGCAAACAAAGTATGAGCCCCAGTACCTAGAACTTAAAAAAAAATCTGTAAGGTACTGACTACATTTATATTTAGTCAAAATGCTTCTTGTTTATTTCCTTGTGATCATTCATTCATTCAAGAACTATTTATTGCACGATGTTCTAGGCACTGTATTTTATCAGGATACAGTTATGAGCAAGATAGAGGAGATTCCTGTCCTATTATAGCAGGCAATAAACATACAAATAAGTAATGCAACTCTTGATCTTGGGGTCTTGAGTTTGAGTGTGGCATTAGGTGATAGGCGTACGGTTTACTTAAAAAAAATGCAAATAAGTAATTGCTTTCAGATAAAGATAGTTGTATGAAGGAACTAACAGGGTAATGCCATACAGTGAGCTAAAGGAGGGGTAAATAAATTTAAGCCCTAAGTCAAACTATCAATTTTCACTTCTTGCTCAATGCTCCATTTCTCCATCTCCAAGTCTTGTTCATCACCTCTCCCTTTGGCACCCAACACTGTTAGAGAATGGTTATTGAATATCTGTTATAGGCTCTCCTGGGCAAGATCCTGGGGAGATGAGGAGTGAGGCAGACTGGATGAATAGGACAAGTACAACGTATTGTGATAAATGGGAGCTTTGCTAACTTGCCTTCAAAAGAGACCTGTTGGGGCACCTGGCTGGCTCAGTAGGTGGAGCATGTGACTCTTGATCTCGGGTTGTGAGTTTGAGCCCCCACATTGAGTGTAGAGATTACTTAAATAAATAATCTTAAAAAAAAAAAAAGCCAAAGAGACCTGCTAACTGCAGGTCTTCTGTTTGCCTGATGGGGTATGCAAGTTTCTAGCAAGAGCCTGGGACAACAGAAGGAAGACCAAGGACTATCTCATGGGTGCTCCCTCTCCTCTTTCATTTTCAACTGTGCTCAAATAAATATTGAGTGTGTCTTTGAAAGGGTATACATTCTTAGCTTGTCACCAGCATCTACGTGCATGGATTATGGGGGTTAAGAGGCAGTAAAGGAGGAGAGGAAGAAAATGGGCCTCATAGTCAGGTTAAGAAATTTGGAACCCAAGGTATTGGGGAGACCAAAGGATAATAGATTTGTAAAAACATTGTATCAATGAGATTTGGCAAGAAGATAGTCAACAAGTACTTAAGTAATACATGTTCAGGCACTGGGACATAAACTGGGAATGCAAAGATATCTACAACTAACTCTTGCCCTCTGTTAAGAGTAGAGTTCCGTGTAAAAACAAGATAAAACACCAGCTGCTGAAAACATCAGGGATGAGATGAAGATCCATTTTGAAGAGGGAAGTCCAGGACAATAGCTAAAGTTTGTTATATTTTCCTAGGGGGTCTGGCATGACACCTTTTATAGTTCAGGAGTGTTATAGCTCCTTTAAACCCTATACCACAGCTCTGAGTCCAAGAGTGTCTATCAAACCCATTTCAGAGATGAGTTGATAGATGAGCAAATAAATAGATCAACTCCAACCCTGTAGCTGGAGTTATTATTGACCTTTCTCTCTCTCTCCTTCTGCAAGGTACATCAGATCACTTAGCAAACCTTGTTGGCTCTGCCCTCAACTTATATTTAAACTAAAACCACTACTTCTACTAACTACATCCACTCTGGTCCAGACCATCATAGAACCTGGGTTTACTTCAATGATCTCAGCTGTTCCCCTGCTTCTACCCTCATCCCAAGCAGTGGTTTGTGAAATACTGAAACATCACATTATTCTTGTGTTCAGAACCTTCCCATGGCTCCTGAAAGTAACTGCAGTAATAATCTTCATAACTTTTCCATGGCTATACCTTCTAAAATGATTCTGACAAGTTATATGCCTCTTCATACACTTTTATTTTTTAAGGTTTTATTTATTTTTAAAGTAGGCTCTACACCCAATGTGGGGCTCAAAATCACAACCCTGAGACCAAGAGTTGCAAGCTCTACCTACTGAGCCAGCCAGGCACCCCATCCTCATACTTTTTTTTTTTTTTAGGATTTTATTTATTTATTTGAGAGAGAGCACAAGCAGGGAGAGGGAAAGAGGGAGAGGGAGAAGAAGACTCCTCTGCTGAGCAGGGAGCCCAACGTGGGGCTCAATACAGGACCCTGAGATTATGACTCAAGCTGAAGGCAGACGCTTAACCGACTGAACCATCCAGGAGCCCCCTCATACATTTTTATTTATTTTTAAAAATTGGGGCACCTGGGTGGCTCAGTCAGTTGGGCATCTGCCTTCGGCTCAGGACATGATCCCAGGGTCCTGGGATCAAGTCCCGCATCGGGCTCCCTACTCAGCGGGGAGCCTGCTTCTCCCTCTGCCTGCCGCTCCCCCTGCTTGTGCTCTCTTTCTCTTGGTCAAATAAATAAATAAAATCTTAAAAAAAAAAAAGTTCTCTTTCTCACCGTCTCCCTCTGCCCCTCCCTCCCCAACCCCCTGCGATCCACTTTCTCTCTCTCTAAAAAAAAAAAAGATTTATTCTCTCAGAAATTTCTAGTATACAATACAGTATTATTATTGTTATTATTATTTTTAAGTAATAACCCAGCGTAGGGCTCAAACTCAGACCCTGAAATTAAGAGTCCCATGCTCCGGGGTGCCTGGGTGGCTCAGTTGGTTAAGCGACTGCCTTCGGCTCAGGTCATGATCCTGGAGTCCCTGGATCGAGTGCCGCATCGGGCTCCCTGCTCAGCGGGGAGTCTGCTTCTCCCTCTGACCCTCCTCCCTCTCATGCTCTCTGTCTCTCATTCTCTCTCTCTCAAATAAATAAATAAAATCTTTAAAAAAAAAAGAGTCCCACGCTCCACTAACTGAGTCAGTCAGGAGCCCCCAATACAGTATTATTACTTATAATTGCCATGCTGTACATCAGATCCCCAGGACTCATTCATCTTATAACTGGACATTTGTACCCTATCCTCAACCCTGCTCCATTCCACCTCCAGCCCCTGCTACTATTTAAACAAATAACTGTCACTGAGGATGTGGAGAAATTGGAACCCTTGTTGGTGGGAATAGAAAATGGTGCAGTTGCTGTGGAAAACAGTATGACAATTCCTCAAAAAATGATCCACAATTGAGGCACCTAGGTGGCTCTTGATTTTGGTTCAGGTCATGACCGCAGGGTTGTGGGACTGAGCCCCATGTCGGGTTCTGCATTCAGTAGGGAGTCTGCTTGTCTCTCTCCTTCTGCTCCTCCCTTGCTCTCTCTCTCTCAAACAAATAAATAAAATCTTAAAAAAAAAAAAAAGATTCACAATAGCCAAAAGGTAGAAACAACCCAGGTGTCCATTGACAAATGAAAGAGTGAGCAAAATGTCATGTGTAGGGGCGCCTGGGTGGCTCAGTTGGTTAAGCGACTGCCCTCAGCTCAGGTCATGATCCCGGAGTCCCGGGATCGAGTCCCACGTCAGGCTCCCTGCTCAGCAGGGAGTCTGCTTCTCCCTCTGACCCTCCTCCCTCTCATGCTCTCTGTCTCTCATTCTCTCTCTCGCAAATAAATAAAATCTTAAAAAAAAAAAAATTAAAAAAAAAAGTCATGTGTATATATACTTGGAATATTATTCAGCCTTAAAAAGGAAGGAAATTCTGACTTGTGCTATAAGATGGATGAACCTTGATGACCTTACACTAACTGAAATAAGCCAATCACAAAAAGACAAATACTGTATGTTTCCACATAAACGAGGTACCTAGAGTAGTCCAGTTTACAGAGGCAGAAAGTATCTGGAGATGGATAGAGTTGGTCATTGCACAACAGTGT
>NC_138384.1:30443394-30461149 GCF_054177405.1 Leptonychotes weddellii
CCCCCCCCCCACGCACCCCACCCCTGCCCAGGATCTTGTAAGTCTATTTTAACATATTTAACAAATTCTTTTGGAAACTTCCTTTATCTCTACCAACCCCCCACCCCAAGATATATGTTGGCAGTCATCCCCCAAGCATATGGCCCACCAATATACATCTGAAGGGTCTCATGACGAAGGTTTTCTTAGTAATAAATGACCCTTTCCCAACAATAGCTAGCCCCTTCAAGGTCCTGGAAATCTTGCTTCCAAAATTCCTTAGAGACGTACGCTATCCCTAATCCCCTCCCAACTTGAAAATACATCATGGGCCACTCCTCAAGACCCCGGTGCTGCTCTTCCTGCCTACGGGTCCTGTCCCCGTGCTTTAATAACGTCACCTTTTTGCACCAAAGACATCTCAATAATTCTTTTTTTTTTTAAAGATTTTATTTATTTATTTGACAGAGAGAGATAGAAAGAGAACAAGTAGGCAGAGAGGCAGGCAGAGGGAGAGGGAGAAGCAGGCTTCCTGCGGAGCAGGGAGCCCGATGCGGGGCTGGATCCCAGGACCCCAGGATCATGACCTGAGCCGAAGGCAGCTGCTTAACCAACTGAGCCACCCAGGCGCCCCGACATCTCAAAAATTCTTTCTTGGCCGTCGGCTTCGAACCCTAATGTCTTTCCTACATCATATGGCTCCCGAATGTGGGGCTTTGAGTCTAGTCTCATCTAAACTCTGAGCCTCAGTGCAAAGTTGGTATGAGTACTTTTTCTCCTCTTCCTTCACTCTCATTCCAGCGGTTCTTCAAGGAGTGTGGTCTTATTGGAACACTTTCATGCCGATTGCTCAGGCTGCAACCCTCTAGCCCGTGGCTACTCTACGGGGAGGAGAAAGCCTGCCTTTCTGGCTGGAAGTTAGTACCCTGTCCGGGATGGTAATAAGACCCAGGAACTTGATGCCCTCTCTTTATTCCTGTCCTTAGACAAAGTTGTCTGTCTTGGGCACAGGACAGCCACCTAAGTCTCCAGGATGGCTGCCAATCTTAAGACTCTTGTGTGAGGTTTCCTCCTGATTGATCTAATGTGATCCCCTTCACATCCCTGGCTTAGCCGCTTCTGGCCCCGGGAACTCCACTGGGAGCCGGCCGAAACCAGTACCCGATGGAATTAAAACCCAACCGGGGATCGTTTCCTAGGGAAGCTGGCTGTAAGGACTACAAGTGTTGGAATGTCACTTAGACCATGATGGATTTCCATCTTTACTGTTTTCCATCGATGTCCTCTATTAACTACTTAAATTACAAAATTCGATAATTTCCCCCTTGTAAGACTTTTCTAGTGTTTTCCATGGGTTAAAAATGGCAGGGCAGTACCCAACCGTCAGGCCATGGGATGGCTCGGCATGGGTATTTCAGTCCATTCACCAGGCACCCATCGTCAGCCTAGGATACGATGCCAGCATCCCTCCTACAGGGCCTTTTATTACGGCAGTAATGTCTTCAGGGGAAGGCAGGATGGTGATCAATAGCGAGTCTGATTCTTTGTTTGAGGGACGCCTCTGCTTTTGACACACAGGAACCTCTGACATATCCGTGGGACGCCACCTGGGAGTTGGGGGGAATTTGGTAATGGACCTTCTTTACTTTTCTGGGTGCATGGCCTCAGTACTAGGCTTCTTAGGTTCCCAAGGACTCTCCCTTGGGTGCCTTTTTTTTTTTTTTAAGAGGGGGAGAGAGAGAGAGAGAGAGAGAGAGGAGGAGAGGGAGAGGGACAAGCATACTCTGTGCTGAATGCAGAGCCGGACTCGGGGCTCGATCTCACGACCCTGAGATCATGACCTGAGCTGAAATCAAGAGTTGGACGCTTGGGGGCGCCTGGGTGGCTCAGTCGTTAAGTGTCTGCCTTCGGCTCGGGTCATGATCCCAGGGTCCTGGGATCGAGCCCCACATCGGGATCCCTGTTCGTCAGGAAGCCCGCTTCTCCCTCTCCTACTCCCCCTGCTTGTGTTCCCTCTATCGCTGTGTCTCTGTCAAATACATAAATAAAATCTTTAAAAAAAAAAAAAAGAGTTGGACGCTCAACTGAATGAGCCACTGAGGCACCCCTTGGGGTGTCTTTTAACCCACTGGAAACAATTGGATTGCAAAATTTAGGAAAGGACTCATGTCCTGTAACACTGCATGGCCTCAGTAGGATCCGTCAGTTAGATCTCATCTGCAGGAAACAGGGCAGAAAGTGTTTGCCTGAATGTGTCTGGCTAGTAAACCCCCTCCTGACATATTGGATGATAATTATCTAAACAGGCCTCCTCGGGTGCCTGGGTGGCTCAGTCGTTAAGCGTCTGCCTTCGGCTCAGGTCATGGTCCCAGGGTCCTGGGATCGAGCCGCATCGGGCTCCCTGCTCTGCAGGAAGCCCGCTTCTCCCTCTCCTACTCCCCCTGCTTGTGTTCCCTCTCTTGCTGTGTCTCTCTCTGTCAAATAAATAAAATCTTAAAAAAATAAATAAATAAACAGGCCTCCTCCAAATAAACCCAGGTTGCTGGAGGAAACACAGGTCCTCCCTAGCAAAGGGGACTCTGACTCTCTCTCTGTCTCTCTCAGTTCCTTCTCCTCATTGTTGTGGGGACTTCTCCCTCGCTTGTTTCCCAGCTTAATGGCTATAACTGGAGCCAACTGTGGTTAGTCTCCCTCGGCAAGGGGACTTGAAGGAATATTCCCAAGCAGCTGCCAAAACTCCCTTTGTTTCAGGGAAGTTCCCTGTCTTCTCTGGCCTGACATGGACTGTCTATTCCCCCTTGTTGGCAGGAAAACATGGTGTCTGCGTCTCTGTTGGAGCTGATGAGCTCTAGACCCTGGAACCCTTTCTCTGCCTTCTGGCAGCACTTTGCCTCTTCTGTTTCCCCCTCCCCTTTCTCCTGTTTCTGCACCACCTTGGGTCCGGCCTGCCTAACTGGCTTCTGTACCATCCTCCGTGCCTCAGGCACCATGGCTCCTTCTTCCCTCGCTGTCAAGGATCAAGAAGAGCACCCCCTGGACTAACACAACCCACTCCAGATTTCCCCGCCAGGGTCTCAGGTAAAGACTGACAATGGGGAAGACCCAGGTGGAACATAATTCAGTATGTAAACTAAGTTAAGGTTGTTCGTTTAATTAAGATAGACATGTCTTTAAAATTATCAGCACTAAATGTGAAACTTTCATTCTATCAAGGTTCAGGGAAGGTCAAATAAGCACATATTATCTCTGTTGCAGTTTGTTAGCGAAAAGATGACTTAAAAGGATGGTTAATCTTGTCCGTCTCAAAGTTTTCAAAGGGTAATTAAGATAGCTTTCGAAGTCTTTGGGAACTGGAAACTAAAGTTTTGCTTGGATAGTAAATGGGATTAAATTCCTTGGACATCTAGGTCTTTTCCTAATAGGATAAAGTGCTAAAGCATTGATTACTGGATAGAGGGTTGTGCTTTTGACTTCTTATTACAAAAAACTAAGGATATTTGGGTCTGTTGGTAAACATGCTTTGTGCTTAACCGGTTCATAAATTTGCCATCTAAAGAATTCTGGTAAAAAAGAAAAAAAGAATTCTGGTGTGAGGTGCTTGGGTGGCTCAGTCAGTTAAGCGTCTGCCTTTGGCTCAGGTCCCGATCCCAGGGTTCTTTTTTTTTTTTTTTAAAGATTTTATTTATTTATTTGACAGAGAGAGAGAGACAGCGAGAGAGGGAACACAAGCAGGGGGAGTGGGAGAGGGAGAAGCAGGCTTCCCCTGGAGCAGGGAGCCCAATACGGGGCTCAATCCCAGGACCCTGGGACCATGACCTGAGCCGAAGGCAGACGCTTAACAACTGAGCCACCCAGGTGCCCCACAGGTACTCAAAATCTTTAAGATCACAACTGAAATGGGTAAGAATTTCCAGAACTAACTAAAAGCTGCATTCAAACTGAACAAGAATTAATAACATGGGACTAAATGAACTAAAGAGATGATTACAGTTTTGTGACTCTTGTTTGAAACATTGCTGGTTCTCTAATGTTTACTCTTCCAGATTAAGTAAACTTTCTCATAAGGTATCTATGACTTACAGAAACGTGATAAAGTATTCATTTGTGAACAAATTGAACCATTTAATTTTTCTCTCTACCTGAACCCTCTGAAATTAAAAAGGTCTCAGTAAATATTCTTTCTTCCATGGCGATCATAGTCATTTGCAGAAGTTCAATGAGAATCTGCTCTCCTTGTAACAGGACACCGTTGGAAATGTTGGTTATTTTACCAAGGCTTTGACTGGAATGTCATATTTGAGAGAGATATGCATAGACTCAGATATGACCAAAGTTTTGAGGAACTAAGGTTGACTTTATGAAACCTGGAGCCATAAAGCCCTTTGGAACTGTTGGCCTGACACCTTGCTTACAGGTTCCCAGCAACCTCACCAGGTGAGTAAAGAATGTCACTTCCTGGCAGGTGCAGGAAACTCAGGATATATTGGAGACCTCATAAAGAGGAATCCACCCACATCTACAGGTATTGCAGGCATGTCTGATGGCAAGTACTGGGCTTGGCTTCCGACCTGGAGAGGCTACTAAGAGTTCAATCTAGAGATTCTTTATAAAAGTTCCAGCAAAGCAGAGTCTAAAAGAGCTATATGATCTCACTATTCTTGCTGGCTTATGTAAGTCATTAGGCCAAGTTTGTTACAACTGGACTTGTTTTTCAAATAAAGTAGTTCTGATTTACCTATCTCTGATTAAAAATGAGGGTTATTTTAGAGAGAAAAATTATCTTTCAATAACACACCTTTGTGGATGTTGAATTCTAGAGCTGATTGTCTTTAAATGTTTGTGGTTTACCTAAGATAGACAACTTGAGGTAAACTTCAGAGAAATTACCACAGTAGCTCATGTATAGACAATCTTCTTGCTTGTTATTCTGTGGGGATAATAACAGGACCCCATGGCCATACGATTATTTGAACAACTGGGAAATGGGATCGATTCCCCAATGATTGTATAACTCAACTAGCAGCTTGACCCATTCTATGTGGCTGGGATGATGAAATTTTTTCCTAAAAGCCAGAGCATACCCACTCTCTGGGGTTAACTATGGACTTGTGGAGATAATGGATGACCCCACTTTTCCTATGATCAGACTGGATGATGCACTTAGGGATGCCCTTATCTCCTGAAACAAGTCTTCTCCCACTTGCCAGTGATTCCTCATAATTAAGATATTGTTAAGGCTGGACCTCAGACAAAGAAGGCTTCTTTTTTTTTTTTTTAAAGATTTTATTTATTTGACAGAGAGAGACACAGTGAGAGCAGGAACACAAGCTGGGGGAGTGGGAGAGGGAGAAGTAGGCCTCCCGCCGAGCAAGGAGCCCGGTGCGGGGCTCGATCCCAGGACCCTGAGATCATGACCTGAGCCAAAGGCAGACGCCTAACGACTGAGCCACCCAGGCGCCCCCAAAGAAGCCTTCTTGGTGGTATTATCCCTTAGTCTTATTTATCCTAAAAGCCACCTCTGTTGATGTACGATTGCAAACAAAGTCTTTAGCCAAGCATACAACAGTTCTCCTGGTAGGTGCCTCAAAGCTCACTATGGGATAGTCCCTGAGTGTAATGACTTCACATCAGGTCCAGAGTGTCTTAGAAACCAAAGGCCGCCAATGGATGATGGGAGACTGACTTATTAAATACCAGGCTACACTTATAGATATGCCTGAAATAATACTTGAAACCTGTCAAACTTTAAATCCAGCTACCCTTATGCCTGGACCTGACCGTCATCCTTCTATAGAGCATACCTGTTCAGAGGTTATTGATCTTGTTTATGCTAGTCGACCAGATTTAAAAGATGCCCCTATTGAAAATACAGATGACAGTTGGTTTACTGATGGCAATAGTTTTATGGAAAAAGGAATAAGAAAAGCTGGGTACGCAGATTTTCAATGAAGAATTCATGAGCTTCCCCCTCCCGCCTCCCCCCGCCCGCCAGGATCTCTATACTTTAGTAGGGAACCAAGAAGTTCCTAAATATTGCTAATGCATTTGTTATTTGTAGTTTAGATATGATAAAGAGTGGCAAATTCCTTCTTAAACTACTTGAGACAGGTACATGATTTAAGCTCTGATTGGCAGAGGATTTGCATGAGGAATCTAGTCAAAAGTACAATTAATAAGAATGATAGATTTTTAAACTTTTTTTAAAAATGCTGTCACCAGTGTTTCCTTTCTCCAGGAAGACCTTTGAATAAAACAAACATTTTTAAGTAAACAGGCTCTGGGGTGCCTGGGTGGCTCAGTCGTTAAGCGTCTGCCTTCGGCTCAGGTCATGATCCCAGGGTCCTGGGATCGAGCCCCCGCATCGGGCTCCCTGCTCTGCAGGAGGCTGCTTCTCCCTCTCCCACTCCCCCTGCTTGTGTTCCTGCTCTCGCTATCTCTCTCTCTGTCAAATAAATAAATAAAATCTTTAAAAAAAAAAAAGTAAACAGGCTCTGCTACCAAGCGAAGGCCAGAACATTCTAAGATGTAATGGGATCTGGGTATTTAACTCCAGTTTAATTTGTTACTTGATGATGATAAAAATAAAATTAAGTTCTTGTTAAAAAAAAAAAAAGAAAAGCTGGGTACGCTATAGTGCTCACTTGTGCTTTGCAATCACCAAAGCATTAAAAATTATTTATTCTGACTCCAAATATGCTTTCCTAGTCTTACATGCTCACGGAGCAATTTGGAAGAAAAGGGGATTATTATCAAGCCATAATTCCCCAATCAAATAGGGGTCTGAAATTATTACTCTTCTTAAGACTGTATACCTACCTAAGGAGGTAGCTGTAATTCACCTCATAGGACATCAAACGATATGACCTTAGGATCTAGAGGAAACACTTTGGTAAACCGTGCAGCCAAGCACGTAGCACAAAATAAACAAATATTAAGTCTTAGAGAAATTGTCGATAGATTTGGACTCCTGTGTCCCTACAAAGTAACAACGGACTGTCTTTTATTACACAAACTCAAAAGATGGCCCTCCAAAACTGAATAGCCCTTGATACCTTGACTGCAGTTAAAGGGGCCCAGAATTATATGACTATCTCCTAATGGGACCCTAATGGCTATGCGGCTCTAACTTGTGTTCATGGCTTCCCCCAGGCTGGACAGGCCACTGTACTCTGGGTTTTGCCTAGATGCACGGATGCATGATTAAAACCATTCTCAACCTGGTCAACCTTCCAAATTTAAAATGATGTTGGACACGTTCTGTGTCTCATTGGTATGACCAACTAACATCCATCTTTGTTCCCTCTTTGGGACTGGAGGGTGTTGTTTGGCACATGGAAGTTCTTAATGAGTACAGGTCAAAGCCCTAAGTGATACTCAAAAGAGCATTTCTCTACTAAATACTGAACTAACGCAAATGCTTAAAGCAGTTTTACAAAATAGAATGGCATTAGATGTTTTAACTGTTACTAAAATGAAACGTGTGCTATTATAAAAACAAAATGCTATGTATATGTTCCAGATTACCACAAAAAATTCTGGGATTCTGACATGAATACTCAAATTGGAGCTTTATTTTATTTTATTTTAAGACTATTTATTTGACAGAGAGAGAGAGATAGAGACAGAGCACAAGCAGGGGGAGCAGCAGCTGGGCAGAGGGAGAGGGAGAAGCAGACTCGCCACTCAGCAGGGAGCCCGATGTGGGGCTCAATCCCAGGACCCTGAGATCATGACCTGAGCTGAAGGCAGCTGCTTAACCGACTGAGCCTCCCAGGCGCCCCTCAAATTGGCGCTTTAAACAATCTCGCTCTTTCCTTTAGTGATTAGTTAAACTCCTGGACTGGAAGAGGATTTTTTGTCAACTACCAAAGGACTCTTATTCAGGCTTCTTTTTCTTTTTGTTACACTAATCATGTTTTGCTGTTTTCTCCCATGTCTCTCCATTTGGTGCCAAGACTCCTTTGCTGCCATAACTTCAAGCGAACAGATGATCCTTTCCACTCAGGAAGATCCACACATGCAATCTCCCTTGGATGCAGCTTCCTCTGCCTTTTTAATTCCTCTATCTGTATAAGCCCTAATTGACCAATGTTGACCCATATGTAGGGACATCTCTACGCCCCTATTCAGCAGGAAGAAGTTACAGATGAGGCCTTCTACCCTCAGCAACCTTAAAGATTTAAGGGTCAAAATTGTTCAGGGGGGAATGATGTGGGAAACAAAGGCAGAAGAAAAAGTATTGAATTTCCTTACTACGTAGACCCATTGGCAAGTCCTAGAAAAAGGCAGAGTGACCTTCCTCTAAGAACTCACTGCCTCCATGTTGACACTTTGCTAAGGGCAAAGGCAATTTTTTTTTTAAAGATTTTATTTATTTATTTGACAGAGAGACAGCGAGAGAGGGAACACAAGCAGGGGGAGTGGGAGAGGGAGAAGCAGGCTTCCTGCTGAGCAGGGAGCCTGATGCGGGGCTCGATGCGGGGCTCGATGCGGGGCTCGATGCGGGGCTCAATCCCAGGATCCTGGGATCATGACCTGAGCCGAAGGCAGATGCTTAACAACTGAGCCACCCAGGCGCCCAGGGCAAAGGCAATTCTAGCCCGACCCCCTGACCCTCCCATCCTGTAAGCCTACTTTAACATATAAACATTCTTTTGGAAACTTCCTTTATCTCTAAACCCTCCAAGAGACGTGTTGGTAATCATCCCCCAAGCATGTGGCCCACTGATATACATCCAAAGGGTCTCATGACTAAGGTTTTCTTAGACTGTAATAAAATGACCCTTTCCCTGTAATAGCTAGCCCCCTCAAGGTCCTGGAAACCTTGCTTCCAAAATTCCTTAGAGACTTAAGCTATCCCCAACCCCCTCCCAACTTGAAAGGATATAATGGGCCACTCCTTAAGACCTGGGTGCAGCACTTTCTGCCCACGGGTCCTGTAAAATCACCTTTTTGCACCAAAGATGTCTCAAGAATTCTTTCTTAGCCGTCGGCTTTGAACCCTAATGTCTTTCCTAAATCAATAACCTATCCTCAAAAAATACTGTATTGCTCTCTCACTGGATTAGGTCCTTCTTAGGACTGTGGCAACTTCCTCTTTTGCAAAAGGATTTCTTACTCTGTCCTTAGACCCTTCTCACCTCCTGAGTTTCTGGAAAATGTATCAAAAAGTTTTTAGTAAGAGTTATCACATGAAAGCTAATTTTATGTGGTCTTTTTTCACTTATAGACAACTTGCTTAACACACTCAAAAACAACTGGGAAACATTGTAATGTTAGGAAATTTAAATACCTCTTTGCTAATTCTTTTGCTAATGGTTTTTGAAAAGTAAAAAAGCTTTTATCTTATAACACACCTTAAATATATTTTCATCAGAAGCTGGAAGGAACTGATCGAACTTATTTAATTTTTTTTTTTAAGATTTTATTTATTTATGAGAGAGAGAGAGAGAGGATGAGCAGGGAAAGGGGCAGAAGGAGAGGGAGAAGTAGGCTCCCCACTGAGCAGGGAGCCTGATGTGGGGCTTGATCCCAGGACCCTGGGACCATGAGCTGAGCCGAAGGCAGTCGCTTAACCGACTGAGCCACCCAGACGCCCCTGAACTTATTTAATTTATAGACATTCTTCACCGTCTACTCTAATTGCCCAAACCGGTCTTCATCGTAAAACCAATCAGTGAAATCACACTTTGTTTCTGCCAGAAACGTTACTTCCTTTTTCAGTGCAAATCCCTGAGAAAATCAACAGGAGCCAAAATTGCTTGTATCCGAAACAGTACTTCACTCTAACAGAAATATGTACAAGACAAGAAAGCCAGGAGTGTAGGATGGATTTAATGCGCCTTGTTTTAGGAGGCTTCCGAGGTGCCCCATTTCAAATGAGGGGTCCTGGGGGCACCCGGTTGGCTCAGTCAGTAGAGCATGCGACTTTTGATCTCAGGGTTGTAGAGATTACTTAAAAAAAAAAATCTTTAATTAAAAATAATATATACGGTGCCCTGATTGTCCCCCCCCCCCACACCCCGTCTTTTCCCTGCCAGGGCCCTGCTCCATTGTTAATTCAGAGTGGCTGGAGATGGGGCTTTGTTTTGTAAAGTGAGCTTTGGGGGGTTAGGGGTGGGTGCCGGAGAGGAGAACCGCAGTCCCAGAGCAAGGGAATGGGCTTCCAGGTTCTTTGGAGCTTCCCTCCCTCGCTGTGTCAGTCTGAGGGCTAGGGGACCTCTCAGAGGACATGCATTAACTTGGATCCTCCCCCAAACCTGCTGTTTATCCATCTTCACCATTTTAGCAAACAGCCCAGCATCCGCGGGGTGTTCAGCCAAGAACCAGTGGGTCATCTTTGATTTCTCTCCTGTCCCCTCCCCCAACACTCCTTAAGCCCACCCATCAAGTCCCATCACTTTTTTTTCCAAATTGAATCCCAAATTTTCTCACTTCTCACCTCCACCTCTACCACCCAAGTCTGGGCCACCATCACCCTTGCCTGGAAGATTGCAAGATCCTCTCAACTGTCTTACTTTCTCCTGCTTCCCGTCCTGCTAGTCTTCCTCCGGACTGTAGCCAAAAGGGTCCTGTACCTCCCTTATGTAAAACTTTCCATTACTTTCCTTTGCACTTAGCATAAATTTGAATAATATTACTTACAAGGGTGACCAACTTGTTCTGGGCCAAACCAGGACAACTGATCACTTTCACGGCTCTGCTGGGTGGGCTCTGACCCTGACAGCCTCCGTGCCTACTTCTCACAAGACTTTCCTGCCACCTCCATCCCCTCCCCCATTCCCTCACTTCTCTCTTTGGTTTAGATGGCTCCAATCACGTGGGCTCTTTGTTGTTCCTTGAGAGGCACATGTGTCTCAGGACCTTTGCACTGCTCTTCCCTCTCTGTGGAACTCTTTTGCCCCTGGCTTGCTCTTGCATGTTGGCTTCAGCTCAATGTTCCCTCCTTAAAGAGGCCTTGGATCACTCCAGCTTTTACCATGATTTTCAGGCCCCCACCTCTCCCTAGTTACTCACTGTGGAATGTGAAGCTCTCGGTGCTTCACTTTTTTCCCCACAAAATGAAGACAGGCATTATCCCCAAAGGGCTGGAGTGGTGGGTACAATGAGATACCCCTTGCTCGGGTCTCAAATCCCTGCTGAAACGTAAATGCTTCATAGCAACCATGATTATTGCCCTGTCCTGTTTTCTTCCTAGCACCGGTCAATATTCGATACAATCACATTTATGTAATTACTAATTTCATGTTTATTGTATGCCTTTAACTAGGATGTGAGCTGCATTCAGGTGAAGATCAGCTTTATGTCCTTCAGTGCCTAGAATACTTGCCTGGCACACATCAAAAGCTCAAGACCTGTTAAATGTGAATGAAGTTTGATGTTTGCTCACAATGTGAGTGTACCTAATGCCACCCAGTTGTACACTTAAAAATGGCTAAAATGGTGTATTTTACCACAATAAGAAATGTACACTAATGCCACATAATACACATTTGATAGCTTTGTTAATTATAAAAAAAGAAAATGGAAGGACGCTAAGTCAGAGCATCCTAGGAATGGTTAGCCCCTTTCTGCGGGGGCAGTTTGGGATTGCAGTTTTCAGGGACTTCTTTTTTTTTTTAACATAACACTCCGCCTTTTCATTAGGCTCATCAGCATGCATGCCCTCCTGGGGAGGTGAGCGGAGGTGGGGACAGGAAATCCCGGGAGTCCTGCCTCCGAGATTGAAGGCCCTGAGAAGAATCTGGCTTTCTTCATGTAGTGCTTTTGGGGACCCCTCTGCAGGCTGAGCTCTACACACGGGTTTTGTCACTTTTCCATGGACAGAGTTTTTGCAGCCGATCAGTAAGTACTGTGCCACTTACCCGCTGCTTGATCTCAGGTAAGTTACCTGGGCTTCCTCTGCTTCTGTTAATAACAATAAGAAAAGCTCTCTTACAGGATTGGTGTGAAGGCTGAGCGCGATAAAGCATGCAAAATGCTTAGAGAAGTCCCAGGCTGTTCATAATAAGTGTTATGGAAATGTTAGCTATTAATATTTTTATTATCCATCCAGTTACTTAAGCCAAAAATCTAGTTGTTCATGCCCTTTCTTTCCCCCATTTTCAGTCTTCAGAATGGATCTTAGAGCCATTCACTTTTTCTTCTAAATATTCTCAAGTTTTGACTTTCCTTCTCGTCTTCAGCTTGTTCAGAGACATATCCAATATCTCTTCGTTTCTGTGTGGTCTACCAGTTGTTCCAGCGCCATTTACTCATAGCTCATCCTCTTCCTTGTTGATCTGCCTGGATAGTGCTGTGCTCTAACAAGTTTCTATGTCTGCAAGGGTCTGTCTTTGGAGTCTGTTCCATTGGCCAATCGTTACTGATTTTCCTTCCTCATTCCTTATGGGCACCCCATCAGCAAGTCCATCCTACCTCTGAAACACTTTTCAAATCTGTCTTCTCCGTGCATTGCCACACCACCATCATTTCTCAGAGACAATCGCAATGGCTCCAATCTACTGCCTACCCTCCCCTTTCCCTATGGAACTCCCCTACCTCCGGCCATTCTCCTTAGTGATGTAGGAAGGACGTTAGAGGTTTGAAGCTGATGGCCAAGAAAGAATTCTTGAGACATCTTTGGTGCAAAAAGGTGGTTTTATTAAAGCACGGGACAGGACCCATGGGCAGAAAGCTGTACCAGGGTCATGAGGAGTGGCCCATTATATACTTTCAAGTTGGGAGGGGGTTAAGGATAGCTTAAGTCTCTAAGGAATTTTGGAAGCAAGGTTTCCAGGACCTTGAGGGGGCTAGCTATTGTTGGGAAAGGGTCATTTTATTATCATCTAAGAAAACCTTAGTCATGAGACCCTTCAGATGTATATCAGTGGGCCACATGCTTGGGGGATGATTGCCAACATGTATCTTGAGGGGGGTAGAGATAAAGGAAGTTTCCAAAAGAATTTTTATATATTAAAGTAGACTTACAGGGTCTTGGGGGTAGGGCTAAGATTTCCTTTTGCCCTTAGCAAAGTATCGATATCCAGGCAGTTGAGTCTCTAGAGGAATATCACTCTGCCTGTTTCAAGGACTTGTCAATGGGCAGTGAGGAAATTTAACAATTTTTCTTCTGCCTTTGTTTCCCACATCACTTAGTGCAATCCAAGATACCACTTTCCTCTTTTAAAATGACACAATGTTTGATACGTACAAAAATATAGAAGGACCGCATGTGGAGGTTAAGAAGCATGACCAAAGAACAATCTCTCTGAGCCCACCTCACTACCTAGGAAATGGAACAGTAGTAAATCCTTTGATGTCCTGAGTGTCCTCAACATTACTGGGAACTTTTTTTTTTTATTGTTCTTTTAAAACTATTCCTTTGCTTTCTTTTATCTATCTATCTATCTATCTATCTATCTATCTATCTATCTATCCATCCAAGTAATCTCTACACCCAACGTTGGGCTTGAACTCATAACCCAGAGATCAAGAGTTTCATGCTCTTCTGACTGACCCAGCCAGGCACCCCACCCATGCTTTCTTTTATAGTTTTACCACATATATATGTATTCCTAAGCAATTTATTATTTCCTTTTGGTTGTAAATTTTACAAAAATAGTGTCATGGTGTGAATAATCCTCTGAGAATTGGTTGACTTATTTACCAGTACTAATTCTAAGATCCATTTGTGTTGATGCATGTAGCTACTGGACAGTCATTTCTGTTGCTACTTAGTAATCCAATGTAGGATCCATTATTTATTTATTCCTGTTACTACTGATAGACATTTTGATTGCTACTTTCTTTTCTCTCTTATTCCTATAATGAGCAATGCTTGTACATGTCTCCTGGTGCACTCCTATAGGGGTTTCTTCTAAGTAGTGGCCTTCATTTTTTCCCCTCTATTCCTCTCCGTGCTTTGTCATGACCCAGTACACATAGACACATATATTTATCCTGCTTTTGGTGATGCACCTTCACATTTTCTATACTATTCTATTTCATTTTTTTAAAAAGGTTTTATTTATTTATTTGAGAGAGAGAGAGCATGAGCAGGGGGAGAGGCAGATGGAGAAGAAGAAGCAGGCTCCCCGCTGAGGAGGGAGCCCCATGAGATCCCAGGACCCCAGGATCATGACCTGAGCTGAAGGCAGACGCTTAACCAACTGAGCCACCCAGGTGCCCCTCAATTTATTTATTTATTTATTTATTTATATTTTAATTTAATTTTATTTTTTAAAGATTTTATTTATTTATTTGACAGAGAGAGAGAGCGAGAGCAGGAACACAAGCGGGGGAGTGGGAGAGGCAGAAGCAGGCCTCTCGCTGAGCAGGGAGCCCGATGCAGGGCTCGATCCCAGGACCCTGGGATCATGACCTGAGCCGAAGGCAGACTTTTAATGACTGAGCCACCCAGGCACACCTATTTATTTATTTTTAAAGATTTTACTTATTTATTTGACAGAGAGACACAGCGAGAGAGGGAACACAAGCAAGGGAAGTGGGAGAGGGAGAAGCAGGCTTCCCGCAGAGCATGGAGCCAGATGTGGGGCTCGATCCCAGGACCCTGGGATCATGACCTGAGCCAAAGGCAGATGCTTAACGCCTGAGCCACCCAGGCGCCCCTCAATTTTTTTTTTTTAAATAAGCTCTAAACCCAATGTGAGGCTTGAACTCATGACCCCGAGTTGTATGCGCTACCAACTGAACCAGCGAGGTCCCCTATTTTTAATTAAAAAGGTTTATTAATTAAAAATAAATATTTTATTTATCTTAGAGAGAGAGAAAGAGCATGAATGGGGAGAGCATAGGGGGCAGAGGGGGAGGGAGAGGGAAAGGGAGAGAATCCCAAGCAGATTCCCTGCCAAGCTCTGGAGCCCAACTTGCATGCAGAGCTTGATCCCAATACCCTGAGATCATAACCTGAGCTGAAACCCAGAGTCAGAAACTCAACTGACTGAGCTGTCCAGGCATTCCTCTTATTTTTAATTTTTTGAGGAACCTCCAATACCATCTTCCATAGGGGCTTCACCAATTTACATTCCTACCAGTGGTGCATAAGAGTTCCATTTTCCCCACATCTATACTTGTTATTTCCTGTCTTTTGACACTAGCCATTCTCACATGTGTGAGGTGGTATTTCATTGTGGTTTTGATTTGCATTTCCCAGATTAGTGACGTTAAACATCTTCTCATCTAGCTGTTGGCCATCTGTATATCTCTTTGGAAAAATGTCTATTCAGATCCTCTACCTATTTTTATTTATTTTATTTTTATCTTTAAAAAGATTTTATTTATTTATTTGAGAGACAGAGAGGGAACCCAAGCTAGGAGGAGGGGCAGAGGGAGAGGAAGAAGCATACTCCGCACTGAACAGGGAGCCCAATGCGGGACTTGATCCCAGGGCCCTGGGATCATGACCTGAGCCAGAGGAAGACGCCTAATGGACTGAGTCACCTAGGCGCCCCCCACCCCGCCATTTTTAAAAATACTTATTTAAGTAAATTTTACACCCAGTGTGGGGCTCTAACTCATGATCCTGAGATCAAGAGTTGTAGTCACATGCCCTTCTAAGACAGCCAGGTGCCTTGCTCTACTTAATTTTTTTAAAAAAGATTTTATTTATTTATTTGAGAGAGAGAATGAGATAGAGAGAGAGCATGAGAGGGGGGAGGGTCAGAGGGAGAAGCAGACTCCCTATTGAGCAGGGAGCCCGATGCAGGACTCGATCCCGGGACTCCAGGATCATGACCTGAGCCGAAGGCAGTCGCCTAACCAACTGAGCCACCCAGGCGCCCCAATTTTTTTTTTTTTTTAATTAAGTAGGTTCCAAGCCCAGCGTTCCATGCCTAGCCCAATGTGGGGTTTGAACTCATGACCCTGAGATGGAGACTTGAGCTGAGATCAAGAGTCAGATGCTTAACAGACTGAACCACCCAGGCAGCCCTCTGTCCATTTTTTTTTTTAATTAAAAGATTTTATTTATTTATTTGACAGAGAGAGACACAGCGAGAGAGGGAACACAAGCAGGGGGAGTGGGAGAGCGAGAGAAGCAGGCTTCCCGCGGAACAGGGAGCCCCCCGATGCGGGGCTCGATCCCAGGACCCTGGGACCATGACCTGAGCTGAAGGCAGACGCTTAACGACTGAGCCACCCAGGTGCCCCTCCTCTGTCCATTTTTAACCAGATTTTTTCCCATTGAGTTGTGTGAGTTCTTCATATATATTTTGGACATTAACCCTTTATCAGATATATGATTTGCAAATATTTTCTCCCACTCCATAGGTTGCCCTTCCATTTTGTTGATGTTTTTCTTTGCTTTACAGAAGCTTTTTAATTTGATGTAGTCCCACTTGTTTCTTTTTGCTTTTGTTGCCTTTGCCTTTGGCATCAACTCCCCAAAAAATCATTGCCAAGACTGATGTCAAGGACCTTACTTCTTATGTTTTCTTCTAGGGGTTTTATGGTTTCAAGTGTTAATATTCAAACCTTTAATCCATTTTGAGTTGATTTTTGTGTGGTGTAAAATAGTGGTCCAGTTTCATTCTTTCACATGTTATGTTTTCTTCTAGGAGTTTTATGGTTTCAAGTGTTAATATTCAAACCTTTAATCCATTTTGAGTTGATTTTTGTGTGGTGTAAAATAGTGGTCCAGTTTCATTCTTTCACATGTGCCTGTCCAGTTTTCCCAACACCATTTCATGAAGAGGCTATTCTTTCCCCATTGTACATTCTTGGTTCCTTTGTCATAAATTAATTGACTATATAAGCATGGGTTTATTTCTGGGCTCTATTCTGCTAGCTCTGCATTTTTTTAGATCTTCGTTAGAAGATCCTTCAATAATGATTTGTCTTTTCTCCGTAGGGTAGATTTAAGAGAGGGTTGTAAAAAAATGTAAATTAGATCTTCTCCCTTCCCTGGTTATAACTTGATAATGGCTTTCCATTGCCCTTGAAATAAAGCCCAAATTCTTTACCTGAATACATACAACCTGACCCTGTCTATATCTTCAATTTTATCTTATAAACCTGGCACCCTCACCCAGAGCTGGCTGGTGTCACGGGCTTCTGGTCGGTTCCTCTTGCTTACCTCAAGGAAGTTGCAATAGTCAGTCAGTGTTTCCCCTCTGCTAGAAAGGCTTTCCATTGTCCCACTGTCTACCTGCTGCCTGGCTAGCATCCAGCTCAAATCTCTATTTCATCGAGACCATTTTTGAACATCCTGCTCAAAATCATTCAGTTATGCCCTTTCATAGCCAGAGAGAGTGCCCTATTGTTTTCCCTTCCAACTCTATTGTCTTTGGTAGTTGCTTGGTTCATTGTCTGTCTGTGTGAGGTCTGGTTTCTTTCTTTCTTTTTTTTTAAATTTTTTTCTTTAAGATTTTATTTATTTATTTGAGAGAGTGGGAGAGAGAGCACAAGCAGGGGGAGCAGCAGAGGGAGAGGGAGAATCAGGCTTCCCACTGAGCAGGGAGCCCGATGTGGGGCTCAATCCCAGGACCCTGGGATCATGAACTGGGCTGAAGGCAGACGCTTAACCGACTGAGCCACCCAGACGCCCCCTGAGGTCTAGTTTCTTTTTTTTTTTATTCTTATGTTAATCACCATACATTACATCATTAGTTTTAGATGTAGTGTTCCATGATTCATTGTTTGTGCATAACACCCAGTGCTCCATGCAGAACGTGACCTCCTCAATACCCATCACCAGGCTAACCCATCCTCCCACCCCCCTCCCCTCTAGAACCCTCAGTTTGTTTTTCAGAGTCCATCGTCTCTCATGGTTCGTCTA
>NC_138384.1:30461649-30495887 GCF_054177405.1 Leptonychotes weddellii
GGTGCCCCCCATAGGAGACTCTTAATCATAGGAAACAAACTGAGGGTTGCTGGAGGGGAGGGGGATGGGGGGATGGGGGAACTGGGTGATGGACATTTTTTTTTTTTTTAAAGATTTTATTTATTTATTTGACAGAGAGAGACAGCAAGAGAGGGAACACAAGCAGGAGGAGTGGGGGAGGGAGAAGCAGGCCTCCCGCCGAGCAGAGAGCCCAATGCAGGGCTCGATCCCAGGACCGAGATCATGACCTGAGCCGAAAGCAGTCGCTTAACCAACTGAGCCACCCAGGCGCCCTTGGGTGATGGACATTAAGGAGGGCACGTGATGTAAGGAGCACTGGTTATTATATAAGACTAATGAATCACTGACCTCTACGTCTGAAACTAATAACACATTGTATGTTAATTAATTGAATTTAAAAAAATTTAAAAAAAGAAATGGCAGAGTGTTAACAATTGTCGATACAGAATATATGGGTGTTCACTGTACACATCTTTCAAATTTTCTGTATACTTAAAAGGCTTCATAATAAAAAAACTGGAACATAATGAAGTCAAAGGAGTCTAAATGTAATGTGGTACCTTCCTGAAACAGAAAAATGACGTTAGCAGAAAAGCTGGTAAAATACGAATCAAGTGTACAATATAGTGAATATTACTGTACTAATGCAAATTTCCCAGTAAAGGTACCATGGTTTTATAAGATGTCAACATCAGGGGAAGCTGGATAAAGGGAACTCCCTGTACTATCTCTGGGAATTGTCTATAAACCTAAAATCATTCCAAAATAACAAGTCCTTAAAAAGCGGCAACCAGTATGCAAAAGCTACAAGTTTTTATTTTATTTTAGTATGTATATAATCGGACAACTTCAGGATCCAATTTCTACAACAATGACCTTCCACACGTCTCTAATTTGGCACAGAGACTCCAACCAGGAAGCACGTTTCCACGGGACCACGTATCGGGCAGAAGGGAAGCACGTCCATGCCCGCTGCCCGGACACCAGTGCCGCGAGTCAGACGGGCCTCGGTCCTCGGAGGAGGGTGAAGCCGCCCTCTGGGCAACAGCCCCCTTGTTCTCCTGGCTCCGGGAGCTTTCCTTAGTTCAGCAGAGATGCGGGCTGCACCGTCTGCTTGTGCAGCACTGACTGAAGAACTGCAAAGAGGAGGAACCAGCAGCATCAATGTACGTGCCCTGCCGGGTCTGCAGAGGGCCCAGTGGGCCCACAGCCCTCCAGCCGCGCCCACCTGTGCAGGCAGAAGCACACGGACCTAGCTCCAGCCACAGCAGCGTCTTGCCATGCTTGGGGCGTCTTAAAAGCTGTTCGTGCGTATTACCTCATTTAATCCTGGTGCCTGGTGCTAGGCCTCATCTTACAAAGGACTGGGGGACACCTGCCCCCATCCCCACCTTCGCTGAGTTATAAACACTTCACCCAAAGGTCCCTCTCTAACCACAGGAGATCCTGGTGCCTCTCCCCTCCAGACACCCTAACACCCAACTTCCTCCAACACCAGCTCTTGGCTTCATGGCAGCCCTGCAACCAGTCCTTCCCTCAATATGTCTGCAGTCCTTCCACTGTGAATGGACGTGGCTGAAATCCAAGGACCGTGTGGTGGGTAAGAGCACAGAGCATGGAGTCCCATGGCTCGTGTGCAGTCTCTGCCCCACCAGACACCATTGTGTGACCCTGGCCAGGCTCCTGACTCTGAGCCTTAGGTGACTCGTGTGGAAAAGGGAGATCATCTCACTATGTAGCTTGCAGGGTTGTTTGAAGACTAAATGAAATTACCCCATGCCTGCCACATGATGAGAACTCAATGCATGGTACCCACTACTCTTATACCTTGTATAGGCGTGCTTCACATTTTCACTCTTGTTTTTTAAAAATGTTTTCTCTATTACTCCTGGAATTTGGGGCTGAGAGGGCCCTCAGAAGCCAGAGAGGGCCATCTTAGGGGTAAGGAAAATTCTCAAAATTTCCCCAAAATGAGGTCTGTCAGATGAGGATCTTGAGATGAGACAGACTGTCTAGGTTCCCCGGAGGGTAGGAATCACAACCCTATGTCTGTTCCATGTCTTGCCACCATTTTATAAACACACATCCTTTATACTACAACCACAGCATGTATATCTTACAAAACTATGTTTGACTAAAACACAGAAGATGAAACTTCACTTTATTTTTTTCAAGTAAACTCTACCTCTAACATGGGGCTCGAACTCATGACCCCGAGATCAACCGACAGAACCAGCCAGGTGCCCCAAGGATTGAGACTTTAAAATGGCAGTAAATGTCATGAAAAACGTCTCCTGCATGAAGAACAGAGAGGGACAAAGGCTTACTTTCCTAAGAGCTGGGGCTTAGGCACCAAATCTCAAAAAAGAACAGTGACCAAGAGGAACTCTGGGCAGCGCCTTTACTTGGGCTCAGTAAGCCTGAATGCCTAGAAATGAAGTCAGCAAAATGCCTGCTTGGCTGCCTTACCCAAGCCAGAGTGCATCTCAGCTCCTACCACCACCTTTGTGCCTTGGGGGGGCTGGGGCAGCTTGGGGGCGTCTGGCCTCATCTCTCCCGGCCATACAGGAGGAAAGGCAGCACCAGGCCTGCACTGGGGAGGAAGACAGAGGCAAAGCCTCTCTTCCTGTGCAGCCTCAGAAGTAGGGCTGCGTATCAATCATCAGGACCTTAAGTCTGACAGGTCAGGTCCCTGTCCTCCTGCCAGGCGGCAGGGAGGCTGTGCATCTCCCTGAGCCAAGCAGAAACAAAGTGCACACCTCTGAATGACATCAGCGATACACAGGCGCACAGGTACATGACATTCAACCTCGTGAGAAGATTCTCCCTTTGCCAACTCCTTGCAATCCTCCTGAAGAGTCACAGTCAGGGGGAGAGTTTCTAGCAGTGCTGGTGTTCCATTGACCCCTCCCTGGCCCTTCGTAATCTCCTTTCTTAACCAGAGGGAGAGCAAGCCTTCAGCTCAGAGACTGAGACAGGCAACAGTTTCTGGCAGGAACACTCTTTTGTGTTCTCTTTATTAGGGTTATCTTCTATTTTACAGTGACGGACAATAATGTCCATTTATGTTAGAGATATATTTCCCTTAAGTACATTTGCAGCTTTAAAGGCTGGGGGGGCGGGGGGGAAGACTAGGAAATAATAGATTTCTATATGGTAAAAACATCACACACGTTCCTGCCTACCGCTATAGGCTCTTGTCACATCCAGTCGCCTAGAACTACACTGACCATTTAGGTAGCCACTAGCCACAGGTGACTACTATATAATTACTATGTGATGATACTCAGTTAAATTAATTACAATTAAACACAATTGAAAATTCAGTTCCTCAGTCTTACCAGCCACGTTTCAATAGCCACATGTGGCCCACAGCTATCATAGTAGACCATACAGCTGTAGAACATCTCCTCTGTTGCAGAAAGGGCCACCGGACAGCATGAGCCTAGAATGCCACTCCCAGCTCACCTGGCTACTCACCTGGAGGTGGTGCTAGAAGGCCTGGTTTCTCCCCAAGTAGTGGACGCTTGGCACGCTTGGGATGGGGGCATCCCAAAGGAGCAGATCTCTTGGAGGGGGCTGCTGGAAGCAGGGGAGGGGCAAACAGACCTTTGGGGTTGCCCAATCCTGCAAAGAACGGAAACCAAAACATAAACAGGAAGATACGTGATGAACCTGGTTCCAGCTGCTCTCCCCAAAGGGACTTTTCCTTAATCTTTAGAAAGGGGCTGAGCAGGGAGCACCTGCCACACACAAATCTCAGCTCCTCCGAGCTCTACCAAGTCCTCTCTGGGCCCAGACTAGGCCTCAGTGTTTATCCAGGGGCCGGCAAACTAGAGTCTGGGGGCCAAATCCAGCCTGCTGTCTGTTTTGGTACGACCTGTGAGGTGAGATGGTTTTCTTGTTTTTAAATGGTTATATAAGTATGTACATAATATCCTTAACTTTGCTTCTTGACCTGTAAACACTAAAAATTAACATATTTACTATCTGGCCCTTTAAGAAGTTTACAAACCCTTCGTCTAGTCCATGCGTGCATGCATGTCTTGACATCCTGATTCTCCACTCTCACCTTTTCACAAGTGGGTTTTGTTCCAAATGTTGTTACACTTGGAATATATTTTCTCAAACATCAGAAGCAGTAAGGTTCCCAGACAGGTCATAAAGGCAGATCCGTAACACATGTGAAGCACTCTGTTCCTGAGAATCTAACATCCATCCTCTGGAACACTGGCCTGGACATGGTCATGGCCTAGCACTCTGTCACCCTCCCTTGGGCAGTCAATCTGCCCTGCTATCCTCACCCTGTTGAACAGGGCATTTTTTTCACAGTTCATGCCAAGGCCCTGAAGCAAGCACCTAGCCCTTTCTGAGGGTCTGAAAGAATTTTGTTTTTAAACTTTCGGCAAGGATAAGAAGCATTTAGAGCAAAAAGATCTCCTCCTCAGCCCTTCTCTTCTTAACTCACTCGCTTCTCACAGGAACCAGGTGGTAAGAATGCCCAGGGGTGGACCAAGGGACTGGGCTGAGGCACAGGGGAGCGTGGTGAGTGCAGCAGAAGGAAAGGAAGGAACACGAGGTAGCAGGAAAGCCCAGGCTGTGACGGGAACAGAGAAAACTTGAAACTATACTCCCAATCATCCCAAAGGTCACCAGGTCAGAAAGGGAGGGGGCACAGAAATGTTCCCCCTAGGGCTGTGGATCTTCAACACAGACTGACTTTGCCAATAAAAGACATACACATGTACAGCGACCAAGGCAAGAAGACACATTCCCTCTATTTTGATCCACAATAATAGTCAAAGTGGAAATACTGCGCTCATAAGAGTTTTGGCTAAAATGATGCCTGCTCACATAAAAGACCAAAGCAATATTTGACTCTCAGGCACAAATGCATCCGAGGTCCAAATTTTATTTAAGGCCCAGGAGAAAAGCCACCTTTCCACAAAGTCTTCACTGCCATCTTTGTCTTTAACATGGCAGACTGAAAATATGCTCTCATCCAGTTTCTTCTCTGCTCCCACTGTTAATACACAAGGAGAACAGGAGAAGAGACAAGAGTGTACGAATATTTGGAAGATGAGGAACAGGGGGAGTAGGGACTAAGTAGAGGAAGCTGCATTGTAGGTGCCTACAGAGGAGTTAAAACTCTACCCTTGGGGCACCTGGGTGGCTCAGTCAGTTAAGCAGCCGACTCGTGATTTCAGCTCAGGTCATGATCTCAGGGTCGTGGGGTCAAGCCCTGTGTCAGGCTCCGCACTCAGCGGGGAGTCTGCTTGTCCCTCTCCCTCTACTCCTTGCCCTGCTCACGCGTGCACGTTCTCTCTCTCTCAGTCTTAAACAAACAAAAAAACCTCTTTACCCTCAACAGGCAGAAAAGGCTCAGACACCAGACACCCCAGGAACCACAGGCATAATGGACACTGGGCTTGACTGGAACTCTGTACCCCAAGTGGTTAGTGCCACACCCAAGTCTCCTCCCAGAGGGAAGAGATGGATGTCTGATGAACAGGCTTGAGCAGCAGGATCCAGTTCGGCTGGAAGTGAGGCAACTCTGGGGATTTTCAGTTATGTAAGTCAGTCAGGTCTCCTTGTTTTAAGCTGAGTTAGGTCCCTGTCACTTACAATGGAAGGAGTCCACAGTAATACAACCTCATTTTAGGCAGATGTCAGATACTTTTTACGCCAACTACTCAGAAAAGCCTGGAAAACACTATGGGATTCAGAGTGCCTATTAAGGGAACACCATTTAAGCCATCCTCAATGCGGCCTCCAACCTTGATAGGAGAGCTCCTCTACACTTCCCCTGTGTTAAAACTTAGGCAACTCATTCAAGAGGAATGGCACCCACTGAAACCCCAGGTGTCTCCCCTAGTCTTCTGAAATCCTAGCATTCACTGAGAATATGCCAATGAACACTGCAATTGCTCTAAACTGTCCTGCTCTCTCAGAGCCACTGCGAGCTCTTATTCCTGAAGGGAAGCACTGACCTGGTGGTGGAAGGAGAGCCCCTCCTGGTCTGTCCCCTAACAATGGGGGCTTGGCAGGAAGGGGGGGATGAGGGCCCGAGAAGGACGGCTTTCCAGGGGTTGGAAGAAGTGGAGGCGGCTTGCCCACGACAGGGGTATTCCTGCCCTGAAATGAGGAATGATCACTGCTAGCCAAAGACTCGAGCATCTCAAAGCCTGGAAAAATGAAGAAAATAAATGGTCACCAGAAGTCTGCTGCAGAGGCTGGTGAGCTGCACAAGGAACAACTCGGGGAATTCAAGGAAGCCAGTTTTTTTCTGACTTGGAGGTTTCTATGATCAAAGAGAAACAGGATGTTAACTAGACTTGTTGCGGTCATCATTAGATGATATATACAAATATCAAATCATTATGCTGTGTACCTGAAAGTAACAGAATATGTCAATTATACTTAATCAATTAATAAATTACATAAGCACTCAGGGAAAAAAAAACCTATTGTGTTTTAAGTTTATGAACCCCCCAACCCTGAGAAAGTAGGTACAATGAAAAATGTATAAAAATAAAATACATTCGGGGCGCCCAGGTGGCTCAGTCGGTTAAGCGTCCGCCTTCGGCTCAGGTCATTATCTCAGGGTCCATGGATTGAGCCCTGCTCAGCGGGGAGTCTGCTTCTCCCTCTCCCTCTGTGCTCTCTTGCTTTCTCTCTCTCTCTCAAATAAATTAATAAAATCTTCAATAAAATAAAATACATTCTACATTTTATAAGATGAATGATTTCTTTAAAGCTTTAACATGGCCCTAGAAGTTCAGCTATGTTTCCCCACAGGGACAAGTGATTATTATTTCTTCTCACCTACTCAACTCAAAACAAGTAAACTGAAAAGTCACCATTTTAACGAGTTTGGCTCATAACTGGAATGCTCTTTACAACCTTCAAGATTAGGAACTACTTCTTTATGTTTACCATACACTTAAAAGATAATCTACAAATGTATCAATTAACAAGCTGAAACTTTGAATCACAAAAGTAAACTGATTGGGAACAGAAACTATTTCCAACGAGTTCATCTATCTATACAGAAGTCATCCTATTTATATATTAAAAATCTGATTCAAAAGGAAATTCAGCTTCAAAAAAAGCATTTTAGTCTATAAACGTTACACATTAAAATAGTGTAATTCCTATGTGGAACATGTTCCTATCAGACACCTTTATATAACAGAAGTACAGTCTCTCAATTAAATAAAAAATTCTTAGCATTCTTTCACATATGGATTTGCAGAACAGGAATTCCTGGGATTTAAAATGGGGAGGGAAAACACTGCCAAATACCTTCCAGTTGCCCTTTCCTGGTCTTCAGGTAGTCAATGAGCAGATTCAACTCATTCCCATACAAATGCATTCCCTCACTCAACAGGAAGAGAAGGTGTTGAATGCCCGAAGGGACAGAGTAGCTGGTCAGGCGCTCCCGAGCCAGGAAGTCGTCCACCAGATCTCCAGCCTGCAGAGCAATTCTAGCACATTCCTGCTGCTCCCGTTTTGAGAAAAATCTCCTGTATTCTTTAGCCACCAGCTCCAGGGCATCTTCCAGGGGCATATGACGATGTACTAGGGACAAGAAAGAGCCTGCTTTATATCACACGGGTGCCCTGATTCCTTTTAAAATCAGAAAATAACATAGTTAATCCAACTACATGTCGTTTAAACTGTGTCAGCTTTCAGTACAGATGTGACTGTCTACTGATCCAACTGGACTGGGACCCTCCAAAGCAGGTGCCCTGTCAATTGCACAATCAAACATTACATTGTTTCAAAATTATAACATGTGCAGCTTGGTTTACTGTTTCCATACAGACCCGCTTTTCACAATTGGACAGCTTCACACTACACTGATAGAGAGAGAGAGAGAGATGGAAAGAAAGAGAGCAGAAATAGGTTCTATGTGTATCAATGGGAATTCTTTTTTTTTTTTTTTTTTTAAGATTTTATTTATTTATCTGACAGAGAGAGTGATAGTGAGAGCAGGAACACAAGCAAAGGGAGTGGGAGAGGGAGAAGCAGGCTTCCCGCCAAGCAGGGCGCCCAGTGCAGGGCTCCATCCCAGGACCCTGGGATCATGACCTGAGCCGAAGGCAGACGCTTAACGACTGAGCCACCCAGGCGCCCCTGCAATTTTTTTTAAAGATTTTATTTATTTATTTTACAGAGAGAGAGACAGCAAGAGAAGGAACACAAGCAGGGGGGAGTGGGAGAGGGAGAAGCAGGCTCCCCGCCGAGCAGTGAGCCCGATGCGGGCCTCGATCCCAGGACCGTGGGATCATGACCTGAGCCGAAGGCAGACGCTTAACGACTGAGCCACCCAGGTGCCCCGTCAATGGGAATTCTTAACGCTAAACAAATCTAGCCTAAAAAAAGGCAGGATGCAACGTCAACCATTGCTGGCTACTAGAAAAGTTTAAAGGGAAAAAAAAAATCCTAAAAGCAAAGGTGTTTGATTTGGTTCCAGCAATCCAGGTGGATAACTTGAGACAAGCGTGATTCACAGAAAAAAACAAGTGGAAGCAGAGAACAGAGCCTTCAGAGAGGCGAGCAGGTGAGAAATAGGGCTGCTGGTTTTCATTACACACCTTTTAGTGTTCCTCTCTTCACTCTGTATGTGTAATACTTTGAAAAAAGGCAGACAGACAGACAGACAGACAGACATGTAGTGCAGGGCTTCTAGGCTCTGTCACTGCAGGCCGAGGAGTAACCCACAATCCTCTACGCGGCTCTGCAGTCTTTAGCTCAGGCCTATGGGATCTTAAATCATGTTAAAAGCCTTTCCAGGTCAGGTCCGAGTGCTCCAGGCCCTAAATACTACATATAAAATAAATTCTAGACACTAGGAATGGCTTCTATGTAACTTAATGGCGGTAGTCAATGCATAGGTGTCTTCTAATCTCTCCCAGGTTTACCTACTGAGAATAAGACTTCATAAAAGTTTAATTTTAGATGAGAGGCCCCTGCCCTGTCTTGCCATGTATCACATCTGAACAAATTTAGGATCCAAGGGGCATTACAGAGCTACAGTGGAGATTATGGTATTTGGTTAAATCTTAAACTGTTTATTAAGGTTACATTTAGGAAGAAATATGAATGTATATTTGCCTACAGGTGCTGAAGCTTCATTGTTTGACTGTCTTAAATGTTTGTCTCAGCACAGAAGCAGCTCCATGGGCTTGTGAATAATGGCTGCATGCAAGGTATAAAACAAACTGTCAGCAATAATGCAATGTGAAAGAGAGGCCTACTTACTTTATTGGTTATTTCCTAAATGATCTTGCATGAATGTAAACAGATGTGATTAGTCCTCTGCACAACCTGTTAAATTAAACTGTTCCCCACCCCCATCCCCAGGAAGTTGGGATTTGTAATTTTTCAAAGTATGCCTTTTCTTTTACATTTTCAGAATTTATGCATGACATAAATGTGGGTTAGTCTTATTATTTGTTTAAAATAAATTAGGCATTTTCTACGTTTAGAAAAACCATCGTTTCACACTCTCGGGAACAGTACTGAACAGGAGCTGACTAGGTGGGTACAGGCGGCTACATAGGGGCAAAGCAAATGGAATGGTCAGAGGAAAGGATGTCCTGGCACCCCCAAGATTATGGGACGCCGAGTGTTCCTCACTATTGTTTTTTTTAGATCCAACAGTATAGCTGGACATCAGTCAGACATCAGTCTGACACCGACTTCTCTGAAGGTCCCAGAAGCCACAGGCAGGATATAAATTCAGCTACTAGTGCTCCACTAGGTATCTGCCCAGGGGAAAGGTCTCCTGACTTAGCAGTGAAAATCCTACATTGCTATGGAGACTCAAGCTGAGATGCGCCTGCTGGAGAAGCCTGCCTGGCTGCTGCCTACCCAGCAGAGGAAGGAAGCAGGGCTGGCCTGCATCTTGCACAGTGCCCAGTGCAATGAGGAACTCAGGAAGTGTGCACTGCACAGAACAGCACCAAGAGTTTCCACAAAGACAAGAGGACTATAGAACCCAGGCTCGTCTGGGTCTGACTCTAGGGGAGCTGCTGAGGGGCCCTCCACAAGGCAGACCCTCCTCTCTGGAAGCAGCAGCTCTGACCAGGAGGGAAATAGGAGGGTGGTCTAGGATGTGTGCATCTATGTATTTTAGGGAAGAAAAGGGCTCATTTTCGTGCACTCTCATGAGCCTAAGAATAATGAAATGTTTGAGATATCACAGGAAAGGCAAAGTTAGCAAGAAGGTTAGTCTAAGAGAATGCACAAACATAACATCTCTTAGACTTACCATTGAGGGCAGAAAAGATGGTGGTGAGATTTGGTCAAAAGTTCCTCTACATAAGAGAACTGCCTTGTTACATAGTATTTGGGACAAAACATTCTGGATTCTTAAGTAAGAAGCAATAAAGATGATTTAAGTTTCAGTTACCCTAATACACAGGAGAATACTTTGGGATACCTATTCAAGTCACTTCTTACTCAACTAGATACAGCTTAGTTACTGACAAATATGAACCTTCAAAGTATACCAGCATATAAAGAAAAACTATTCATTTTTAAAGCAAGATCCATTTTAAGTGATAGTTCTAGAGAGCTAAACTTACTTTTGATAGACTCATGAAGCATAATCACGGTGCAAGAGGAAAGTTTTACATTAGACTGTTCAACAAGAATGCAAAATGGGGATCCATCGTCCTTAACTTCCTGGAGTGCTCTTGTAAGACTTGACTCGGAGGAGAGGTGAATCATTTCCACCACAAGGCCGTGATCCTGCAACCGATGACCTATGCCTGTTGCATATTCCCTTAAAAAAACAAAACCACATACCACACACACAAGAAAAAGGTGGGTTATTATCAATCAAACAAAAGAAAAAAAACCCCTACATCACCAAGCAGTTGTTCCATAGATACTTTGATGACAAATTTAAGTGAGGTATAAGACACTATATTTTTACTGTACTTGGATAAGTGAAGTAGAAGATGCTGTATTTTTTCAAAAATCATGCATGCCCTGCAACTTGTTTTCATTCTTAGACACATTGAAAACATTCAATAGTACATTATCCCTTTGATGGAATCAGTTAAGAGAACTGGAGGCAACTTTAGCCAAACGAAACTTACTTTTTTGAAAATGTGGTGTTCTCATACGGTTGACCACATACAGAATTTTATAAAGAAAGCAGAGTATGTCAAAGCCATGTTTTTGTGTGGCGTGATACACTGGATAAGCACCACAAACATGGCCAGCATTTTTCAAGATGCAATCATTGATGAAATCATTTCAATTTAAAGACCATGAAAGAAAATGTAAGATTGTTTGAAAGAACAGATAAGACTATTATCTTCAGAAAAATAAGAGAATGCTCATCTACAATTAGTTCTTGGGACAGAGCAGTATTTGTTAAGGTCACTACAACTGCGACAATTTCTTGCTAACAAGTAAATGGATGAGGGGGTGCCTGGCTGGCTCAGACAGTGGAGTGTGTGACTCTTTTTTTTTTAAGATTTTATTTATTTATTTGACAGAGAGAGAGAAGGAACACAGCAGGGGGAGTGGAGAGGGAGAAGAGGCCTCCCGCTGAGCAGGGAGCCCAATGCGGGGCTCAAACCCAGGACCCTGGGATCATGACCTGAGCCGGAGGCAGACGCTTAACGACTGAGCCACCCAGGCGCCCCAGGAGTGTGTGACTCTTGATCATGGGGTTGCGAGTTCAAGCCCCGCGTTGGGGGTAGAGTTTACTTAAATAAATAAATAAACAAATAAGTAAATGTATACCCAAACAAACAAACAAAAAAGAGTAAACGGATGATACCGGAGTTAGCCATCTCGATCAGTATCAACCATCCCATAAACAACCTTGGATCAAACCCCAGAGTCCGCTCATCTCCCATTTTCTCAGCCTGGGTCTTCAAGTCCTAGAGAATCCATCCCAGACCTCTCCTTTGGGTTTATGCTTCCCTTCCTGCCCGATACTTGCTCAGAAACCTGCACAGAAACTTAGAAACCTCAAATGACATGATTCCCTGAAACCTCCTTGATTTACCTCCTTGGACCCTACAACGGTAGTTTGCTCTTCCTCTTATGTATCCTCTGCCTAGAGCAGGAACAACTCAGCATATCCCATCTTCCACTTGTTATTTCTGCACGTGTTTTATCTTATAGGCTGCATGTGGTACAAAAGAGGAACTGTCACTTAATTATCTGTATATTCCTCACTGTGCTTAGCACACATAACGGATATACATTAAATGCATGTTCTGTGTATTAAAAATTAAAATGATGGCAGGAAAAATGGTTTCCATGCAATTGGGAGAGTAAATGATGATTTCAGAAAACGAATTCAAGAGGAAAACAAGAAAAACAAGACATGGTTCATATTTACAGAGTGACAGCCCATGAGTCAAAACTATCACAATAATAATTCACATTGGAGAACATGATTTGAAAATTAATTACTGTTTTGGAGTATCAAGGAATGAAGCAGCCAACCAATATATCACTACAAATCTTTCCGACATCGAAGTGACAACAGAGCAGGCAGCAAGGCCTAGTTTGTGGACTCTGGCAGATGCAGCCTGCACTTGGCCAAGGAGTCCCTAAGCTGCACCCACCAAGGGTCCTAATCCATGGCTAAATGCCAGAACTGCGGAACACTGGGCAGAAGAGCAGTTTCTGAATACCATCCCAGATGGAGGGGGCGCAGAAAAGCAATCTTGAGGACTCCTCTCCACCAATCAACACCAGCCAGCCTAACTCTGGAGCTGGGAGACTGGCAAGGGCATTAAGGTGCAGGAATCAAATGGCCGCTGGAGCCCATCACAATTCTAAAAGAGCTACAAGGTGCTACAGATCTATGTGATGCTCGCTACAAGTTCCAAGAAAGCTGATTTAGTCAAAGATTAATGTAGTTTCCCTGGCTGATGCAAACGATTGCAGCAAAGTTGCTAAATGTTGAGGGAAAACCAAGCCACTATGCATGCTGAGTCTTTACTGCCTCTGGTTCAAAATTGGTTTAAATTAGCACATGATCAAATTAATCCAGGGCATGCCTGCTTCTCTTTCAATTATTAAAGGGAAATCCCATAATTTTCTAATGTAAAAGGAATTGGCCTCTCCCACCCTCCCCATGCTGTGACTGACCTCATTTCTTCCAGTGCGCTGTCTCCCAAGATCCAACCCAAATACCCTCCAAATGAGATGAAGCTATAATTTTGCTTTTACAAACTCTTACAATAAAGATGCTATCTACAGGGGCGCCTGGGTGGCTCAGTCGTTAAGCATCTGCCTTCGGCTCAGGTCATGATCCCAGGGTCTTGGGATCGAGCCCCGCATCGGGCTCCCTGCTCCACGGAAAGCCTGCTTCTCCCTTTCCCACTCCCCCTGCTTGTGTTCCCTCTCTCGCTGTGTCTCTCTCTGTCAAATAAATAAATAAAATCTTAAAAAAAAAAAAAAGATGCTATCTACAAATACATTAGATTTCTGTAAAGCAGATATCACCGAGTAAGAATTCTGAGTCATTTTAAGATTGTCAATTTTCACAAAGAGTGAGAACACCAACACTGCCTTCTTGCTGAGTTGTTTTGTGCATGCCTGGTCTCCTGTTCAGGAAGGATTAGTTCTCATGTCTGAGTCTGCAGTATCACTCACTCAGCACCTAGCCTGGACTAAGTGTGCATGCCTCCAACCAACCATTTGTATACATGCTCTTTGCCAAGCACTACGAAACCCGACAGAATCCAGAGACACAATTATCATCACACATTAAGTCCCCTGTCTGCCTTCAAGTGCCAGCCAATGTGCGCAAGATCAGGGCACTATGCAGACCCAAAGGACAAGCTGGAGACAGCCAAGAGGGCAGGGGACCAGGCCACAACTGCGCTGAAGTGGCCTGCGTGAGTTACAGGTGTTAAGTGGCCTATACAAGTTACAAGTGTTAGTTGGCCTGCACGAGTTAGAGATGGAGAAGAGGGAATGGGCATCCCACATTGAAGGAAAAATAGCAAGGATAAAGGCTGAAAGGAATTCAACAAGCAGTTAAGAAATGAGAGGAACCTGTCTCTGAAATGATCAGTGAGGCCAACTTGTGGCGTCCTACACTAGACTGTCAGCGCCCCAAGGCAAAGGTTTGTCTGTTATGCTCACTCAAGTATCCCTAGAGCCTAGAACAGTGCCTGGCACATGGAACCCAGCCTGATAACAGCCTTGGTTTTTTTCCTGATTATGAAATCAATGGATATTCATTGTAGAAAACTTGAGCAATACAGAAAACTGAGTGAGAGAGTAATCATCAGAAACCTCCCCAGCCACAGGATAGTAAACCCAACAGTGCATTCTTGTAATTCCTTGAGCAGTGTTCTAACAGCATTTCCAGAGTCTTTCCATTCTCAGCAACTTATGGATGTAAGGCTGAATACTTAATTATTCCATTTGTACACATTCTCATTTGACAGGCTAGAAAGAAATAAATATACCTCTGTTCATTATTGATAGAAACGATAACGCAATCTGAAGGCCTCTCTCGATCACGTTCTTTCTGAATCACTTGATAAAAGTGCTGGAAAAGCCCTTCTTTCCAAGAGTCCCTGCCGCTGGCATCATCTGAAAAATATTGACATGTTCATGCTCTTGCAAGGGCAAAAGCAATCACTGAAGGTTTTCAGGGTTTTTTACAAAAGTGTAAAGGAATGGCAACACCTCTATAAAGAATAGATGAAGAAAACTGAAGGGGAATCTCAGCAAGACTCTTACCTAACTGAGTGGACTGGGGTCGCTCATGACTCTCTTCGTGCCTTTTTGAATAATCAGCCACATTCCGCCGTAATTCTTTAATGCTATTGGATGCATGAAAATATAATAGTTTGTGCAAATGCAGTCTCCCTCTAAATGTGTCCCCAAAAGCCAAGAAATAAATACCAGGTCACCTGGTGCAATATGTATGCACCGAAAGAAAGGCCGTGTCTACACAGAGATAGACGCTCAATAATCTGTTCTCATTTCAGAATATTTTGAGTTCCTGGGATTTTTTCTGTCCTCTCCCATTCACTTCCTCTTGCCTGTTAGGATGAAAAGTACTACATGGAGCCATTGATCTTTGTCAATCAGACTAATACAGACAGAAACTCATACTTGAAGGTGTTTATTTTAAAGAAGAGGAGATAATTTTATCAGACGTGTGTATCTTTTGAAGAAGAGGCACTTATCTCTGAAGGTCTTCATTGGCTGGGAGTAAAAAACGAGTCAATGAGGTCTGCTCACTTTACTCCTAAACACTCTACAGCTCCTGTGAGCCAGCTATTTTCCCTTGCAAAGGCATGCAAATAGTGCACAGATGCTGGGTAATCTATTAGCCATCTAAAGTAGTCCCCTTTGCTGTGATTTAACAGAAGAAAGGGGGAATTCAATGCACGCTGTACCCTAAATCAGGCATTTTTACTGCGGCTCTCCAGCATCCAGACACCAATGTGTCTGTCCACAAGGAGTGTCCTGCCAGGGAGAGAAGCACCTCGGCAGGCAGTGATTAGTTCCTTTCTCACCAGAGGCATCAGGCTGCATGGCAGAGCAGCCACGGAACATGCTCAAACCATGACTATTCAGCAAGCTGCCAGCAAACGTCGATCCCTTTGCTCTGCCCCTTTACGATTTTCATTTGGGTTCTTGTCCACATCCAATTGCCTGACACAGCAAAGACGCAGCTCCAGACTTTTAGAGGCAGAGCTTGTGCCTGAATCCACGCCTCCCCTACTGCCTGAGGATCCTGAGCTACAAGAGAATGTTTCCTTCCCCCACGCAGACTTTATCTCTGTCTACTGTCTCTGACAAACACTAGCCACTGACTCCAGAGGCCATTCCTCAAGCTGCCTGCCCTCTCTACCCCTTTCTAGGCTGTCTTCTTGCTGGCTTTCCCTCACCCTTTATATACTTTCTTTTAACAAAGTGGTCTGTAAAATGCCCACCACCACTCTAAGTAATTAGACAGGGTTTGGGGGGCACCTCAGAAGCTGGTACGTGGTCATCCAGGAAAGGCAGTATGATGTTGAAATTGCAACTGCCTGGGTATGAATCTCAGTGCTGTCACTTACTAATTGGGTAAGCTTGAACAAGTTACTTAACATTGCTATGCCTCAGTTTCCCCACCTGTGAAATGGGGCGATTGGAACCTACCTGGAAGTGTTGCTATGAGGATTAAATGAGTTAATGCAGGTAAAGCCCTTAGAACAGTATCTGATGCAGGACAGGCCTTCAATAGATGTAAGCCATTATCATCTATCTCTCCTTTAGGCTTCCTTCACACCAGAGCTAAGAAAATCCCTCCTTCAGAAGATCACCTACCGGTGTAAGTATTCTGAGTCTCATTGTCAGGAAACGTTACCTGAGAGAGACTAACCCCCATTAACAGTCACTCTTGAACTCTATACTTCCAAGTGCTTCCGCAGCTGAGGAAGGCATTTTTCAATTTTGAATTATTAATCTAATCTGACACAAATCTCATCTTTAATGCAGGTGAGAGAGAGGCCCTGTCAAGGTTTATACATATAAAAATCAATTCAGATACAATTCAAGGAAGACTGCTTTTACCAAAACTACAGAGGTAAATCCAAAGCAAGAATCCTGAAGTGCCACGTTGATTTACCTATTTTGTTACTCAAGAGAACTCCACTGCTGAATGTGACAGACTAAACTAAGTAAGGCCACCTTCAAAACTAGCTTAAAGACTTCAGAATCCTACACGGTGGTCAAAACCAATGAGGATCAATTATCCTCCATGACATACTGTTACGTGAAAGAAGCAAGTTCTAGAATATACCAGTGTGAGCCATTTCAGTTAAAAATAAAGGGGGAAAATGGGGAGAACTCTGAAAGGGATTTTTACTTTTTAATATCAAACACTTTTATATCTGTTTATCCATTCCTGAGAGAGAGAGAGAGAATGGGCGAGGGAAGGGGCAGAGAGAGAATCTCAGACTCCATTCCAAGCATGAGCCGGACACAGAGCTCGATCTCATGGCCCTGATATCATGACCTGAGCCGAAATCAACAGTCAGACACTTAACAGTCGACTGAGCCACCCAGGTGCCCCAAACCATTTTTAAGTGACTTTATTTATACTGGAATACTGATTCACCTCATAACCAAAATAAATTTGCATTTTCAGAGCATAAATCCATGGTCAGATGGTAGCACAAAACAGGTGGAGAGGTGTGGAAGAAGGGAGTCAAGGGCCTGCTGCAGTAGGTCACTCAGGCAGAGCCCACAAAGGGGCTCGGATGGTCGAGTCCCTTCAGTCTGTAGGTCTGTTTTAGTTACTAGAGTTCAAATGACTATGGAAGGGGAGAAGTTAAAGCCGAATGGCTTAATATGATCAAGTTGACCTGAGGGACTTCCCAAAAAGCAAATATTAATAGCATCAATTTTAACAAACACATAAGTCTGCACAGTAAGAACACATCTAAATTACTACTAAAGCTTTTAGCAAATTGAGCCACAACAATAAAACTTTACCTTAGCATGTCTTCACCCTCCTTTAAGTAGCCCTCTTGAGGAGAATAAGAAGTCGGCAGAAAAGGTTTATATGGCTTGCTGCTAAAAAACCAACAAAGACAAAATTACACTTAAGAAGAAATTATTTCCCATAGCCCACACGTTAGTTTCCACAGTTTTGGTACACTCAAAGGTGATTAAATCTTCAGTTAAACTGGATTTTTAAAACTCGAACAATGATTTTCTCAAGACTTTTTTTTTTTCAGAATCTCTATTTTGTAATGCCTATTTCTATTTTTGTCTAGTTTGTTTGCTCAACTGTTTTTCCAGAGTTGACAACTGAAAGCACAGCTCTGTCACAAGAAAAGACCATTATAATAAATTCACCAATGGAAAGGGGCTTCAACATAATGAATCAGATTTACCCAAATGAACTGAATTAAACAAAAAAAAAAAGTAAGAATGTAATGCTGGTGGTGTCTGGTAATCTTAAAAAAATCTGTTTTTTTAAAGCTTCTCTTTGGTAGATGCTCCACCAATATCACCATTAATTTTCATGAATTAGGGGCGCCTGGGTGGCTCAGACGGTTAAGCGTCTGCCTTCAGCTCAGGTCATGGTCCGAGGGTCCTGGGATCGAGCCCCGCATTGGGCTCCCTGCTCAGCGGGAAGCCTGCTTCTCCCTATCCTACTCCCCCTGCTTGTGTTCCCTCTCTCTCTGTCTCTATGTCAAATAAATAAAATTTAAAAAAAAATTTTTTTTCATGAATTATCTGCCACCTTTAATGTATCTATCTGACACTAACTCCACAATGGCACTTATGAAAGAACATTCCTGAATCATTAGTGTGCCTCAATTCTAAGCACTCAAGGTCCTCCATTAAGACCACTGTTACGTTTACATGCCAAATGCACTTGATACACACCGACACTGTCTTCCTCATTCAAAAGTTGTGTGGTTAATGAATAACACAGATGTAAATCTAAGACAAAAATAAGGGGCGGGTGCCTGGGTGGCTCAGTCGTTAAGCGTCTGCCTTTGGCTCAGGTCATGGTCCCAGGGTCCTGGGATCGAGCCCCGCATCGGGCTCCCTGCTCCGCGGGAAGCCTGCTTCTTCTCCCTCTCCCACTCCCCCTGCTTGTGTTCCTGCTCGCGCTGTCTCTGTCTCTGTCAAACAAATAAATAAAATCTTTAAAAAAAAAATAAAAATAATAAGGGGCAAAATCTAGGAAGAAAATGCCTGCTACAAATTGTTAGCTGAAAGACACAAGGGGCTAAACAAGATTAACTATTATGAATTTGGACCGAGAGGGTTAAAGAGTTATTAGAAAGCTTTCCTTTTCCAAACAGGATCAGGAGCACAGATGCTCCACTCGACCCTCTTCTCAATGATCCTAGCCAAGTTTGAAGGCCATGAGAAGGAATAAGCAGATGGTTCAATGTGAGTAAGTCAAAAGGAAGTTGCATTTGCCTTATTCGGCTTCCTAGCAACTAGACTGAATGATGCCAAGAAAGCCAGCCGGCTCTAAGGAGAAACGCTGCAGGACACTTGGAACCCAGTGGTCAGGCAGGGGAGAGAAGGCCCCCAGACACCCTCACCTGGCAAAACAAATCCAGTGCCGCCTGACACCCGCACATCCCACTTCACCAGGACCTTCCCTTCCCCTTGCGGTTGCCCCGGCCACACCGATGCCAACCCCTTGACTACCAGGACAATCTTTCAAACTCCAGTAACATCAGATGAGCAGTCTGGCCCAGCCATCAAAGAGTAACTTCCCACTTCTCCAAGGGAGGCAAGGCCCAAAGCACTCAAGGCACCTCAGCCAGCTGGACAAAGGATTCCGCAGGCCAAAAGGCCCACGCTCAGACACTGCAGCCCAAGCACTGAGAAAGGCAGGCAGACGTGTATACTGGCTGGGATCCCGGAGGCCTGAGAAACAGCGCTCCCAGAGCCACAGTATGTTCCTCCTTTTCTCCTCCTTCAAAACATTCCCTAAGTACCGTGCAGGCTGGGGGTTCCCAAATGGGCTGCTTAAAGGAATCACACTCAGGCAGGAATTGTCCTTGTATAAGTACATAAATAGGCACACGAAATACATCTGCAATACCATGCAAATGGCCAAAGGAAGGCCTGGATTATTAAACGTTGCAAGGTTACTCTAAGCCCTGGCAATACCACTGTATTTTGCCATATATTCTGGGTCTCCCTCTAACTGGTGGCATCCATTAAAACTTCAGTTCCCCTCCTACTCCGTGGGTAGCATAGCAGCCACTGTCAAATAGAAAACGGGACTTCTAATTACAAATACATCTTGGGAAATGAATACAGTTTCCAAGATGTTCAATGAAAATGTTTTCAATGCATTGTACTTAAGCCTTGTAACAACCAATCAAGCTGGGTATTATCAACCTCCCCACACTTTTTAAAAATGGATGAGGAAACTGAGAGTCGGGTCACACGACTTGCTACACAGCTAAGCTATAAAGCCCAAATTCAAATCCAGGTGTATCTGACTCTAAAACCCAGGCTCCCTCCAATACCTCATAGCCCAGAAACTCTGGGCTTAACCCAGGAGGTCTGCAAGTAAAAGAAAAATAGGAAAAGCAATGAAAGAAGGACAAATATAAGGAATAAAGATATTAAATCATGCTGTATTTTTATGGAAAGTAGATTCATGTGGGCCTAAAAAACTCTCATTTGAGAGCATAGAGAGTATGGCAGAGGGCTCCACGGTGAAATGGCTGCCTGCCCACGCCTCTCCCGGCCACGCTCCAGCAGGCGAAGAGCCTCCTCCACACCTCTGGGTGGACCACCTAAGGAAGAGCGATTCATGATTCAAGCCTCAAGACTGATGTGGAGGAACCAGAATTCTCATATGCCACTAGTACGAAAGTAAAATGGTACAATCACTTCAGAGAATCATCTGGCAGTTTCTTATGTGAAACACATAATCCAGCCAGCCCAATCCTAGATATTTACCTGATAAAAATGAAAGCACAGGTCTACTCAAAAACTGTGCATGAACGTTCACAGCAGCTTTATTTGAAATAGCCAAAAACTAGAAATGTCTAACCACAGGAAGATGGGAAAACAAATTATGGTGTATCCACAGGTCTTAGCCTGCCCAGGCCACCATAATAAAGCATCATAGGCTGGGTGGCTAAAACAACAGAAATTTATTGTATCAGAGTCCTGGAGGCAGGAACTCCAGGATCAGGATGTTAGCATAGTCCAGTCCCAGTGAGAGCTCTCTTCCTGGTTTACAAAGGCCACCTAATTGCTGGGCCCTCACACAGCCCTTTGACAACATGTGCACAAGGAGAAAGAGAAGACTCTTCCTCGTCTTATAAGACCACCAATCCTACAGGATTAGGGCCCCACCCTTTTGACCTTATTTATCCACTCCTAAAAGCCCTGTCTGCAAATACAGTCATGTTGGGGGCTAGGGCTCCAACATATGATTATAGGGAACACAATTCAGTCCATGGCACCATAAAATGGAATACTACTCAGCAACAAAGAAATGGAAGTACTGATCCACCCAACAATACAGATGAATCTCAAACTATTCTGAAGGAAACCAGAAACTTCTCCATATAAATATACACTGTATGATTCCATTTAAATAATTCACATAAATTACATATACAATATATAGAAACTTATAGAAAATGCAAGCTAGGGGAGCCTGGGTGGCTCAGTCGGTTAAGCATCTGGCTTCAGCTCAGGTCATGATCCCAGGGTCCTGAGATCGAGCCCCACATTGGGCTCCCTGCTGAGTGGACAGCCTGCTTCTCCTTCTTCCTCTGCTTGTGCTCTCTCACTCTCTGTCAAATAAATAAATAAAATCTTTAAAAAAAAAACACAAAAAAAGAAAATGAAAGCTAATATATTGTGATAAAAGTGACAGACCAGTTGCTGCCAAGAGAAGGGGGGATGATAATGATGAATAAGAAACTTTGGGGGATGACAGCTGTGTTCATTATCTTGATTGTAGTGCCGGTCATCCACATGTCCAAACTGAAGTTGTACATTTTAAATATGTGCAGTGTATTTATTATATATCAATATTACACATCAATAATCATACACCGATAAAGCTGAAAAAACTCCAAGCTTTTTTCCCGTTTCATTTTCCCTCTGTAACACCAATGTGTTTTTTTCTTTCCTTTTTTTAAAAAGTTTACTTATTTATTTATTTTTAAGTAAACTTTACACCCAATGTGGGGCTCAAACTCACAATCCCAAGATCAAGAGTCACATGGTCTTTCGACTGAGCCAGCCACACGCCCCAACATCAATGTGTTTTCAATTCAATGTGTTTCAAGTTTTAGCACTGGGAAGAAATCATGCAGATTCTGATGTCTTTACCTGGAGAGAACCTTACACATCTATGCAAAGAGAGTCCGTCGAAACACTTCCCCACTATTTCAAATTAAATGTACATGTCACTCCCAAAGCCTCCAGGAATGCTAGTACGATTATTTTTAACTTGTTACTATTGTATCTCAATTACTTCAACTTATTAGACAGCTGATCTATTAAGTTCTCAGGGTAGGACCCACTGGGGATAAATTTTAAAATTAAAAAGATTTTTAAGAATCTACTCTTAGAAGTTCCATCATAATTTCAAATTTCACTAAAAACAATTTGAATTTTAACACTCCTCTGGAGAAATTTCAATCAAGCCTCCAGAAATAGGAAAAGAATAGTACCATGGCACTGTCAAAGGACACAAACCAAAAAAAGTCATAGGTTTCCTCTGTGATATTCTAAAAAAAACAGGGTGAATACACAGCTAAACACAGTGTCACCATGCAATTCAGCAATCACACCCAACTGATTTGAAAACGTATGTCCACATAAAAACCTCCCCATGAATGTTTATAGCAGCTTTATTCATAATGGCCAAAAACTGGAAGCAACCAAGATGCCCTTCAATAGGTGACATAGATAAACAAACTGGCACATCCAGACACTGAATTTTATTAAGTGATAAAAAGAAAAGAGCTATCAAGCCACAAAAAGACTTGACTAAATCTTAAATGCATATTGCTAAGTGAAAGAAGCCAGTCTAAACAGCCTACATACTATACGGTTCCAATTATAAGACATTCTAGAAAAGGCAAAACTATAGAGATGGGTGAAAAGATCAGTGGTTGCCAGAGGTTTGACACGATGGAACTGAATAGGTGAAGCACAGGGGTTTTTTCCAGGCAGTGAAATTATTCTGCATGAAACAGTGATGGTGGATACATGACACTATGCATTTGTCAAAACCCACTGAACTTCACAGCATGAAGAGTGAACCTTAATGTATGCAGATTTTAACAAATCATTTAGGAAGTCGAGAGAATCCCAGGATGGAATACAGAATGTGACAAAACAATTACAAATTGTCTATGAATGTATGAAACAACCTCACAGAAGGGAGGGAGGGAAAAGGTAGGAGCTCACCTTTGTACAGCTTTGCAGAGAACCAGGTGGGAAAGGATTTGGCCCACGGCTGTAGTTTTCCAACCCTTGCTCTAAAGCCTAATGAGGCCCTCAAGTGGTAACTTTCAGAAGCCTGTAAAAGGAGGGCCATGTGATGTGGGATCCGTGCCACAGGGAAGGCGGCCAGACCCACGGCTTTGCCCGCATCTGGTCCAGAGTCGATGCCAAAGTCCTGATCCGGACTTAAAAGATAACTAACGCCCAGCCCCCACCCTTCCACACCCCCCCCCCACCCCCACCACCAGTCTGACCTAATTTTCTACTTCCACCGACACTCCTGCGGGGCTCCCCCCATGGCAACTGGCATGCCTTCTAGTTGCTACCTTCAGGAGGGCCTTGCCCCTTGTGGGTCCCACTGTCTTAAAACACTCCCCTCCACACACACACACAAATACCCACATGGCGAGCTCCCCCACTTCCATCCAGGGTTCTCCCCAAATGTCACCTTCTCTGTTGGGCCCTCCCTCACCTTCCTCACCACCTGCGCTCCCTGCCCTCTGACCCAGCTTCACTTTTCTCCACGTCACTCATCAACACACACACACACACACACACACTTTAAAAATAAACTTTATTTTTTACAACACTTCTAGATTTTCAGAAAAATAGTAAAGACAGTACTATATAAGAAAATTCCCATATAACCTACACTTAGTTTCCCCAATTATTAGCATCTTACATTTGGAATACATTTATTACAACTAGTGAACCAATATTGATACATTCCATGTATCAATTAAAAGAAGTCCATACTTTATTCTGATTTCCTCAGTTTTTACCTTTCTTTCTGGTCCAGGATACCACATTTCATTTTTTGGTCATGTCTCCCTAGGCTCCTCTTGGCTGAAGCAGTTTCTCAGACCTTCCTTGTTTTTGATGACCTCGACAGTGTGGAGGAGCACTAGTCACATACTACATGTTTTTATTTATTTGTGTATTATCTCATCCCAAGCCGGAAGGTAAATTTCTAGAAGACAGGGATTTTTGTCTGTCTGTTTACGATTTCCCCAGCAACTGGAACAGGGCTTGCCACAATGTAAGTGTTCAATGAATAACTGCAGAATGAATGAATTTGCTAAAATGAATGATATTTTTAAAAGTCTAAACTCCCTAGACCTTCAGGTTTCATGGAGCCCAGCCCTTCTCATTTAGCACATGAAGACAATTAGGTCTTGAGGGGTTAGGTAACTTTTTTTTTTTTTTTTTAAGGATTTTATTTATTTGACAGAGAGAGACACAACGAGAGAGGGAACATAAGCTGGGGGAGTGGGAGAGGGAGAAGCAGGCTTCCCGCCGAGCAGAGAGCCCGATGTGAGGCTTGATCCCAGGACCCTGGGACCATGACCTGAGCCAAAGGCAGACGCTTAACGACTGAGCCACCCAGGTGCCCCCTTTCTTTTGGTTTTTAAGATTTATTTATTTGAGAGAGAGAGAGAGAGTATGCAAACAGGAGGGAGGGGCAAAGGGAGAGGGAGAGAATCCTCAAGCTGACTCCTTGCCAAGCACAGGGCTCAATCCCACAACCCTGAGATCATGACTTGAGCTGAAATCAAGAGTTGGATGCTCAACCGACTAAGCCATCCAGGCACCCCAGGTTAGGTAACTTTCAAGTTACAGGAACCAGAACTAGAACCTCCTCAACCTTTTGTGACTGCCACAACCAGAAAACCCATATTTCACTGTACACAAGGACCCCTCAACCACTGTCGGTCTGACACTTCAAGTTGCTCACAGGGAACTTGGGAGCTGATACTCATTCTCAGCAACCTCAACAGCTTTTTTGGCATAACAGTGTTTATTTGGGTCAATGACTTGAATATTTTATTGCATTTTGCTCTTTTTTTTTAAGATTTTATTTTATTTATTTGACAGAGAGACACAGCAAGAGAGGGAACACAAGCAGAGGGGAGTGCGAGAGGGAGAAGCAGGCTTCCCGCTGAGCAGGGAGCCCGATGCGGGGCTCGATCCCAGGACCCCGGGATCATGACCTGAGCCGAAGGCAGACGCTTAATGACTGAGCCACCCAGGCACCCCTTTGCTCTTATTATTTTATAAACATAAGGGAAAAAACAAAAGGAAAAAAAAAATGCTGACACCAGTAATTAGGAGAAGTCATCTAGCAGGTGACAAACAGAAGTGAGATCTTTTAGGTCAAATCAGATTCTACGTAGGCCTTGGCTGATCACCTGAAACCAGCACCAAGTGCTAGAAAACCCTATGAATGAGTGTGTAAACGGAGAGACATGAATACCCTGCCACGATAGATACTATTTTTTCCTCATTCCTTATCTTTTCAGGAAAAGATATCAAGAATTCCTTCCACTCGTTATACCTGTATGGTAACATTTCAACATGTGCTTTAGTGATAACCAAACGGGAATCCAATAATTGTTGGGTAAAATCTGCTAAGCATGAACTTCAAATGTATACTTTCGGAACTCACCCAGAGCCCAATGCATAGCATGGTCTAAATAAATACTTACAGAACACATGAAGATGAAGTGATTCAAAACTTTATCAGAAATGAACAATATGGGGGGTGCTTGGGTGGTTCAGTCAGTTAAGCATCCGACACCTGATTTCAGCTCAGGTCATAATCTCAGGGTCATGAGACTGTGCCCCACGTCAGGCTCTGCACTGGGCATGGAGCCTGCTTAAGATTCTCTCTCTCTCTCTCTCCCCCTCTGCCCCTGCCCCCTACTCTCTCTAAAAAAAGAAAAAAAAAATGCTGCATAAACATGGAAAAATTATTTCTAGTGCTTCTACTCTTCTATATATTCCATACAAATACTAGATATTAAAGCAAATGCTCTTTAGATACACAGAAGCGTTCTTTGCCAAACCTGTATTCTGGGAAAATTTATAAACTTCAAGCATATCAAACAGATAGACTTAGGAAAATTTTACTTATGTGTTTTTTACTCTATCTTCTTCCAAAAGCCTTAAGGGTGCTACCTAAGAAAGTTGATTCATATATGTTAACATCTCATTAAGCAGTATGATTGGGATATAAGATAGTTCACACACACACACACACACACACACGTAGTATCAAAGCTTTTCACTTTAACCTTTTTCTATTTCGTTATTTTTATCTTTCTTCAAAGATTTTATTTATTTATTTATGAGAGAGACCACGCGTGCACAAGCACAAGCAGGGGGGAGGGGCAGAGGGAGGAGCAGACTCCTGCTGAGGAGGGAGCCCCACTCGGGACTCCATCCCAGGACCCCCAGATCATGACCTGAGCCAAAGGCAGACGCCCAACCGATTGAGCCACACAGGTGCCCCATCTTTATCTAATCTTTCTAAAATGTACTAGACCCATCTCATCCTTCCTTAACAACTAAAAGTCTTTCATCATTTGTCTGTTGGCTAGTCCAGGTCAGTTATGACCATCACTCCCATATTTTCTCAAATATAAGACTTGTACTTTTTCTTTTTCATATATGAAATTAGGGATCCTTCTTACAATAATATATACATTTGATGTTGTGTGTTTTACTTTTAAAACCTACTATTGGGGCGCCTGGGTGGTCATTAAGCATCTGCCTTTGGCTCAGGTCATGATCCCAGGGTCCTGGGATTGAGCCCCGAATCAGGCTCCCTGCTCAGCAGGAAACCTGCTTCTCCCTCTCCCACTCCCCCTGCTTGTGTTCCCTCTCTCGCTGTCTCTCTCTCTGTCAAATAAATAAATAAAATTCTTTTGAAAAAATTAAAATTAAAATTAAAAAAATAGGGGCGCCTGGGTGGCTCAGTCGTTAAGCGTCTGCCTTCAGCTCAGGTCATGGTCCCAGGGTCCTGGGATCGAGCCCCACATCAGGCTTCCTGCTCCGCGGGAAGCCTGCTTCTTCCTCTCCCACTCCCCCTGCTTGTGTTCCCTCTCTCTCAAATAAATAAAATCTTCAAAAAAAAAAAAAGAAAAAGAAAAAGAAAAGAAAATTAAAAAAATAAAAGCTACTATTAAAGGTGGCTCAGTAGGGTAAACAGCTGCCTTTGGCCCCAGTCATGATCCCCACGTCCTGGAATCAAGGCCCAGGTCAGGCTCCCTGGTGAGCAGGGTGTCTGCTTCTTCCTCTCCCTCTGCCCCTCCCCCTGCTTGTGTTCTCTCTCGCTTGCGCGCTCTCTCTCAAATAAATAAATAAAATCTTTAAAAATAAATAAAAAATGAATGACATCACAAGATGCAATTGGCATGAACTGTGGGAAACTCTAGAAGACAAAGGACCTGTTTCTTCAATAACGACAAAATATTTTAGAGGGAACCTATAGATTTAAGACTTAAGAGACATCGGGCACCTGGGTGGCTCAGTTGGTTAAGCGACTGCCTTCGGCTCAGGTCATGATCCTGGAGTCCCTGGATCGAGTCCCGCATTGGGCTCCCTGCTCAGAAGGGAGTCTGCTTCTCCCTCTGACCCTCCCCCCTCTCATGTGCTCTCTCTCATTCTCTCTCTCACAAATAAATAAATAAAATCTTAAAAAAAAAAAAAAAAGACTTAAGAGACATCAACTGCTACAGAACATTCCACCCAACAATAGCAGAATATACATTTTTCAAGTGCACATTGAATATTCCCAAGGATAGACCATGTTAGGTCACAAAACAAGTCTTGATAAATTCAAAAACATTGAGATCATAAAAAGTATCTTTTTCTGGGGGCGCCTGGGTGGCTCAGTCGTTAAGCGTCTGCCTTCGGCTCAGGTCATGATCCCAGGGTCCTGGGATGGAGCCCCGCATCGGGCTCCCTGCTCCAGGGGAAGCCTGCTTCTCCCTCTCCCACTCCCCCTGCTTGTGTTCCCTCTCTCACTGTGTCTCTCTCTGTCAAATAAATAAATAAAAAATATTAAAAACAAAAATATCTTTTTCTAATCACAATAGAATGAAATTAGACATCAATAGTTGAAGAAAAACTGAAAAATCCTAAAACTGGAGAAATTCACACCCTTTTAAATACCAATGGGTCAAAGAAACCACAGTGAAAAATCAGAAAATAACCTGAGACAATGAAAATGAAAACAACAACATAGCAAAACTGAGATGCAGTGAAAGTAATGCTAAGAGAAAAATGTATAGCTATAAACATTTACATTAAAAAAGATCTCAAATCAACAACCTAACTTTACCACTTAAGGAACTAGAAAAAGAAGAACAAATAACCCAAAGCTAGGAGGAAGGAGGAAATAATAAAGATTAGATTAGAGATAAATAAAATAAAGAAAAACAATAGAGAAAAATCGATAAAATGAAGTTGGTTCTTTGAAAAGGTAAACGAAGTTGATAAACCTTTAGCTGGATTAAAAAAGAGAAAAAAGAACACACAAATAACTAAAATCAGATATAAAAGAGAGAACATTACCACCAGTTTCACATAAATAAAAAAGATTATAAGAGAGTACTATGAGAGTGCCTGGGTGGTGCAGTCAGTTGAGCATCTGACTCTTGGTTTCAGCTCAGGTCATGATCTCAGGGATTTGATCTCAGGGATTTGATCTCGGGGTTGTGGGATTGAGCCCCATGTGGGGCTCAGCACAGAGTCGGCTTGGGATTCTCTCTCCCTCTATCCCTCCCACTCATGGGCGCTCTCTCTCTCTCTCAAAAATAAATATTAAAAAAAGAGAGAGAGGGGTGCCTGGGTGGCTCAGTCATTAAGTGTCTGCCTTCGGCTCAGGTCATGATCCTGGGGTCCTGGGATCGAGCCCCGCATCGGGCTCCCTGCTCAGCGGGAAGCCTGCTTCTCCCTCTCCCACTCCCCCTGCTTGTGTTCCTGCTCTCGCTATCTCTGTCAAATAAATAAATAAAATCTTAAAAAAGAAAAAAAAGAGAGAGAGAGTACTATGAGCAATTATACACGATAAATTGTATAACCTAGAAGAAATGCACAAATTCCTAGAAATACACTATCTACCAAGACTGAGTCATGAACAAATAAAAAATCTGAATAGACCTGTAACTAGTAAGAAGACTGAGTCATTAATTTAAAAACTCCATAAAAAGACTATACTTTCAGGGACCATTTCTATAGTTTGTTACTAGAGAAGTTTCTCTGAATGTATAGAGTACCAAAAACCATGAGGAGGGAGTGTAGCATTCTCTCCTAAGCATGAAGCCAGCTCTGGGTGTTGTTTCTGTGGCTGCTTTTGCCATAGTTGACTGTTCTCTACCTTTGGGAGAGCAAGAGGGAAAACAGAAACAAAAACAAACAATCTCCATAAAGAACACTCAAAACCAGATGGCTTCACTGGTGAATTCCACCAACCATTTAAAGAAGTAACAGATCCTTCTCAAACTCTTCCAAAAAACTGAAGAGAAGGGAACACTTTCCAACTCATTCTATGAAGCCAGCATTACCCTGATACCAAAGCCAGACAAAGACACTACAAGAAAACTGTAAATCAATGTCCTTTATAAACACTGCTGTAAAAATCTTCCAAAAAATACTAACAATCAGGATTCAACAGTACATTAAAATGATTATACACCATAACCAAGCACAATTTATTCCTTTAATGCAAGGATGGTTCAACATATGAAAATAAATCAATGTGATACTCTGTACTAACAGGATGAAGGAAAAATTCACATGATCTCAACTGATGCAGGAAGCATTTGACAAAATTCAACATCCTTTCATGATTAAAAAAAAAAGTATTCTACAACCACTCTACAAACTAAAAACACAAGTAAACTACCTCAACATAATAAAATCTATATATGAAAAGCCCAAAGCTAACATCATGCTCAAGGGTGAGACTGCAAGCTTTTCCTCTAAGACCTGGAACAAGACAAAGATGTCCACTTTCACCACTTCTTTCCAACATAAGACTGGAAGTCCTAGCCATGGCAATGAAGCAAGAGAAAGAAATAAAAGGCATCCAAATTGGAAAAGAAGTAAAATTATCTCTGTTGATGGCATGTTATACATGTAGGGAAAACCCTATAAAGCATTGCACCAAAAACAACTTTAAAAAACCTGTTAGAATAATAAACAAATTAAGCTAAATTGTAGGACACAAAATCAACTTGCAAAAACCAGTTGCAATTCTATACACTACCAATGAATAATATGAAAGGAAATTAAGAAAACAATTCCATTTACAACAGCAACAAAAACAATAAAATACTTAGGAATAAACTTAAACAAAGAGGTCAAAACTATATACACTGAAAACTATGAACTGTTGTTGAAGGAAGTTAAAGAAGACACCAGTAAGTAGAAAGATATCCCATCTTCATGAGTTGGAACAGTTAGTATTATTAAGATGTCAATACTACCTGAAACAATCTACAGGTTCAATGCAATTCCTATCAAAATCCCAATGATTTTTTTGCAGAGGTCCATCCTAAATTTCATATGGAATTCCAAGGGACCCAAAATAACCAAAATAATCTTGAAAAAAAAGAACAAAGTTGGAAGTTTCACACTTTGATTTCAAAACTTATTACAAAGCACAGTATTAAAAACAGTGTGGTACTGTCATAAAAACAGATACACAGACCAAAAGAACAGAACAGAAAGCCCAGAAATATACCCTCACATATAAGGGTTAAATAATTTTTTTGAAAGTGCCAAGACCATTCAATGGGAAAAGGACGGTCTTTTCAACAAACTGTGCCAGAAAAACTAGCATCCACATGCAAAAAAATGTTGGACCCTTTTCTCTCACACCATATACAAAAACTAACTCAAAGTGCATCAAAGATTTAAATATAAGACCTGAAGCTATTAAAGTCTTAGAAGAAATGATGGGAGAAAGCTTTGACACTGGATTTGGCAATGATTTCTTGCATGTGACACTAAAAGCAAAGACGACAAAAGAAAAAAACAGATAAATTGGACCATATCAAAATTAAAAACTTTTGCACATAAAAGGTCATTATTACAGGGTGAAAAGGCAATTCACAAAATGGGAGAAAATATCTACAAATCATATATCTGATATATCTGATATGCCAAATATATAAAGAATTCCTACAATTTAACAACAAAAAAACAAACCACCCAATCCAAAAATGGGCAAAGGACTTGAATAGACATTTCTCCAACAAGATATACAAATATGCAATCAGTACCTAAAAAGATGTTCAATTTCACTAATCATCAGAGAAATGCAAATCAAAACCACAATAAGATACGCCCAGCTGGCTCAGTTAGTAGAGCATGCAATCCTTGATCTTGGCATTGTAAATTCAAGTCCCACACTGGGTGTAGAGCTTATTTCAAAAAAAAACAAACAAAAAAACCCACACAATAAGATATCACTTCACATCCATTAGGATGGCTACTATCAAAAAAACCAGAAACAAGTACTGGGGGTTGTACAGCAGTTGGAACCTTTGTGCACTATTGGCTGGATTATAAAATGGTGTAACAGCTATGGAAAATTTAAAATTAGAACTTCCATATGATCCAGCAATCCCACTTCTGAGTATATATCCAAAAGAACTGCAATATCTAAGAGATATTTGCACATCCATGTGCATAGCCACATTATTCATAATTGCCAAGAAGTGGTAGCAATCCAAATGTCCATCAATGGAAGAACTGAGAAACAAAATGTGGCTTATACATACTGTATTTGTTAGTTCTCCAGAGAAACACAACCAAGAGGATGTATACATAGAAATTTATTCAAAGTAATTGGTTCATTTGACCACAGAGGCTGGCACGTGTAAAATCTGCAGGGTAAACTGGCAAGCTGGAGCCCCAAGAACCAATGTCCCAGTATGAGTCTGAAGGTAGTCTGCTGAGAACTAGCAAGAACTGATGTGGCAGATGAAGTCCAAAGGCAGTCTACTGAAGAAATCTCAATTGCTGAAGGAGGTGGATCTTTTTTGTTCTCTTTAGGCCTTTAACTGATTGGATGAGGCCCATTCATATATTGGAAGGCAATCTCTTTTATTCAAAGCCACCAATTTAAATATTACTCTTCTCCAGAAACACCCTCGCAGAAATACTCAGAACAATGTTTGACCAAATACCTGGGAACCACATGATCCAGCCAAGTTAATATATAAAATTAAACATCATACATACAATGGAATATTATGCTGTCTTAAAAGGAAAGAAATCCTGTCACATGTTACAACATGTTATGAACCCTGAGGACATTATGCTAACTGAAATAAATCAGTCACAAAAGTACCATTATATGATTTCACTTATATGAGGTAACTAAATGTAGGGTAAATGCCTGACATTAAGCTTCTGATTGCCAAGACATCCATTTCAAAGATATCATCTTGAATAAACATACTGCCAGCTATATGACACAGCCACTAGGTAAAACAACCAGATTAGGAACTAGGTTACCCATGAAGTTCCCCTTACAGAAAAATGCTAGGTAACTTAGATAACTGACCACTTGAGTGAACCTGCTTCCACTCTCCCATGCCCTCATTTCTGCTCTTACACTTCAAATTAGCCAATAATGAGTGACCCCTCAAAAGCCCAGACATTCCACCCACAGACCCTAATAAAGTCAGAGCCCCAGCTCCTCCCACTATCCCTGTCTCTCTACTTGGGACCTTACAGGTACCATGTACCCTCCAGGACTTGCAAGTAATAAACCCTGTTCCTCAAAATTCCCTGATTGTTTTTGCTGAGGTGCACCCTGTGATCATTAAGAACCAAAAGGGTCAGTCCAGTCACAGCCCAGGCCCCCGTGGGGAAAATATCAGTGGAGCTCGCTGTAAGAGAGGCCCAGGCGAGTGCCTCAGGCATTCCTAGCTGAGAGCATCACCATCAAGAGGTGGGGTGGAACACAACACTAAAGTAGTCAAATTTATACAAATACAAAGGAGAATGATGGTTATCAAAAGCTGGGAAGGGGGCAATGGGACTTATTGTTTAATAGGTACAGAGTTTCAGGGCACCTGGGTGGCTTAGCCAGTTAAATGTCTGCCTTTGGCTCGGGTCATGATCCCAGGTTCCTGGGATCAAGCCTCATGTCGGGCTCTCTGCTCAGCGGGGAGCCTGCTTCTCCTTCTCCCTGTCCCCCTGCGCCTCTCCCTGCACGCACTCTCCAGCTCTCTTTCAAATAAATAAAATCTTTAAAAAAAAATGGTTAAAATGGTAATTTTTATGTTATATATATCTTAACCAGTAAGAGAGATGTCAACTAAATGTAATATGTAGGCTTTATTTAGATCTCAATTCAAATTAAATAACTCTAAGATAATCAAGAAAACAGTGTCTAGATATCTAATGACATTAAATTATTGATTTGGGGGAGTTATATTAGTAAACAGAGACTATGTAATAAAAACAGAGTTCTTAGCTTCTAGAAATACATATTGAAATATAAATATATAGATATGTTCTCTGAGATTTGCTTCAAAATAATTTCAAGCTGGGGTGAGGAGCAAGACTAGACCCAAGACTAGCCTAGAGTCAGTAATACTGGAAAAAAGTGATGGGTACAGAGTGGTATATTACACTGCTTCTCTACTTCTGCTTATGTTTGAAAAATAGGGTTGTTTTTGTTATTGTTTTTAATGAATGGCATCTTAGAATTAAAGAAATAGAGTAACAGTGCCATCCCATCACGGAGCAATGCTCTCAGGTACTGCTGAGACCACTGGCCCTAATGGCCTGTGGCAGGCAGAATGGCGTACAGACACATCCACATCGAAATTGCTAGAGCTTGTAAATAGGTTAGCTTATGTGCCAAAGGGTCTTTAGAGACATGATTAAGGACATAGATGGTGGTACCACACTGAATATCTGGATGGGTCCAATGTAATCACAAGAGTCCTTAAAAGCAGAAAACCTTTCTGGGCTACAGTTGGAGGAGAGATCGGAAACTTGGTAGGGACCAGCTCTGAAGACAGAGGAAGGGATCTCAAGCCAGGAAGGCCAGTGGCCTCTGGAAGCTACAAATGGCCCTCAGCTGACAGCCAGCAAAGAGATGGAGACCTCAGTCCTACAACTGCAAGGAACTAAATTCTACTTACATTCTGAACAAGCAAGGACATGTGTGCTCTCTTACAACCTCTCAGGAGAGGAACACAGCCTGCTGACACCTTGATTTTAGGCTGGAGAAATGCAAGTTGCACTTCTGACCTCCAGAACTGTAAGGTAACAAATGTGTTCTTTTAGACTGCGAAATGTATGATAATCTGCCATGGCAGAAATGGAAAACTAATACATGGTCCAAAACATCTACGACTCTTAATGTTTCTGTCTGCCTTTTACATTTTTTTCCCTACCTTCCCTTGGTATAAGGCTAGAGTCTATGCTGCTTATTCACC
>NC_138384.1:30496387-30527786 GCF_054177405.1 Leptonychotes weddellii
ACAGATCTGAGATTCAACAGTCTTGCACAATTCACAGCGCTTACCAGAGCACATACCCTCCCCAGTGTCTATCACCCAGTCACCCCTAAACTATTTTTAAGCACACAATTTGGTGGCATGAAGTTGTGTAACCATCACCAGCATCCATCTCCCAAGCTGAAACTGTCCCCGTGAAGCAGTGAGGTGCCCATTTGCCTCCCCCCGCAGCCCCTGGTAACCTCTATTCTGCTTTGTGTCTAGAAATGTCTCTATTCTAGGTGCCTCACGTACATGGCATCATACAATATTTGTTCTTCTGTGTCTGACTTCACTCAGCGTAATGTTTTCAAGGCACATCCATAGAGTAGCATTTGGCAGAATTTAACTTTCTATATGACTAATATTCCATTGTACGTATCTGCCGTATTTGTTTATCCATTCTTCTGTCCATGGATATTTGGGTTGCCTTCCTTTTTAACAATTTTTTATTTATTTTTATTTATGTTTTCTAGATTTCATTTATTCATTTGAGAGAAAGAGAAAGAGAGGGCAGACACGGGGGTGTGTGCGGAGGTTAAAGCCCACTCCCTGCTGAGCCGGGAACCCTATGGGGGCTCCATCCCAGGACCCTGGGATCATGACCTGAGCTGAAGGCAGACGATTAATGACTGAGCCACCCAGACACCCCTGGGTTCGCTTACTTTTTAAATTCAGCTATGTCCTAAGCAGCATTATCCATGATGGTAAATTTTGTTTTGAATATCCATGAAAATAAATCTACAAGCCACCAAACAAGAGAATAAAAGTGTGTCCGGGACCCCCAGGAGGGACCGCGCCTGACGCCAGGGCCTCCCCTGCCCCTCTGGGCAACCCTGCTGCATTTACAGGACAAAAGCAAGCTTCCCCCAGGGCTGACTCTGCAGGCCTTAGCAGAGCCCGGTGCCTTAGTGTTCAAAATGGTTTGCTGATTGCTTTAGGCCTGAGGCTCAGAGTCTCCTCTGGCTGGAAAGATCCAGAGCTGTGTTTTCTTCAACAACCTAGCTCGTCCCAGAACTCACGTTCGCGCCAACGTGTGCTGGGGCTTGGGGTTCTGCTTGTGTGCGTGGAGCCCCCTTACATCAGCGCCGCCCGGCCCCCGACCCCCTCCCACGGTCCCTCAGCCTTACAAGTGAGTGCTCCCCAGCCTGACCCCCAGCGGCCACAGCCCCCACGGTCCTTGACTGAGCCCCAGCCGGCCTCAGGGGTGACACGCTTGCCGACACACCCTTTAGTGGCTGCTGTCCCCTCCCTGTCGACGTCCCCTCTCTCCCAGGGGACCCCCTCCCTGAGACCCCCTCCCAAGTGACAACTCACGCCGAAACCCTGTCTCAGCCTGCGCGTCTGGGGGCACGCACGCCAGCGCCGCGAAAAGAGCCCGTTTCAGCCGAGTCTCCACGCCTACGAAACGCGGTTTTTTCCTTCCCGTGGCTTTGCAGTAAAGCACCTGGGGTGGAGTGGGGGGAGGCCCAGAAGCGGGCTCGCTCTCGGGCGCGCTCTTTTCCGCAGGGGTTACCCCAACTGGATAGAGCTTCTCGAAGAAGTGGAAACATTGTAATTAACAGATGAAATCCTTACTTCCGATGTTATTAAATTTGTTACGCTTATACAGCGCAGAGCATATTGAAAAGGCAAATTAAAATGTTAGGTGTTAATAAGCTTGGATTAAATTGGGTTTTGAGAACCCGGGGAGGCGGAGTTAGTCCCACACGGACGCCGCGTAAGGGTGTTCGAGGGGCCCTTTCCTCCGCGAGAAGCTCCCGGCTCTGCAATTACTCGGGAAGACCCGGGATCTTAGGAGCGGCCTCCCCGGGCTGAACATAGGGGATTTGCGAGCGTGTTTCTGTCGAGTGTATGTTTAGAGAAGGGTTTCTCCACACTTCAGTCCCCTGACAGGAGCGTGGAGAAAGAAAGGGGAAATTAAGAAAGCTCTTGAAAGGAAAGAACACCCACCAAAAACAAAACACCCCAAAGCAGCGCACCCCACTCTGGGCAGAGTGAGCGCTGGGAGCCCCAGCGGCAGATGTGAGGCTTCTCCCTGCCTCCCTCCCACAAGCTCTGGGTGACTGGTGTCCCCAGCCTGGCGGACTTGAGTGAGCAAGCTGGGTCCAGGATAGGGTTGTGTTGTCCCCGACCCTTGGAAGGATGTCATGTGGAGATCCTCAGTCAGAGGGACTCAGGACAGAAGCCAGAAGACTGCTGTCTCTCAGCAAGGTCACCCAGGACACTCTGGTCAGACCCAGAGACTTCTTCACAATCCTCCTCCCATTTCTCATGCTCTTGGGTAGCTCTCTGTCCCTCTCCCTTCGTCTCGCCTCCCTGTCCTATGCCTTCTTCTCAGTGCCCCCCCCCCCCCCAGTGAAGGTGCCCTGGACTCCTTCCCCGCTGCACACTCTTCTGGGTGACCTTCTGCATTCTCGAAGCTTCTTCTTCTACCTCCTTCTCTGCCGATGATTCCAGATCTCTGTCCTCTCTTTATATCCTTCCCTCCAAACTTTATGCCCAGTGAGCATAGGCCACCTCCACAAGGACCCCCAAGCTCAACATCCCCCAGTGGAAACTACCCTCTTCCCCCTTGACGCCTTCCCCACCTTGTGTCTCATTTATCCTAATATCCAAGCTGGGGTCCGGGGAACCTGTGGTGGGTTATCCACTGCCATGCAACAGTCACCCTCAAACTGTGCAGCACTAACACAGTAAACCTCTGTCATCTCCCACATACTCTGTGGGTCAGGACTGGGAGTGGCTGAATCGGTTGGGTCTGGATGGAGGTCTCTCACAAGGATGCTGTCAAGATGGTGGCCAGGTTTGCAGTCACCTGAAGGTTTGGTGGGCTGGAGGAGGCGCTTCTGAGATGGCTCACTCACCCGACTGCTGGCAGGACTTCGTTCCTCTCTATGTGGATCTTTCCAGAAACCTGCTTGAGCGTCCTCATGACATGGCCACTGGCTTTCCGCAGAGCCAGTGATCCATGAAAGAGAGAGAGAGAGCAAGGAGAAAGCTGTGATCCTTTTATGATCTAGACATACATCATTATTTTTACCATATTTGATTCATTAGAAGCAAGTCACTAAGGGCAGCCCACACTTGAGGGGAGGGAATTAGCTTCACCATTGGGAGGGAGGGGTGTCAAAGGTTTACAGACATATTTGGAAACCAGGGATGCAGATGCTTCCTCCCACATCTGTCTGTTCTACACTGGACCAGCTTCAAATGTTAAATGGTGAACATGACTTTTTAATTTTTTTTTTTTAAGATTTTATTTATTTATTTGACAGAGAGAGACACAGCGAGAGAGGGAACACAAGCAGGGGGAGGGGGAGAGGGAGGAGCAGGCTTCCCGCTGAGCAGGGAGCCCGATGTGGGGCTCGATCCCAGGACCCTGGGATCATGACCTGAGCTGAAGGCAGACGTTTAACCGACTGAGCCACCCAGGCGTCCCTGTAATTTGACATCTTTACACACACACCCGCACACCCACACACGCATTTCAACACAAATCATAGAAGTTATACGGCTTCACTGCAAACAATTTACCAAGCATCAAAAAGTAGAAAGTAGGAGACAAACCCCTCTCCTCCTACCCCCTAAGTAATTGCTATTTACAATTTGGGCTTTTCTATCCAGGCTTTTTTCTGTGTACAGCCGTGTTGGTCAGGTGGGGGCAGGAGCGGTGTTACCGGAGACCCGGGGACCCGATGAGCCCCGGAGCGGTGGGAGAGGGGCTGCCTGAAGCTGTGACCTTAACTTGAGGGTTGTAGCCACTGCCAGGACCACGGAGAGGCAAAGAGGGAGCCAGAGAACTTAAATATTCTAGCCTCTCTCTTCTCCTACCCTCTGATCTCCACCAGGGTCCCCCGTGGCTGAGACACAGGGAGTCAGAGGGCCGGGGAGCCCCGGCAATGCCATCTGGAGTAGTGAGACCAGGATTCGGGAGGAGGAGAAGGGTGAAGAGTATATGCAGAGGGAGGCAAATGGAGAGTCAATAGCGCAGTGGGTAAGTACATCTTAAATACATTCGGGTTCTATTTTTATGTGATTTTGCATTCTTTTTTGTTTTAAATTAAACTTAAAGGGGCGCCTGGGTGGCTCAGTCGTTAAGCGGCTGCCTTCGCCTCAGGTCATGATCCCAGGGTCCTGGGATCAAGCCCCGCATCGGGCTCCCTGCTCAGAGGGAAGCCTGCTTCTCCCTCTCCCACTCCCCCTGCTTGTGTTCCCTCTCTCGCTGTGTCTCTCCCTGTCAAATAAATAAATAAAATCTTTAAAAAAAAAAAAAGTGCAGAAAGTATTTGCAAGAATAACTATCGGCTTTCCCTTAAAAAAAAAAAAAACTTAAAATTTCTTATGGCAAGAATGTTCCCAAGTGGCCAAATATTAAAATCATGATGTTTAATGGCAGGGGAGCCTCCCAAGGCCTGGCACTTACCGACTTCCCCTGTGCCCAGCCCTCTTCTCTCCCTCATGGCCCTCAATACTCCAGTCCTGCACCCACTTGCTGATCAGTGTCCCCCTCTGTGGCTTCACCTCCTCCAGTCCATCCTCTACTCGTCTCCAGTGGGATTGTTCCATGACCCAGAACTGGTCATGTTATTTGCCTGCTTAAGACCCCTCCCTGGCTCCCCACTCTTCTTGGGATGAACCCCAGACTCTCCCGTGTGTCTGCCAAGGGCTTTGCAGCTCCAGCCCCTGGCCAGAGGCATCCCAGGATCTGGCCACATGGGTCTCTGCTGGTGGGAAGCAGTGCAGTGCAGCTGTTAGGACCTGGGCATTGGAGGCAGGCTGCCTGGGTTCAAATCTCAGCTCTTGTACAAGCCTACTCTCTGACTTTGCTCAGGTTTCATCGGCTGGAAGACAAGGGAAGTGCTATGCCTTGGGTAGGGGGCACTCTGAATTACTAAATGAAGAGAGTTTGGAATGGTCTTTGGAGTATCAGAAGCACTCAGTACCTCTGTAGTGATCCACCCCCTCCTAACTGTGATTATTCCCTGAACACACTGAGCAGTTCTCAGACCTGACCTTCAGGGTCCCTGGCCCCTCCTTTTGAGTGCAGGTGGGCTTAAGACCACTTCAACCAATAGAATGCAGTGGGAATGATGCTTTATGACTTCATTTTTTTTTCTTTCTTTAAGATTTTATTTATTTATTAATTTTCAGAGAGAGAAGGAGAGAGCGGGAGTGGGGGGGAGCAGAGGGAGAGGGACAAGCAGACTCTATGCTAAGCTTGTTCCCCAATGTGGGGCTCCATCCCATGACCCGGAGATCATGACCTGAGCCAAAATCAAGAGTCGGATGTTTAACTGACTGAACCACCCAGGCACCCCGATGCTCTGTGACTTCAGAGGCCAAGTGACAAAAGGGAGTGTAGCTTCTATCTTTGCCACTGGAATACTCATTACTAGAGCCCTGAGCTTCCGGTCCAACCACACTGTGGCTGCCATGATGTGAGGAAGCCCAAGCTGCACAGACAGATCCCACACAGGCCCACTGGCCGGCCGACCTCATCCTTGCATCCTCCTGGTCCAGTGACAGGCATGTGAGGGAGACTTCAGACGATGTCAGCCCTCGGTTTGGAGTTGCTCCAGCTGCAAGTTTTCCAGCCGAGGCCCCAGACATGGAGGAGCAGAGACAAGCTGTCTACACTCTGCCCTATCCAGATTCCTGAACTGCAGTGTCTGCGAACACGATAAAATGGTTGTTTAAAGCTGCAAAATTTTGGAGTGATTTGTTGCACAGCAGTAGATAACTGATACACACATGATCATCTCCTCCTCCTCTTCCTCCCCCTCTTCCTCCTCCTCTCCTTGGCAAACTCCTGCACATTCTTCAGGGCCCTGTAAAAACGTCACCTCTTCCTGGTGAAGCCTTCTCCAATTCCTCCCTGCCCTCACAGAATCTCCTGTGTGTCTCCAGTGGCCTTTTCTTCACTGCATAGATCTGTTTTCTCATGCCTCTCTCTGCTTGGACCGGGCATCCCGGAGGGCAGGAACTGGGCTTCCCCTTTTCCCCCCCCAGGATCTGGTCAGGGCTACACAATGTAGTAGGTCACATTTGCTGAATGATGATGCATGAAGGAGGCCCGAGCTGTTGCTCCATAGGAGCTGGCCTGCATGAGAGAACTTTCTGGAAGATACTGACACAGTTTCCACATTGTGGGACTAGATGGATGTTGGTACAGTGAAGAAAAATCCTGAGTCATTCAAGTCCTATAAAATCACGTGGGCATCTTCACAAATGTCCAGCCACCCTCTGTGCTGGGGGGGGGGGGGCACCCTTTTTCCCCCGGGAGGGGGGCAGGTTTTGGTGCATTAAAAATACCTGCCAGGTGATCCCAGGTGCAGCCAGAGTGGAGAAACACTGCTGTTTAACCATAACAGCAACACTAATGATGAGGCTGGCTAACGCTTTTTGAGTATTTACTACGTGCCAGGTGTCAGCCTATGGTTTTTCATGAATTAACTCATTTAATCTACACCACCGCCGAATGAGGGGAAACCTCAATCATCTAGCACTTTTTAATAGCTTTATTGTGTATAATTGAATACAATAAACTCTACCTCTTAAAGTATATAATTTGACCTTTTTTTTTTTAAAGATTTTATTTATTTGTTTGCCAGAGAGAGAGAGTGAGAGGGAACACAAGCAGGGGGAGTGGGAGAGGGAGAAGCAGACTCCCCACTGAGGAAGGAGCCTGATGCGGGGCTCGATCCCAGAACCCTGGGATCACGACCTGAGCCGAAGGCAGACGTTTAACCGACTGAGCCACCCAGGCGTCCCTGTAATTTGACATCTTTACACACACACCCGCACACCCACACACGCATTTCAACACAAATCAACACAATCAAGACGGGAACATATCCGTCACCCTCAAAAGTTTCCTTGGGCCCCTTGTGATCCATCCTTCCCACCCACCATCTGGCTCCTTCTGTCCATGAGCAACTGCTTATCTGCTTTCTGTTATCATAAATTCATCTGCATTTTCTAGAATGTTATATAATCCAAATCATGCAGTAGGTACTTTTTTGGCCTGGTTTTATTCACTCATAATAATTTTGAGACTCCTCCACCTTGCTGTATGGATCAATAGTCCATTCCTTTTCACTGTTGAGAAGTATTCCATTGCACAGAGGTATTGCATTGTCCCCCATTTTATTTTATTCAATTTTGTCATTTTTTAAAAAGATTTATTTATTTATTTTAGAGAGAGAGTGCGTGTGCTCGAGTGAGGGAGCAGAGGGAGAGGGAGAGAATCTCAAGCAGACTCCACGCTGACTGCAGAGCCCAACCTGGGGCTCAGTCCCACTACCGAGAGATCACGACCTGAGCTGAAATCACCAATCGGATGCTCAACCAACTAAGCCACACAGGCGCCCCTTATCTTATTTTTTAAATATTTATTTATTCAAGTAATCTCTGCACCCAGTGTGGGGCTCAAACTCACGACCCCAAGATCAAGAGTAGCCTGTTCTTCTGACTGAGCCAGCCAGGCACCCCTGTCCCCCATTTTAAAAATGAAGAGACTCAGGTTCAGAAAAGGGACATGACCAAGGTCACATGACTAGTAAGTGATGACCTTGAACCCAAGGACCAACTTGCATCCAGGACCAACTCGCCTGCCACCTGTGCCCCCTCTAGCAGGGCCACGATGCCCTTCCTTGTGGTAGGCAGAATAATGCCCCCAGTGTCTATGTTCAAGCCCTGGAATCTGTAAATATGGCGGTTATGATGACAAGGGGACTGAGGTTTGCCGATGCAATTAAAGTGGTTATCAGCTGACTTTAAGATAAACAGATTTTCAGGGCGCCGGGGTGGCACAGTCAGTTGAATGTCTGACTCTTGGTTGCAGCTCAGGTCATAGTCTCAGGGCTGTGAGCCTGCTTGAGACTCTTCCCCTCTCCCTCTGCCCCCACCTCGAATAAATAAATATATCTTTTTTTTTTAAGATTTTATTTATTTGGGGGCGCCTGGGTGGCTCAGTTGGTTAAGCGACTGCCTTCGGCTCAGGTCATGATCCTGGAGTCCTGGGATCGAGTCCCGCATCGGGCTCCCTGCTCGGCAGGGAGTCTGCTTCTCCCTCTGACCCTCCCCCGTCTCGTGTGCTCTCTCTCTCTCTCTCTCTCACTCACTCTCTCAAATAAATGAATAAATAAAATCTTTAAATAAAATAAAATAAAATAAAAAAAGATTTTATTTATTTGAGGGCGCCTGGGTGGCTCAGTCGTTAAGCGTCTGCCTTCAGCTCAGGTCATGATCCTGGAGTCCCCGGATCGAGTCCCGCGTCGGGCTCCTTGCTCTGCAGGAAGCCTGCTTTTCCCTCTCCCACTCCCCCTGCTTGTGTTCCTGCTGTCGCTATCTCTCTCTGTCAAATAAATAAAAACAAAACAAAAAAAAGATTTTATTTATTTGAGAGAGAAAGAAAGAGACTGAGAGAGCATGAGAGGGGGAGGGTCAGAAGGAGAAGCAGACTCCCCACTAAGCGGGGAGTCTGATGCGGGACTCGATCCCAGGACTCCAGGATCATGACCTGAGCTGAAGGCAGTCGCTTAACCAACTGAGCCACCCAGGCATCCTAAATAAATATATCTTAAAAAAAAAAAAGCTAAAGAGATTTTCTTTGGTTATCCTGGTGGGTCCTGTGCAATCACAAGGGTCCTATAAAGTGAAAGAGAGAGAGGCAGGAGAGAAGGTAGGAGTCAGATATTTGAAGATGCTCTGCTGCTGGATTTGAAGATAGAAGAAGGGGCCATGAGCCAAAGAACGTTGTGTAGCTTTTACAGGCTGGAAAAGACAAGAAAATGGATTCTCCCCTAGAGCCTCCAGAAGGAATGCAGTCCTGTCAACACCTTTATTTTACCCCAGTGAGACCCATTTCAGACTTCTGATTCCCAGGTCTGTAAGATAATAAATTTATGCTTTTTGGGGGCACCTGGGTGGCTCAGTCAGTTGGGCGTCTGCCTTTGGCTCGGGTCTTGATCTCAGGGTCTTGGGATCGAGTCCTGCATTGGGCTCTCTGCTCAGTGGGGAGCCTGCTTCTCCCCCTGCCTGCCGCTCCCCCTGCTTGTGCTTTCTCTCTCTCTCTCAAACAAATTGATAAAATCTTAAAAAAAAAAGACCTAAGACTTTCAAATAAATAAATAAATAAATAAATAAATAAATAAATAAATAAATAAATAAATTTGTGTTGTTTTAAGTGACTACGTTTGTGGGAATTTGTTACAGCAGCAATGAGAAACTAATACAGTGACCTTGACTAAGTCCTTCAGGAGGTATGTCTGTGCTCTGGGAGGACAGTGGGAGCTTCCACACGTCCAGGAGCAGTTGGGGCAGACCAAGCATCCCGGCAGAGGATGTGGACGCCTTGAAAGAGTGTTTGTAGCCCCAGACCCCTGCCCCAAGTTCAGCACTGGTTCTGGTTGAAAGATTCCCAAGGTCACAGTGGGGCGGCCGGGAGGTAGGAAGTCTCAGAGCTCAGAGATGTCTGAGCAGAATAAATCATTCCCTAGTTCTTTTGGAGCCTACGGTGAACGAAAGAGGCAGACATTCTCCACTGGTGATCCAGAGATACCCAGGCCCTAGGTGCAGAAGAAGTGGAGAGTGTGGGCATGCGCGTCCAGCGTCAGCCACGCAGTGGGTGCTCGGAAGGCCAAGTTCAAAGCTCTCGGAGAAGGAGGGGCTTGCGAGAGCCCTGGGGAGCTGGCAGGAAGTGAGAGCACACTTAGCACTCCAGCATCCTAGGCAGAGGTCAGCAAGTGCAAGGCCAGTCTGTGCGGAAGGAGGCCGGGGTCAGCATCAGGTCAGGTCTGGACTTCCCCAACAGCCTTTAAGTTGGGAACGGATCTGATCCAATGATGTATGGGAAGGTCCCTCTGGCTGCTTTGGGGGAACAAGACAGGAGACCACCCGGGAGGCAAACTGTAGCTGTTCAGGTGATGGTGGTGGCGAGCTGGAGAAGAGGGGGCACCTTTGGGAGAAGAGGGGGCAGCTGACACCATCTGGAGGCCCCTCTCCCCTGGATGAGCCCAGGCCCAACTGTGGTGGTGGCTCCAGGATTTGACTCCTGAAGGCTTAATGGCCACATCTGGGGCTGTGGTCAGCATGCCTTCCAGGACTGGGCAAACCCGGCCAAGTGCAAGGCCGAAATAAAACATGTTGAAAAGCCCTGAGTCCCTGAGTGAATTTAAGGGATCCCTTTATTGTCATTGTTTCTTGGCAGGCAGAATTCCCAAGGAGGTTTGAGAAAGTCTTCCTGAGGAAGAACAAGAGCTGGAGGAAGCTTCCTGATCCCACGAGCGTGTTCTCGGTCCACCATCCAGCTGGGCCAGAGGGGTGATGGCAAGCTGTCCGGGTGGCAACTGGGGCCCACGTGCCCTTTCTGGCCCCTGGGATAAGGTCTTTATGGAGGTGAGGTTTGGGGAGACCAGCCCCGCAGTACTGGGGCACCAAATCCCATGTGGTGGGCTGAGTGGGTGAAACTGGGGGAGGGAACCTTCTTCCCCTGTCGACTCCACCCTCAGGAGGTGACCCTGACATGGTGTCCAGGGCCCAAGCCCGCACTGGTCCTCTTACCACTGACCAGGGCTCTGGGGCCTGGTCCTTCTCCGCCCCTGCCCTGGTTACAGGCAACCACATCTCCCACTGTTATGGGCTCAATGGTATCCCCTCAAGTTTGGTATTTGAAGTCCTAACTACGCCCCGCCCCCCACCACCACCCCCGTAAGTCAGAATGTGATTGCATTCAGGGACAGGGTCTTAAAGAGGCAACTAAGTTAAAGCGAGGTCATTGCCCCTAATCCAATGTGTCTGGTGTCCTTGAAGGAAGAGGAGATCTGGACCCAGACATGAGAGCAGATGAAAGACGAGGTGAACCTACAGGGAGGGGGAGTGAGCTCTGACCCAAGGACAGAGGCCTCAGAAGAAGCCAGCTTCACTGACACCCTGATCTCAGACTTCCAGCCTGCAGGCTGTTGAGAAAACACGTTTCTAACGTCTAAGCCATGCCGTCTACGGCGGCTCTACCCAACTCAACACCTACCATCAGCCCGACCGACCGCGAATGTGGGCTCTGAGCTTCCTGAGTGCTCGGCTTGGTGCCGAGCCTGCTCCGTGTGTCACTGCGCTCCTCACTGACCCCAGAAGGTAAAGATTGGAGACCTTGTCGGGTCAGCCTGGCTCTGTACCTACCATCTGTGTGATCTCAGCTAAAGCGCTCTGCCTCTCTGGGCCTTACTTCCTCATCTGCCCCCCAGCCCTGCAATAGTACCTGCAGCCTCGGGGGGTTTTAAGGAATGATTTAAAACGTCTGGAGGGGGGACGCCTGAGTGGCGCAGTCAGCTGAGCCTCCAATTCTTGGTTTCGGCTCAGGTCATGATCTCAGGGTTCTGGGATTGAGCCCCGTGTTGGGCTCTGTGCTCAGTGTGGAGTCGGCTTGCGATTCTCTCTCTCTCTCTCTCCCTCTGCCCGTCCCGCTCGTGCTGTCTCTCTCTCTCAAATAAATAAATCTTTTAAAAAATAATAAAATAAAAAATAAAATGTATGAAGGGTTTAGAGCATTTCCTGGAACATAGTTGGTGTTCACTAAATGTCGGCTATGACTCTTCTCATTTTCCAGATGTGAAAATGGAGGTTCTCAGAGGTTAAGCAATGTGCCCAAGGTCACCCAGCTAGCAAGCGGTGGGGCCAGGATGCACACCCAGGCGAAAGCCGATTGCAGTGAAAATCCTCGGAGCTGCCTCCTCCCTTCCTTGCCCTTGGCTGCCCAGGGCACTCAGTGGCCACCTCTGCGACTTGGCGGCCACGCTGTCCAAACGATCTGTTTGGGATCTGCCTCCCTTGCCACACTGAGCTCTCTTTGGGGCTGGCCTTGGCTTGTGCGCTAGAGCATGCCGGCTTGGAACACAGGCCTCCGTGGAGATTTGTTGGGAACCAGGTTCAAGTTGCACTTGGCCTGAGGTTGTCTGTGGCTTTTTCCGCCCTGTCTGTGTCCTCCTTTGGCTCTCACCGCAGCCCCGTGCAGCGGGCCGGACACACGAGGTTCACAGGGGCGTGCAGCTTGTCCAAGGACACGTGCTGGGAAGCGGCAGAAGAGCGAGGGGGACCCTGCTCTTTCTACAACCCCCGGTCCCACGCTCTGGCTCCCTGCGCCAGGCAGCCCCAGAAGGAGATGAGATGGTGCCTGGGGTCCTGGGAAGAGACTAGAGCCTTGGACTCTGAGTGGTCTGGTATCCTGGGCATAGGCTGCCAGAGCCTGGCTTCTTCCATGCTACCAGCCAGGTGTATCTGCAAACAATTCCCTGAGCTCAGAGGCCTGAACAGTGAGGAGGGACCTCTCGGGGTTCTGCGGCCACTGGGGAGACTTGTATCCAGAAACTCAGTAGGTATCCTGGATCTACCTCTTTACCCGGTAAGGGGGGGTGCGGCCCACATTTCCTGCATCCTCTGCAGGCTCTAATCATAATCTCCACTCTGAGCCTGGCTCATAGGTAAGAAGATCCAGCAAATCTGGCCTGCTTAGAGGCCACACTATCAGCCCTGTACCCCAAGGGCCCGCCAGGTGGGGACATGGCTCCCTGGACCACAGACTGAAATAGGTCTGGGGTGTTCCTTGTGTGCCCTTTGACTCTTCACACCCACATCGCCCTCAGGCATCCTGAGCCGCTGTGGCTTTTTTTTTTTCCCTGAAAAGAGAGCTGGGGACCAAAAGAAGGCTTAGCAGCTCCCAGGCTGACTTGGAAAGATAGAAGGTATCACTTGCCCACCCACAGATCTCTTTAATCTGGCCTGTACTGGGCAGGGGGTGGGGTGCGGGTGTGTGTCTGAATCTCCTTGGCCCCCATCCCAGGCTATGTGCCAGAACCATCTTCTTTGGCTGGGGCACCTGGGACAGCCTCCTCACCAGGCTTGTGCCTTTTCTGCAGCCTGCGTGAGCTCTCTGTCCTGAGTCGGTCCTCCCCCTCTGAAATTTTTGTGTATCTGACTCTCTGTGGGCCCTGCAGGCCCTGGCACATCTCCTCAGTTTGAGAGACTTTCCCATCTCCCTGCCCTGTTCCCCACACCCAGCCCATGGCAGACATACCAACAGATCTTGGCCCTCTTTCCTGCTGGGCCCACCTGGAGACCCCAGGCCCCAGGCAGCAGGACCACTTGATCACAGATGGCACGTGAGATGAAACCCATCTGCCACCCCTGAACAAGTTCAAGTCCCCAGGTTTCTCCCAGCTTCCACCTTCTGCTTGCTACGATGGTTCCAGCCTCAGTTTGCCCTTCTGGAGGATGAGAAAGGAGACTCCCTACCCATGCCCTCATTCTAAGGGGCTGAGAGCGTGAATCAGACTGTCTTCACTTGGGCATCTGTGTCCTCGGGGTCTGCCCCAGCTCCCACCCCAGCACATTTCCTTCTACCTATGGATTTCCACTGTGACCCTTAACAGCTCTCAACAGGTAGTTAAATGCAGTTCATAATGTACCCACCTGTAATTGTTGGGATATTGAAATTATCTGCGCAGATGCTGACTCATTTGCTGGAGCCTCCCGGCTCTCTGAGCTACACATCCTGTAAGATGCTGGAGCAGGAAATGCGAGCTAGGAGACCTGGTTTCTTCCCAGTCTTGCTGTGCCTTAAACCTAACCTGTGGGTATCGGGACAAACCTCTGGCCCCTCTGACACCAGATTCCCCATCTGCGCACTGAGTGAGGTCAGAAAAGGAACATCAGCTGGTGCGGTCGAATGGGTGGGGCCCTCAACCCGTGGCTCATGCCAGGTCTAAGCTGCTCCTTGCTGTCCCTATGCTCCAGCCAACTTTCACTGCTGTCTTGTGCAAACCCATCCTGCATCGTCTAATTCTCCAACTATTGAAGAAGATGTCAGAAATCTGGATTTTGGTGTGAAATTTCCCGATTTTTACCCCCAGGCAGTGAATTCAGAATCACATAAAGCAAACAGTGTGGGGGCCAAAGAAAACATGCCAGTGTGTGCCTGACTGGGCCCAGGGACCCCTGCTTGCTCACTCTGGCCTGGAAAAATCTCGATCTGACATTTAGTGCTATGGCTCTCCTCCCAGCTACACACTAGAATCACTTGGGGATTAGAAAAAGCTGACCTCCTAGATTTAAGGTCTGAGCGCGAGGCATCTCGGTGAACATGAGACACCCGGGGGAAGGCTGCCTCCTGGCTGTGACCTGGGTCATGGACGTCACATCGCTGGGTCTTGTCTTTGAGATTGGAGCAGTGGAGTTTGCAGGCAGGACAGGGAGGATTCATTCACATGAAGGAACAGGCACATACATGGTATTCAGTGAATTAAGGGCGAAAAAGGAATTGGTAGCTGCTTTTGACTTGATAGGCTCGGAAAACAATGCCATTGCTTGATAGGCTCGGAAAACAATGCCATTGCTTGCAAGACTGAGTCCAGGGAAAGGTGCCCAGGGTTGGGGGTTGGGAGACATGGGGCTCAGCTCCACGTTTGTTTGGCCCAGTGTGAGGTTCGGAAAGAGGCTCCCTGAGCTCAGCATCACCTACTTTCTTTAACAGTGTGTTGGCCAAGGCTCGCTTTTCATTGTGGATGCCAAAAATCCATCCTAAACCTATGTAGGGGCAGGGCACGGGTGGACTCCATTCCAAGCTTCCGCGTGTACCCAGCACCCACGCTGTCCCACGGAATCCTCAGGCAGCCTTAGAAGGTAGGTATGATTAGCCCATTTGACAAAAAAAATGGAGGGTCAAGTAGTGTGACTCCCTCAGGGAGACAGGCGAGGAGGAGCACAGCTGGTTTTGGAACCCAGGACACAAGCATCTCTGACTCCCAAGATTTGGGAGGCGCTGGGCAGGTAGGGCAAGCCGAGAGAGAAGGGCTAGGTTTATGGTCAAGGGGAGAGAACAAAGACTCTCCTTCACCAAACCCTCACCAGGCTCTTCCTCAACCAGGCCTTGGCTTTTGGACTTCTGTGTTCGTCTGAAGGGCCCAGACTCCAGCCAAAGGAACTCACATTAAAAATAACAGTAATAATAATAATAAAAATTGTACACAAGTCTCCCCCCCCCCGGGGGGCCCCCAGTTTTCCAGCCCTTGCAGCCCCTGCTGAACCTGGCCAGCGTCTTCTCCACTCGTTTCTCCAAGCGCAAGGAGAGGGAAAGGAATCCGAGGGCCTGCGGCGTCCCGCCCAGGGCTCCGGATCCGGCGCTGTGACCCGCTCCCCGCGTCCCCAGCCTCCACCCGGAGGACCGGGAACAGGTTTCCCGGCTCCGGTCGTAGCGACCGCCAGCCCCCTCCCGGGCCCCCGCCCCCTGCGCTGGCCCCTCGGCCGTCTGATCTGGCCCCGGCCTCCCACCGCCGGGTCCTCCCCCCACCTCCCGCCGGGCGGCTCCTCGGTCGGGGGCGGGGGCCTCGATCTGCCGCCCCCTCCTCCCGCGACCTCTGCCCAGCCCGGCGCCCCGGCCCCACGCCCGGCTCGCCCGGCTCAGGGGCTCCCGCCCCTCTCCCCCTCCTCCCCCCACCCCCGCTGCGGCGGCTTCCTCCTCCTCCCACCTCCCGTGGCTCTGGAATTCCTGGTGGAGCCCACACCCCCGGCCGGCTCTGCACCCGGGTGTGCAAAAACAGCCCACGGAGCGCGCCGCCCTGGGTGTGCAGGACAGGGTGCGGTGCACGCCGAGGTGGCCGTGACTCTCGCGCGGTCGTGGCGGTGCCGAGACCTATCTGGGGTGTTTTAACGTGCACACGTGTGTGTTTCTGCATCCAACTGTGTTTATACACCGGTGTATAATTTTTTGTGCACACACACTCAGTGACGCTTGGGGAAACTTTTCTGAAAATCCTGGGCTGGCAGTTTAAATATAAAAAGGCTTTGTTTAATGCCAGAAGCATTTCCCCCAAGCTCTGGGAGTCCTAGAACACTCACCTGCTTCCCTCCTCCTCGCTCAAAGACCTGGAGGCAGAGGCTTCGGTGGGGGGGTGGGGGGCGGCTTTCCCTACAGTGAGGAAAAGGTTCTTTCCGCGGGGCCACGCCGTCCTCCCACCCCGCCCCCCATGTCCCTCGCTCCTAATGGCTTTCTGCCCCTCCCCCCCTCCCCCCGTCTGTTTCTCTCCTGGGGCTGTTTAAACTCTGAATCTTACCCCCTCGAATATCTGGGAGTGTTAAGAGGATGCGACATCACTCAGGCTGTGGAATTCCAGTTGAAATGTGGCCAGCATGTGGGGCCAGCTGGGGAGTGATGTGGTTGGAGGGTGTCAGGAGGGTGGTGGGGGGCGCCCAAGGCAGAGAAGCTAAGAGCTAGAGGAGCCACGTGCAGTCCCTGGAGGTGAGGACACCAACCCACCCACGTGGGGAGGATAACACCTGTCTGCCAAGGTTGTTTGGAGTTTAATTCCTTCGTGGTACATTTGGTGGCTAGCCCTGTCTAGCACATAGTAGGTGCTAACCAAAGAGAACTTGTAAGTGCGTTGGCTTGTGCAGGAGGAGGTAGACTGTGGTGCCGAAGAGCGTACACTTTGATTTTTTCCTTTTTTTAAAAAAAGATTTTATTTATTTGACAGAGAGAGAGCAAGAGAGAGAGAACACAAGCAGGGGGAGAGGGAGAGGGAGAAGCAGACTCCTGGCTGAGCAAGGAGCCCGATGTAGGGCTCCATCCCAGGACCCTGGGATCATGACCTGAGCCAAAGGCAGACACTTAACGACTGAGCCACCCAGGTCCATAATGATGTAGGGAGCTGTTTCTGTGGAGATCAGAAGGGGGAATCTGTCCAGCCCCACCCTCTCAGAGGGAAACCACTGGTGCCCACTTCAGCCTTTCCCTAGGTAAGACATTCCCATTGTTCAAGTCTACTCCTTTCTCTCCAGCCAAAGCACATGAGCAAGCCCTAGGGAGAGGCAATTTGGGGTCATCACTGGGAGGTCCCCATCCCTTTCCTCCCACTCTGACTCATTCACAGCAGGAGGAAGTTTGAGAACTTGACCTTCCTGGGCCAGGTGCTCCATGGGATTGTGGTTGGACCTTCCTCTCCTGGAGGAAAGAGGAGAGAGGAGGAAGGGGAGGCCCAAGGCTTGCTGGGAGCATTTATGGTGAGATTCCACTCAGCTTTGCCAGGGAGCTCTTCAGAGATCCTGGTGAGAGATTCCTGTGGCAGTTGGCTGGGAGAAATAAACAGATAATCCCAGTGTGGGAACATTCTTGGGTCCTCCTGTTGGGGGGCATACCAGCCTGCCCAGGGCCTGAGGGCTGCAGAACAGAGGCTCCCAGGGCCTCGGGCAGGTGGAGGCTCCTTTCTTTATTCAGTGTTTCCTGAGGTCCTGCTGTGTGTGCTAGGCACTGGGGCTGTTGCCAGGAATAAGATCTGGCCCCTCCCTCCCAGGTGGAACCCACAGAATTTGGGACCATAAATAATTAGGATGCAATGAGACAAGTGCATAGTCAAAGGGCCCCCCAAATGCGCTGAGGATACAACCACACATTTCATAGAAGAGGAAACCCAAATAGCCAAAAACACATTAAAAGAAACTCAATATGACTCCTGGTCCAGACAAATGTAAATTAGAACCACATGAAATGCCTCTTTATGGGGCGCGTGGGTGGCTCAGTTGGTTAAGCAACTGCCTTCGGCTCAGGTCATGATCCTGGAGTCCCTGGATCAAGTACCGCATCGGGCTCCCTGCTCAGCGAGGAGCCTGCTTCTCCCTCTAACCCTCCCCCCTCTCATGTACTCTCTCTCTCTCATTCGCGCTCTCTCAAATAAATAAATAAATCTTTAAAAAAAAAAAAGAAAGAAATGCCTCTTTATGCCCATCAGGTTAGCAAAACTTAAAACAGGTGATGTCACTTATTTCTGGCTGGTAAGGGGCGGGAAGAAAGCAGTCCCATACATAGTTGGTGGAAATATGAATTGTTACAGCTTTGGAGGAAAAGAAATTTAGCCATCTATATTAAAATACAAACGGTACAACAAAAAACATAGCCTTCGTCCCACAACGATGCTCCTGAGATTCCATCCTGGGACTTAAGGATAAATATACACAGATACTTATTAAAGTGTGTTTTGAAATGTGAAAAACTGGGAAACATTTCTCTCCAGGATGAAAGGTAAATTGTGATGATATAGCTCTACATAAAATATTATGTGGCTATGAAAAAGAATGAGTTGGCATTACTCCAAGTGCCCTGGAGAGTTTCCATAATATATGGTCAAGTGAGGAGCATCAGAGGTGGATAAACGTCTAGTGTCTATAATATGATGGACCTTTTTTTTTTGAAGAGTGTGAGAGAGAGCTTGAATGGGCAGGGACAGAGGGAGAAGGAGAGAGAGAATCCCAAGCAGGCTCCACCCCCAGCACGGAGCCGAACTCGGGGCTCGATCTTAGGACCCTGAGATCACCACCCAAGCCAAAATCAAGAGTCGGATGCTCAACCGACAAAGGAGCCTCCACCCAGGCACCCCAAGATGCAGCTTTTAACACTAATACTAGACTGCTCTTTCAAAAAATGTAATTTTTGTTTGTATATGACCTGTGAGCAGGGAGAATCCTTCTGGAAGGCTATACACACCAGACTACCAGCCTTGGAAGTGGGCCTGGGAAGAAAGTAGAGAAGTAAGGGAAGAAGCTAACTTAGACTACAACAAAACTGGGAAAGTATGTATTGAAAATACGTCACCTAATGTTTTATGTAGGATGCTATTGTAAATCTGTGAAAACAGATTTGTACATGGACAATGAGAAGCTAGTGACACGGACAGAGGAAAACATTGTTTTAATCTTGGGTAGGTCTGTGGGCAGTTTTCCTTCTGGATTTCTATAGTTTCCATTATAGTGTTTTTATAGAGTGTTTAAAAAATGGAGAGATAAAAAAATGAGAGAGAGAGAAAAATATGCCTAGCTGCAGACTGGCCAGTTGAGTCTTTCTAGGGATGGGAAGCTCAAGAGTTTGAAAGGAGCTTTGAAAGAGAGGTAAGATAAGCCATCCTCCATTATAGAGAAACTGGCTAAAAAGTGAGCTGGTCAGAAGGTGAGAACAACTGTCTACCCCCCACCCCCCTTCCCTACTTCTGGAAGGGTAAAACTGCATTCTTTCCATTCAGTATTTTAGTGCCTAGGCTTTTCTAGGTTTGTTGTAGGCACTGGGGACACAGCAGTAAGTAAGATACACAGGTTCCTGTCCCCTTAGAGCTTATAATCTAATGGGAAAGACAGTTATTAAGAAAGAACAAACACATACGAGCTCAAGTATACGACATGCACTTGAAGATAAAATGAGATCATGATGTAGGTGCGGTATGGTGCTCAGCACACAGGGAGTGGTGGATGCCTGACCTTGGCTGGGCCAGTCACGGTGGTCAGGATAAGGAGTTGGGGAAAGAGGCTGGCTCTTGCACTGATTTTGAAACTGGCGGCGCAGCCATATTGTCCTTGTGTGGAGTCTGAGAAAGAAGAGATACCACAGCCCTGGTGATACCTGAATCTTCGCATGCTTGAAGCTGGAACCACATCCTTTTGGTTTAACGTAGATTTATTTATTTATTATTTGTTTTAAAGATTTTATTAATTTATTTGACAGAGAGAGAGGGCACAAGCAGGGGGAGCAGCTGACAGAGGGAGAGGGAGAAGCAGGCTTCCCTCTGAGCAGGGAGCCCCCAGATGCCCTGCGAGATGTCTCTGCTCACACTCCGCCCAGCCCCAACAAGCACCCCGAGGCCCCTGTGGAGTAGGCAGGGCCGCAGACCACCCAGGGCCTTGCAGTTTTCTCCCCTGGAGGGTGGGCACAGCCTGACCCCTCCCCTCTTGCCTGGAGCTTAGCTTTCTCAGCCCCTCCCTCTAAAGGCACCCCTTCCTTTCCGCACCCTCTGCTCCAAGGAAAGCAGCAGTAAATTGGGAGGCAGGGCCAGGGAAGAGAGGAGAGTCTCAGTCTTGAGTGGATGGCTTCTTCTTTATTGTTAAGATTTTGCTTATGTATTTGTGATAGAGAGAACAAGAGAAAGTGAGCATGAGCGGGGGAGGGGGCGGTGGGCAGAGGGAGAGGGAGAAGCAGGGAGAAGCAGACTCCCCGCTGAGCAGGGAGCCCGATGTGGGGCTCCATCCCAGGACCCTGGGATCATCACCTGAGCCGAAGGCAGATGGTCAACCTACTGAGCCATGCAGGCGCCCCAGTGGATGGCTTCTTGAGTTTCAGTTTGTACCCCTGTAAAAAGGAACCCTCACTACTTCCACTGCCCGTTCACAGATCCCTCCCCACCAGGGTCAAATGACAATTGAGTACTGTTCAGGACCCTGAATTTCAGAGAAGACTCCTGGAGCTTCCCTCCTGACATGTGAATACCTAAATACTAGAGGCATGTCCAGCCCTGCTGGTTACCCAGGGCAGAACTCCTTGATCCTATAGCAGCATTTTAAAATAAGACAGGCTTAGGTCTTGGTGGAGAGAGGAAAGGGTACCTAGGAGATCTGACTTGAAGCTGCTACATTTGAGTAACACTGAGAAAACATCCACTGTCAATATCAAAGAAAGCACCCCCTTCCCAAATGTGTAAAATTTTGACATGTATTGGGGGCATACAGGTATCTGCTACATTATTTTTTGCTTGTTTGAAATCTCCTCTAATTGAAAATTAAAATTAAGGGGCGCCTGGGTAGCTCAGTTGGTTAAGCATCTGCCTTCGGCTCAGGTCATGATCTCAGGGTCCTGGGATGGAGCACTGCACTGGGAATCCCTGCTCAGCGGGGAGTCCGCTCCTCCCTCTGCCCCTCCCCCAGCTTGTGCATATGCACAGACTCTCTTTTTCTCTGCCAAATAAATAAATAAAGTCTTTAAAAAAATTAAAAAGGGGTGCGAGCTGGCTTAGTTGGAAGAGTATGCAACTCCTGATCTCGGGTCCCGAGTTGGAGCCCCACATTGGGTGTAGAGATTACCAAATAATAATAATAAACTTAAAAAAAAATTAAAACAAAAGAATAGGGGCCTTGATGTAGATGGGGGAAGGATATCCCTCCCCACCAACCAGACAGGTGATAAAATTGTTTGTGGATCCCAGACACCATCTTGATCTCTCTGTGCGTATTTAAACATTTATCCATTTAAAATCAATACATCAAGGCTATGCTTCAGGCAAGGCGTAGAAACAGCAATTGGGCAGGGGAAAGTCTTCAATTTTAGAGGGAGGTCCGCCTTGATTTCAATCCGGGCTCCATCCCTAAAGCGCCCTGTGACCTTGGGCTAGCGAGTGTCGCAGCCTCCCTGAGCCTCCGCATACTCGTCTGTGAAATGGAGACAGCTACAGCGTGTGGGCAATAACTCAGACGATGCAGCAAGAGTTCTGTGCAGGTTATCAGGCTGGGCCTTGCAGGTGGGGCCCTGGGGACAGAGACGTGGAAAGGAGGGCGCTTGGCCCTCCGCCAGGCCGGCCCGGGGTGCTTTTGCCGCCCCCGCCCATCCTTAGATGGAGGCAAAGTTTCTGGGAAGGCGGTGGGGATTCAGAGGGCAGAGGAGGGGAGTTTGTTTGCGGGTGTGTTGGCTTTTTGAAGGTGGGTTGGGCCCCACGGTTGGCGGCGTCCCCACGGACTACGGCGGGGGGCCAGGCTGGGCGCCGGAGCTTGGCGCGGCAAGGGACACCCCGCGACAGCCCGGCTGCCGAGTCGCCCCACCCCGAGCTCGCGGGCCACACCCTGGGCCGCTCCCGCCCCAAGCGCTGGGAGGTCGCTGGGGGCGCCCTGGAGCTGGCCCGGGAGGGGCGGATGCTGAGCCGCCAAGGGACCCGGGACCCGCTCCCTCTGGCTGCCACACCGACCCCTGCCTCCCTGGTACGGCGGGCGGGCAGCCAGGGGACCCGGGCTCTTAAGAGCATGAACCGGACCCACCTGGCGGGGGAGGTCGCAAACCGTCGGCCCGGCACCCAATCCCACTTAAAAACATAATTAAAAATACTTAAGCTGCTTGCAAGGATTTAAAATACAAAAGCACACAGCGGAGTGGTAGCTTCCCACCTCTTTGCAAGGGTGTTCTCCTTGGAGCCTCTCCAGGATCCTGGCGTCATCCGCCCTGTCGGCTTTGCTTTGGAGACGGCTGAGTTTGTGATTCCAGTCTGCTAGATTCCTACCAGATCTGAGGAACTGGGGTGCCACGAGTCAGGCACTGGGCTAGACAACCCCCATCCCTCAGACCCCTTTTCCCCTTGCCTGGGAGTTCCGGCAGGCCAAGGACTTTTCTGCCTCCCCAGCTGGATCCCCAGCCCCTGGCCCAGGGCCTGTCACAGAGGAGACCCCAGAGGTTGAAAATAAACATTTGCTGCGGGAAGAAAACAAATCCTTACATTGACAGATAGTAAGAGGTAACTTTTTTTAAAAAAAAGATTTTGTTTATTTATTTGAGAGAGAGAGCACAAACCTGGGGGGGCGGTGAGGGGGCATGTAGGGGAGCCCGGGTAGGGGCAGAGGGAGAGGGAGAAGGGACTCCCCTCCCTGAGCAGGGAGCCCCACCTGGGGCTAGGTCCCAGGACCCTGAGATCATGACCTGAGCTGAGGGCAGACACTTAACCAACTGAGCCACCCAGGGGCCCCAAGAGATAACTTTTTTGAGCATTATCCTAAGTGCTTTATGTACTGGCTTATTCAGTCCTCACTACGGCCCTGTCAGGTAGGAACCAGCATATCCCTGTTTTCACAGATGGAGAAACAGAGGCACAGAGAAACGAAATAACTTGCTGGAAGGCAGGGGAGTCGAGAATACAAACCTGTCTGCTTTCCGGTTGTCCCATGTCAGTTTTACCTGTTGCTAAAAGAAATGACCTCCTCACCTCATCCAGCAACCTCAGGATATTGAGGTCCTTCACCTGTTCCCCCAACACTTCTCTGCCACCTGGTATAGGAACTGGGAACCTTGGCTTCAGGAGGCAGCTCTGCCGTTAGTTGGTTACGTGACCTTGGGCAAGTCTGTTCCCCCCTAGATATCAGAAAGGCACTCCCATTTTTGGAGACGCGTGGTTGGACTAGATCATCTCTAAAGCTTGAATCTTGTGGCCTTTATAAGGAGGGGGCTGATCTTTCATTTTCTGCCCTTGGGAAACAGGCTTTTCAGGAGTCCCTGGCTTAGCCGGATGGTGGGCTCTGCTCCCAGGGGCAGGAGAAGGTTTGGAGTGCTGGCAGAAACTTCCTGAATTTCCCCTAGCTCCTGCTGTGGCCTTGGCTCTGGGTGGGGGCTCCGGGGCCTCTCCCAGTGGGTGCCGGAGGCTGGAGCCGCCTTTGTCTGCCGCAGGAGGCCAGCCAGGCGGCTTTGGCTGCAGGCGGCCCCTGCCCAGGCCTGGGAGATGGTTTTTTTCCCTGTGTGTTGCAGCTGGGACCGTTTATAATAGGAAAAAAAGAGAATGACCAGGCCAGCCGGCTGGAAAATAAAGAGACTTAAAAAGAAAAGGGCTAGGCTGTTCTTCTCCTGTGGAGGCTTTGGTTAGGCAGAAAGTTTTAGTTCCTTTCTGAAAGGCATTTGGGCTTTTGATGTCCCCTGCGGGAGCTCCCTCTGACCCCTGGGAAGCCAGGCCCTGGCATGTCCCAATGTGCGTGGCCAGGATGGGGCCAGGGCACTCAGAGGAGGCAGCAGCAGGCCCTGGGAAATGCTGCAGCAGGCTGGGGCCACTGGGGCCCCAGCCCGGCCCCCCTCTGCTCCCAGCCCAAACCCTACCACCGCTTTGGTGGTCTCTCACCTGAATTTCCTCTGTTCCCTCTGGCTCTGAATGCTGGCCGGGTGCTAGGTGGGCCAGAGGGTGGGAGCAAACCCCAACCTGCTTCTTCCTTTAGTCAGAGAACTAGAGGGATTTCGCAAATGGGGAAACTGAGGCAGAGGGAGGGTTTGCTTCAGGTAAACCTCAGGGAACCTAAACTTCTTGAGTGTACTTTGCCTATAGATAGTAACACGAGCTAACATTTATTCTGCCCTTATAGTATGGAAGGGCCCAGTTACTGAATCCAGGGACCTGGCAGATAGAAAGAGGGGTTGTATGCGAAGGCTCCTCTCCGGGAAGCTGCCTTACCGGCTCTCTTCTCCGGCCTTTGCTGGTTCCAGTCCATGTAAATGAGCTCTCCTTCTTGTCGGCCCACCCTGCATATCACACCATATCCATCACGGAAGAGGGACCACAATCAAAACATGACATTTATCACCCACCTACTACGTGCAAGGTCATTTCATGCCCTTCACACATCGTGGTGACATCCTCTTATTGCTCACTACCATCCTATGCCCCTGGCTTTATTCTCCTCATTTTATCCATGAAGTTGCTTTGTCCTGGGATGGAAAGGCAGGCCCCCAACGTAGTTGGGTGGGCAAAGAATCTTACCAACCGGCCTGTGCTGTCCACCAGAAACCCTTTGGGTGAAGATGGTTGCTTGCCCAGAGATGTGTTAGGCGACTCCTCTGTATGTCGCACAGATTAGCAATCTCTCTCCTAATGCCATCACTAAGTTCTGAGCTTCTGCAGGGCACTAGGGATGCAAGAGGGAGCTGGGTAGACTCGGCCCTGTTGATCCTGCTACTCTCCTCCCTGCCGTGGGCATAGGGTCCCCAACTGTATGTGTGGGACACAGGGACCACACATACTAGTACTTTTCAGAAATCTCCATGGCATTTCTCTTGGACCTGGGCACCTAGTAGCTTCTTTTTATGACAGTTGTGGGGGGTGGGGGGGAGGGGTTGAAAGAGAAAGGGTACATGTATAGGAAACAGGCAAATACCAGATTTTTTTTTTTTCCAAAATGATCTATGCACACTCTTAGGTCCTTTTTGGTAATTAATAGTGGACGCAAAAGAGGTGGGAGAGGTTTTGCTACTCCCACATAACATCTCTAGCAGGTGAGAGTGGAGGCAAGTCCCTGACCAGATCCTGCCACGCACACCAGTGGTTATCAAAGCAGGTACCACCTCAGGGACCAAACAGGTCCTATAACCAGCTCAACGAAGTTCCCACATTCTGTCCCGATTTCAGGTTATCTAACCACTTTCGGCGTGAAAGGCACGCTCGGGATGAGCCCCTGTTCCACTCCTGGGCAGGATTCTGTGTCTTCTGCTGGGCACCATGCAGTCAGAAATTCTGGCCGGACACTGGACCCCTGAGTCATCAGGCTGGGGATTCTAAGGGTACAGGTGACCCCAGTCTCACGGGATGTGCATTCCCTGTTCAGGCAAGATGGAAGTGTCTCTCCAAATGATTTCGCTAAACCACATTTTGAATGTCTTTAATTTCACCAAATAGAGCTCATTTCTGAATCTGTCACTTTTTTGGGTGTCCTGTCTGCTAATTAGCAAAACACTGGTGGCTGATTGGCCCACTGATGGCCAAAGGTCTTGCGACCAGTGCTGGAGCGGACGCTGTCTGATACGGCCACTCCCAGTTCAAACTTAGAAAACGGGGCACCTATCACAGTCGGTCACGATATACTGATTTTCCTGTTTCTTTTAAAGAATCGTAAAAGAAGTATTTCGAGAGAACAAAGCAACATGTGACCCAGAGTCAAGTGACCTCAGGCACGTGTGCCACACACTGGGGCAGTTAGAGGTGGTCCGGGTGGAGATTCTCAGGGCCAAGGCCAAGAGTTTCAAGCTTTCCGAGGGTGTGAGTCCACTGGGACCCTCTTGCCAAGTTGGTTTCTTTGCTGCCTTGTGGGTGTTCCCTGCAAAGACTGCTGACACTTGAAGAATAAATAATTATAATAATGATGATAAAATAGAAATGGCTTTCCCAGCTGAACAGAAACTGAAGGCAAGGAGGTTCCCACACCCGTTGTATTGTTTTTGGCACCGTACTCCCAAAGCCCCCGGGAGGCAGATGTCTGGGCCCGCTGCTGGTCTCTTTGAGTCTTGGTCCTGGTGGGGGGGCACTGGGGACCTTTGGAGAATTTCAGGAGCATCTGCGGGGACTTCCCTCCCCAAAAAGCCAGGCTGAGAACTGAGAGCAGAGGAAGGGACTCTCTTGTCTTACTGTGTTCTGAAGCCTCAGAAGCTTCAAGAACAAGCCCTGTGAGAGGGATCCTCAATGTTGTAAATACCCGTGTGGAGGCGGGGATGGTGGGTCGCTGCCAGTGAGTAACTGGGGTGCCAGGCCGGCTCCTGATGACTTAACCTTAGTACCCCCAGGACAGGAGTGCCCAGAGAAACCTGGATTCCACGAATAGGTGGACCATGCCACTAAAACAAAAATGCACAAGAGAAGAAGGAAAAATCACATCCACTCAAACACAGATTCCCTCTCCATAGACCTAAAGCTGCTAGAAAGCTTCTAGAAAGCAGGGGCATGTCTGTCCATCTCAAGGGAACACCGGGAGAGGAAGGGACTTGTAGTGCAGGGAGGGAATGTGCAGTTGTGTGATTGGCATCTCTCTCTAGAAACACGGTTGACCTTGGGGGGTGGTGAAGGTGAGAGACAGGAAGGAAGGAAAGTGGAGGCTGGAGCTGGGGTGGCCTGGTGGCCTTGCTCTGGACCCAACAGGCTGTCCTCACTAATATGAAATCCTCAGGGCAACCCCATGAGATCCGTGCTACCTGTATCCCCCTTTTGCAAATGGGAAAATGGAGACCCAGCAAGTCCCTTGCCCGAGGTTCTCCAGCAGGGCAATGAGGAAGGCTGCTGGGTTGGAAGATGGGTCAGAGTAGCTCCCAAGCTTGGCTATGACTACTGCTTCCTTTGGCTCTTCGCTTGGAGCTATGACCTCCTCTCCCCAGAATCACCCAGCTCCTTCCCACCTCAGGCCCTTTACACACACTGTTCACTCTGCCAGGAACTCTGTTCTCTCCCCTCTTTCCTGACTCCTTCCTCCCTCCTCCTCCTCCAGGCTCTCAGCCAGACCACCACTGTGACCCTTGGTTTTTTGGCCTCATTTACACTATATTTTTCCTTCTTAGGGTTCTTCAAAACTGTCATTAAATAATTATTTATGTGGGCATTTATTAAAAAGTCAGCCTCCCCACGGGAAAACCAGCCTCAGCAGGGAGGGCCTGTGGTCCTTGTTCGTGGCTTCCCCCTGGGTTTTGGCACACAGTAGAGGCACACAATCAATAAACACATGTTGAATAAACAAATGAACAAAGGAATGGACTTCTTTCCTGGGGGAAAACTGAGGGGCTAATCTTCCCTCCCCCAAATGGTTGTTCCTTATAGGCAAGTTTTCCCAGTAGAGAGTGTGACCTTCAGGTAATTAAAAGGTGAACAGAAATCATGAATTTCATATCGTGTATATTCCAGTGATTGTTGTTTACTTCAAGTGTGTAGGTTAATGTGTGTATGGGTGTGTGCGCGCGTGGGTCTGCGTGGATGGGGAGAAAGTGGTCATTTGGTGATTTACCACAAAGCACCTCTTGAATGACACTGGAGATCCTTCAGGGATACCAGTCTAGAGGCCACAAAAGGAACCCTATCTTATTTTTTTTTAAAAAGATTTTATTTATTTACTTGACAGAGACAGAGAGTGAGAGTGCGGAGCGTGTGCGAGCACAAGCAGAGGGAGCAGGAGAGCGAGAAGCAGGCTCCCCACTGAGCAGGACCCTGAGATCATGACCACAGAAGGCAGATGCTTAACCTACTGAGCCACCCAGGTGCCCCAGAACCCTATCTTATTTTACTTTGTTGTCCTACCTTGTTTTTGTCACCCACTGCACCTCTCCTGTATTCACCGGAGGACAACCTGCCTCTTCCTGAAACTCAAAAAAGAAGCCTCTCTTGCTGTGTGTCTGGGGATGCATCATTAGGAGGCGTGCAGAGATGGTGGGGTGCCTGGGTGGTAGGTGCCCCCTCCTGTGGCCAAGTTATTACCTGGAAGGGAGATGCCCATTTATGTGACCAAGGTCTCATTTGTTTTCAAAAAGGTCAATTTGTAATTTCTCTTGCATTTGTGATGGTGGCTTTTTTTCCGTTTACAAAGGATTTCTCTGGCCACTCCTTTGGGCAGGAGCAGGTAGGTGAGGAAGAAGAGGCCACAGGAGGCCTTTTTGGCGGAGGAGGGGCCCAGACTCCTGGATACCCTGATGTAAGTAGGCAGGTGGGATGTGAAACACCGGCTGAAAATGACGTTTTTCTTGTCCCTGGTCACCAGGCTGGTGAGAAACAAGGCCAGCCCTGTCCTCACCCAGTGCCCCCTGAGACCCCTTTGGTAGGAGCTACTGGCTTTTTGCTGCTCTGGAATTTTCCTTAAAACAGCATTTTTTTTTCTGGAAGGAGTTAAAAATGAAACTCAAGCTTCAGAGAAAGCGGGGCCGGGCCGAGGCGGGGATGAGGTCGAGCTCCCACTGCACCCTGATGGCCACTGAGCTGGGAGACAGCAGATCGGTCTTGCAGGGGAGGGGTGAGCGCCGGGACGCGAACGTGTGTGACTGCGACGTGCCGGGAAGGGGTCCAAAAAACTTTGTGCTCTTCTCCAGGACCCCCAGCCCTTGTGGATTAGTTCGGAATACGCTGTCGCCCGCCCCCCATCCTGTTATCCCCACTTCTGGCCTCGGGGGCTTTGGCAGTTCCCTGAAGGTGGAAAAAAGGCAGCACCGCGGGTCTCCAACCGCCGCCCGCTGACCCCTCCTTTCCTCCAGCACACCCCTTCCCCACCGCGCTCCTTTTGTCCGTCCCCTTCTCTCCGGCTCCCGGCTGGGCAAGATCAGCGAGTCTTCAGCCCCCCAGGGAGCCAGGGCGGGCGAGCCGGGGGCTGTTCTCCGCCCCCTCCCCCTAGGAGAGGCAGCCCGCGGCGGGGGCACCCCGGAGCCGAGGCCAACCGCCCCCCTCCCCCAGCGTGTGCCATCTGCCGCCTGTCAGCCTCTCTCCGCGGGCCTCGATCCCAGGCGCCGGCGGGGGTGGGGGGAGCTGCTGATTCGGCCCCTCCTTCCTGGCTCCTTCCCAGGCGCCTCGCGGCCTCTGCCCTCGCTTTGGCCCTTGGCATCCCCTTTCAGCTCCCCCTGCCGCCCCCCAGCTTCGAGAGGCGGTCCCCACCGCCCTCCGGGAAGGCCAAGATGTTGCACACGCCTGGACACAAGAACTGGGGAGGGCGGCGACCTGGGGGGTGGCAGCCCTAACTCGGGGGTGGGGGTGGGGGGCTCAGGGCCTGGGTCTCAGGGGACATCTCCGTCCTGCTCCTGGCTCTTCTGGGGATCCTCGCTGCCTCCCGGAGTCAAGGTGTCCGCCTCGGCGTCGCGTTTCGCCGGTCACCCGACTGTACCTGGGAGACGGCCTTGAGCGCGAGAGCTTGGCCTCCCCCCATCCTACCCCCCCCAGCCCGCCTCAGGCCTTTCCCCGCACCCGCCCGCCCTAGCCGCAGGGGTGCGGGGGCGGCATCTACCTCCGCGCTCAGCCCGGCAAGGGGTTGGAGCCCGCAGGCCCAGAGAGGCGCGCCGGGCCGGGTGGGACTGCGAAGAGAGCCGAGGGGGGCGCGGGCCGGGCTGGCGGGCGGGCTGGGGAACGGCGGGGCGCAGGCGCCCTGCTTCGGGCGGGCGCCGCTGCCCGGCCGGCCCCGGCGCGGCTCTCGGCGGGCAGCGGGTTTTTCTCTGAAAGGTTGCCCTGGGTAACTCGTCTCCGAGGGGACACAGCCTCCCCTCTCCAAGTGGCAACTTATCGATCCGCGAGATTGATAACCCCCAGCGCCGCACCGCGCACCCGGTTCGCTCTCCCAGCTCTGGAGCGAGCCGGCCCAAGGTGGCGCCACTCGCCCGGGGGGGGGCGGGCGATGTCGGGGCCTCTCCACCACCCTGGACCCGGCGGCCTGCAGCTGGTGGGGGAGGGGGAGGCTTCAAAGGAATGGTTTAGGGGAGTCGCCTGCGGAAGACTTTCCCAAAGTGTGAGCGCTTTCCTGGCGGGCTCTGAGACCAAGCCTCCATTGGCTCAAGAGTCGCAGGGACGCGAGGCGCCCCCTGGTGGCTGGGGCAAAACTTTGCGGAAAGTAGGAGCAGGTTTCTTTTGTCAACCGCGGGGGAAGGCAGTGCTACTGCAACGTTTTGGGGCCAAGATATTCCTTTTATTGTCTTAACTAAGAAATGCGCACCCAGACGTACCAGCCCTACAAATGCAGGTGTGGAGGGCCGCACCGAGTTAGCTCGGTGGTGGAAGAGTTTGCAGATGCGGGGCAGAGATGGTCTTCAAACACGGACCAGTGGGCAGAGTTCAAGAGGGAAAAGCCAAGTTCAGAGTTAATTCATGTGCGTGGGGCATAATTTGCGGAAGTGGCAGTGCTAGGGCAATTCACCCCAGTTTGCGCCCCCCACCCCCTTTTTGCAGTTTGTGATGCTAATTCATCTTGGCGAGCTTGACAGCACGCGTGGGCCCTGTGTCAGTTCCCTCCTCCCGCCCCGGGTGCCGCGGGCGCCCAAGTCGGGGCCCCGCGTGCCGGTGCGGTGCCCGCGCCCGCGCCGTGCCTGCCTGCCGCCGCCGCCGCCGCGGTCCGGGTTTTGCGGGCGGCCGGAGCTGTATTTCCAGCGCTGTCCATCGCTCGGTGCTGTTGGCCCTCTCTCCGTCTGATCCGAGCCGGAGCAGTGCGGGGCGCCCCACGGGATCAGAGCGCTCCCCCGCCGGGACTCCGCTCCTCACATCCTCCTGCTGGGACCCGGCTACATTTCCAGCCAAGCCTGGCTTTATTATGTGTCTCTGCAGTGCAGCCCCAGCAGCCGGATCGGGAGGAGGAGAGCCAGCGACCACAAAGAAGACAGGAGCGCAAGGGAGGCTGGCGGGCGGGCCGGCGCCGGCTGGAGCGCGGAGGAGCCGGGGCGCAGCCGCCGCCGCCGCTGCCGCCGCTGCCCGGGAGGACGGGAGCCCGGCCGCCGCCTGCTCGTCCTCCTCCGCCGCCGCGGCCGCCGCCTCCCCCCTCTCCGAGCCCCTGGCCCATGGAGGCAGCTAGCGGGGCCGGCGACTTGGCACCGGCCTGGGGATCGGCTGCGCGCCGCGCGCTGAGCACCGCAGCCCGAGGGCAGGCAGCGGCGGCCCGGCGCACGGGCTGAGCGATGCCCGGGGCACGGGCGCGCCTGCCCGCCGCCGCCTGAGCGCCCCCGCGCGCCCCTTCCTCCTCCGGGGGCCCGGCGCCGGACCGAGCCGAGAGCCAGAGAAGGGGGCGTGAGCCAGGGGCCCCGAGCTGCGGCTTCCGAGCCACTGCGGCCGTTTCGAGCCCCCCCAAGTAGGCTGAGTTGAGGGACCCCCCTCCCCATCCATCATAATCTCCAAACCAGGCGTTTGGGTATTTTTTTAGCCATTAATATTTATTATTATTTTTTTTGTGCGGCAGGGGATAATTTGAAGGCTTTTTTTTTTTTTTTTTTTTTCCGGGGGGTGCTGAGCTTCCGCGCTCCCGACCGCCTCCCGGTCTCCACCCCCCCTGAGACCCCCTCGACTCCAGCCCCGTCCCCCCTCCTCAGATGGGTTCATTGTGAGCTCCGCACCGGGCTGCGTGGCCGGACGCCTGCAAACTT
>NC_138384.1:30528286-30592964 GCF_054177405.1 Leptonychotes weddellii
GGACTTACCCTGCCAGACCCTGCCTTCAGCTCTTCCCATGTGTTCCTCCGGTTCTCACCTCAGCTCTCTGACTGATCTCAGCTTCATAGAGGCCCAGACAGGCACAGAACTACCTTGCCCAGAGTCTCACTGCTAGAGCTAGCAAACCTGCACCAATAATCATTACCTTTGTTTGCAACTGCCCATGGACCAGAAAAGGCAACAGAGAAGTTCATGCTTTCTTTGAGGGCTGGAGAAGTCCCCGGACTCTGGGCTAGGAGAGGGGGCCATGAGTAAAGGGACAGGAGTTCTGTCCTGCTCCCCTCCCATCTGTGTGACCTGCCTTTTGGGGTATCTATATTCATATCTTAAAAAAAAGACTGACACATCTTAAATAATTTAATCCCTTTCTTCCCCAGAGGGAAGCGCTGTTATCTGCAGTTGTCTTCGTCCCCAGACCTTTTTTTGTGGTGCATTTACACAAACATATGTATATATACCCACGCATACATAATTTTACCCCTATATAGTATGATATACCGCTTGACTATATTATACTTTCTGTTATGTGCTATTTTCAAGTAGCAGTGAGTTTCCAAACTTAGTTGCACATTAATATTATCTTAGGCACTTCAAGGAATAACATTGTCTGGGTCCTACTATAGATCAGACAATCCAGACTCTTCGAGGATGGGGTCCTAGGTCAATTTCCTCCTCCCTCCCTCCCTCCCTCCCTCCTCCCTCCCTTCCTTCCTTCCCTCCCTCCCTCCCTCCTCCCTCCCTTCCTTCCTTCCTTCCTTCCTTCCTTCCTTCCTTCCTTCCCTCCTTCCTTGCGCTTCCTGGGGAATTTGAGTGAGTAGCCAGGGTTAAGAACCGTTCATCTAGGAGATACCATCATGTTGGTGTTGTAGATTTGCTCCACTGCAACAGCCATCATTCGATAGAATGGGGTGCACCAGAATCTATTTACAATTCTCTGTTGATGGACATTTAGTTGTTTCTAGTTTTTTGCTGTTACAAACAATGAAGCAAGGAGCTTTTGAATTTATAAATCTTTGTGTTTCTTAGGCTAGATTCCTAGAAATGGACTTGTTAGGTCGAAGTGTAGTCACTTGAAAATTTGATAGATATTTGCTCATCGCCCTCCACAAAGGGATGTACCGATGTACCCTTCTGTAGTGCGCAAGTGCGGGTCTCTCCTAACTCTTACCCATGTGCTGATGTGTTCTCTTTTTTCTCATCCTCTTCCTCCTCCTCCTCCCTCTTCTTTCTCCTCCTTCTTCTTCCCCCTTTCTCTTTTTGCCAATCTGACAGGCAAGAAAGAGCTCGTCTTTTAATTTGTATTTCCCTGATTACTAGCTGGATTGACCATTTTCCTTATGTTTATGGACTATTTTTATTTATTCTTCAGGAAAGGGCACTGCACTGAATGTGGAGCTTGAGGGTTTGGGCATTTCTTTCCCTCAACTAGTTCTTTAGTCATGTTTCTTCTTCCTTCCAGTCATCTTTCTATCCATCTATCCATCCATCATCTGTTCATCATCTACCCATCCATCATTTATCCATCTATCTATCCATCATCTATCCACTCATCCATTACCCATCCATTATCTATCCATCATCCATCTATCCATCATCCATCCATCACACATCCATCATCCATCCATCACCCGTCCATCATCCATCCATCCATCTATCCATCCATCCATCATCCATCCATCATCCGTCCATCCATCACCCATCCACCCATCCATCCATCCATCCATCACCCATCCACCCATCCATCCATCACCCATCCACCCATCCATCTATCCATCCATCATCCACCCATCATCCATCCATCTGTCCATCATCCATCTATCCATTTATCATCCACCTATCATCCATCCATCATCATCCATTTATCCATCCATCATCCATTCATCATCCACCCAACCATCCATACATCCATCTGTCATCCATCCTTCCCCTCCCGTCCATCTAAATCTTGAGTATTTTATCCAGGTGAGACTCTTAGCCTGTGTTCCAAGGTGGATGCAGAGATGAACCAAAAGGAAGACATGCCCTCAGGTAATTCACAGTCTAGAGAGGATATAAGACCCTAACCACAGGGCCGGATAGGGCAGCCCAAGGTGGAGGTACAGGATGAGGACTGAGAGAGGTTGGAGGGGTTCCTTTTTTTTTTTTAAGTAATCTCTACACCCAGTGTGGGGCTCGAACTCATGACCCTGAGATGAGAGTCACATGCTGTATTGACTTGAGCCAGCCAGGCGACCCTGGAGGGATTCCTTTTGATGGAGGGACTCAAGCAAGATCTGGCAGAGAGGTAGTGTTTGATTTGGACCCAGAAGGATGGAAAGACAGCACCAAGAGCAGCTAACATTTAATGAACACAACTTGTATGCAGGCCCTGGGCAAGGCACTTTACAAGCAGTATCTCATTTAACCTGGACACTCATTTCTGACCATTCACGTGGGGACCTCAGGCTTTCTTGTTCATGAGCAATAATGGATCTTAGAGAATCCTCAGCTGAGCTTCCCTTCTGATGTGAATGATCAGATTTTCCCAGAGAGGGCAAGTCAGATGTCCAAGGTCATACGATGACCTTGTGGCAGACTTGCACCTGAGGGCAGGGCAAAGCGGGGGTGGATCTTGCTGTAGCCACTGTTCCAGGGCCTGCCTTGGGAACAACATGGGACACCCAAGCTTCTGGGGTATGGGGGGGATTCTTAAGTGTACCTGGGCTCCCACCTTATCCCACCCACATCCTCACCTAGTTGTTGGTAAGCTTCAGCTTCATTTTCCGCGAAATTGGGGCTCCACTCCCTGGAGAGGTGTGAGGGTGAAATCTCAGGAGCAGTGAGGAAAGGCTTTGTCAAACAGAAATGGCCATCCGGAGGGTTCGAGTGTGAGTCATACTTGGGGCAGCCTAACTTTGCCATTCTTTCTCTCTCACCTGTACATTTGAGCTGGAGAAAATGGGTGGGAAAAAAATCTAGCTTTTAATTTGTCACCTCCTGGAGTGACCCTACCCTCTGGGAATTGCCAGATTGTGAATGAGCCTTCTCCAGCCCTCATGTCCTCTCCATCCCACCAAGGACAGTTGCCTTTATTACTCTTTCTTTCTTTCTTTCTTTCTTTCTTTCTTTCTTTCTTTCTTTCTTTCTTTCTTTCTTTCTTTCTTTTTCCTTCCTTCCTTCCTTCCTTCTCTCTTTCTCTTTCATAAGATTTTATTTATTTATTTAAGACAGAGAGAGAGAGAGTGGTGAGTGCATGCATGCGCTGTGGGGAGGGCATGAGCGGGGGGAGGGGCAGAAACAGGCTCCCCGCTGAGCAGGGAGCCTGATGCGGGCTCCATCCCAGGACCCTGGGATCATGACCTGAGCCACTCAGGCACTTCCAGGACAGTTGCTTTTCTTAAGGGACACACTGGCCAGGCACAGGAAAGGTGACTGTGTGGGAGGCATATGCCTCTGAATGGTTGTACCTGTGTGTGTGTGTGTGTGTGTGTGAGTGTGTGTGTGTGTGCATGTGTGTCCTAGCTTGGGTTGTCTATGTAGGTACATGGATGTGTGTGTGTGCCAGCCTCCCAGGGGAAGAGATTCTTGTCCTTGCTTGCATGGTTCAGACTATCAGTACAGGGGCAGAGAAAATACACCTGGCTGGTAGACTTTATTCATGAATTTACTTTATATCCATTCATTCAGATCTTTTTGGAGCACTTACTATATGCCAAGCACTATGCTTGACTTGACACCACCAAACGAAAGCAGCGATCCTTTTTTCTTTCTTAAGATTCATTCTGCCATTTTCCTTCTTAAGATTCATTTTGCCATTTTCTTTCTTAAGATTCATTTTGCCATGTAAAGTCATGGTTTTGAGGGTGAGAAGTGAGCTTACATTGATGTTTCCCAAAATGTATTCCAGGATTTTGTTGATGTTCTACCAAAAGAATAAAAAAATGTTTTCTGTGGCCAAACACATTTGGCAAACGCTGCATTAAACAGAGTTAAAAGTTTTAGAAATTTTCAGGGCTTCTCAGAGCCTTTAAAATGCTAATGTGGGACTCTCAGAGATGTTAATAGTTTCTGGTTTCCAAACTTATTCGATCACTAGTCATGGAATCCTCTTGTCTGGGTAGTGTGGGTTTCTAGGCTTTTAAGGGGCTACTATCATTATCTGTTCATTCATTCATTCACTTATTCATCTCAGACATGTTTATTCAGCACCTACTGTGTGTCAGGCTGTTCAAGGTGCTGAAGCCACAACAGTGAACAGGTGAGTTTATTCTAGTGGGGGTGAGGTGCCATCTACAAGTACACAGGTCAGTAACATAATTTCTGGGAAACAGCAGATCCTGGGATAGGCAGGGCAGGGAGGGGTGGAGGAGGCTGTCCAGACAGGGCCATCTGGGAAGTGACACTTGAGCCCAGGGTGATGGGGGGGCATGAGGGGACCTGGGGGCTGGAAGCCTTTGTGTTTGGTACTTTGAAGGGGTTGGGGCATGTGGGAGATGGGGGTCCTTCCCTGGGTCTCTTGATTGCATGTTGGGAGGACCCACCACTGGCCCAGCCTTCTTTGTTTTTCATGGCAGAGTCCAGGCCTCAGAGATAGGCTTCCCTGGGTGGCCAGTCGGTTTGATGGGGCAAAGGAGGCTTCTGGATCCCAGTCTTGAGCTAGGACCTTCAGTGTCACTCTCCCCCGTCCCTCCCCAAACCATGTAGTCCTATCTCACTGTTAGCTTGTGCAAGTCAGCATGGAGGGCCCAGGGATGGTCCCTCTCTGGGCAGCCGGCTGAGCAGGCTGTGAGCACCGCGCGGCAGAGCCCCTGCCTGTGTTGGTCACTGTCACGTCCCCAGTGCCTGGCACTGGACCCACATTCCGCACCCCCCCCCCCCGCATCTGACAGATGGGAAAATGAGGCCAGGAGACTCCCACAACCCATTCCCTCAGAGGCCCAGCCCAGAATCCAACCCTTTTCGAAGCCAGGGCTGTGGCCCGAGGCTAGTGGGATGGGGGAGAGCAGAGATTTCCTGGAGCAGAGGTGGGATTTGGGGGCCCCTAGGGCCCTCCTGGGGTCAGTCTGCAGAGCTGCCGCGGGTGATCTGGGTCCCGGGAGCCGGGATGGGGAAGGGCAAGGGGAAGCGGTGGGGGAGGGAGAGGAGGTCCGGGCCGAGGTGGGTGGAGGGGGAGGAGATGGGGCGGGGCCTGGGGGCGGAGCCTGGGGCGGGGCCGGCGGGCCGAGCCTGGCGCTTGGGAACGCGGCCCCTCCCGGCCCGGCTCTGTCTCCCACCCCCCCGCGGGAGCGGCCCCGGGACCCCTTTGAGGCGGCCGTCCTGGGAACGCGTCGGGCCGGCCCCCGCCCGGGAGGGCTCCATGGCTGCGGCGCAATAACTCAGGCCCAGGTTTGGGCACAAAGCGGCCGCGGCGGGGGACCGGCTGGGAAGGCGCGGGCTGCGGCGCTCGCTCGCGCTGCCCGGAGGGGGGTCCCGGCTTGTTCTGCACCGCGGGCCGCCCCCGCCCCTCCGAGTCTGGGGCCGGCCGGGCCCAGCCGGCGCCCCCAGGACTCCTGAGTCCCAGGCCTGGGGGGGGGCGGCGGGCGGGCGGCGGCGGCGCCTAGCCCACAGCTGGCGGCCGGCCCGTGGGTGGGCTGCTGGGCTCCGCTGGCCAGATGTGCCCCCGGGGGGCCCTCTGGGGACTGGCGCACTGATTGGCCCTCAGCTCTGGGGCGGGGCCCGCGGAGGGCAGTTGACCGTTTGGGCCATCCCTCAGTGCATAATAATAAAAAAAATAAGTGTCATTGATGGCTTTTGAGCACTTCACACTCGTTTAATTCATTTGCGCGCCCCAGCAGCCCTCTGAGGTAGGTACTGTGATTATCCCGTTTCACAGAGGAGGAAATTGAGGCACAGGGGGGGCAAATTAAATGGCCCAATGTCCCGCAGCTAGGACTAGACAGGGTTGGAACGCAGGTCCGCCGGCGACACGGCGCCCAGGCGCACGTGTAAGGGGTATAGGGGCGCCGGAGTGCAATTTCGAGTGCACTTATGTTTAAAAAATTACAGACAGAAGATTGGCAAACGGATGTGAGTAATGATTCTTGTGTTTTTTGCCACTTAAAATTCGCTCATTCACTGACTAGCTGGGTCCTTTCTGACTGCATTCCTTTCTGATTCTGTGCTAGGTCTTACGCTGTGGCTGGGTGTGCAGTGGTGGGTGAAAGGAGCTGAGTCCCTGCCTTCAGGGAGCTTACAGTTTAGTTGGGGGCAGGGGGAGTGAGAATGACAATAAAGTGGGAAGATAGACACCATTAGGTCATTTTTCATGGCGAGACTGCTATGGCTTGTCAGCCTTGGGCAGTGTTGTCCTTGGAGGGGGCATTTCAGAGGTGGCCAAGTGTTAGCTGGCCTGGAGGATGAGAGGGAACTGCAGAGGGAGGGGGCTGGTGCCCTTTGGCTCTGAACTCATGCCCAGGGATGCCAGCCCCTTGCCTTGGGCTCGGCCCTGTGCGGGGAGGAGGGAGAAGGAAAGGCCATGCTCCCAGTCCATGAGGACCTGCGGGGACAGAATCAGGGGGAATTTAGCGGATGTGTGCCTGGAGGGGTGGGGACAAGTGCAGTGGGCTTTTCTGGAAGAAGGAGGCAGGAGAGGGTAGTGAAGGAGGTTGTTGGGCTTGGGGTGGCCTGCTGGTCCCTTCTAGAAGAATCCCCAGGATGGGCCCCCATAACTGGAGCATAAATACTCCCAATGTTTGCATGACCTCTGAGCGTCACATGGTTCCAGAGGTTCTCACAGGCACCTCCAAGTACCCAGGCAGTAGGTTGGAGGGGATCCTTCCTCATTTCCCAGGTGAGAAAGGGAGGTCCAGACTCATAGCCTTGCTCTGACTCACACAGCCCGTGTCCAGCTGTCTGCCAAGCTGCTCATTTCCAAGGTCACAGGGGGCCTAACCCCCAGGCCCTGGCTCACCAGAGCCTGGGGCCCACTCTGCACCCTGTTAGGGTTAGAGGTGGAAGGGAATGCGGACATCAATTACTGTCACCTAAGTGTCCCAAGCTGCCTCCGTTCCCAGCACCTCCAGCCAGGACCGTGAGAACACGGTTGTCTGTACGGCCCGCTCCATCCACAGTTCAGTCTGAACTGGGCGTCTGAATGGCCTTTATTCTGAATTCTCTGTCTTCATTGCCACAACCCACCCATTGCGTGGGCTCTCCGGGGCCGTGCGAGGCCTGTCATGAGTTCTGAGTTTGAGCATAGTTCCTCATTCAGACATATGGGATGGGGCTGGGCCTGTCCACCGCAGACGTCTCTGTGCATCGTGTCTTGCCTTCGTTTTGTTAGGATAGTTCCAAGTTTGCTTTTCTCTCTGGAGACGGTGTGGCTTGGGCCCCAGAGGCAGTGAGAAGGGATAAGGGCATGCATTGATAATTTTTATTGAGCTGTGTGCCCTGTGCATGCTGAATGCTTTCTACACAATTTCTCAGGAATCCCCTCAACAGCCCTCTGAAATCGGTACCATTATGGTTGCCATCCTGCAGGTGAAAACTCTGAGTGTCAACCTGAGATCCAAAGTCACATGTCACAGCTGGGCTGCCTGACACCATGGTGCCTGCCTGAGTCACTCCCTGGGCCACCTTCTCCATTCCTGGTGAATGAGCAGGCCTCCCTTCCCCCAGGAGCCCACGCTGGGCTGGGAAACAGACCCATAAACAGTTATGAACTCTGAGGCTGGTAACACCATGTTCCCCCTGAGGACCCAACTGGTGGCCAAGTTCACACCCCCTTACCCTCCCCCCTTCCTGCCTGCCTGGGCCTGCTCCTAAAGTTCACTTGGGGAAGAAGCAGCTTGGACAGGTGGGGGGTGGGAGGGTGAGGGACATTTGGGGTGGGCAGGGGACAGGACTGTACTTCCCTGTTTCTTGGGAACTGCACACCCAGCCAGGCCCACGCCCCTGTTCTGCTAGGTTGGAAGGGGAGGTGCTTGCTTGCTGCATTTAGGTGGGGAGTCCTCCCTTCTACTGTGCCCCTACCCCTAGCCAGGCCCCAAGAGTCCAGCTGGCTCAGCCCAGGAATCTTGGATGTGCTGGTTGGGGGTGGGTGGCCTTGCTGAGGGACTCAAAGATTTAAAGGGCCCTATCCTCTGGGCCTCTCTGTTTCCACTCACACGGCCCTTTGGGCCCAAGGCCTGGCCTCTGAGCCTGCAGCTTCATCCCCCTCAACATTTTCCCCTGAGCTTGAGTTTGAACCCAGGGGTGCATACCTCTCCTGGGGCAGGTTTCCAGGCTGCCCCTTACCCGGTGCCCATCCTGGCTGAGAGGCCTGGGAGCAGCAGCTCCTCCCGCCCCCCCTTCAGATCCCTCTCCCTGGGCACCGACCCTCTGCATTCCCTGCCCTCCACCCCCTCCTGCGCCCGCTTCCTGGAACCCAGGGACCCTGGAGGTTTCTGGACCATATCGAGTTGCCTGGGTGGTGGTTTCCTTTTTTTTTTTTGGGCCATGCAGGGTGGGGGAGCTGGGAGAGAAGGGAGAGAAGCCGATAATTGGGCCAGGGCCAGCCAGGGGTGGAGGCTGACTGCCAGTCCACGTCTCCATGGGCTGAACTGTGGCCCCCAGCCCCTACCCTTGAGGGGTCTGGGGCCTGGCTTTCCCCTCCTGGCAGGGGAACAGCCCTGTTTGGCATTTCCTGCCTCTTTTCCTTTCATTTCACACCAGGTTCCCCAAGGACACCCCTAGGGGGACATGGGGCTCACTCTCTTCTCCCTGGTGACCGGGGTCTGACTTGGCCTGGCATTGCCACAGTTCTGCTGAGCTTGGGGCCAGGATGGGCTCAGCTAGATGGCTTCTCCCCACCGTCCTCGGACCACACCTCCTGGCTTGAGCCCACCTCCAGTTCTGAGCCAGAGGGCCAAAGCTGACTGAGAGTTCCTCACAGACCCTTGGTGGGGTGGGGGAGGGCTCTTGGGTGTGTGGCTCTGGAAGAGGCTGAGGTGTTGGGGGAAATGGAGCCCTCAAGGCCAGGGGTGGGAGAAAGAGAAGGACCGACCCTCTAGGGGCCGGAGCCAGGGCGAAGGTCCCCCTACAGTTGATTCTGAGGTGATTTTGAGAACCCCCAAGTCCACGGCAGCCTCTGCACTTCTCTGCCCTGGCCCCCCAAGGCCCACTGCACACATGGTTTTGCTTTCCCGTGCATCCTCCCCCGGTCCCCTCCCTCTGGGTGCCTTCTGAGCTCCTCGGGCCCCTCCCCCAGGCCTCCTGGGCCCCCTCCTTCCTCCTTGACCCACTTTAGTCCCCTGTTGCTGGGGGAGGGGAGTGCGCAGCCAGCGGCTCTGGTCCTGGCTGCCTCCCCCAGCATCCCTTGGGGCGGGCTCTGGATGGAGCCAGCAGGCTGAGCCGGCCCGGCCCCAGGGACTGGCACACGGCGTGCTCCGAGTGGCAGCCTCCCTGCCCCCTCCATGGACAGACCGTTCTGGACAGCTGCCCCTGCCTGGGCCCCTGGGAGGCCCTACCAGGGCCAGGCTCTGGTTTCCCCCAGCCCCAGGGAGCTTCGGCTCCAGAGGTCCCTCCTACCACCGCTGCCTCCAGCCTCCTTGCCGAGTGCTCTTCCCAGAGGGGCCTCTGCAAAGCCAAGCCCTAGCCTCCACCCATTCTTCCCCTAAATCTGCTGGAGGGCCTGGAGCTGGGGTCCAGTTCTGAGCCTGTGGTTAAATCTGGGTGGCTGAGGGAAACTTGGCAGCCCTCTCTGGGCACTGAGGGGTTTGGGCCTGACACCTGCCCTTTATTGAGCACTTACTAAGTTTCTGGGACTCGGCTAAGCATGTTACGTGTATGATCTCACTGTATTACACAACAGCGTGGTGAGGCATGCTTCCCTAATCCCGATTTGAGAGAGAAGGCAACTGAGGCACAGAAAGGGAAAGTAACTTGTTTGAAGTCACACGGGCTCCACGTGGTGGAACCACAGGGCTTGGAGCCCAAGCAAGCCCGATGACATGAGTTTTTTCTTTGCTCTAACATTCTAGAATCCCTCCTGACACTGGGGCTGTTTACTGCTCTGGGGTTCCTGCATGGCCCTCTCAGGACTTGAGCTCCTCCCCCCAGGGATCCCGCCTGAGTCCCAGTCACTCTGCCCTGCTCTGGTGTTGCCTGGGTCCCCGAGCCTGCCCCCTGCCCTGCAGCAGGCTTCGGGAAGTCAAGGCCCTATCCTGAGCCCTAGTCCTGTGGTCCAGGGCCTGGCCACAGGCGTGAGCACCGCTCCCAGTACAGGATGTGTCCTGGCTTCCAGTGCTGTCGCCTGTAGGAGCCACAGGTCAGTGGGGACGGTCTGTGCACCCTCCTGGCCAGCCCTGCTGAACCGCACATTCTCTCCCTCCTCCCTTCCCACAACCCCGCCAAAAGACAACTGTAAAAAATGGGGTGGGTAGACCCTGAGGGGGCTGTTCGAATTTGGGAGCCTCATCTCTGCCTCATTCTCTGGCTTTTCCTCCTCTGGGTCTCGACATCTGCCCGTCCCCTGGGAACCTTTTCATTTCACCATCATTGTTTTGCCGAATAAAGGAGGGGCGGGAGGTGGCGGGGCGGGGGGGGGTGGCTCAGGGAGCCAAGTCAGAGCATCTTTTCTTATTTGCTTAATTTCCTCACTCAAAAGTATCTTGTGATTAAACATTTTCTTAGCTGCTTGGTCAGGGCCCGGCCGAATTTCTTTTCATAAACACTGGCAAGTGAATTTAACTGCCCTGTTTGTATTAGCCGGAGGTTTCATTTGCATAGCGATTGTTCTTATGAAACAAAATAATCACTTGCAGTTTTGAAACTGTGAATACCAGGGTCTGGAGCCGGGGGCGCATGCGCAGGCCTTTCCTCCCCCGCACGGAAATCCATCCTGGTCGGGGAGGAAACTCAGCCTCCACGAAGAGCCAAGTGCTGAGGGTTTTCTCGGTGGAGAGGTGTTTCCCGAGTCCTGGGCCGTGGGTATTGCCTGCTGGGCGGAGCTTATGGAGGCAGAGAAACCCTCCTACGCATGTGAACCCCATTGCAATCAGGGGCTGGCAAGGGGGTCCTAGGGAAGTGGGTGGAGGTGGGGGGTGGGCCTCGGTGAGCGGGAGGAAAGCTGCAGACCTGAGCATCTACCCCTTTTTGTTGCTTTTCCATCCTTTTGGATTAAGGTTGCAAACTGGTGGCCTGAGGCCCAGTGTTTCCCAGAGATATGTTTTGATTGGGTTGTGCTGTGCTTAAAAGAAACAAACCAACATTTAAAATTCTGGAGATTTCACAGAAAAATTCATCCAGATTTCTTGCTTATCTCTCTTAACAAATGGGCAGATCTGGGATTGCGAGGCCCATGGTCTTGCCTGGCAGCAATCCTGGTGGTGGGGGTGGAGGCCGCTCCTGCGGGTGGGGTATGTTCATCCCAGTTCCCTGTGCAAAGGTCGCTCATGGATGTGCCTGCCTGGCCCTGGGGGGGATCTGGGATCCTGGTTTCAGTGGGTCCACTCAGCTGGTATCCTGCAGGCTTGAGGCTCAGTGATTGGCCGGGAAGCTCTCTGGGTGCCCTGCTCTGCTCTGTTAGGAGATGTAGGCTCCGGCCTTGCCTATTTGAGGAGCTTCCCCTGGGCCCAATGGCTCTGCCCCAAGGGGCCGCGGGTTCCAGGCCTCCTGATGTCCATGTTGGCCAAGGGCAGGGATCTGGAAAAGGAGTCATTTTGGGAGGTCACACCCTTATTCCCAGGAGCTTAGCTTTGCTCAGAACATTCCTGGCCTCCTCCTTAGCAGCTCCCTTTAGAGCCTACTGCCCCCAGAAGACAGGCGTTTCATGATCTCAGACTGTTTTTTAGACGCAAGTGGCGTCGCCCGGCTTGGTCAGCAGGCTTGGCCGGAATGACTTGGAAGCCGATTCTGACACATTTAAAATCTTGTGTTGGGTGGGTCCAGAAGGTTACCTGCCCAGTAAGGCAATGGCTGGGCAAAAGATCCTGGCTGGATCCGGGTCTGCCCCACACCGTAGTCAACCTGACCTTGGCAGCCAGGGCCCTCAGATAATTGATGGCTTTTCTGGAGCCTCCACTTTGTAGGAGGAAAAGGCAGAAGCAACAAAGCAAGTGGGTGAAACTGGTTAATGCTTGCAGCTTGTTCTCTCTGCACAGCTCTGCCCCCGGGCCTGGGTGTCTTGGACATCCCTTAGGAAAGTAGCTTCCATAGATCCTGCTGTATCTCCAGGCCTTCATCATGGACAGCCCTGGGTGGAAACCACGCGTGGGGCTCAGTGCCTTTTGTATAGTGGTTTCTTGTTATCCTCACAACACCTCTGAGTGGGAGTTACATTATCCCCATTTTACAGTTGAGGAACCCGAGGCTCTGAGGCCCCAGATCACACAGCAGGTGAATGGAAGAGTGGGAATTTGAACTCAGGCCTCTTGGCTCTGGTGCCTGTCCTCCTCACTGTGACTTTATTTGCTTTTAGTTTCTCCAACTATAGAATAGGAAAACGTCCCCACCTCCTAGGGATATTACAGAGATAAAATGAGCAAAGAAAGAGTTCATTGTGACCTCTGACCTCTGACCTCTATTTATTAGAGCAAGAATGTGGACTCAGGCATTTTGAGGTTTCTTTAGCTCCTTATTACTGGATGGTGTCATTAAAAGTAACTTTTTCTCCCTTTCTCTCCCTCCTCTAATCTTTATGATCTGTATTTTGACCCTTTGATTGCTCAGGACTGGATTTCCCCCAGGATCCTGAGGTTGTGAAATCCCCCTGGGGAGAGGATTGCATCTGTGACTGGTTGGGACCTCTCTTGGCAGGGAGTGGCACAGAGAAACTTAAAGGTTCTGGAAAGAGGAAGAGCAAGCAGCCAGGCCAGACATTCAGTTTTGTTTGATAGAACTGGCTGGCTGACAAGGGATTGTTTCAGTTGGGGATGCTTTGGGCTACAAGACCAAGGTTCAGTCCACGTTCACATATATCATCCTATAGGAAGAGAAGTCTGGAGGGCGCGTGGTTATAGAGGATTTTAGCAGAGCAGTCAGCACTGGTGCCTTCCATCTTTATGCTCTGTTCTGCTCAACACGTTGGCTCTTGACCTCATATTTGTCTCCTCATGGTGAAGAAATGGCTGTTGTGGTGCCGGACATCACCCTCTCCCCCCAACTCCTTGCCATGTCTTTGTCCAAAGACCAGGAGAGAGAAGCTCCCTTACACAGGCCTGTCTTTAGGGGAAGTATAGCTTCCTTAAATGGCTCCGCAGTCCTCTTGTGTGTCTTTGGTGAGAGTGGCATCCCCGTGTACATCCTAGGCCAGGTATGGAGCATCACTCCTGGGGCTCTAGAGAACCCCAGCTTTCCTTGCAATTAGTGGCCTCTGCGGCTATCTGAACACATTTGAGGTGGGTGAGCAAGAAAGAATGGGTGGAAAGCCTGCTGGGGAGTTATCCAGCGCTGTGTGGGGACAGGCAGCTTTAGGGGGCTGGTAGCTGTGTCTCTTTCTAGGCAAGATTCTGGAACACCTCCCTCATTTCGTATAGCCGCTTCCCACATCCTAATCTTTCCAGTCCCTGTTTTCCTCACTTCATGTCCTAGGACTACCCCGTTTCTTTGCACATCTGTACCTCTGACTTAAATCGTCCTCCCCCTTTCCTGCCGGGGCTGGCTCCTTGCATCTTTCTGGACTCAGGTCCAGCGTTACCTTTCCTGACTGCCTTTCCCTTAAAGTGCGCCCACCGCTGCTCGTCTTTCTTTCTTTATGTCACATTAGTTCTTCTTGGGGGGGATTTATGCATTTGCTCACTTACAGTCTCCCTTCTGCCCTGCTTCTCAGCTCTCTGTGGACAGGGACTGGGCTTGACTTGTCCACTCCTGTGTTCCTAGGCTCCAGGAGAAAGGCTGGAGGGCGGGAGGGGGGCGTGTTCAAGAAGTACATGGCGTGGGCGCCTGGGTGGCTCAGTTGGTTGGGCGACTGCCTTCGGCTCGGGTCATGATCCCAGGGTCCTGGGCTCGAGTCCCGCATCGGGCTCCCTGCTCTGCGGGGAGCCTGCTTCTCCCTCTCCCACTCCCCCTGCTTGTGTTCCCTCTCTCGCTGTGTCTCTCTCTGTCAAATAAATAAATAAAAATCTTTAAAAAAAAAAAAAAAGAAGTACATGGCGTGCAGTGGGCATTTAGTGACTGTGTGCTGAGTGAAGGGCCTGCTACTACCCTTCTGAATTCCTTGTCTCTCTCCTCTAACTCCTCGGTTTCTGTCTGCTTCTCCCCTAGAGATCCAGATCCCTTTTTGTGTTCTTTGCTCTTGGAGGTAGAGGAGAGACTAGACCTCTCCATGAGCCGATGGACCAATTTTCTCTTTACAGCGACCAGATTGCTGGCAGTGGCTTCCCCAAGGGCTGATTCTGAGGAAGGACCCACTCCTGGAGGTGGGCATGCAGTGAGGGGCCTGCAGGGGGTGAGCTGAGGATGGGAGCCAGGGGCCCCTCTGTCTGGCTGAAGCCAGTGGGCAGCAGCGATGCCCACCTGGGCGTCGGGATCTGACCCTCGCCCACCCTTTGCCCCGAGGACAGCCTTGTCTGCTGCTGGAGACTCCCTCGGCCCAGGGGGCAGCGGGGTCAGCCCACGTCAGGTCGGTTGAGCCCATCCCACTCCTGGGAAACCCGAGTTCTCAGTCTTGCGGATGCCAAATCCTCAGTCTGGAGTGGGAGCCAGCTGGTCATTCTAGACAACAAGAAGGTGGAGAGAGTTGGCTGTGGCTCTTTTAAAGACGAGGGATCGGAATAATTTTGAAGAAATCCTTGAATGGAGTTGTCAGACTGACCATTCGCAGGGGTCAGACGAAGCGGACTCTGGGACCCCCCCCCCTCGACACCCGAGTGGATGCTGCTACATCGTCAGCGTGGGCGTGGGGAAGGGGGAGGAAGGGGGACAGCCCCGTCCAGGTTGGGCAACATCGAGGGAGAGTGGGGTCCCAGAGGGGGTGGGGGATTCAGCTGGAAGGTGGGTGGAGCCAGACTGAGGCCAGCCTGCCACACACAGGCTGCCAGAAACATCGCTCCCTTCTGAAGGCTGAGGCCTCTCTCTCGGAGGGGGAGAAAGAACCTCCCTGGGGCTCCCTTCTTCTTCTCCGTGGCTGGTTGTGCAGCAAATTGTGGCCCTGCGCTCTGTGCGCAGGCGGGACCGCGGTGTGTGGACGCGGGTTCTGCTCGGCGCGCACCCCGGGGGCCCTTTGGGGGGTGCGTAGGCTGCAGTATGAGCCTAATGAGCAAAGTGATAGGTGGTGGGGCTGTGGGTTCCCCACCAGGGCTCAGTCTCCCCAAGGCCCCCAAAGTGGAGCCATTGAAGCTGGTTGAGGCTTTCCCAGCTCCTGCTGTTGTGGCTTTCAGTGTTCTTGCTTATGTTGCTTTTTCTCTTGCAGTGGGAAGTGTCGGTGTGAGTAATTATATATATTTTCCCAAACTTGAACTATGCTTCATTTAAACTTCTATAAACATGTCTGTATAATTCTAATTAACTGCTTGCATAAAGCCATCAGAAAGTTACATGGGGAACGCTCATTTGCCAGACTGTTGCCTAAAAGCCAAGGAAAATATTATGTTCTTCCAACACATGGACTATTCATGTAGACGGCTCCCAAGATAAACAGGAGATACTGAGGACAAGTGAGATTTTAAGCAGCGATGGCCGAGCCTCTTGTAAGGGGCACTCACCAGAACGTTGGCAGGCTGGGTGGCTTGATTGAGTGATAAATGCTCTTCAAAGAAAAATGCCCCGGACTTGGAATGCGGGGTCAGGGACCCTGGAGATGGGCCATCTCGTGGTGCTCTTGTTAATGTCCATGGGCAGGAGGCCACTCGGAATTAGTGAAAAGTCTGAATTAGAAAAGAGTCAACGTATTTCTGTCAAGTCCTATCAGCACTTTGTACTGGGGTTACTAGAAAGCGTGGACAGAGGAGAGTCTTGGGGCCGCTTTATTAAGTGGGTAAGAATGATTTAAAGCTAACTTTCCTTCCTTCAGTCAGTTAACCTGTGTGTGGTGCTGGTGGTCAGGGCCGGGCGGCCAGGATGAAGGAGGGGAGGTGTGGGGGCTGGGCTGGGAAGGTGCACTTTCAGGTTGGGTCAGGGAAGGACTCACCGAGGAAGGTGACTGGGAGTGCAGACGTGAAGGGGGTGATGTGACTCTCCAGGATTAGAACAGCATGTGCGGGGCGCCTGGGTGGCTCAGTCGTTAAGCGCCTGCCTTCGGCTCAGGTCATGTTCCCAGGGTCCTGGGATCGAGCCCCGCATCGGGCTCCCTGCTCGGCGGGAAGCCTGCTTCTCTCTCTCCCACTCCCCCTGCTTGTGTTCCCTCTCTAGCTGTCTCTCTCTCTGTCAAATAAATAATAAAATAAAATCTTAAAAAAAAAAAAAAAAGAACAGCATGTGCAAAGGCCTGGAGCAGCAGACCGCAGGGGTGGGGGGAGGGGATGTCTGAGGAAGGTGATGGGGGGTGGAGGTGAGCGATGACACCAGAGAGCTGGTTGGCAGTCAGAGGAGTGTAATCAGCCCTTTCATTTTATGCAAGAAGAGGCTTCTGAGCTGCCTGGCGGTTCTCTTTTTTATTACATTTACTTCACAGAATGAAAACGTCTTGAACATTTTGCGATGATCGCTCAAGTGCCGAAGATGAGAAAAATACACAAAAATATAGAGAAGAAAATAAAAAAACCCCCAATGTCCCCGCTGAGGAGGACCGCTGCCGTATTTGGGGGACTCTCCCTTCAGGCACCCTCATTTACCCTGCGCTCCCTATCCCACTGGCCTTTTTGAAGGGCTCCGAGAAACGTTCAGTCCAGCCCCTGCTGCTTGGGTAGCACAGGTGACTCGTTTGGGATTGAAGATTAAGGTGGTTTTTGTCGTGCCCTTCAAAAACTTGACATTGGAGTGCTGGTAGTTTTGGAAAGATGTTGACAGCTGAAAAACCTGTTGAAATGGGAGCCACTGGAGGGCTGACGGTTTTGGGCAGATGACACTCGGTGCTACGGGCAAGCGTGGATCCTTACTGAGTCCCAGACGCTGGGCGGAAGTAGTCTGCATTCAGTTCTCTCACTTTCCCCATGTTTTTCCTCCTCCTCTTTCTTGTTTTTTTTAGAGAGAGAGAGAGAGAGAGCAGGTGGGGGTGGTGTGGGCAGGCACAGAGAGAATCTTAAGCAGGCTCCATGCCCACCATGGAGCCTGACACAGGGCTCCATCTCACGACCCTGAGATCAGGACCTGGGCCGAAATCAAGAGTCTTGACACTTTTTTTTTTTTAAGGTTTTATTTATTTGAGAGAGAGCACAAGCAGGGGGAGGGGCAGAGGGAGAAGCACGCTGGGAGCCTGACGACATGGGGCTCGATCCCAGGACCCTGGGATCATGACCTGAGACAAAGGCAGACGCTTAACCGACTGAGCCACGCAGGCGTCCCAGGAGTCCGACCCTTAACCGACTGAGCCATCCAGGCGCCCCTCCCCCCCCGGTCCATTTTTTATTTTTATATTTTTTAAAGATTTTATTTATTTTTCAACAGAGAGAGAGAGACAGCGAGAGAGGGAACACAAGCAGGGGGAGTGGGAGAGGGAGAAGCAGGCTTCCCCGCGGAGCAGGGAGCCCGATGCGGGGCTCGATCCCAGGACTCTGGGATCACGACCTGAGCCGAAGGCAGACGCTTAACGACAGCCACCCAGGCGCCCCAGAAGCTTTTTTTTAAATATTTTATTTATTTATTTATTTGGTAGCAAGCACAAGCAGGGGGGAGGGGCAGAGGGAGATGCAGACTCCACGCTGAGCTGGGAGCCAGTGGGGCTCCATCCCTGGACCCTGGGATCATGACCTGAGCTGAAGGCAGACGCGTAACGACTGAGCCACCCAGGCGCCCAGCGGTCCATTTTTTAATGGTCCTTAAATACACACAAATTTCCTGTCTCAGTCAGTGCAGTGAGGGGACATTAAATACAGCCCTCACCACTGGCCATCTCCAGAACTCTTCTTTTTGTCTTGTCAAACTGAGACTCTGTCCCCAGTCCACACCGACTCCTCATTCCCCCTCCTCCTGGCCCCTGGCAGCCACCATTCTACTTTTGCATCTCTACGCCGTTGGCGCCGTAAGTACCTCATGGGAGTGGGATCATATAGTGTTTGTCTTTCCGTCCCTGGTCACTATCACTTAGCAGCATGTCTTCAAGGCGGACCCATGGTGTAGCTGGTGTCAGAACAGCCGTCCTTTTGCAGGCTGCAGAATTTGCCGTTACACGCACGCATCACGTTTTGCTTATCCCTTCATCTCTTGGTACACACTTGGGGGGGTTCCCATCTCTGGGCTATTTTGGGAATAATGCCACTACGAATATGGGGATACGAATCTCTCTCTAGGACCCTGCTTTTTAAAATAAATTTATTTATTTATTTGTTTGTTTGTTTAAGGACCCTGCTCTCAATTCTTTTGATTTATGCCCAGAGGTGGAATTGCCGGATCACATGGTGATTCTATTTCTAAGGTTTGATTAAGTGCCATGCCATTTTCCACAGGGGCTGCACCATTTTGCAGTCCCACCGACAGCACGCCAGGGTTCCAGTTTCTCCTCATCCTCACCAACACTTGCTCTTTTCCGGTTTTCTTTAAAGAAGCCATCCTAGTGGGTGTGAGGTGATATCTCACTGTGGTTTTGGTTTGTCTTTCCCTAATGATGAGTGATGTTGAACATTATTTCATTTATGTATCGGCCGTGTGTGTATCTTCTCTGAAGCGATCTCTGTTCAAGTCCTTTGCCCATTTTTATTTTTTAATTTAGTTTTATTTTTTAAAGATTTATTTATTTATTTGAGAGAGAGAGAGAGAGCATGTGCCCAAGCAGGGGGAGGGGCAGAGGGAGAGGGAGAGAAGCAGACTCCCCACTGAGCGTAGGGCCCCATGTGGGGCTCGATCCCATGACCCTGAGATCAGGACCTGAGCCCAACTCAAGGGTCGGATGCTTAACCCAGTGAGCCACCCAGGCACCGTCCCCTTTGCCCAGTTTTTAATTGGATGGTTTGTTTTTCTGTTGTTGAGTTGTAGGAGTTCTCGATATATTCTGGATCTGCGGGTTGCACATATTTTCTCCCATTCTGTGTCAGCTTTCTTTTCGTCTCACTCAGCCCAGTGGAGCCAGTACCCTTGTTACCACTGGTGAGAAATCAGGGAGCGATCGGTTTTCCCCAAATCACACAGATAATCCGGGACAGAGCTGATGCTGGGACTCAATATGTTGCAGGAGTTAAGGTTTAAGATGCTGTAGGCGGTCCTCATGGAAGCCCACGTGAAGGCATTTGCTGCATCCTTCTGAAGGTGAACCTGACCCCTTTGCCCCCTCCTTCAACGGCTTGTTGGCTGCTGTTCTTCCCTGGGCTGTTCCGGGGTGTCTGTCTCTCTGCTGATGTGCTCTCAGGAGAGGCATCTTGGGAGGTTCTCTGCTGGTCCTCTGCGCTGGGTGGAGCAGGGGTGGATGCTCTATGCGCATCGGGCCGGGCCCAGTCCCTGGCCTGTGGGAGCCCTTTTCAATATCCAGGAGGTTTTATTATTAGCAAATTCTTCTGAAACCTTCTCAGGCCTCAGAACAGGGACACCTGGAGCCACCTGTGTCTTATAGGGCCTCCCGGGTTAGATCTGGATGTTAGGGTCTGCTTTTAGCTGCTTCATTCATTCAGTCCGTCACTCATTCATAGCGAGGTGTGATTTTTCCAGCAAGGAGATTCCCCTGGTCTCAAGTTTCCGGAGGCACCCGGTACAATCTAGACTCCAATTAGCTTAATTGCTTCGTATTAGACTTCTTAGAAAAGATTTTTTTTTTTTTTTTTTTTCCGGCTGATGGTTGTGGTTCCAGGAATGTCTACCCCCACCGTCTTCCTTCCTGCTTCTTCCTGTTTCTTTCAACTTTTTTTCTCCAGGACTGGCCTACACCTCAGCCCTGTTATTCCCGGGGCGATTGCATCAGTTTGTGTTGGAGTGGCCAAAAGCAGGGTGGAGAAAACACCAGGGGGAAAAAAAAAATTACACGTGACATATAAGCTTTATATATCGAACATTTTAATAGAAGTTTTAGATGGATCGCATATAGATGTAGTGGTGTGTGTCTTTTTAAGCAGGAGCTACCTTTTTAGGCTGTGTGTGTCTGTTTCAGGGAAAGCCCTGGACACCGACTCTACCCTGAGTTCTGACCCCGTCCCTCTTCCTTTCGCCATCAACTCCAGATTTTTTAAAAAGTACTTTTCAACAACCGGAGGAAACTGTTACATCCTGATTGACACACAGGATGTCGAAGCAGCATTCTTGCTGTTAAGTGATCAGGATCTCAGCCAAGGGAATATAATGAAATCCACATAAAAATTTATTTACCTAATGAAAATCCTGGAGTAATGCATAAGTGGTTCTCTGATAATAAAATGCAAATCTCAAACTATAACCAGGAGGACAATAATCTTCATTAAACGTATTGTCTAGAGGAAGCCCATGACATCCACTTAACAGTGATTTGATTTGTTTAGTAATTTCCACGTAATATTTAAACTTTATTTCGAGCCTTAAAAACCCGCCCACGAGCTTCTTTCCCTTCTGGGAGAAGGGCAGCTGCTAGTGGGTGAGGGTGCCAGGCTGGTGGATTCTCAGGCCTGTGCCACGGGGCCCCCTAGAACAGGGTCCTTTTCAAGGCAGCTCGGTGTCTGCCGGAGACGCAGGGTCCAGAAAGAGACTGCAAGGGGGCAGGTTTCCCTCTGCTCCGGGGTCCCAGCAAAGCCCCTGTTCTGCAGGAAAATGTAAGATGTGATGCTAGAGAAGCTTGGAGAGGGGAAGTGAGTCTCCCACAGCTTCCAGCCCAGTGCTCCTGCCTCCCCGACATCCCGCTGGGGCTCAGGCCTTCAGTGAGGCTCTGCCATCATTCCAGAGCGCTGTGTTGGCATCTCTGCAAAGTGCTCCCTTGGTCCAGGAGCATCCAGTGGCAAACGCTCTTAGGACTGGAGGGAGTGGATGTTGGAAGCAGGTTGGAAGTGCTTTGGAAGGCTGACCTGGGTTGGAAACCCGGTCTGGTCTGCCACATGTAAGCTAGGTGTGACAGTGGGTGTGGTCCTCACCGCCTGTGCCGCTCAGGATCCTCGTCGGGGAAGGGACTCTAATCTCCACCTCCAGGACTGCTGGGAGGACGCTGGGAAGACACGTGAAGGAGCCTGGGTGGAGTTGGGCTGGGGGTTACGGTGCCTCGTCGTGGGCTTGGAAGCCCCATGATAGGGAAAAATTTGTGTCTGGGGCCTCCTGCCCAGTTTGAAACTGATGACCTGAGCCGTAGACAAGGAAAATGAGCCGTTGGGATTTTTAATGTTTGACAATCACAAAATTCCAAATAAATGGCCGGTTAAGATGCGTGCGCGCGCACGCGCGTGTGTGTGAAGTTTTCCCATCAAACATAATGATATCAATGCTCTTCCCTGACCTACTGTTTTTCCTCCTTCTCTTTTTTTCCCTATCAAGTTACAACTTCTTTTTTTCTCCTTGGAATGTTGCAGAGCATTTGAAAATGTACTCAAATGAAAAGAAGCTAAGAAATGACCAATAATCTCAGCCAAGAATCTCCTTCCAGAGACAGCTCAGGACTGGGGTTGAGAACGCAGGCCTGTTGAGATACCAGCTTCGAGCTTCCGAGCTGTGTGCCCTTGGGGGGCCGCCTCATCCTCTCTGAGCCTCAGTCGCCTTGCCTAGAATGCAGCGTTCATGCCATTTTTCAGTGCGGCAGTGAAGATTAAACAAGATAATGCGTGTAAAGGGCTTCGCAGAGCCCTGGCACTTAGTCAGCGCTTGATAAATGGGAACGGCTTTGTTGCCGTACGAGAAAAGGTTGCCCTGAGCAGAGGCCCCGTGAAATGGAGCGGTCCGGCTGTTAGCCAGGTAGTGTTGCCAGCCGGCGGGCAGGCCAGCCAGCCTTAATGCCTTGAGCTTCCATCCAAGGGCTGGCTCAGGTTACGCCGGGCCCATTAGCGACGCTGGTCAGAGCTCAGAGCCTCTTAAGTTCAAGGTCGGTCACAGGCCTTGTCCCCCACACGGGCCTCTCTGCTTTGCCCAGAGTCATTAGTCACCGGGATAGCCTGATGGGAGAGTGGGGATGACTCAGTTCCCCGCTTCTGAGCCACACCCCAGGGCAAGGCCTTGCTGGTGGAGGGCCTCTCACGCAGGGAGACTGGGGATCCATTCACACATGTGTTAAAGGCAGTCACATCCTGGCTTTACCCCTGATTAGCTGGCAAAGCCGTGTAAGTAAGCAGTCGGAGCCTCAGTTTTCTCCTCTGTTAAATGGGGGTAGCAGTAGTATCTCACCTCTCAAGCTTGCTTTGAGGATGCTGTGCCCTTGAACTTGCTTACTAGCCTGCAGTGGGCAGTGCTGTTACCATCCCCACCCCCATCTCGCCCCCCCAAGAAGGGAGAGCAGGGGGCTGAGGGATGGGGGCAGGGGAAGCAGGGAGATGGAAGTTGCTAGAAGAGCAGTGCATGTTCTGACCCAGCTGGGCGCCGTGGACATGCTTTTGCAGGAGGGAGGATGAGGGAGCAGCGTTCTCTTGGCCGAACGGACTTGTCTTTGGAAACCCCTGCAGGGGTGACTTAGGCAAGCGCACCCACAGTCTTGTGTGCCGGGCGCTGCCCCCCCCGTCCGCCAGGGTTTCTGCCCACGCTCTTGCTGGAGCCGATTTATCAGTGAGCCGGCCAGGGACCGCTGGAAGGCTCCTTCTTTCCCCTTTCCAGCTCCCCCTCACAGGAGGACAGGCGCTGCGGTTTTCTTTAGGAACCATCTCTGGGGGAGAGAGAAAACCATCAGAGGGCATTGGGTGCATCCTCCAGAGCCCTTGTGTGGGTGTCAAAGCAGACTCCCGGTGGCCAGCCTTTGAGCACAGCTTCGAGGCTGCAGAGGGCCCCTGGGCAGTGGGGGGTTGTAATACCCTAAAGCCTGTGGAGCCCAAAAAGGGGCCTGAGTGACAGCCAGACGAGGCCTTCACACACCGGGTGCCAGGGGGAGGGGGAGAGAGAGAGAGAGAGCGCGAGCGAGCACGGCAGGGGCAGAGGGGGGCTGCCAGCCAGGGACAAAGGCAGAGACAGAGAGAAACAAAGGAAGAGAGAAAATCCCCTCCTGGTACAACCTGTGGTTTAAAGAAAAATGCGGTTTGCCACCCCACAATGCTTTAGAGTGAAACTCTCAGGTCATCCAATAAAAAAAACCAAAAACCAAAACAAAAACACAAACACGCAGGACCTTTCAACTTGCGAGCCCAGGTGTGACAACACCCTTATCTGATCCGCTCCTCTGGGCTGGATGCTTTCCCCACCCATGCATGGAATGAGTTTGAAACGGGAAGAATCGGAGGCAATCAGCTGCTGCCAAATTTCAGAGCAAACATTTTTCTTTCTGGATTTAAATAATTGCATTGCATCCCCAGCTCTGGTTCTCCTCTAAAACCAGCCCCAAATGACATTTGGCAGGCTAACGATGGTCTGGTTTTCTCCCCCTCCTCCCTGTGGGGCTTTCTCAGAATATTTTCCTCAACGTCTGGGTAGCTGGCTTTTAAACCAGTTCATTTTTTTTTTTTTTTTGGTTCAGGTCTCAAATTTTATTAAATTTAAATTTTATTCCATTTCAGGCTATAAAATCTCCAAAAGTGGCTTTGAAAGTGAACAGGTTTTGGCATGCTGGAAATAGGTTACCTCCAATGCAAATAAAACAGTCTAGCTTCCGAGGACAACAAGGCTCCAAGGGTTGGGAAAAAGCACAGGGCGGTTAGAGACCGTGGCACAGAAATGGTCAGAGACCAATTTAAAAGCACACATATTTTAAATGAAACGTTCTGTGGACATATGGAACCAATAGTTTTGCCAAAAGCTCAATTCTGGGATCAAGTCTTAAGCGCTAAACTTTAATCTGACTACCCAAGGTGATTTTTTAGCAAATGAAAGCTCCTTTTTGCTTTCTAGTCTAAGGGGAATCTTAATACATTTTTAAATTATTTGGCATTTTGAATTAATTTTCTTAGAATGAAACGAGATTCTTAAATTGGGATCTTGTAGGGAAAAGACAGCCAGGTAATTAGTGAGCTGATCTCCTTTTCTGACACACGGATGGGGCGGGAGGAGAGTTGAACTCCAACCAAGGTGCACACAAAATCTATTTTAGAGCAAAAATTTCAAAGTAAGCAACGCCATCTGTTCTTTAATTATTTCTCCTTATAAAAAAAAAGTCGCTAAATTTATTTGGGTTACTTAGTTGGAAAGAAATGTCTTTAAGACATTCAGAACTGATGCTCTTAAGGCAGATTGTCAGCTCTTCTTTGCTAGGTATCCAAGAACTCAAAATAGTAAAGGCATTTGAGAATTAACTTTCTTTTCCAACGCAAGAAAGTTCATGCTTGCAGGCAGGGCATGGTTACTGGGCACCTGGGGGACAGTCTTCAGCTGCTCCTATTTGGGGACAGGGGCTATGCGATCCAGAGGAGGGCTCATGCTCTATCAGGGGAGTCAGGGGAGCTGATGGGGGTGTGCTCCCCCAGAGTGGGGTTAGGCCACTGGGATCCCTGCCCCTTCCAGAGTCCTCACCATCCATCCATCATCCATCCATCCATCCATCCATCCATCCAACCAGCCAGCCATCCATCCATCCTTCCATGATCCATCCGACAAATATTTATTGAGGGCCTACTGTGAGCTGGGCACAATAGTAGGCCCAGTCCCCATGGTGTATGTAGTCCTGTGGAAGAGATGACAGTCATCAGCTACTCCCACAAAGGAGTCTGTGACGACCTCTTTGGAGTCTAGATTAACACTGTCCAACAGACCTCTTGTTGATAAATGGAATGTTCTCTCTCTGTGCTGTCCGGTATGGTAGCCAGGAGCCACGTGTGGCTACTGAGCCCTTGAGCACTTGAAATGTGGCTAGTGGGACTGAGCAGCTATTATATTATTATTTTTTAAAGATTTTATTTATTTGGGGCGCCTGGGTGGCTCAGTCGTTGGGCGTCTGCCTTCGGCTCGGGTCATGATCCCAGAGTCCTGGGATCGAGCCCCGCATCGGGCTCCCTGCTCAGCGGGGGCCCTGCTTCTCCCTCTCCCACTCCCCCTGCTTGTGTTCCCTCTCTCGCTGTCTCTCTATCAATTAAATAAATAAAATCTTTAAAAAAAAAAAGATTTTATTTATTTGACAGAGATAATGAGAGAGGGAACACAAGCAGGGGGAAGTGGGAGAGGGAGAAGCAGGCTGGAGAGGGAGGGAGAAGCAGACTCCCTGCTGAGCGGAGAGCCCGATGCGGGGCTCGATCCCAGGACCCCGAGATCATGACCTGAGTCCAAGGCAGACACTCAACGACTGAGCCACCCAGGCGCCCCTTGAGCAGTTACTATGGTAAATTGCATTTAATTTTAATTAAAATAGCCCTATGAAGCCTACAGCTATCATGTTGGACAGCACAGGATCAGGATCATCACTGCGGAACTTGTTAGAAATGCAGATTCACGGGCCCCGCCCCAGATGTGCTGCAGCAGAAAGCTCTGTGAGTGGAGCTCAGGAATCTGAGTCTTCACAATGCCTCCCGGTGATTTTATGCAGTTCTGCTATTGAGGGAACGTAGGCCTGGGGTGTGGATATAAGGGGAGGGAACGTAGGCCTGGGGTGTGGATATGTCAAGGAGTAGGGGAATTGGATTTCAAGTGAATAAAAAGTTTCCCAGAAAAAGGGATGATGGACCTGAGACTGAACCATGAGGACCTCGGGCAAGACTGTGGGCCTGGCATGGGGGAGGGTGCTCGTGGTGCTGAAAGCCGTGCCCCGCTCACCACGCCCAGAAGGCTTGGCACGATTGATGAACGTGGGAAAGGCCAGTGTGTGGGAGCACAGAGAAGGGGGTTTGTGACCTGAGGTTACAGAGGTTGGCAGACAGAAGACCTGGTATTCCAGCTGTGTGATCGTGAACTTGTGTCTTAACCTCTCTGGGCCTTGCTACAATGGAGAGAGCGTACTTTGCTCCTCACTTATCTGATGGGTTCCAGAGGCCAGATGGAGTAAAAGTGGATGTACTATACACACCTGAGTAGAAAACAACCATGGGCTAGGTGGGTGGTTTTTAATTTATTTTCTTGTTTTTTTTTAAGATCTTATTTATTTATTTGAGAGAGAGAGCACACGAGCGAGAGAGCACAAGCAGGGGAAGCAGCAGAACGAGAGGGAGAAGCAGACTTCCCACTGAGCAGGGAGCCTGATGTGGGACTTGATCCCTGGACCCAGAGATTATGACCTGAGCCGAAGGCAGACGCTTAACCGACTAAGCCACCCAGGCGCCCCTGTTTTCTTGTGTTCTTTGACTACCCTTTCCCCAGTTCTCCTGTCTCCAGGGCTTTAGCCCAGCCTGTGAATCCCTCCTTGAGCGTGGCTCTACTCAGCTTCCTCTTGTTCAGGCTAAGGGACTGTGGCTCTGGGACCCAAACCCCGGGCTGGGATCAGGGACCCATGTTCCGGTTCCTGCTCTGCCTCCTGGGAAGTCCTCTCCAGCCCTGCATGTCTCTTTATAATAGAGTCTGTAATCTTGCAGGCCTCTTCTAGAGCCCTCTTCCAAAACTCCGGATGGACCAAGAGGGTGGACTTCTACAAGTGCCTTTTAAAATCAGATGTAACCAATTGCCTTTTGGGGAAAGACTTCATCGTAATTTTAGCTGTGTCTTTTCTATTGTCTAGACCTAAGATCAGCATTTTAGGAAAAAATGTCGAGATAAACTCTCCCCTGCCTCCCTTCTGCCCTCCCCTCCCCACTGCCAGGACTCCGTGCACCCCCCGCTCCCAGAACGTCAGGTGGCCAGATCCTCGGCCGAGCCCCAGCTATTTGGCAGCTGAAAGTTTTGTCCCTGGAAGACGCCAGACTTATTTTGAGATCGCAAATGTGGTGGATGCTTCTCTCTGCTGGAAAGACACCAAGTGTCTGCTCTCAGCTGGGGGGTGGCATTTGGGGGGGATGTTAACAGCTTCTTATCTAAAGTAGACATGTGCTTCTCTTCCTTCTCAGAAACTTTTGCAGTCAACTGTGTCCCCCGGTACTTGGGAGAGGGCCTTGAGCATCGTCATTGCTCAGGATAGCTTAGTTACTGCTATTGTGGCTATTTTTATTGTTATTAATTTCTGTTTCTCCAGGACTGAAACGTTGCCCAGGTGTCTCCTCTAGACAAAGACACTAAACAATGATCTCTTTGGAATCATCTTTTTAAAAGAACATTCTAGGAAAGCGCTGTTTGACTCAAAGGAATGAATAGCTAACGGTATAATTTTAGCCACCTGGGTGAGACACTGACTTACAGGGAAAGACCCCTTCCAAGCGCCTCTCATGTCATTTTGACTCAATACCAAGGAACACATTCAGGGCCTCCACCGGAACACTGGAACAGAGGTTGCAAACTGGTTATCTAAGGACCCACATCCAGTGCCAGAATATTTTGTTTTGCTGGCCACTTGGGATTAAAATGTGTTTGGAATTGGAACGTCGCACTTAAAATTTGGAAAGTTTGTGTGTGCACACACACACACACACACACAATCCAGATCTCTAGCTCCTTTTCAAAGTCATCAGAAGATCCGGCTGGCTTGGCGCTTAACTGTACCAGCAGGGATGGGCCGGGGCTGCCCATGGGCACGAGGGCGTGCATGTTGTCGATTGCCACAGCCCCCCTTGTCCTTGTCCCTGCTGTGTCAGGGCGAGCCTTGCTCCCCACTCTGTGTTAGCTGCCTGGGCCCAGAGCTCTCGAGCACCGTCAGTCTTCAGGGGTTCCTTGAACTGTGGCAGAGACGGGTCCTGCTCCAGCCCTGCTTCCTGCTTGCTCTGTGATCTTGCCCCAGTCCCCCCACCGCTCTGTGCCTCTGTTTCCCCGTCTGTCCAGCAGGACATTGGACCGGAGCAGTGTTTTCCCACTGTGCTCAGAGGAGCCAGCCAGGAGGGGGTTGAGAGCTGGGGGGCCCCCACGTACTGCCTTTATGAATGGAGGTTCTGCATTAGACTTCTGGCAAGGTAAGGGAGGTGCTTAACAAAGGCTGGGGGGTCACCTCCTGTTCTGACCCCGAGTCGAGATCTGTCTGTCCAGCTGTTGCCCCAGAGTGGGGGGGGCAGCGATTGAGGGTGTCAGGGCAGGGAAAGCATACTAAGCCTTCGATAATGAATAATTAATAATAATAATGATGGCTACATTCACTGACCAGCATTGTTCTCCCACTAAGGTAGATGCTCTTCTCCCCATTTTGTAGATGGAGGAAGCTGAGGTTCAGAGAGGTTGAATCACTTGCCAAAAGTCACACAGCAGATAAGTGCCAGAGGTCACATAGCTATGGGTCTGGGTTTGTTTCAGTCCAGACGCTGAGACCCTGACAGCGTGCTGCTCCCCTGGGGTCGCTGGGGAGGGGGGCATTCTCATGTACAGGTGTGGGGAGGAGAGTCTCAGGAGGGATGCCTGGCTTGCAGAAGGGAGGCCAGTGCCCTGTAGCCCATCAGGCTGTGAGTTCTTTGTTGTGTTTGTGTGTTTATGTTTTTAAGTAGGCTCCACGCCCAACGTGGGGCTTGAACTCACAACCCTGAGATCAAGAGTCACATCTTCTACCAACTGAGCCAGCCAGGCTCTCCTTTGTGGTTTTTTTTTTTTAAATTATATGTATATATGTACCCGAGAGAGGGAATCCCACCTCTGTCCTTGTTTGCCCTCCAGACCCTCACCTTTGTTGGCAAGGCTAAGTATAACTTACCAAGCCTCACAACACACAACATGCCGGGCTCTTCATCGGCGCTGTGGGCAGCCCCTTGGGAAGGTAGATTGATCACATCCAGGGTACTGGTGGTGCTTGGAAAGGTGGCGAGACAGGCCCGGCCTGAGGTCCCACGGCTGCGGAGGGCCAGGCTGCCACCATGACCCAGGGCCTGCTCCGAGCCAGCTCTCAGCCTCTGGGGGGCATAGCCTCACGTGTGCCCCCGCATTGTTGCTTCCTGAGTTGTCCGGGACTTCCAGGAGGAAGGGGTGGGGGTTCAGTCCTGCTAATGTCCTGGAGTGAGGAGCTGTTTGTTTTCTTCCTTCAGCCTCTTCTGGGGGAGCCCTCGTGAGACCTCCTCCTGACTTTCCAAGGCGTTTCTTTGGGCAGGAGGGGTGTGGACCCGTGGCCCTTGCCTGGGGAGCGCTGGGTCTTTCCCGGGGAGGGGGTTTCTGGGTGTGGGACGATGATGGGACCGTCCATGGGCTCAGCTGCTTCCCTGTCCGTCAGGGCTCAGTGGTTGCTCACGACAGAAATGAACTCTGGACAACTCAGGCCAGAAGGGAGGTTAAGGGGGAGCTGATGGAATGACTAGAAGTGAAACAGGACCCCGAGTACCTGCAGAGATTCGTGCAGCCAGACGGAGCGGCTCTTCTCTGCCATGCCAGAGCCCCCAGCTCCTCTGTCTCCGCGCCGCTGTCCTCCAGGATCAATGTCTGGGAGGATGTGAGCCTCTAGCCTGGCTGGGTCCCAGGGGAGGGTGACGCATTTTTGCCTGACAGTCCATCGAGGTCCGAGTGGGTGAGAAGTGGCTCCCTCGGGCAGAAGCAGGGTGCTGATCTCGGAGGCTGGGGCAGAGGGCACCTGGTGGGCACCACACCTGCCGGACTATCATGCTGCCCTGCTGTCACCTCGGAAGGCTCCAGTAGCCTGGGGGCAGGGCGCGGGGCGGGCTGGGGGGAGGGGAGAAGCAGACCATTGCCCGTCTGGCGGGGTTTGGGCTGCGGGCTCGGATTCACCACATCACGACCTCTAGGGCACCAGGATGGGCAGGGCCTTGGGGGAAACTGACCAGGGGCGGATGTCCCAGCACCGCTTCCCCAGGTGGGGCATGGGTACCCCTGGGGGTGTGGCAGGGGATTTTAAGAACACTTATAAACTTAAAATTAATTGCTAATGGATACATGGGGCACAAAACTCAAAACACCCTCAGCCACCCACTTCCCCTCCCCGGAGGCCGCTGGTGTTGTTGGTTTCTTGTCCCAGAACGATTCCGTGTGTGTGTGTGTGCGCACGCGCGCACACATGGAAAATGTATGTATTTCTCTCCCCTCCTACAATTCCTCTCCTTTTCTTACTCTCCAGCCTGTTCGATGTGATTCCAGAGCAGTTAACGTCGCACCGCTGCTGTGCTTTGTACGTTAGCGTTGTATTCTGGAAGGTTCACGTACCAGCCATGGTGCTCAGCTTGGTGAAGTTCCGTAAACGGGACGCCCCGGCAGAACCAGCATCAGGTCCGAACACAACCCAGCCGGCTTCCTGGAGCCTGCCCCCCGCCCCCCGGGGCCCCTGCCCAAGGGGATCGGCCACCCTTACACCAACACTTGAGGTCTGAATATCTGCGTGTTTATTTTGATGTGTTTTTGAAAAAGTTATAGGCAGCACATCCAAGTTGAGATTTCCCAGGGATTATTGCTCAGGATGAAAACAGTCGTAGGTCCAGGGCTCTTGATCTGGGGAGACGTCAGAGTAGCCTGGGGCGCTCTCTTGTTTTATGACAATGGGACAAGCCTGAGGTTACCCCTAGGGCCACGGGGGGCCTTGTCTTCCCCCTGGTGTGGCCCTCAAGCCCAGGCTCCCCCGTTTCCTACAAGACATTGTTCATCCGGAGTGGACCCCCTTGTAGGACAGGAGGGGAGCCCGAGGGAAATGGCTCGACATTTGCTGGCCGATGTGCTTCATTCTATACCAGGAACATTGGTCCTGCCCCTTCTCTGCCCCTCTCTCTCCTTTCATAGGCTGGTCAGGCTCTAGGTACCTAGATCCCGTGGAACATAACCAGGTGGAGGGGGTACATGGATGCCTGGGAGCAGGGACCCTCTGCCCCAGTGGTTTGGTGTGTGTGGGGTTTAGAGCTGGATAGACCTACGTCTGAATCCCAGCTCTGCCACCCGTTGGCTGTGTGACCGTGGGTGAGTGTCTTAACCTTTCTGAGCATAGGTTTCCTCACTTGTGAAGCGAGGATGGTTAAAAACTCCCCCTCAGGGTTACTGTGAGGATTACGTGAGCCCGCCGTGTGTTGCACACCCAGCCCGGGCCTTGGTGTGCATGCTCAGTGAATGGTCATACTTGTCACAGTTTCAATGATCATGCTGCCTGGGATCTTCTCCCTGTCCCTAGGCCTGGAGCTGCAGGGGAAGTGGGAGAGGAGAGCAGGGACAGAGGCCTGCTTCTCTGCCCCTGTGGCATCCATCCCAAATGAGCAAATGGCTCTCAGCGGGGTACGGGGAACGGAATCTCTCCCTGCCTGGCTGTGGCCGGCCAGCCCCAGGGCAGCTGTCCTGTTCCCAGATCCAGGGTTCCAGGCTGGGTGGCTGAGGCAGGCAGGTTGGGCGGGGGGCCCGGGCAGCTGACAGAGCCTCCCGGGGGCCTAGGAGGCCAGCTGCAGCCTTGGAGTGGAGCAGAGAGCCAAATCATCACTTAACCCATTCTGTTCCTGCAGGGATGGTTGCTCTTCCAGGCCACGAAATGGCTCCCCTTTCCTTTCGGTTGCCTCATTTGCCCTGTGAGTTCCTTGTTAGATGGGGGGTCTCCAGCAGGCAGTGCATGGACCATATCGGGCCTGTGAGAAGTTTATTGGGCCTGTTTAAAAATTGCAGTGATTCATATAAACATTCAGATCTCTGGCCTTCTGGGAAAATCCAGAAGATCTGACCCTGCTGAGCATACTCCAGGCAGCAGCTTGGATTGAGCCAGGGGGTGGGGTCATTTATAACCCGACGGTCTCTCCCCTTCCCTATTCATCTCTGGTGCCCCCGTGGTCATTTGGGATCCTGGCCTAGAGAAGCCCATCAAGGTCAACTCCAGCCTCCCCTCCTAGCTGAGCCTTGAATTTCCTGAGGGTCTCTCCAGCTCTGCTTGACCCCCTCCCATGCCAGCAACCTCACTACCTCCTGAGTGCACCTTCCCATGTAGCCTCTGCTGAGAGAATCCTCTCTGTTCCTTCCTGCAGTCTCCCTGTAGTGACTTCCACTGGTTGCTCTCGGCTTGACCCCTTGGGGCCACAGAGCAAGCTCAGTCCCTCTTCCCCATGACAGCCTTTCAGATGCCTGAAGACAGCCCTGAGCCTGCCCCTCTGGGTTCAACAGTGTCTTTTCCTTTGCTTTCCCTCCTAAGATGTGGTTTCAAGATCCCCCATTACCCTGGTGCCCCTTCTTGGCCACCTCCCCATGGGGCCATGAGCTGGATTTTCCAGTGCTGCCCTGCACATCCTGGGGGCCCTGAGGACACGGGGGTGGGGTGGGGTGGGCTTCTTTTACAAAAGGAAGATATATAATGCGTGGAAAGTGTTCCTTAAGGCCAAATACCTCAAAATACCTACAGCATTTCCAAGTGGGGCATGAGGGGTCAGTTTTATTTTTCTCTGTGTGCCCACCTGTATTTGAATTCCTCCCCCCGCCCCCGGGAGGATTAAAAAAGGTAAAAAAGTGAAGGGCTTGGGATGAATTCACTTTAACCAGATGATAGTGGTGCCTGATGGGGCCCGGCCTTGGAACACTCACTGCCCAGAGCCTCGAGAGAGGACTATGGGGACCAGAGTGGGGGAGGGGGGTCTGTTCCCCGGGGATGGACAGCAGAGGTCAGGTGGGGCCTCCGATGCGGAGGGGGACATTTTAATGTGAATGGAGCCCCCGTATCAGAGGTACTGAGGCAGGAAAGTGTTTGCCTGGGAGGTGGGGGTGCAGATGCATGAGCTGGATGGAGCAGGGTCCTCGGGGGCCCAGGGCCTGGACACAGATGGAGGACTCTGAAGGCTGTTCTGAAGGTGACGCCCTCCACAGCCAGGGTGACGGTAATTGTGATGCAGCAGCGGCTGTCTCTGGAGGCAGAGCTGGGTTACTCTGGCCCCCCAAGCGGGGGCTGTGTCACCTTGGGCAAGTCATTTCCTGTTCTCCAGCTTTGGCTTTCTCCTGCCGGATGGCATAAAGACGCTGCGAGGATTAAAGTAGCTAATGCTCCCCAAATGCTTCGCCTGGTGCCTGGTAGCTGGGGTCGCCCTGATGCTACTCTGCTAGATGTCGTGGTCTTTAATGTGCTTGTGGGTACTTTCGGCCTGTACAGACCTTATCCAGTGCTTATAACTGCGCAGCGACGAGCGCGTACTCTTCTTTCTTCCATTTTACAGATGCGTACGCTCAGGCAGAGGTGCAGGACTTCTGTCTGGGGTTGCTGGACTCCATGCCCGGGCTCCTTCCATGACACGGCCTGCCTCTTAGAAGCTTTGGGGGTGGGATGCTTGCCCTGGGCGTTGTGCCTGGTGCAGATGATTCTCAAGGGCCTCTGGTTTCCAGAGAACACTTTTTAACCTAATGAGGAAGGCTGCAGGGCTTGGCGGGGGGTTCTGTCGGTGGGTTCTGTGGGTGGGTGCCAGGCCCAGGTGGGAACGGACACCTCCTGTCAGGAGCTCAAGCCCCCGGCTGGGGCAGGTGAGTTGGAGTCCGACTGGGAAGGAGCCCGGCCCTGGAGTCCGGGCTGGGCTGGACCCCCACGTGGGATGCGGTAGGCGCTTCACTCCTTGGGCCTCAGCCTTCTCCTCTGTGACACGGACCACGCAGTGTTGCCCATCCTGACCCAGCACCCTGACCCATCAGCAAATGTGTCTGCTTCAGGGCGTGAGAGTGTGCTGAGCTCAGGAAAGCTTCTTGCACACGCCAGCAGCTTTGTGGGTGGAGGGACACACCCTCCTCGTAGTACCTCTGAGGAGTCGATATTCCTATCGTCCCACTTGACTTATGAGAAAATTGAGGCCCAGAGAGAGACACCGCATGGCCCGTCTCACACAGCGGGTTAGTGCCAGTGTTAGTTGGTCTGATGACCAACCCTGTGCTCTGAGCGGTTCGAGTTTCCTGCCTGGGAGATCTTCCAGGCCGAATCCACCGCTGAGCATCCCTGCAGAAGCATGGAGAGGAGTGCAGCCTGAGGCCGGCCGGGCCAGAGAGCTGGGCATGGCGGGGCAGGACCCAAGCTCCCTGCTTTAGAGGCGGCCCCTCGTGGCCGTCTGCCGGGGGGTGAGGAGCCTGTGACCAAGGGGGCGGGATGTGCCCCTACTTCTGGACTAGTCTCCAGGTCCCCGGGACCCCCCCCCCCGCCCACGCGGCCCCAGACCACCCTAGACCTCTGTGGGCCTCTTCAAGTTTGTTTCCCAAGGGTGGACGGAGCTTCCGTGGGCCTCTCCCCAGGGTCGGAGAGGGGCAGGAGTACTGTTTGTAGGGCATAGGGCATGGGCAGGGCCTGGATCTGTGGGGGCCCTCTCGGGGAGGGAAGGAGCGGAGGGTGGGAAAGAAGGGGGGTGGCCTGTGGGCGGGGGTGTTACAGGTGGGCCTGAGTGATGGCTGGTGGCCGCCTGACGGAGGGGTGAGCTCCCGTGTTGGCCCTGCCATGTGGTCCTGGGCGGGCACCCTGGCCCCAGAGCCTTGGTGGGGCTTAGGATCGTGCTACGGGTGCCATGGGGCTAAACAGAGGCACTCGATATAGTCCATAAGAACAGGGAGGCTGAGGGGTTTTTCCTGGCTCTGTAAACCCACCTAGAGCTCCCCACCTTCTCCCCTGGGAGCTTCCCCTTGCCGGAAGAAGGCGTCTGCTCTTTCAGGCGCCGGACGCAGACCTGGGACCACAGCGCCTTTCCCATGGGCTGTCCTTCTCGCCTGTCTTCCTTCGGTCAGCTTCCTGAAGTTCCTGTGCCACCTGCAGTCTCCCTGAGGCCCCTGGGCCTGGTGAGGGAGCCTGTGCGGAGCCCCGGATTACCCCGCACTGCACCAAGCAGCCGCCCCGGGCCCCCCAAGGCCGGCCCCTGCCAGCAGTGGGCCAGATGTGTTTTTTTCGGACGGTGTAGGGGGAGCTTCTTCTGTGTGGGTGTCCTCGCATGATGTGTGGGCTGCTATGTTTTGATCGAAGGGAGCCAAACTGATTTTCCTGGCCCATCCAAAGCGGAAGGTTAAATAAACACAGCGAAGTATTATCACAGAACGCGAGGAAAATGAACTCTGTCCCCACGGGCGGCCCACATCTGGCAAGCGCTGGGCCTCTCAGGGCTCTGGGATGAGACAGATGTGATTGATGGTAGGAAGGGCTTGCTGTACCCCCCACCCAGGGCCATCCCTCCTTCCAGGGCGGTGTGCCATTCCCGGGGCCTGGGGGTGCTGCGGGCGGCTTGTCTTCTTCGGCTGCATCCCTTGCCATCCCCCAGGCCCTTTGGGGCTTTGCCTACAGTGGGGCTCCCCCTTCGGCTTTCGGAGGCTGCTTTTCTCTGTATGGGACAACGGATGGGAACTTTGGGCTGGGAGGAAGTGAGCAGTGTGACGTTCCACATCCCCGAATCCTGCTGTGATTCAGGTGGTCCATAGGCGAATGAGGGTCGTCCCTCCCCCATACTTACATGTTGGTTCTACTATTAGGCAAGTGTTACTTGATATGTTTATTCTAATATCTATTAGAAAAATTGTGAGTAGCACCCTGCATGTGTGATTTCATGTGGAGTGCCCTTTGGAGGCGGGAAGGGAAGGTATTTAAGCAAAGGAGCTGAGGGAAAGAAAAGCATTCCGTAACTCTTAGTGCAGGCTGTGTGTGCTCCTGGCCAGGCTCCCGGGAGGTCCGTGGGGACTGGGTGGCGGAGGGGCCGGTCACCGCTCAGGGTGTCCTGCGTGCCCAGGAAGACTCCCACCGCACCTGCCTTGTCGGTCGTTGTCTCAGGAACATCAGGCCCGTGATGTCAGTGCCGCTCTGGTAAGGCCAGCTGCCAGGTGTCCCCCGAGGGCCCCCACGTGCATTCTAACCACCATGGGTGGGCGATGGGGCGGAGCTGGGGGACATGTCTGTGCCAATGAAATGTCCCCCTCCCAAACTAGACTTATTAAAAGTATTGACTCCTGAAACTGTGAAGTATTTATTATGATTGCCCCTACCCCGGGACATGCATGCGGAATTACCAAATGTTTGGAAATGGTCGTTACAGTTCATTCCTGTGGAAGGCTTGGGGCTTTTGATACGAAGGAGGAGATGGAGAGGTGGTCTGTGCATCCAAAACCAGATGAAAACACTTACACGCACACATGCACACGTACATGCCCATCAGTTTTCAATAAGAGACTCAGTTTCCTCTTTGCGTGTGTTTAAGATAAACCACATGTATAACAAGGTAGTGACATTTATTTACAGTATGTTAGCACAGAGGAGAAGTTGTTAAGGGGTTGTAAAAAAATATTGGTTTCCACTCTATGATGCTTTTTTTTAAACCCAGTTGGAAAAAAGGCAAGAGAGCGGGATTCTGGTTGTGTCCACTCCTTCCTCCATCTTAAACAGTGGACAGATCTGGGTGGGTGCTGTCCCTTTCTCTCCTGACCCCAGGCTGTGTTCCCCGGCCCCCATGGTTCTAGCACCCACCTTCATGTTCCTAGCACTCACTGGGCCGCTTCCGTCCACCCCTTTGTGTGGGACATGGCCATGGTCCCTCTGTGCACGGCAGAGTGTGTCCTTGGCTTTGTCACCTTCCACCAGAGCTGAACAGCTGGTGGCCGAGCACCCAATGTTGCCACCGACGCAGGAAGTGGGAGCCAGACCCTGCCATAAATCCACATTTATATGCTGCACATTGCTGGTTAACGAGATCGCGCAGGGGTGACTGTATGAAATGAAATATATATATGAACGAGGAGATTAACCTCAGGGAGAGGGGATTAAACAGGAGGACAGCCTGGGAGGCCTGAGGCCCTCCAAGTGTTAAGGCCCTGGCAGGCAGTTCCCCAGAAAGGGAATTTGCAGGAAACCCCCCAATCCTGAACACATTTACTGGGAGCATAGACACAGTAATCCTATTTAGTGTTGCTCGCTGTGTGCCAGGCACTGGGCTAAGCTCTTTACGTGTGTTACTTCACTTTGCCTTCAAAACAAATGGGGATTTTATGACTCCCACCTATTTTTTTTAAGTTTTATTTATTTATTTTTTAGACCCAACGTGGGGCTTGAACTCATTACCCTGAGGTCAAGAGTCACATGCTCTTCCGACGGAACCAGCCAGGGGTCCCCACTCCCACTTTGTAGATGTTGCGTGTTCGTGTACAAGGAAATCAGAATTTTATCTGAGGTGAAAGTAGAAACTCACCTTGGTTCTCGGCTGGTCCCCCCGCCTTGAGCTTTGTCTGGGGCCCCAACTGTGGACCTCAGAGCTCCGGGCTAGGGCTGTAGGTGGCGAGTGGTCCCTGCCGTCCAGGGACCTGCCGGTCACCTTCCCTAGCTCCCACCCCTCCTCTCTATGTACACTCTGGGTCCTCACTCTTTCCACCTGTTTCTGCCTCACTCAGAGATTGGTATTCATTCAGCATCCTCCATCATCCCTTAGCTTAGTTGTTCATTTATTTATTCACTCAGCTCTTAGGTGCCCCCCCCGGGGGGGGCACAACCATGGCAACGCTTATCAACGGGGAGTCCACAGCCTAAGGGTTGAAGGTCAAAGTCAAAGTCCCTTTTTCATCTTTCTCCTAGTACCTAACTCAGAGTCCTGGGTCACTTGAGGTCCTCGGTGCTTAGTAAAGGAGGAAAAGGCCAAATACGCATTGGACGTTATGTCTTACAAATCCGGGCAATCCTGAGAAAAATCACTGATCCTGAGAAAAATTCACTGGCCATGGGTGAAGTGTGTGGATGTGTCTCCTGCAACACAGCTTCTCTTATGGTAGACAGCCACCAGGAGTAGCCTGGGTGCCCAGCACCAGGGCACTGGCTCAGCCCACCCTGGAGCCTCCTGTGACAGGGCCACCGTCAATGGTGACAGTGGTCATGCACGGTTTTTACGGGAAAAGATGCTGATCGTGGTAACTGGCTGAGTTAGAAAAGCAGATTCCAGGGGCGCCTGGGTGGCTCAGTGGTTAAGCGTCTGCCTTCAGCTCAGGTCATGGTCCCAGGGTCCTGGGATCGAGCCCCGCATCGGGCTCCCTGCTCCGCGGGAAGCCTGCTTCTCCCTCTCCCACTCTCCCTGCTTGTGTTCCTGCTCTCACTGTGTCTCTCTCTGTCAAATAAATAAATAAAATCTTTAAAAAAAAAAAAAAAAGAAAAGACAAGCAGGTTCCGGAGCAGTTAGTGGTGTTCAGTGATACATGTTGTTACAACTTTCTGGGAGGCTGTAACAACGTATTTATACCCAGAAAGCTGTACTTTTTGTTTCTCATTTTTAACTTACGTGTATTTGCTAGTTTTCTACATTGTAAGTGAATTGCTTATGTCAGAGACTTTTATAAAAAGAAAAGGATGCTTACTCTAGGAAACAATAAGAAAAGGGCAACTCTTGAGTGAGTTCCTGGTTTCCGATCTACCTGGCACCCTAAGGGGGCAGAGTCTGGGCAGGGTGGGGGGTTGGTGGGGCAAGCCGGGGAGGTGCAGTGGCCTGAGCCGTGGACTCCCTGTGGCTTCTCGTGACTTCCAGGGCTGGCTCCATCTCCTGGCCGCCACCCCTTCCCTCCCCGCGCCTCCCTTGGCAGGCTGCTTTATCCAGAGCTGTGCTAACTGGGCACATCTCTTCCCAGATCTGTGTTCGGCAGTGCCCTGTTTGGGACCTTGACATTGGCCAGTTGGTGGGAGGATTTACACTGCAGAGAGCAGATGCGGCAAACCAGCGCCCTTTCTCCCCGAACCACCTGTGAAACATTGGCCAACACACGACCGTCTCCATTGGTTTCCCCTTGACACCCCAAGGAACCTGTGTGTGTGGGGAGACCCCAGAGGATGAATTCTCTTCCTAGATTCCGCTGGTGCTGGCCCAGGAAGGAACGTAGGGAATCTTCTGTAAACTGGAATCACTGGGGAGAGAATCAGATTCTTCCTTTTCTTGGCTGACCCCACACAGTCTGGAGCTAGAGCTTCTGTTTGTTGAAGGCAGAAGTGAAACAAAGGGGTTAAGAATCGCAGTCCTAGCTTCACGCTGTCCTAGCTCTGCGACCTTGGGCAAGTTGCTTGGTCTTAGTTTTCTCATCTATAAAATGGGGTTAATAAATGTACTTGCAGGATTGTGTAGGCCAGCAGTTCTCAAGCCCTAGCATGCACGAGAATTACCTGCTGGGCCCCACCCCCAGAGGTTCTGCTTTTAAGAGTCTGCATTTCTTGGGGCGCCTGGGTGGCTCAGTCGTTAAGTGTCTGCCTTCGGCTCAGGTCATGATCCCAGGGTCCTGGGATTGAGCCCCGCATCGGGCTCCCTGCTCAGCGGGAGGCCTGCTTCTCCCTCTCCCACTCCCCCTGCTTGTGTTCCCTCTCTCGCTCTCTCTCTCTCTGTCAAATAAATAAATAAATAAAAATCTTAAAAAAAAAAAAAGTCTGCATTTCTTTTTAGAAAAAATTTATTTTTTCTAAAGGTTTATTTATTTATCTATTTATTTCTTTATTTTAGAGACAGAGAAAGAGAGTGCACGTGTGAGCGAGCAGGGGGAGGGGCAGAGGGAGAGAGAGAGAGAGAGAGAATCTCGAGCAGACGCTGCACTGAGCGCAGAATGCAACGGGGCTCGATCTCATTACCCCGAGATCCTCACCCGAGCCGAAACCAAGAATCAGGTGCTCAACCGACTGAGCCACCCAGGTGCCATGAGAGGCTACATTTCTAACAAGCTGCCTGGGGACTACATTCAGAGAAGCTGCAGAGCTTGGTGCCTGGTGAGGGCTCGGGAACACCTCACGTAGGGAGCTTTGTGTGTGCGGACTCCAGGGCCTGGAAGCTAGGGTGCCTGGGTTCCGGGACTGCTTCTGTCATCTCCGCTGCCCTCCTGGGTGAGCTATTTCTCTTCTCTGGGACTTTCTTTTCCCTTCTGTGAAATGGCTTGACTTTCAGGCAGCAGCTGAGGGAGCATCTGTAAAAGCCCACTGATACCAGGTGATTCTGGTTAAGAGTGGCAGGCGCGGGGGGGTGGGGGGAGAGCTTTGAGGGACCCCGGGCCATGCTGACTTCTGCCTCCTCACCCAGGCTGTGGCAGCGCACCGGTCCCTGGGGGCTGTTGACCTCCCCAGGCCTTGCTCCTCCTCCGACAGAGCTTTGGGGTACTCTTTCAATAAAATGAGAAAGAGCCATTTTAATTCACTTGGATGCCTGGCCTTTGCCATATTGTCGTTGCTGGTCCGTTCCTGATTCCATTCTCCACTAAAGTGGACACGTCGGGGGTCTCTGTGACATTCAGTTTCCTCTCCTCCTGCCCCGTGCCTGGGCTGGAGCAGGCAGGGCGAGGGATGCGTAGCTGGATGTTCATGGCTCGGAGCTAAAGCCACACTTGGAAACATCCCCACTGGCCTTGTGAGCCCACGAGCTGGCTTCTGGACAGATGCTTCGGCTCCCCGGGGCCCCAGTGCCTCATCAAAAAAGTGGGGATTTGAAGGCTTTCTCAGAGGGAGGCTGGGAGGATGAAGTGGGAGCCAGTAGGTGGGACGCTCGGCATGGTGCCTGGTGCCACAGGGGCTCAGTGGAGGTTGGCTTTCCCCGGGGGAGAGCAGTCCTGGCTCTGGCCCGGATCTGCTCCAGTTGGACACACACCCAAGTGTAGTGGAAGGTGTGTGTGCGAATGTGTGCAGTGCGTGTGTGTTGTCATAGGTACTTGCGGAAGGGGAAGCTGTCGGGACCAGGACGGAGAAGGCCAATAGACTTTAGCCCACTTTGTTGAGGCTGTTGAAGTTGCATCCCTGTGTGGTGAGCAAGCGAGCCCTGATCGATGAGTGATGTCTGCCACGGCTGCGGGATCGGGGAGCTGGGTTAGGTTTACCACATCTAGTCCATCTCTGGTCCGGTGAGAGCCCATTCCTCTCACACGTCCAGCACACTTGTAATGCTTCATATCATCACCCTATTTTTCACATCGTCATTGTTATCATGTTCATTTTTTAGGGAAGAGTGGAGGAGAGGAACTCCATTTCTGCAAAGTTGCTCCGTATCTAGATTCTGCTGGGATTGGCCCTTCTGTTCCTTCCACAGATGTCTCCCAGCCCTTCTCTTTTGGGGTGTGTGGTGTGGGGTGATGGTGGGGGGGTCGGAAAGGGAGGGGAGATGAGCTGGCACAGAGGCTGAGCCCCCTGGCTGGGACCACCAGAGGGTTCCACGTTTAGGGACACCACCCCTGCACTGTGGCAGGAACTGGGAGGCGGTGATACCAAAGGACGCAGGGCTGTCACTGGACCCTTTCTGGGGGTGGGGTGGGTGAATCTCATGGGAAAACTGATGTCACTGTTGGAGCTCTCCTGTCTTCACAAGTGCAGTGAGACCGTAGCGGTCACCCAGGAACCTGGGGGAGAGAATGCCGACGTTGATTGCCTGTTTACCTTGGGCTGTGTGCGTTAGGAATACCAGCTCATTCCATTCAGTCCTCTGGACCCTCCTGTCAGGGGGGTACTCATAGTTTGCCCATTTCCCAGAGGAGGAAACCGAAGGTCAGAGTGGATCAAGCATCTTGTCCCAGATCTACTGGCCTGGAAGTGGCAAAGCTGGAGGATAGTCCTGGGGAGCCCTATTTTAGGACTCCCTACCTGAACTCCTCCATTTTATAGCTACTCTCCGGGTACCCTCATCTAGTCCATCTGTCCCGCTAGACGAGCTCTGGTGGATGACTTCTGGAAGGTTCCCCTTCCCAGTAAGGATGGACCCACTTCCTTTTTGGAGTTCTTGGACTATTACTGGATGTCTTTCTGTTCTCACTGTTTTCTTGCTAAGCAAGGCAAGGGAGAAAAGGAAGACAATGGCCAAGCAAGATCCAGGCTTCTGCCCCCTCTGCCCAGGATGGGCCAGGGGAAGGATTTACGAATAATTCTCAGAAAAGTTGCATCTCTTTATAGGTACTCGTTCTAAAGCCAGTGTTTAAGGGGAAAGTCAAGCATTGCCAAGATTGCTGTAAACATGGATTACGAAGCTGCCCACTTGGAGACCCACCCACACTCTCTTGATGGATCTGTGCAACAGCTTTGCCTCCCACATTGGATCATACTGCCTTTTGTTATAAGCCCTAGATCAAGGGGAAGAAGTCTTCTGGTTAGGAGCCATGTTGTCCAAAAAATAGATTTCTTTAAATCCTAGACTCACCCTCCTGGTGGTGAGGTGCAGACCGACTGATGAGGGGGCTGCAGAGTCCTCATCCTCGTTCTGGGGCTGTGCTCACTGGGGAAAAGGCAGGTGGTCTTAACTGAGCTATTTCAATTGTTACTCTCGTTTTGGCAAGTGGTCAGGGAATCATGAGAGCTAAATAAATGGGTCATGATGTGACCCTGTTATGAGATCTTGGCTCCTCTGAGGGTCTGAGCTTGGTGCTAAGGGGGCTGCCATGGGGTGTGGGGGGGTCTTGGGTCATTTTATCTTTAGCTGTGGAGAGCCTTTGCTTTCTCCTGCCATCACTCCCCCAACTCAACTGACTGCCCAGAACCCATCCCCACCTGAGAGGACCCCAGAGAGTGTTGGCCTAGTGGTTGGGTTTGTTTGCACTTGACCCTGGTCGTTTGGCCCTGAGGCCTGATGCCAGAGGTGGTCATGGGCTACATTTTACAGTATATTTGTGTGAGTTAGAAAAAAGGCTGGCCATGCCTTTGTGCAAAAGGTGGGTACATCTTGCTCTAGGCATTCATAGCCCTGCACCAGGACACGCTGTTTAGTGGAGAGTGTGGGCTAAATTTCAACCCTCTCTCACTACCTCTGCTGGGCCCCTTGTGCAGTGCACAACCCGCTCAGCCATACACAACAGTCCTCCCTGCTTTACGCTTTTTCACTCCTTGAGATTGCTTAGTACTAAAAGTCGGGAATAGTGACACTGCATTTCATGCTTGACAATGAGAATCTGGGCTCTAGGTATATCCTTTACCTTCCTCGGCCCTGGCTTAGTGTAAGTGAGAGGGTTTCTTTAAGGATGAGCCTGGGAGAGGCAGTCATGTGGCTCTTGCCTGGCTCACCACCTCCACTGGGGCAGGGATGCCTCTAGGGAGCCTCTGTCTGACCAGTGTGGGCCCAGCCCTTCCCTTTGGGTGGGATGATTAGTGGGGCCAAGGCCAGTAAAGCACGGAGAGGTCCCCTAAGACTTTGGGAACACCAGCTAGAGGTGGGGCCAGCTGAGAATACTCTCAAAATAAAAGCCATTAATTTAGTGGTTCTTAAACCTTTCTTTGGCAGGCAGGAGGTGGTGGTGGTGTTCTAGATCTTTTTGATGAAACCCATGGATTCTTCTCCCAGAAAAATGCCTGTCTGTTCACATGTGTGGAGGCTTACATCCAGGGGCAGGACCTTCTCAGATCCTTGAAGCTAGGCCGAGCAGCTGGTCCTGGTGTGGATTTGGGAGGAGGGAAGGGGGTTCCTGGGCCCCGCTGACCTTGCTGGGGGCTTCCTCTGGCCCTCGGGTTAGTACTCACCGCTCTTCATCTCTCTCGTTGCCTTAGAACTTGTCCCCGAGCTTTCCTACCTCTGACCTGCACCTTGTCTGCCAACCCAGGTCCTGTCTGACCTTGACCCCCCTGCCCCCCAGCAGCGGCCCTGGGGAGGTGGCTTACACATGTGCCCACCTGGCACCACATGCCCCATGCTGCTGGGTTTCCCAAGTCCAGAGGCCCAGCACACAGTCCTTGGGCCTCACCGGCATGTCGTTGATGGCAAGGCCATCCTGGTGCACAGGGGCAGGCTATGGGCCCTTCCGGGGTAGGGAGCTGTCGTGACTTACAAGCCTGCTGCTGAGCTGGGGAGACGGTGTCTGGTGAGGCTCACGAGCTGTATACTCCCATGGGGCAAGCAGACATCCACGGCTTGTGATCCCAGAGCAGAGAGAGAACAGAGTTGTGATCTGTCTGAAGCCCGGATAGAGCTTCAGAATCCTTCTTAACACACCCTAAAAACCATGGTTAATACACTCTGTGCACTCTCCAGCGCGAACCCAGGCCCTGCACCCCCTCTGTGTATACATACTCGCGGCCGTGCCCCGACCCTGTGTGTTCACACTCACTGCGCCCTCTCCCCATGCTGACACACTTGCACCCACCCTGCCCTCCCCAGTGGCCAGCATTCACAGGAGCAGGTGTCCCTGTGTTCCCCCTGAGATGGCAGTGGTGCCAAACACCTTTCAATTATAAAGTTGGAGGTAGAGTCTGCAGAAGTTTCCAGAAAGCACCTAACTCCTCTGGCCGGCTGCTAGGCAGCCCCTTTGGCTGTTATCCATATGGGCCACGGTGCTGATAAGAGTTTTCCTTCCTCGGGGCCTGCTGCCCCCGCCAGCTATCTCGCCGTGGAAGAGACCGGTCTGGACAGAGGCGTCACGGTCCGGCTGGGGGGGAAGGAGAGCCTCTGCACGTTCATGGAAACTCACGGTGGTGCTGGAGGGGCAAGGGCTTGCCTTTTTCTCATCAGGAATGCATAAAGGATGGCGTGTTTCTACTTTGCTAAGCGAAATGTGGGGGTGGGATGTTAGTGGGGTGCATACAGCAGTCGTAGGAAAATGCTTTCATGCCCCATGGCACCAGGCGGGCTGGCCACGGGCTCCTCGCTGTGAGAGACATGGCTCTGGAGAAGCCGGTGCGTGACGCGGCCACTTGCCTACGGTGTCCGCCACTTCCCCAGCCGGCTGGCATCGGGTCGCTCTCCTCTCGCACCTCTGCAGGCTTCTGGTCCTCGGCGAGGGAGCCTGAAATCCTCCCAAGGGCTCCAAAATGGCAGATGTCTTCATCCTTCCCATGATGGCCGAAGCCTGATCTTAGGGAGGGAAGGGTTGGGCATTTTGGGGACATCCTCCAGACCTTCAGATGTGGAAGGTCACGCTTCTCAACCAGAGAACATGGGCTGTTTGTCCTGATAGCCGGAGTACACCGCGGATGAAGGGAGAACTGGGGTCATGCATTAATGTCATGGTGCCCGTGATCGACATGGTACCAATAGGGACGTGCAGACCTTGCTGAAGGTGACCAACAGAATCGCCGCATGGTAACCTTACAAACCGGGAACAGCTTCTTAATGGAAGCAAAATGCATAGATCTTAAAGTAAGTAAATGGTGAAATGTGAAGGAAATGGATTTTCAGGTGTGGCGGCGGGCGCTGTTAACTGCCCCTTTCACGCACGGCTGGCTTCAGATCGCTGGGAGCATCATCCGCCCGGGTTTTGGGGGCTGTCTGGTTGGAATCAGCTTAGCAAGTAGGATCTGTTTTGTCTGGTGCGAGGTCCTGATTCGTATTTACAGAGCTGTGTGTTTGAAAACCCACCCCGGCTGTAACTCGCTGAGTTCAAACCAGAGCCTCGGCCCCACCCCAGCTCTCCCTGGCCTTTCATCGTCTGGATTCTGCCTTTCTCCTCTCAGGATGCAAACTTGGGCAAGAGAGAACACTCTGTTAGCATTCCTTGGCCTGTTGCTCCTTGTCGTGGATGTCCCCTCTTGGGCGCGGTCTGTGAGGCTCCGGCTGGGGAACGAGAGCGGGGACAGATACATGATCAAGGGGGCCGCCCCTGCAGAGCTGGACTTGTCCAGCCCCGGTGCCAAACCTACCTGAGTGCCTGAGCCCCTGTTCCAGCAGATGCCTCCATCACCCCGCGCAAGCCTCTCTGCCACCCTATGGCTTAGGCACCATTATGAGCTATCTTTGAGATGGCCAAACTGAAGCTTAGAGGTTCAATAATTTGCTCACGAGTCAGAATCAGGATTCGAATGCAGGACCAGAGCCTAGCCTGCATGTTCCTCTCACTGCTCGGCTACCCAGCACGCTTGTGGACCTGCCTTCCGTGGGCTGGGCTGGGGTTGCTGCTTATCAGTCCCGAGTTGCTAGGATTCTGGACAGCATCCTCTGCGCCTCTGTATGCGGTGGTTTCAGACTGCATCGGTCTTCCTTTCAGACCCACTTGTGCGTTTTAGGCCAGACTCTGCACGTACTCCCTGTAGCTCTGTACGACCTCAGGCACATCGCTTGGCCTCTCTGGGAGTGTTGATGAGGAGTACTCGCAATATTGCCTGGAAAGCACCCAGCACCGCGTCTGGCTCACCGTGTGTGCCCACGGAGGACAGCGATGGTGCAGAGGGAACGGGCGGGACCTGGTAGCTTCAGTCTGCACAGGTGTGGAACTTCAGAGCCCGTTAAATCTGAAAAATACTGTGTATGCACATTTTTGGCTTAAACATTTTACAGAGTCCATAACCCAGCTTTAATATTATTACATGCCCTAAACTGGGATTAATTCCAGGACAAGAGCTTTATTATGCCGAATAGAGTTTCTCCCGTGCTCCCCTGGCACTTGGCCTCCATCTCCAGCAGCCTGGTCTTACATGTTGGGGTACAGGGTGATGGAGGTGCCCCATCCCTACCCAGCCTTGTTCTGTGAGCTCAGGGGCGGGGTGGAGAGGTGAGTTGCTTTCTGATGTTACAGCCTGTGACTGCTGACCACAGGACCTTAGCATATTCTGAGGTTTGTCTGTGGGCCAGTTCTCTCAGTGTGTGCAATAGCACCCTGTGCTCCTCCAACCTCTGAGAGTGGTCTTATTTGCTTCACAAACAAGCTCTCTCATTTCGGTGGTGGTTTAAGGGGCTTTGGGGAGGAGGACAATGTCTGCGGGATCAGGGAGAGGTCTGAGTCTCTGCTGTCTTCCCGCGAGTGGCTAATGGCTTTCTCTCACGTGATTACAGGTAGTGATCGGCTGTAGCACGGTGAAGAGAAAGATCCTGATGCTGGCTCTAGGCAGTGCTGTGATTGATTTGTGATGTCTGCTAGGGACCCAGAGATGGGGAAACTGTACTGATCCAGCACTTACTCGCTATTCAGGTTTTATTCTGATTACTTTACATGTCCGTGAAGCCAACAAAGGCCTCTTTGTAGGCTTTATCCCCTTGCTCCTGATCGTGGATATTATAAGGACCCCCACAAATGACCCTTCTTCCTTGCCCTGTTCCCCTCCCTGATGGCCTGTTTGTACAGCTTCAAAACTCACAGGCCCATCTCTGTTCTCTCTTTCAGTTGAAGAGGGGGAGGCCTCGGACTTCTCGCTGGCCTGGGATTCCTCCGTGACTGCATCAGGTAAATGCCCAGGGGCTGCTGGGGGAGTTGCTGGGGGTCCTGGGGGGCGGGCTCAGGAACTCAGGAAGCCACCCAGCTGGTTATGGAAATCATATTCTTCATGTCACATTCCTGTCTCCAGGCCAGACTACCCTGTGCAACATGATTTTTATATCAGTTCCATATGGTCAATAAAATCTATTACATACGGAGACTAATATGCCCTATTCTCCTGGGGGACCACGTTTCCTTCTTGTGGGCGCGTTCAGAGGGGCCATGATACCCCCACTACACAGGCTTTGAAGCTCCCTGCCATGGGCCTCACTGCACATTCATTCCAGTCTAATTGCATAAAACCCACTTTACTAGGATGTTTAAACTCCAATTGAAATCACAGTCCCCAGACTTCCCCTCCCAGAAGGGGATGCTCTGCACTCCCAGGCCAGCAACCCAAGCCCATGCCTCTAGGGGGAGGTAATAGGAGAAGTTCAGACTTGTGGGATGTGTGGCCCCCATTGGGTGATGCAGGCGACTTGGCAGTCAGGGGACTTGGGTTTTCGGCTCACTTCTGTCCTTGCGTAAGCTCCTCTGTGCCTCAGTTTCCCCCGCTCTAAAAAGGAGTGAAGGGATAAAGTTTTTCTAACTGTAAAGTCTTGTAATTTGGAGCTGCCTGTGGAATTTGGGATTAGAACTGGCTTTGGGGTCCTTGGGAGCTCCTTAGTGGAGGGCATGACTCTCCTGTTTGCTCTGCATCCAGCCAGAGCCTCTCTTGGCTCCCAGTCCGGCAGGTACAGCCTCTCCGGCCTCGTCCCTGTCCCAGGATCCTGACCAGCTGGTTCTGGATTTCTGGGGGAACTGGATCCAGGCGGATCTCGAGGAATCTTGGGCCTGAAGAGACTCTGAGGGAATCATTTAGTCCAACTTCCTTGTCTTCTAGCTGGGGAAACTGAGGCACAGAGGGAGCTTTGCTCTGGGTCAGTAGTTCCAGAAATGTGGTGTGAGGCATCAGGCATATGAACATTTAACGTTCGAATGGTCATACATTGGATTTGTGATTTTATGGCTACTTGTGACTTACGATGATGCTGAAGTCATTTAAGTGAGAAAGTTGCATTGACAATTTTAAGTAATGGTACACAATGCTTGGGTTCAACAAAAATCATGAAGATGGTTTGTAAATGACAGAAATTTGGGAAATGCTGGTATAGATTGCACAGAAGGGGAGTGGAGAGCTAGCATTGGAACCTGGGTTCCAGGACTCCTTGTCCAGTGCTCTTTCCAGCATGATGGGGAGCTGCCTGGAGAGTCTGAAGGGTCCTGGTTGGGTCCTGGCTGACTCAGGTTTGGGCACTGTTGTATCTGCAGGTGCCTGGCCCTTGGTGACAGGGTCTCCCTCCCTGGGAAGGGTGTCTGAAGCCAGAACGAGGGGGGTGGTGCTCACATTTTCAGAAGAGTCCAGGGTTAGGACAGACCTTGGGGTCCACACTGGGTAGGTTGGAGGAAAGGACTGCATAGCCCCTGTCCTGTCTCTTCCTGTACAGGGGATATGTACTCCCCCGTGGTTGGTGGAAACACAGCGAGATTATAAAGCTCCATGTCTCCTCCAGGGATCCTGACTCATATCGGGGTGCATGTGCTCAGGCTTCTGCCAACTCTGAAAAGGATCCCCACTGTGCTCTGAACCAGGAAAGCGCCCAGCGTGGTGTCCACATAAGGTCCTGCCACCTTGCCGCTTTCCCAATGGTACTGGAGGTAGTGAGGACAGACAGGAACAGCAGTGGGGTGCCAGGAGGGCAGTGGCGTTGGTCGTGGTGCATGGACAGCCCTGCGCAGGGGGCATCGGGGCCCCAGGCTGCATCCCTACGGCAGGGAACTCTCGGTCTGTGATGCTGAGGGGGCCGTGTGGGGGCCATGCTGGTCTTGGGTTCTCTGCTGCCGCCGTGGCATGGCCAGCCTCAGGGCCTCTCTGGGGCAGTTGGGCATCGCGGAGGTTGTGGGATTTGTCCGTTTCCAGCCAAGAGCTGAGCATGCCCCATACACTGGTGCAGGAAGAGGTACATGACTCTTTGTGAGTCCCCTCCAGCCCTCAGGGACTCATGGTGCCAGTCAGCTTTGGATCATCTGCTCAGAGATGGGGAAAGGGAGGGCAAAGCATCCTGGGCATTGGATAATCCGCAGCCAAGCAATGGATTGTTTTGTTTTCATTGGCCCATTTCTGGCGATTTTTTACAGTGTGCGCATGTGATAAATTTTCCTTCCCAGTTTTGTTGGGCTTGGGCTATTAAAGTCAGCTTGGATTCCCTGAGCATGGGGCTTGTGAGATGGTGCAAATCCTGGGTGAGGGGACAAAGTCAGTCTGGGAGGCAGCCCTGGATGAGGGTGATGTCACATTTATTGAGCCTTGGCTTGGTCCATGCCAGATATGGAGCAAACGCTTGACCTGCGGTATCTCACGGAGCCATCATGACAGCCCTATGAGGTGGGTGCTGTTTCCAGCGGCAGCACCAGAGTTCCTCCATAGGCTGGTTTAGGGGCAGCCATCTGGTGGCGGACAGGGCCAGAGGCCTGGTTAAAGCTGCTTTAGTGTAACACTTTTCATTAAGCTGAGAAAATGTCACTTGGCCGCATCAGAGAATGGGGGCAGGTGCCAAGGAAGATTATGGGGGGAGCAAAGCCTCCCCAAGCCGCCCTTGGCTCTGCCGCTGAGAATTGCCATCTTCATCTGGCGGACGGGGGAAGGAGGCTCAGAGCTGTAGAGTAGCAGACCCGCGGTCCCTGGCCAGCAAGCTGTGGAGAAGGAACTCGAACCCAAGTCCGCTTGCGGCCAGATCCCGTGGTTTCACCTCTGCACTGCATGGTGCCAGAGGTGGGCAGGGAGGCCGAACCTGACAGTGTGGCATCGTGGGGGCTTCAGGAGGGTCCCTGGAGGTACGGGCCATGAAGGGTCTTTGGCTCATCAGATCAAAGGAATCCAGGGTGAGGTGAGCAGGGTGCGCTGAGAGCGTTTTACCAGGAGGAGCTGTGGGCCACGGGGCAGCTCCTTTCCTTGGGGGCCTAGTAGCTGGGCTGCAAGCTTTGCGCGGTGCCCTTCCCCCTCGCCCGCTTTGCCCTGCCTGTGGGAGCGTGATGGAGAACTCCAATAAAGAAGCAGAATGCCCTGTGTGCTCTCTGCTCACCTCTGGCCTCCTCCGGCCTCCCCTGCCAGGGGAGACCCTATGGTCACCACCCCCAAGAACAACCTGGCCTGCTGTGTCTGTGCCCTCGCGTCAGGGCCCTGACAGTGATGGAGAGCCTGGCCCGGCCTGCCAGGGGGACTGGTTCAGAGCAGGGCTCCCCGGCGGGCCTGCGGCTTCATGGGAGCGGGGAGCGCCAGCCTCCGCCTGCCCCTCGGCCGGCAGATCCTGGGCTCCTGAGAGCAGAGCCCCGGGACCGAGCACTGTGCTCAGAGCCTAGGTGTGGGGTGCGTAGTAGGGGTGGGGTTTTAAATCATTCCCCATGGGATCCTGATTTTTCTTACCCATGAGAAGGGGGTGAGGGGGACGATAGCTTATAAGGAGATAATGGGAGCATAATTCTGAACCTGTTTTGAGCCCACAGATGCCTTTGAGCATCCAGTGGGAACATTTTACGTGTGATTTCAGGGGAGTTTGTGGGTTTGAATGGCCTCAGAGATGAGAAAGCCTTTTGTGAGAGCCCCATAGAGGTCCTCCCTGTCCCGAGGCTGGCCTGGGGCCCAGGTGAGGGGGCAGGTTGGGGAGGGTCTCTGGTAAAGTGTGACACAGACCCTGCTAGGGCACAGACTGTGCCAGGGACCTGCGCCAAATTGCCAGATCATCTGAGTTTTTATTTATTTATTTATTGAATTATTATTTTTAAAAAATTTATTTATTAGGGAGAGAGTGAGAGAGAGATCACGAGCAGGGGGGAACGGTGGAGGGAGAAGCAGGCTCCCCACTGAGCCAGGGATCCCTGATGCGGGACTCGATCCCAGAACTCTGCGATCATGACCTGAGCCGAAGGCAGACGCTGAAAGACTGAGCCACCCAGGTGCCCCCATCTGAGTTTTTATTTTTTATTTATTTATTTTTAAAAAAGATTTTATTTATTTATTTGACAGAGAGAGACACAGCCAGAGAGGGAACACAAGCAGGGGGAGTGGGAGAGGGAGAAGCAGGCTTCCCGCGGAGCCCGACGTGGGGCTCGATCCCAGGACCCTGGGACCATGACCTGAGCTGAAGGTACACGCTTAACGACTGAGCCACCCAGGCGCCCCCATGTGAGTTTTTAAAAGAGAGACCAGAAAGCTGGATTTTTGTGGGAAATCATCAGATTAAAAAAATGCAGCAACTCATATCACTTTAAGGTAGCTTGATTGAGATACAATTTACATATCATATAATGCATTCACTTAAAATGTACAATTCAGTGGATTTGAGTATATTCAGAGATATGTATCACCACCATCGTAGTCAACTGAGAACATTTTCATGACCTCAAAAAGAAGCTCTGTAGCCCGTAGGCATCACCTTCTATCTTTCCATCACTCCCAGCCCTTAAGCAACCACTCATCTATTTTCTCTATAGAATGGAATCATAGGATATGTAGTCTATATTGACCAGTTTCTTTCATGTAGCCTAATATATTTTTTTTAAGGTTTACTTATTTGTTTTAGAGTGAGAGAGAGAGAGAACTTGCGAGCGGAGGGAGAGGGAGAAAGAGGCAGAGAAGCAGACTCCCCACTGAGCAGGGAGCCTGATGCAGGGCTCGAGCCCAGGATCTGGAGATGATGACCTGAGCAGAAACCGAGAGTTGGACACCCAACCAGCTGAGCCACCCAGGCGCTCCTTGTGTAGCCTAATATTGTCAAGTTTATCCAAATTGTAGCCTGTACTAGTCCTATATTCTTTGTTATGGCTGAATAACGTTCTGTTGTATGGATAGACCACATTTTGTTTATCTGTTCTTCTGTTAATGGATGTTTGGGTTATTTTCCCCTTTGGGCAGTTGTGAATATGCTGCTGTGAATTTCCATGTGCCAGTTTTCAGCTTTAGGGGGTATACACTTAGGAGTGGAATTGCTGGGTCATGTCGTAACTCTCTGTATAACTTTTTGAGGAACTGCCAAACTGTTGCCCATAGCAGCTGCATCATTTCACGCTCCCACCAGTAATGTGTGGGAGTACCAGTTCCTCCATATCCTCACCAACAGTTGTTATTTTCCCTTAAAAAAAATTTTTTTTTTTAAAAGATTTTATTTATTTGACAGAGAGAGAGACAGCGAGAGAGGGAACAGAGCAGGGGGAGTAGGAGAGGGAGAAGCAGGCTTCCTGCTGAGCGGGCAGCCCGATGTGGGGCTCGATCCCAGGACCCTGGGATCATGACCTGAGCCGAAGGCAGACGCTTAATGACTGAGCCACCCAGGCGCCCCTTCCCTTTTTAAAAATTTAAAAAAATTTTTTATTCCAGCCTTCCTAAATGTGAAGGGGTATCTCACTTTGGACAACTCATATTAAAAAAAAAAAAAAAAATCTGGGGCGCCTGGGTAGCTCAGTCTGTTAAGCGTCTGCCTTCAGCTCAGGTCATGATCCCAGGGTCCCGGGATCGAGGCCCGCATCGGGCTCCTTGCTCAGCGGAGAGTCCACTTCTTCCTCTCCCTCTGCCTGTGGTTCCCCCTGCTTGTGCTCTCTCTCTCTCTCTCTGTCTGTGTCAAATAAATAAATAAAATCTTAAAAAAAAAAAATTGTTGTTCGGGTCACAGAAAGGCCTTCTGCTAGCTGGTTTTGGCCTGGTCACCAGTTAGGAGGTTGCTAAGTGTGGCCCTCCCAGGGGGCCTCTCTGTCCCCCTGCCCTGCCCTCCCACCAACTTCCCCCCTCTCCTGGTCAGCCCAGCACAGTGAGGAGACCTGTCTTCCCTTCAACGCTTCTTCTCTCTTCCTTCAAGCCCTTTAGAAGGTGGTCTCCAAGTGGCAGGCACCAGGATGATTGTGAGCCCTACAGTGTGGGTTTTCAGTGAACCAATCCAGCCAAACCGAGCTTTGCTTCCCTTGCTCTGATCACCAAGTTTGATGGGGGGGGTGGAGGGGACTCATCTTTGTATAACTCTCTGACCGCAGTGTCACTGGAACCTCTCCAGGCTGGCTTCAGGACAGGTTGGGCTTCCTTCCAACATGGCAGCTCTGGAGCAAGCTGGGGGGTGCAGTGGGAGGAGGGTCTGTGGGGTGGTCCGGAGACGGGAAACGGTTACTCTGTTGACATACACTCATTGTCACTGCCCGGGCAGGTCAGCCAGGTGGTGACAGACACTCTAGGGATTGGAGAGAAACGCTCTATATAATTCGTTGTTTGCGATGGCCTGAGACCCTATTGGGGTGATCAGAGTTGTGGGCCTTCCTGCCACCTGACAGGTCTCATTGTCCTGGCTAGTGGAAACATCCATCTCATTTACAAACTACTTCTGGGGGCCAGCCCTCCTTCTTGGTTCATGTACAGAAACTGAGTCAAGGAGATGCTAGCGACTTGTTTTATTTATTTATTTTTTTTATTTTTTTTTATTCTTATGTTACTAGCGACTTGTTTTAAAGTCACACAACCAGGAAGTAGCAGAGCCAGGATTTGAACCCGGGCAGCTCAGGCACGAACGTAGCACCAAAACTGTAACTGGCCGAGCTGCCTGTGAGGCTGTTGTCCAGACTCTTCACTGTCGAGGGAATCCAGAGCCTTGGGGAGGGACTCAGCTGTGTGCCCAGTCCCTCCTGGGTCCGGTGAAAGAGTCTGACTCCTCCGCCCGGAAGGCGAGGAGGTGCATGTTTTGAAGGCCTTGTACACATTTTCCATCTCAGAGGCCAGGGAAACACCGCGGGCCAGGCTCTCGGTAGGGACTCCCACGCGCCTGTCCCCAGCCTGCCTCCCCACTGGGCCCCCTGCTCATGACTGTGCCTGGGCGTTGGGCGTGGCTGCAGTTTGCAGGGGAGGCTGGTAATTGGGCTGTGGGCTCTGGGACCCGCTCGGGTGGGAAATTAGAGTAGCATCTAGGTAGCTGGTATCCTGGGGGCCCCTTAGAGAGGGGTGCTGGAAGCCTGTCCTTTTCCTTTCATTCTGGCGCTGGATAAGCAGTGGGCTAGGGAGAGAGGTCAGGGTCCCCACTCCTGACAAAGGTCGCAGCCTCCTCCCCACCCCTGCAGTCCTGCACCCCGAGGTTCTGACAGTGAAGTGGACGGAAATGTCTGGAAAACTGGGCCTTTCACGCAGGGTGTCGAGACCCCTCCATGCAGCCCAGCCTGTACTTCTGAGCTTTCTTGGAGCTGTCTCCCCACCCCACTGGTGTTTTCCTAGGGTGCGTGTTTATTATTTCAACTACTTCATAGAAACTGCACCTACAGCCTTGCGCTTCTGCACTCCTGCCCTTTCTGTTTCTCTCGGCCCCGTTTCCAGCTCCGTCCCATATCAACCAACTTACTTAGATGAAATCCATGGTGGAATCCGTTTAGCTCCCTCCCCCATATGAGACCCGAGCTTCACGTAACCCCCGGAGCCCACACATCCTTCTGTCACACATCAGGGTCATTGGGTGGCTGGGTATTCGCTTTCCTAAGTGCCCCTCCCCTGTTGGGCATTTGGACTGCTTTTCATTTTTGGCTCTTAGAAATAGTACAATGACTAGGACCTTTGTGTAGTAGGTGCTCTTTTTTCTCCTTTGGAGTTTTTCTTGGGGGCTCCCAGCACCTTTTTTTTTTTTAAAGATTTTATTTATTTATTTATTTGAGAGAGAGAGAATGAGAGACAGAGAGCAGGAGAGGGAGGAGGGTCAGAGGGAGAAGCAGACTCCCTGCTGAGCAGGGAGCCCGATGTGGGACTCGATCCCGGGACTCCAGGATCATGACCTGAGCCGAAGGCAGTCGCTTAACCAACTGAGCCACCCAGGTGCCCTCCCAGCACCTTTTGACTTTCTCTTTCAATCTTCAAACCCAGGCTGCAGTAACTTGGACCCCCTCTTTCTCCCCACTCCTTGCCAGGGTCCCTCACTTGAATTCTTTCCTGAGTGACCCTCCATCCTGGGCTCCTCCTCGAGCGGGTCCCGGGCCCTGTGGCCAGGATACCGCGGCCAGCGATGGACGGCCCAGGCTTCCTTTGGCTCCAGCTGTCCACCTCTTGAGCTTGAGCCCCCAACCCAATCATACTCTCAATGTGGACCAGGGGACATTTTAAAGGAGCAGAAAAGGTCTAAATAGATGTATAATTTCCCAGCATTTTAAAGACTTATGAAATGCGTTTTTATGTGGGGCCAGCTGGGGAGTTTCTCATTAGCTCGGCCGGGGCGTCTGTGGGGAGTTGAGCTAAGTGGAACCAGGCAGGCTGGGCAGGAAGACGCGGTGGCCCCGAGCTCACCAGGGGAGGGTAGCAGGCATGCGCCGGCTGGTCTGTGCCTCGGACCCCCGGCCAGGCCAGCGGGCCTGCGCCTTTGTTAGGGCTGCCTCCCCCCCAGCCCAGGAGGCCTAGAAACCTTCAGGGGGTGACTGGAACTGAGAGGTGGCCACTCTGTTACCATGGTGAGCAGTCCACGAGGTGTAGGACATCTGTGCCCTGCGTGCACGCGGAGGCACGTACTCGTGTTCATGTGCGCACGCATGGGTGTGTGTGTGTGTGTGTGTGTGTGTGTGTGTGTGTGTGAGCCCAGGTGCATTAGCCCTGATTCAGACCCCTGGGGACTGCAGGGCCTTTGCACCCTTCTGTACCGCATCCTGGCCCCCCTCCCCCCCGGGCTGGCTGGGACCCATTCTCTAGGGGGATGTGGCGTTTCCTGCCCACCCTTTCCTCTGGCTCTGGACCAGCCAGGGACCACTGCTGGGCTGCCCTCTGATCGTCTCCCCCGGGCCCTATCTGCCGTGAGCACGTGTGTGCGGAGCTCGTGCACGCGCCCGTGTGTGTGTGCCGGCGCCTGGGGTGTGCGTGAAGGAGCGTGTGTGGGGTCTCTCTTCAGCCTCCTCGTCTCCCCCCAAGCCTGGCCAGTGGCTTCGCTGGGGTGAAACCACGGAGTGGGGCTCGTCTTGCTGGTTTTCACCTCTGGCGTGGACTTGGGCTTTCTCCGAGGCAGGGACTCCGTGTCATCTTTGCGGTACCGGCGGCCTGGCCCACAGCAGCTGCTCCGCCATTGTGCCCTTGCTCCCAGCCCCTTGGACTTGGGGCTGTCCGCCTCAGCGAGCCCTGGGTCCCCTTCCCCTCTCCTGGTGTGCTGGGCCTTTCAGGGGGCAGTCCTGAGGACTTTAATGAGGGAGGGGCTGGTTCTAGTTTCTCCAGGCTTGGGTGCTCCCTGAGGTCAGGGAGGGGTCTGTGGTGTCAGCCCTTCCCTAAGTCCTGAGGACCCCACTGCTGGGCGGTGGAAACCAGCGATTCTTTGGTGACTTGAACCAGGGCCACAGTCTGGTGTGTATACGGGTGTGAGCATGTAGGCGTGATGATGACATTGCTCCTCGTGACTTTGGGGACGTCTCCCTGTGTTGCCCAGGTGTGGTTAACGCCAACTCTGCTCACACTGGAATGTGCGTGCCAATCTGGTGATCTCGTTAAAATGTGAATTCTGACTCAGTAGGTCTGGGTGGGGCCTGAGATTCTGCATTTCTAACCAGCTCCAGGGTGGCCACTCCAAGTAGTGAAGACTTAAAGGGCTTGATGAGTTAAGCCCTCTTTCCTGCTCCCCTTGACTTTTGCTCTAGCTGAGCCCTCTGCCTATGGAGCTCAGCTAAATGACCCCTTCTCCAAGAAGCGTGCCATGATAGCCCCATCATAATTATTGCACCTTCCTTTGTTCCCTTTAGCCCTGGGGACAGCCGTGATCCTGGCCTTTACTGCTTTTCGCTTGCTTATGACCTTCCTTCTGTACGTGCCCAGTTCCCTTGCTGCTCTGTGTGCTCCTTCAGGCAGTGGCCACGTATGATTCTCTGTGCTCCCAGAACCTAGCCCTGGCTTGGTGACTTGGTTTGCAACCTCTGCCTCTTTGTCTGTATTTGCCCTTGGCAGTCCAGGGCCAGATATCTGTTCCCTTTAAGGGCCAGAATTGGGTTTGAGGTCCAGATACTTAGCAGCTCCGTGAGGCCTTGAGTAAGTTGCATAACTTCTCTGTGCTTCCATTTCCTCACCTACAATGGGGAAAATTGTCTTCCTAGGCCATTGTGAGGATTATATGAGGGAATCCACATGGGTTAGCCTTAGCCTTCCAGGGTGGCACCTGGGGTGCTCTGGGCTTTTATTCTTGCTCTTGAGAACACATTGATGGAAGCTTGGACTGGAGCTGAGCTCAGAGCTTGGATCTGTGGGGGTGGCAGAGGAAGCCCAGATGCCCCCAGCCCCCCTCCCTCAACGTCTTGACTGGCAATCTCTAGCCCTCACCACAGTGGGCAGCGTCCTCACTCATGCTGACCCTGGTTGGTGGAGCCTTGCTCGTTTCCTAAGTGGGGATGGCTTTGGTGGGCTTGGGTACTGGTCAGGGGGTTGGTGGGCAGGCTCTGCTCTGAAAGGCAAATGCTGTGAGGATGTCATATGATCCAGCTCCTTCCCTGGGCAGGGCTGGACATACCAACTGTGCAGCCATGGGTCAGTGCCCAGTAGGAAATGGCCAAGGTCAGCTCAGTCATGCTGCCTGGCTGCTCCTGGCTTCCTGGGCGGGCACTCTGCAGGGCCCAGCTCCTGGGTCAGGGGTGGCCAGCGCCGTGTCAGCCCGTGTCCCGCTGTAGGCTGCGGGTGGCCCACGGGGGTTAGGCTGCTGTCCTCTCAGCTGACATTCTCCTAAAATCCTTGAGTGTGCAGGCAGGTGTGGGCGCGTGTGTGTGCATGTGCGTGCACGCACGTATACACACACACACACACACACACACACACACCAGTCCATGTGTATGTGAGTCTGAACCTGGCTAACTGCTGCCTGTCTGGTTCGAAAAACCATTATTTTGCCCACACGGATACTTCTTTTCTCCTTCGTTGTGGTCGATTGCTTTAACTGATGGCTGCTGGCCATACTTGGTGGTAGTTAGTACATTAGACTGACACTGAATCTAGTAAATAGGACACTTTTTTGCTTCTGCTTTTCTACTTTTTTTTTTTTTAAGATTTTATTTATTTATTTGAGACAGAGAATGAGAGAGAGCGAGCACATGAGAGGGGGGAGGGTCAGAGGGAGAAGCAGACTCCCTGCTGAGCAGGGAGCCCGATGCGGGACTCGATCCCGGGACTCCGGGATCATGACCCGAGCCGAAGGCAGTCGCTTAACCAACTGAGCCACCCAGGTGCCCATCTGTTTTTCTCCTTCTTACGGCTAAATACTTTGCAAACCCCATGAGCTTGGGGAGGCAGGAGTAGTGCCTGTTTTGCTCACTGCTGGGTCTTCAGCCACTAGCTCTGGCTACCAGCAACCGTAGTAACAGTAACGATAAAAATAATAACCATCCAGTTGTTTCAGTCGGTGGTGCCAGGTGTGAAGCTGGGCTGCAGCACACGTGATCTCATTTAACCCTCCTCGGAAGTGCTATCATTTCTGTCTCACGGAGGAGCGGTTGGGGCTCAGAGGGCTTGAGAGCCTGGGGCGGGTTTTCGGAGCTCGTGGGGCCAGAGCAGGGGTTTGAGCCTGGGTTGGTTTCATCTGAGTCCAGGGCCCCCTTCTGTCGTTGCTAACTCGGTGACTGGGACTCAGTGGAGATGTGCTGTGTGCTTGTGGGGACGCACGAGAGGATGTGCCGAGAGCCCTGATGAGGTCACGATAGTGACATACCCCTGGAGGGCTGTGCCAGGGCCGGTGTGGGAACGAGTGACCGCCGGCGGGCACAAGCCCGAGAGTGCTCTTTAACGGCGGTGTGGTGACTCACCAACCACTGTGGGTGCAGACATACGCACGTGTGCACACACCGTCACACGCACACCTGTGACTGCAACACACATGTACAGACACACATATCCACACATGTCCCTCCTCCACCCCCCCGGGCACACATTCATATATGTAGCCTCCACACGTCACATGCGCCCCACCACGCACACACGTGCTCACAAAGTATGCACGCACATGCGTATACGAGCACAGGGCCTCGTGCTCACATGTACGCCGCGTACACATGCACACGCTTAAAACATGTGCAGAGAGAGACATGCAAAAACACACGCAGCACGCCCCTAGGCTTGCAAATGAGCGGAACAGTCCTGCTTCTGGGCTGTGTCTCTTCAAGGACGGCGACCGTGCGCGGCCGTTCCAGATGCCCAGGTTGTCTTTGTGCTCTCTGTTTCCTTTCTTTTCTTTGGTTTCTTTGTTGTACCCTCGGTGCCTTAGACATACTTTCCGTCCAAAGATTCAGACGCCTGCTGTTGGGCCCGGTGCTGGGCTGACCTGCGTGCAGACACAGACCCCAGTGCCCATCTGTCTGTTCGCCTGCCTGGCCTGCTCTGGCCCACACGCGCCCCCCCAGCCCCAACTTGGACATGACTTCATTTCCACCCTGCACCTGCCACTTTAAGAGTCCAGGGGCCTGGTGGGCCCGTCCCCAGGGTCCGGCTGAGGGAGGCTGGACAGCTGCGGGTTGGGGGGAAGCTTTGTTAGCTCCCAGGGGCCTCTTGGAGCCCAGGCAATGCTGGGGAAACCGAAACAAAGAGCGACAATGGCCTCCTTCCCTCCCTGGGCGGCCTCGGAGCAGGGCCTGCATGGGCGGCCTCTGGGGGCCCCTGTTATTTCCTGTGCTGGCTGCGGGGCTCCTCGCCAGCCACAAATGGGCAGGAAGCGGGGCAGGGCATCTCCTCCCCACCCGCTGGGCTGGCCCTCATAGGCCAGAGTAGCCGCCTCTGTGAGCAGGGGCCCGGCCCGGTGTGCCTGCTCCACCGTCTGCTGTTGTAGGCCTGAGTGGCCGGGCCTGCCCTGCTCAGGTCTGCCCGGGGCCTCCCGGGAGGGGAAACCCGACCCCCGGCTCTGCTGACCTCTCCCTGCTGCAGACCCCACGTGCTCCCACCATCTGCGCTGGAAGCCGACTTTCTGCCACCGCTAGAACCGAGGACCAGGCCGGGCAGGGAGCTTCGTATTGGTTGTTAATTAATTCATCTGGGATTGTGCTAGAAGTAAGCTTAGATTTAGTACCGTGGTTAGGGGTATGTTTAAGCCTAAGGTTAGGGTTAGGGTTATGTTTAAGGCTAAGGTCAGGGTTAGCTTGGCCAAGCCCTAAAGACTAAAGCAAACCAGGAGTCAGAGCACAGATTTTGAAGCAAACAGACCTTTGTCTCAGTGCTGGGTCCCGCACCCGTTTGTTCAGCACCTAACAGCAAGGGTCTGTTTGGGCCATACTTGGCCCCAAGGATGCAGTGGTGTCTGCTCTGCAGGACTCACATTCTAGAGTGAGGACACAGAGCAGGACTCTTCACTTCTCAGCTGTGAGGATGCACTTGCCTAAGTTATTCACCTTCTCAGGGCTCAGTCTCCTGATCTGTAAAGCGGGGATACCAAAGCCCTAGCATGCGGCACCCTTGCCAGGATGAAGGAGAATGTAGATGTCACGTGCTCAGCGTGGTGCCCGCATACAGCAAGCACTCACAAGTACCAGCTCTTGGTATTATTAATGAAACGAGATGAGGTGGCCGTACATCACTGGGCAGCTAAAATAATAGACGAAAGAACTAATTATGTCCGAAGCCCAAGGTAATGGTCACCATGCAGGTGAGCTTCCCGGCAGCTCAGGCCAAACGAGAAATCGGATGAAGGGCTGTTGGCCGCCTCTTCCTGATTTATGCACTGGGGACGGACAGATGTTTTTCCCTGGCACTAAATGCTGAGGAATTTACTGTGCAGAGCCTCATTAATCATTGAACGAACAACAGCCACTGTCTCAGTAACAATTTGGCACACAATACAGAAACAACTTTCCTAGAGTTCTTTCTTAAATTGACCTCGGAAGAATGCTCAGGGCCTAAGTGCACACCGCAGCCGCGAACTTCCATGCAGTGCAGCCTGGAGGGGGCTGGGCAAAGGCAGGCTGCGTCCTGAGGCAGATGCTCAGGTTGCTTCCCTCAGTGCCTGGTTCAGTGCAATTGAGCGGGGTTCTTCAGTGCAGGACCTTGAAGAGCCCTTGACATGCCCATGGTTGCTGGGAGTCTTTGGGAGGGCTCCTCAAACTCTTGACTTCAGAAACTAGCCCCTACCTGTTTCTGAGGACCACCTATATCCCCAGCTCATGAAGTCTTCTTTTTTTTTAAGATTTTTTATTTTTTATTTATTATTTGCGAGAGAGAGAATGAGAGACAGAGAGCATGAGAGGGAGAAGGGTCAGAGGGAGAAGCAGACTCCCTGCTGAGCAGGGAGCCCGATGCGGGACTCGACCCCGGGACTCCAGGATCATGACCTGAGCCGAAGGCAGTCGCTTAACCAACTGAGCCACCCAGGCGCCCGTCTTCTTTTTTTTTAAAGATGTATTTATTTATTTTATTTGAGAGAGAGAGTGAGCGCACGTGCGTGGGAGGGGCAGAGGGAGAGAATCCCAAGCAGACGTCCCCCCTGAGGATGGAGCCTGACACGGGGCTTCATCTCGTGACCCCGAGACCATGACCTGAGCCGGAACCACGAGTCAGATGCTCAACCGACAGCCAGCCAGGCGTCCTGCTCATGAAGTCTTGGGACACAGTTTGGGAAGCTCTGTTTGCATCCTTCTGTTTTGAGCTCAAAAGCTCGGGAGACGCGTCACCCACCGTGGCCCCTCTGCCCAGATTGTACTCTGGCCATGGTTTGTGGACTTGCTGCTGGGGGTTCCACCCAGCAAGCCCTATCCTTTGTTCCCTTTTTATAGGATTTTGTATTTACTCATCTGAGTAGAATCTGGCCTCTGGGGCGGGGACGCGGGGGGCACAGTCAGGAAAAGTGAGGCTCAGAGGTGTTAGGAGAACTCGGGGCTGGGGCTCATTCGGGGTCTCTATAGACTCATGTCTAAATGTATATCTGCATACCCAGACTCACTCACATGTACCCGCTCTCTGTATGTATGAACACTGTTCTGGGTCTGAGCTCTGAAGTCCAGCTGGAGCCCCCTTCCTGGCCCCTCCCCCTCCGGCTGGCAGGACTGTGGGCTTGGCCCCAGGAAGGCCCGCCAGTGGCCACTTGCCCTTGTGTCTGGCAGGCACCCCATGGAGTTTCCATGGTGAGCTCTCCTTTGGGGGCCCCTGGGTGGGACTTTCCATTTGGGTGGAAACCTGACCCGCAGGCCCCGAGAAGGAGGAAATGCCTTCCCCGAGTGTGGAGAGAGAAAGAGACGGCCAGCCTGGGATTCCAGCCAGAGCCCCTGACTCTTGCAAAGCTACGGAGCCTGGGGACCCCAAGGGGCCTGGAGCGGGGCTGCCGAGGACCCACCCCTTAGGGAAGGGTCGTTTTTGGTGGCTGGCTGCCACGTGTCTCAGTGGCTCTGGCCTGGAGTTTGTGTGTGCTCTCCTCCAGAGACCGGTGCCTGGCTAGGATTTGAATCTGGCTCTCTCGGTCCCCAAGGCCTGTGTGCTGGTCCCTGTGTCCTCTCACCTCCCTCCAACGGGCATTTCCACAGGCATTCTCTCTCTGAACCGCTGAAGTAGCACTTGGACCGCAGGTAGTGTTCTCAGGCCTGTTTCCCATATGCAGACATTGCACCTCAGAGAGGCTGGGAGACTTGCCCAGTGTCACACAGGGAGTCTGCAGCACAGCGCGCCTAATCCCACCTCCCTACCTTGTTGACAGCGTATGTGCAGACTTATAGGTCATTACTAGTTCATTTAACTTCGCCCAATTAAGATGCACACTTGCCCAAATAAAGGAGGCGATAACAATTTGAAGAGAGCTGGCAGCTCCAGCCGCGGGGGCTGCCTGAGTGAGCCTGAGAGTGAGGTGGCTGAGACTCTGCTGCTCCCCCAGGTGCCGCGGGTGTGTGCGGCCCCTCAGGTGGCTGCGACTCTGGGGTTCTAAGATGTGTGTCTTCCTCCCTCACGCCTGACGTAGGAACCAAGCACCTCACGGCCGTTATCCTCACGTGTGTATCCCAAGCCATGGCCGCTGAATCTCAGGGCAGGGGGCATTTTTGCCTCATGGGCTGACTTTAGAACCTGCCATGCACCCTCCTACCCCCACACCGGGACCCCACAGCCAGGGAAGGGCTGTGTCTGACGCCTAGGTTCGTGAAGGGTGGTGTGTGGGTCCATGTGCAAGGGCAGGGGGGCAGGGGTGTGTGGTGGGTGCTGAATGGTCCCCATCATGGGTGTTCTCCTTGGGGCTCCCCCTGGCACCACCCCAGCCCCAGATCCTGGGGCAGACCCACTGGGGGATGCCTGTTCTGGCTGAGGCAGAGTGTCCCTAAAAGGAGCCTGATTTGGTGCTGGAGAGATGGGCCCACCTGCTCCTCCACACCCAGCCCCATGGCTCCTCCGGCGGCACCCCTCCATCCCCGGCCCCGGGGGGTGTGGGAGCAGAGTGCCTTGACCTAGTGCTGCTGGGGGGAGGGGCCCTCGACTTCAGGCTTTGCAGCACAATGGCCTTCAGGGCTCAGTCAAGGTCTGGGCCGGTAGCTGGCGCAGCGGACAACGAGCGAGCCTAGAGAGTGGTGACAGCAGGAGCACTAGACCGGGAGTCCAGAGCCCCACGCCCTGGGCCCAGCTCTGAGGCTGGCCAGGCTTGGGGGCTACCAGCAGCCTTGGGCGGTCATGGTGCCCTGAGGCAGGGGCTTCCCCGTGGAGGTTCTCACCGGTATATGTAGCTCAAGCGTTGGTGCGTGGGTGGGGGGACGCCCCAAGTCCCAAAGTGGCCTCTTGCAGGAGTTTTGTCCTGTGCTGTCTGCCCTCATTCTAGCCCATGCGTCCACTTGGGCTGTGTCCCCCTCCTGCAATGCCCCCGCCCCGTGCCAGAGTCCTTCTGGGCCCAGCCCCATCCTTGCTCTCCGCGCAGCCTTTGCCTATGTGCCTCCCGGTTCCGCGAACCCCCCATCCTGTCCTTCGGAGTCTGTGAAGGACCAAGGGCCGGCCTGTCCCTGTTCCTTAACTGTTCATAGGCTCCACCTCCCTTGCCGCTGGGGACGGCTTTTTCTCCCTCCCTCCCCTCCCTAGTAATCCAGCCTGGGGCTCCAGCTCTGCTTTATTCACTGACGGCCAGTTTCGCAGAATGGTCAGCCCCGGGAAGTTCTAGTGAACGTCTAACCACCTTCTCAGTTGCTGCTGGATGAGCATCCCTTGACAGCCAGTGATGGCTGGGACCTGTGTCACCACCGGCCGGATCCCGACAGCTTGCATTCGTTCAGTCACACGTGGGACTGAGCACCTACTCAGTGCTGGGCACGGTCCTGGGTGGTGAACAGGGCCAACAGAGTCCCTGATGTGCTCGGTGCTGGCGTTCTAGTGCGGGGCATGATGCCAGCAAAGTCTGAACAAATACAGAATGTGTTTCTCTGGGACATGACCAGCAGGGCGGTCAGTTAGTGATGGGGGGTGGGAGGAGGGGGCATCTGGAGGGTGGTCAGAGAGGCCTCTGTGTCTAGGAGGGGCATTTGAGCAAGAGAGGGTATGAGCCATGCAGAGGGGTAGGAGCAGCATTCCAGATGTTCCCCGCATGGGGATGAGCTGGGCCTGTGGAAGGACAGAAGGAATGTCCCTGTGGCTGGAGTAGAGTGAGCCAGGGAAAGAGGGGCAAGAGGTGAGGTCAGGGAGGTGGGGAGAAGGAGGTGAGGCCAGGGAGGTGGGGAGAAGGTG
>NC_138384.1:30593464-30635124 GCF_054177405.1 Leptonychotes weddellii
TGTAAAACGATTACAGATGCCCCACAAACGAATTTCGGACTGAGGGAATTCTTCTAAGTTGGGTCCGGATATGGAACTTTGCCAGCCACCCCAGAGGCCCCATCTGGGCATAGCCCCCTTCCTCCTTCCAGAAGTAACCACTCGCCTGACTTCTATGGTAATCACTTCTTTGCATTTCTTTAAAGTTCTATCACCCAAATGTGTGTTCCTTGCCATTATACTTTAGTCTTGGGGTGTCATTCTTTAAGGAGCATGAGAGAGTAATAGTTTTTTAAGAAGGATGATTATTTTAAAAATCCTGTACAACAAATCCCTGAAGTGGATCCTTCTGACGTTGAGGTTCTTGGATAAACCGTTTTCCACGGTTGGCAGGTGAAGGTGCGATAAGAAGGACATTTAACATACAGCAGGCGTCCGCTCAGGGTTTGACAAGTGGCTGGACGGGCCAGTGAGGCTGTGGGGGGGAAGAGGTGACACGGTCCTGAACCAGGGTGATGGTGGCCGGGAGGGACGGACAACATGGATGAGAGGAGCTGATGCGTGCTTCTGAGTGAGGGGCCGTACATCATCCTTTCTTTGACTTGTCATTTGTGACTTATTTCCCGTTCAGGGCATTTTGGGCAATTAATCTCCCCGCACCTGCTGTAGTAGGTAAACTGAGTTTGCTGTGGGGCCGTCCAGGGTGCACGTGTGTGTCCTTGAGGCCATTCTTCAGAATAGATGGCAAGGGGGAGTGTTTCTTGCTGAGTCAGGCTCCTCACCCCTCCACCCAAGGGCAGGGGATCCACAGGCAGGTGGCCACACGTCTGGCTTGGTTCAAGTTCCCAGGAGCTCCAATAACCTGCAGAAATGTGTCGAATTCTAGAAGTTACTGGCAGATGAGTTCCATGCGATTGGGACATGGTGATTTTAAAAGGCTGGGTAGTTAAACAGCATTAACCTTTGGTGGGGGCTGTGCAGTCCTTCGCACTCAGGGGCTCCTGCTGTCCTGGGAACTTGCTTCAAGCAGGTGGATGACAATGCCATCCTCTTAGCCGGAGCTGGCGGGGCTGGTCTCCTTGTTCACCTCCCAGGCATATATGAAGCCCCTTCTCTGGGGCGGGAGAGGCGGCCGTGATTATGTGAGCCTGGTCGAAGATTCCCTTTGCTACAGGTGCATTAACTCCCAAGCGAGAACAAATAGAAGGAGAATAGCGGAGATGTTAATATAGCCAGTTACTAAGTTGAGTGAGTGGCAAGCATTAGAAACCCATGCAATCCCCAATATAACATTTGAAAGGCAAGAAAAATAGGATTTCTGAGCTGGGACATTTTTGGCCTCACGTGTACCACGCACATTGATGGGAAGTCTGTTTTGTCTTTGGCATGGAGGGCACAGCGACTCTGCATCCGGTGCCTCTTCTTGAGGGGCCGCGTGTGCCTGGCCCGGCGTTGCATAGTCTAAGGGCAGAGACAGAACCGTCACCGTCCAGCGTGGCAAGAGATGTAGAAGAGACACAAAACAGCCACGTGCAAGGCGGGTGGTTTCTTGTGTGTGGCGACATGGGAGATGTCTCACGGACCTTCCTCTGGAGTCTAGAGCTGTGCGGTCTTTCAGCGGGACCTAGGTTTTTAAAAAGTCCCATGTGCTTTAGGAGAAACCGCGAATAATCTCGCGGCGCCGTGGAAGCCCGTTCCTGTGCGTGTCTACCCTCCCCACGTCCCCTGTTGTCGCCAGAGCTGCTCGCAAGCATCCAAGAGATCAGATGAGATCGGGCGCGTTCAGGGTGGTATGGCCGTAGATGAGCATCCAAACTCAAGATGGGTGTTGTCCCCCTGTGCCCATCCTGTCCTCAGATTCCCTGGCCTGGCAGTGCCCTGGGAGGTGGTGATCAGCGCGACCACCTCCCTTCCCTGGAGGCGTGCCAGCCAGTTCCAGACAGTCTTCAGGAGGGATGCTGGCAGGGGCGTGCTTTACCAGGCAAGAGCTGGGCTGGACGACGTGGTCTTTGGGGTCCCTTCCAACCAGAGGCTTCCCTAGGTGCCTTAAGGGACGAGCTGGGACCACTTGTGCTATACGGCTGGCGGGGAAGGTGACCCTGAGAGACGGTGGCGCCGTAGATTCGGCTGTGACAGCTCAGATGCTCCTTGCCTTGGCCATCTATGGGACGCGGGGAGCTTGCCTGATTGCCGTATATCTCATGCAGGGTCTGGCCTCCACGAGGCTGGCTGTCCTCTGAAGACTTGATTATCTTGTGTTGCTTTGATTCTAAGATGGGCATTTTGTCGGAATCCAACATTTCTGAAACGGAGCAACCTTTTGGTCCATGCATCTGTAGACCCGAGGGGCTGTGGTAAGTGGGGATGGGCGCCCTCGTCCGATGCCCGCCGCCTCCTGGGCACCAGGTTTGAAGAATCCGGAGCTCCCAGGACGAGGACACCTAGCCCTGGACCTGTGTGCTCGTAGCCGTGGCATCCTGGGCCGGCTGCTTTCCCAGACACAGCTGTGCACACACAGACGGAGGAGGCAGTCAGCCATGGACAGCAAATCTGTTCTGAAAACCCTGGACATCGAGACCTTCCAGTCGCCTCTGTGGGCTCTGCTCTCATCTTGCTTAAATCCTGCATTTGCTTTTCCTCCTTCCCTTACAGACCCTTCAGTGCGCCCCCGCACCCCCAGTGCTTCCCACCAAACCTGAATGCAGCCTGCTTCCAGCCTGGCCATTTCTTCTGCCTCAACTGGCCATTCACCCAGTTCCTTTCTGGTCATCCCAATCTCTTCAGGAGCAGGGCTGGCTCTGGCCCTGCTTTCGACTGGCTGGGCGCCTAGGACAGGGACTGGCCGGTGGCAGGCACTTCGGCCACACTAGTTGGCTGGTTGAATTGATGGGACTATAGCTCAGAACTGGAAGCTTTCAGGCATTTTATTACCATCAGCATCCGGGGCAACGCAGCTCGAGAATTAAACCGAGTTATAGGAGAGAACTCCACTCTTAAGAATGGCTAATTATTATTATTATTATTTTTTAACCAACTGTAATTTACAAAGGGAGGGAAGGAGACACAAAAGAGCACACCCTCTAAACGAGGGTTAATTAGAAGTCTTCCCGATAGCTAGTGCTTCATCAGCAACAGAACAGCATGTAAATAAATCTAATTTCCCTCCAACTCAACTCGTCACAAGCTTAATTACAGCAGCCGCAATGTGTGCATGTGTGTGTTTTTTTCATTAGCGAAAGAGGGTCATTATTAGCCGTGTCTGGTAAGAATTATTGTGAAGAGCCTGGTTCCACCCTCGATAGGTGTCCTCAGAGAGCAGAGAGGAACTTGCCGTGTGAACTACAGAGTTCCCAATTAAGGTGGCTTGGAGGAAGCAGGAAGCGGCAACGCAAATTAGAAAAATATTAGGGAGAGGGGACAAGCAGGTGGGCGAGCCAGGGAAGGGTGCTGGGAGCCTTGGTTAATTACTGTGTGGAGGAAGAGCACCTTGTGGGGGCCGGACCCTCTTTTCCCCCGTTGCCACTTGCCTGCCCCGAAATCTTGGGTCTCCAGGACCCTTCTGGGGTCCTCGCTTACACTCCAGCTGGCCGGCCCCAGAGAGCCGAAAATGAGACTTGCCCCGGGGGTGGGGGGCAGGCTTGACCACATCCACCCACCTCTTTCAGATGGCTTTTCACACCTCCCTCCCCCTCCTGCCGAGGAGAAAAGCCGGGGGGGGGGGGGGGAGGACCACACTGTCACCGCCAGGAAGACTGCCTCACTGGACGGCTGTTGCAGTGAGCGTATTGTTCTAGAAATAAATGGCTGAAAACCCTGAGTCAGAAATTAGTTGACACAAGGGAAGTCGAACCCTATAGGCCAAGTTCCATTTGTCTGCAGGAAGTGCCCTTCCCCGGCGCGGAGGGAGGGGGGTGGCCTTTGAGGGAGAATTTAAGTCCATTCTGCCTGGCACTCAATGCACAATGTTGGCAAAAAAAGTTTTTCTTTCCTTCTCATCCCGGCCGCCATTAAGGTTCTGTCTCTCGTTAAAGCAGCATGAGGGGCTGTACTTGGTGGTGCTAGTAAACCTTGAGTGATCCAGAAATCAAGGCGCTGCCCAAGCCCTGCCACGTGCGTCCTAGCCACTCAGATGATGTCTGTCCCCAGCTGTCTCCTCACGGTGGCAGGAGCTGGTTGCTCCCCGGCACTGGGCAGAGGGTAGATCTGGCAGCTCTTGGAAGGGGAGAGAACCTGGAGTCCCGACCATCCAAGCGCCTCCTGGTGCCAAGAGTCCCCAACATGTGTTCTTCCAGGCTCTGCTTGAATGCCTCCAGAGATGAGAGGCTCATTTCCTCGCAGAGCAGCCAGGGTCCTAGTGGTACCCTGAAGCATCATGTTTATTGAGCACGTACTGAGTGCCAATAATTACTTATTAAGCTGACATTGTTGTGACCCTCCTCTAGGCCAGGAGTAAGGATTGCTCAATGACCCAGGGTGGAGATTCCTGCCCTCCTGGAGCTTACGTTGGATTGGGTGTCAGGAGACAATAAACAAATGCATGAGGTTATGAGTGCTTCTGGAAACTACAAGTAGTTAGGGTGATGGGGTAGGGTGTGCAGTGTTGCTGTCCTGTCTGGACAGGGAGGAGGTACTAAACCCAAACTTCTGGCTCTGTCCTTATAAACCCTACCGGACCTGGCCCTCACCCACTCATGCTGACCTTTCTGTTCCTTGAGCCTCCCAGCTTGCTAGCCCCAGGACCTTGGCACTTGCTGCAGCCTCCTCCCTCCACCTTTCCATGCCTGGCTTCTTTGTGCCATGTAGGCATTTACTCAAACACCAGTCCCCAGAGAGGCCTTTGTCATGCCCGTGGTAAAGTTGCCTCCTTGCCTGTCATCACTTCCTACCGCATCGACCCTGTTTCAGTTCTTCACTCTGAATTTATCACCACCTGAGATTTTTCTCCCTTGTTCCCTAGTGGATTTTGTCAGTGCTGTGGACTGCTGTGCCCCAGCCCAAGGACACTGCCCGGCGTGGCACACAGTAGTCCCACAGTTACGAACTGCCAAGCAGATGAGTCCCATGGCTCTCTTGTATCATCCTCAACACACCTCCCACACTGTTGTCCTCCCATTTTACAGAGGAAGAAACTGAGGTTCGGAGAGGTTACGTAGCTGCAGTCGCACAGCTGGTGAGCTATGACACAGGGCTGCCTCTCCGGCTCGTCTACGGCCAAACCCATGTGCTCTGGCCTCACGATCAGTTGACGCAGGTTCTCCACCTGGTCAACCCCACAGGCTCTGGTTCTGTGCCTGTCATTCTCCAGGACAAGCCTGCTCACTCAGAGCCTCAGTGTCTGTATACAGTTTTCCTGCCTTCCTCCCTGCTCCCTTCTTTTCAAAAGGCGGGATGCTCAGAGAGAGATCCAGGACTAGAATTCTCTGATGATGTTGCTGTTGTCAGAGGTGGGAACCCCTGGGCCCCTGAATCAGTCAAACAGCTGGTGCTGGGGCTAGAAGTCCAGAGCGGGCTGTGCGGGCAAGAGAGAACATTGCAGCTCCGTCATACGGAGCTGCTGAATTCACCCCCTAGGCCTGATCCCGGCCTGGTCGGGTGGGGAACGGCCACTGACGGGGTCCCCCCTGGTGGGCCTGGGGTCTGTGGAAGCTGGAGGATGCACCAGACCACCTGTTTCAAATGCCTTCTTGGGCTACGTCACTGCCACGCGGTCCAAGTTCTTGGATTCCCAGGCTGATGCCTCGTGGGGGCAGGGTGGATGACATTGTCACACGGGTGTGGCCCCTCAGCCCAGCGTTCTTCTTCAGGCGCTCGATCTCTGAGAGCTTGGCTGGGCAGGACTAGGAGTCTGAGATGAGCCTGCTGGTCTGAATTTACTACCACCTTGTTGTGGCGTCTTGGCTAAGATCCTTGCCCCCGGGGGCTGCAGAAACCTCTTGGGTGTCCCTCTTGGGTGGCACTTTGATCTTTCCAAGGCTGAAGTCAGTGGTTTAAGAGTGCCAAGATCGAGACTCCAGAGCCTGCCTGCATAGGCAAGCCCCGCCCCCAGGTCTATCCCATCATTATCTTGGTAAGCAGAGGCCATGCATGTGGTGCTGGTAGTTTCTCTCCCGACCCTTGGAATACCAGCATCGTTTTCAGTGTAATCCCGTCTCTGATAAACCAGAGAGCTCAGCTGGCTGTGGTAAGGGCGGGGTTCGAAATGACGTCTGACCTCACAGCCTGTGAAATGTTTGCCAGCCGAGATAGGATCAAGTTGAATTCTAGTGTGGAGGTTCTCGATCTTTCATTTGTACACATTCATCTTCCATGTATCTTCAGTCTGGATGTTTCACGTTTGCCCCGAATCGAGATATTAGCACTGCTTCCGGGCTCTTTCCCAGTCACGGTCTGATCCAGGACTTGATGGCGTGTCCTGGGCCTTCCCCGGGCCTAGGGTTGCTCTCCCGAGTCTACACTGTTGATACACCAGCCTCCTTTTGGTTCTTGGAATGGACCCGATTCTCTATCACCTCCGACCCCTTTGAGCTCCATGCTCCTTTGGCTCAGAATGCTCTTCTCTGGGTGTTGATGGGCTGGTTCCTTCTCATCCCTGGCAGCTCAGCCCCCACCCCCCCCCCGGCAAGGCCCTTCACCCCGCTAGAGCTGGCCTCTCCCCGTCCCGTCCCACTTCTTCATTTCCTTCAGAGTGCTCATCGTGTGCGGAAAGGATTATGTCTCTATGTATCTGCCGTCTTTCTCCCAATGGAGGGTATGTCTTCCACCTTCCCTGCTGTGTTTGAGGACAGTGATACGTCATTGGCACATTATAAGTCTTGGGAAATGTTTTGTGTATAAATGGATGTATCTTAAATGCTCCTATGTGTCTCTGCCAGAGCGAGCAGGAGGCTGGCCCCGGGGCCCACGGCCTTCTTCCTGTGGCCGCAGGGGCCGGCGCGGTTCTTCTGTGATTCAGACCCACAGCTGGCAGAGAGAGGGGAAGGCGACTCCCCGAGGAGCTCGCTTCCCAGAAACATCCAGCTCACGTCCCCCACCTGAGCTCCCCCAAGGACAGGACAATGAGGGGCTTCCCGGAAACCCTCCTGGCTTGGCCCCTGGAGGGTGGGAGTGACTTGGGCCCAGTGCTTAGCTGTGAGTGACAAAAGCCAGGAACCATCCCGGCTTCATGCCTAGGAGAGGGGAACCCTCCTTTGCTGGTTGGTGGAGGAGGGAAGGCAGAGAGCAAGCTGCCAACTGAGAATTCCCAGAGTAGGCATTTGCTAGTCTTTCCCTGGGATCAGTGGGTGTCAGGAAGAGGCCCCGGCTGGACTCCCCCAGAACAGTAGATTGTGCATGCGTGTGTGTGTGCGTGCACACGTGTGAGTGACAGCCGGACGGGGTCACGGGCTGAGGGCAGCCTTCCCTTCAAGCTTGGCTGCCCACACTGCCCACTGCCTGGCCTTTGTCCCCTGCACAGGTGTGGTGGGAAGTCCGGACCTGGAAGGTTTTGAAGAGAGGAAGGCCAAGCCCTGGGACCAGGCTGTCCCGCAGACCCGACTCCGTGCTGAGGCACAGAGCAAGTTCTTGTCGTGGGGAGTCAGCCTTCTGGGCCAGTGTGGTGATTGAGAAATTCTACTGGAGAATCACTATTATTTCCGCTCCATTTTAAATACACTTGGACAATACTTAGCAACGGACGTACTGAGGCGGTTTAAAATACCGATTTTCAAGCCCCGTATTCAGAGAGGGGCTGCTGGTGTGTCATCTGCATTTTAACAGGCCCTCCCTCCAGGTGATGCCAACCCAGGTGGCCCTTTGACCTGCACCTCCAGAAACCCGTGCACACTCGTAGGATCTTCTAACGCAAACCTGTGGGGTGAACCCATTTGCAGAGCAAGGAAGTCTTTTCTAGGAAAAATGTGCTCCCCCCCCTACCCAACCCCCCCCCCCCCCCGGCCAGTTCATTTACTGGGGCTTGTTCTTATTTCACGAGGAGCCTGGAACCTTCGTGGTTCCTTCTAGATGAAGCTTTCAAGGCAGACTCTAAAAGCTGTCCTTTTGAGCTGGCCGTGGCGCAGGGTTCAGTGCGACAGTGCGTAAGAAGGTCACACGGCGGCGTGCGGCTCGGGACCCGGGTCTTACGAGATGACTGCTGCGCGTGTCTGCGAACGGCTCGCCTTGTTCGACAGAGCGCTTGCCGCGGGGGCCTCTAGGTGGTGGGATCACAGGTGATTGCGACTGTTTTCTTTATGCTTGTCTGTCTGACATTGCATCTTCCATGTCCGTTGCCGTTGTCTTTGTAATCAGAAATAAGAGCAAAGCTTCCTTTTTGTGGGAAGGAGGGAGACTCAGAAATACAGAGGCGGTTCTGGGGAAGAAGCCCGGTGGGAGCCCTGGCTGGGCTGGCACCCTCCTGGCATGAGCCCTGGGGTCGGGAAATGGGGATTCCTGTGGGATGACCGGGCAGAGCCCCAGCTTGGGCATTTCCGGGCTGCCCTGGACTTTCCTGCCTCCACGTTGGGGTCCCTGTGCCCAGCTTAGCTGAAGTCTCGGTGGGGTCCCACTCCCTGGCGTCCGTGTCTTTGGTGGGTCTTCGTGCTCCTGGTCGCCCTTCTGGGGAGTGCCTTGGCTTAAGAAGGAGGTGACAATCCACCTGCCTCATCTCTTAATTTAATGCACTGGAGCTGGGATGGCCGCACCTGGACCCTATGGAAACTCAGCATCGTCCCCGCAGGCTGTGGTCAAGCCATGGCGTAGACTTCACTGTTCACCCTGTTCTGCACTAGAGGGGCGAACCGAGAGGATCTCAGAAGCTGGTGTCCCGGGGAAGCCTGTTCATGCTCGGATGGAGCTCCCATCTCTTGGAAATTGGAATCCCTGCTCTGCTACCCACTAGCTGTGCGACCTTCTCCTCTCTGGGTCTCAGTTTTCCCATCTGTAACTGAGGCTGAAATAGTCCCTACCTCCTAGGGCAGAGGTCACAGTGGGTGCCCGACAAGATGGCTTTGTTTTCTCTTCTCCCTGCACAGAAAAGGGGATTTGCTGGGAAGATTTCCAGCCACGGTTTTGAACTCTGACCTTGACTGTATCTTGACTGTAGCAAGTCATCATCTGATGTTGCCTGGTGTGATTTCTTAGCAACCCGCTTCTTTTGGTCGGCCCAGCCATCAGACGCTCTCCTATAGAGAGAGTTCAAGTAATTTTTTCCATGTGATGTGTGCTCATGGAAGGGGGCCAGGGATGCATTTTAGGCAGTACCTGGCTCCTCCTTAAATTAGACTGTTTTCCATTCTCATCTCCCCAAAGGTGCTTTTCCAGACTCAGCCATGACTCACAATCTCAGCCTACCCATAGGAGGGTCAGAAAATTGGTGAGAAGTCAGAGTTGGAGCATTGTTTTTTTTTTTTTTTTTTTTTTTGACACGAACCTGGAAAAATCTGCATTTGCTTAAAAATGACTAACTTGGTGTTTGTCCAGCAAAGGGGTCTTGTCCAAGAGGATCTGCTTTAAGGGGCACAACTTTCATTCAGCCCTGTGTTCGTTTGCTCATTCATTCATTCATTCATTCGTTCATTCATTCATTCACGTGGCGAATAGTTATTGCGCACCTTCTGTGTGGCAGGAGCTGGGATTCTACGCTCCAGGAGAACCAAGTCCTTATGTGCCATTTATTTCCTCAAGCTGGAAATTCCCTCCTCCACCCGCCTCATACAGGGTGCAGGGAAGGAGCAGACGGCTGAGGCAGGACCCGCACGCCTGAGGACGAGCTGCGGCACCGCCACTAGCCTGCCACGAGACCCGGGAACAATCCCGTGGCTGTTACAGTCTGCAAAACTGTGGATGGCGTTGACGCCTTTGCCAGCCTTCTCTATCAAAAATCCCCCAATTCGGGGGCGCCTGGGTGGCTCAGTCGTTAAGCGTCTGCCTTCGGCTCTGGTCATGATCCCGGGGTCCTGGGATCGAGCCCCGCATCGGGCTCCCTGCTCCGCGGGGAAGCCTGCTTCTCCCTCTCCCACGCCCCCTGCTTGTGTTCCCTCTCTCGCTGTCTCTCTTTCTGTCAAATAAATAAAGTCTAAAAAAACAAAAAAAGAAAAATTCCCCAATTCATTCACCATCTGAACAACTGTTCAGCAATGGTTTTTTTTTTAAATTATTATACAGTATTTCAGATAAGTAGAAGAGAGTAACGACCACCCAGGGTGTACCCTTCGGCTTGAGGGACAGGACACCGTGGGTCACCCGTGGAGCTCCCAACTGCGCTTTTCGCCCTCTGTCAGGGGCTCGGCGCTTACCATTTCCCTGTATGGCTTTCTTCTTGGAATACGTCTCATCGGTATATAAATGCTATTGGTGCGTGTTTTTATTTTATTTTATTTTTTTAAAGATTTTATTTATTTATTTGACAGAGAGAGACACAGCGAGAGAGGGAACACAAGCAGGGGGAGCGGGAGAGGGAGAAGCAGGCTTCCCGCTGAGCAGGGAGCCCGATGCGGGACTCAATCCCAGGACCCTGGGATCATGACCTGAGCTGAAGGCAGTCGCTTAACCAACTGAGCCACCCAGGCGCCCCTGGTGCGTGTTTTTAAACTTTCTGTAAATGTTGTCATATTTTACCATATTACCATAGCTTGTGTTATTTATTTATTTATTTATTTATTCATTTATTCATTTATTTACCATAGTTGATCTTTAGAAACTCGCTTTCTCTCTCTCTTGAAGTCTTGTTTGGAAGATGAATCCTTGCCGATACATGTTTAATCGCGGCATGGGGTCCACTCTGTGAACGTTCTACCCTTGATGTATCATCCGTCTTCTGCATGGGAATGTAGATGCTGTCTCCTTCTGTGGCTATTGTCCACCATTCTGAGGTGTATAGCCTCACAGTGAACTCAGGTACAGGAACTTCTAGCATAGAAATCTTGATGCGGAATGACTGGGTTCAAGGGCATGACTCACACACCTTTTGTCCCTCTTCCCATCCATCCATCAGCTCTCCTCTCCCGTTGTCATGTTAGGTGACCCCTTTCCCTGTGGTTCCAGAAAATGCCGTGGCGTTGTGTTGTCTCAGTAGCCCTGCTTGGGTCATGTGTCCGTCCCCGATTGGCCGGGTCTGGGCCTGACCCTGGAGCTTGGGGGTGCATCCAGCCCCCGGTGAGCCTCCAAGGGAGAATGGGAAGGCTGGCCCCAGGGCAGGTCAGGGTGGGTGGCCAGGCTCGGGGGGGCTAACCACTGCCGCTGCTCAGGGTAGCCCGGCCCCATGCTGTTAGAGGAAGTGGCTATCCTGCCTTTTGCCCTGAATTGTCTTAGAAAGTGCCAGTCTCTTTGGAAACAACAGTGAGTGAGCAGATGAAAGAGCCCTCGGTCTCTGTCTCCTCTTTGATTTATGAGTCCCACCCAGGGCAGTGATCTGTGTGTGCTTTTTAGAGGTGGGAAACTGAGGCTCCTAGGGGTAGATCCCCGGAGGTGTCTATGGGACCCGTTGGACCTGGGAAGATACTCTGCTCTTCTCCTGAAGCTTTCTCCCGGCTCTCGGGGGCCAGGCGGCTCCTTGAATGGCTCCTAGAATCAATCCTGCCATTTTACAGGTGGGAGGACCAGGCCGGGAGCAGGAGGGGCTAACGTGCACCTTCTTTGTTCCTAGTTGTTCATCTAATATCCTTGAAACAGGGTCGATGCAGGATGTTCTTACAGTTGGGGAAGCTCAGGCTCAGAGATGGGAGAGGACTGGACTGGCCCGAGGTCACGCATAGATTTAGGGACAAAAGTCAGAGAACAATGCAGGCCATCTCCTCAGTTCCGCCAATGTAGCTTCCACCTGTCCTCATCGTAGCCTTGTTTCTCTGCCCCTAATGGCGCCGGTCTGGCTCCCCAGACCCCACCTGTACTCCCCACGGGGCAAGGAGATAGTCCACCGGTCCCTGTCCCCTCGACTGCATCCCCTTGGGCTCCCCACAGAGAGTCCTTTCCTGCCTTTGATGCAAATTCTTGCGCTTTCCTGATAATATTCTGGGATCTTCTTAACGCGAGGGGGTCAGCTGCGAGGCATCTCGGCAATTTATAATTATTGAAAATTCTGTTTGGTGACATGAGTTAGCATTTAATAGACACCCTGCCACCTCCTCTCTCCCTATTGTGACAAGCTCCTGGCAGAATCCTTTTGAGACTCAGGGTAATTGCACCACGCTGGGAACGGGAAGACCACGTTGTGCTTGAGTGCGTCTCAAAAACGTCTCCACAATAGACAGTCAGGTACGCGTTTGCCTGGCTTCAAGGTAATGATTTAAACTTAATTTGACCCTTGATGAGGAAGCCCGTGTTTCTGGTCGGACGCAGTCTTTCAGTTTGGGCCTGCCTGCCATGCCTTCAATGGTAACACAAATAATTCCTTCATAACAAGTGCCTTTCAGAGGATGTCTGCTGCTGACAGCTAATATAGAATTATTGCCCCTGAATGCATTTCTGTAATTACTTCCCAGAGATCTGTCTTTGTGTTAGAAGACATTTCACACTTTAGTAACATAAGTGTTTTGGGAGAGCACGAGCAATAATTATGAACAGTCTTCCCGTGAAAATAAACCTAAAAAAATTATAAAAGCTAATGCTAAAATTGGTTAGAGTCAGGGAGGAATTTCATTTGAATTTGATTCATGTATATTTATTCCAAGTATAATAACCTTTCCTGTATGGAAACTTTTTTTTTTAAACAAAAGCAGTAATGATACGGAGAGCCCGCTTTCTAATTTTTGAGCGATACTGAAACTGAAAACTGATTAAAAGTGACAAGTTGCTTGAGATGGAATAAAGAAGCGTAATCGTGGAGCCCTGATAGGAGACATTTGCGGTAATGGAAAATGAAATGATTCACAGTGTGATCAATAAAAAATTAGCAGCATTTAATAAAAGGTTTCTGCTTCATGTTGACTAAAGAACATCGCAAGCAGTTTGAAATCTGAGTTAAGTGATGGTTGGAGGATGAGCGGGCGGTGGTGATGGGGTGAGGGTGTGTGCGTGCATATAGATCACTCGGATATTGGCCATTGCGGAGGAGGCAGCCAGGCCCCTGGGGTGGGTCTGGAAGTTTCCTTTGCGCTGCCCACTTGACCTTTGATCTGTGGTTAATTCTCTCCAGGTCTCTCCGTTCCTCATTGTGTGGGAATGTTTCTCCGAAAGCAGGCTCTGCTCTCCTTGGCGGGTGTGGGCCCAGCGCGCTGCCCATTTTAAATCCATCTCCTGGGAAGGGGGGGGGGGCGCCCTGCCCGAGGGGTGTCCCCTCAAACGTGTTGTGTGGGCCGTTGGCTTTGTTCTCTCAGCTGTCTTAGCATCTAGGTTTTTTGGAAACTTCTGGAATGTCTTACAGCCTGTTTGTGGGACTTGACACCCTTTTGTGGGCCGGCGGGAAATCCGTGGAGAGCTGGCAGGGCTTAGTGAGTGGATGAGGTTAAGCGGGGAGGGACCCCCGTGGTTTCCTGGTGACGCCCGCTGCTCGCATGGGCCCTTGAAGAAGTGGGGGGCCTGGTCGCGGGGGTTCAGTGGGGACCGGCTGCTTGCAAGCTGAGCGTGCCACCATTTGGCTTCTCCCTCAGTAGCAACAACATGGTGAGAACCACTCCATCAGACACGCTCCCCGTTCTCCAGGCGCTACTTCAGTATTCCCTGGGACGCCGCTGCACACCAGGCTGTCTCCATGCCCAGAAACTTGTTAATTTTTAAAGGCTTTACACAGCATTTCCACTGTGGCTCCGGGCCTCCCGGGCCCGGATGGGAGACGGGTTGGAGGGTCACCGGGGAGGGGCGGGCGGCAGCCTCGGGATTACAACAGCAGTCCAGGAGCCTGGGCCCCAGAATTTGTGCAGGGAATCCTTGCCGTCTCCGAATCTTGGGGTGGCGGGCAGGGCCAGGGGCCTGTTCCTGGATTTGTGCCCGTTTGCAACCCTCCCCAGAGATGCCTAGACCTGTGGCTGGATCCACAGAGCCCTTCCAGGTGGTTTTGTTCACGGGTTCACTCCACAAATATTTATTGAGCACCTGCTATGTGTCCGGTCCTATGCTGGGTGCTGGGTAGGGGGAGAGGGAGCAAGATGAGGGGGCCAACAAGGTCAACTCTTGCTGACCCTGCCCGCCTGGGGTCTGTTCATCGACACAGGAGACGGTCAGATGTCCTGCAAAGAAAGGGCCCTGGCTGTTGTGACCAGAGCAGGGACTGTTCCGAGCTCAGGGTGGCCGGCCCTGGAGGGGTGAAGGTTCACTGAGCTGGGATGAGGGCGGTGTGGGGGGAGTTGGCTGGGGGAACTTTTGCACATGTTCTGCTTTTGCAGTGGAACTCCTAGAAAGCACCGCCCTGTGGGGTCCCAGAGTCTAAAGCCGACAGAGTGGGCTTCCTTTGATGCATCAGAGTTCTGCCCTCGGGCCGGCCCCCTGCATCAGGGATGAGTCGCTAAGGTGCACTGTTTTAAAAATTGCTGCTCCACGGTCCATGCCTTCATTTGATGGGGGCGGCTGAGGTCCAGGGAGGCTGCGACGTGCTGGGATCCCCCAGCGACCTCGCTGTGGCCCCAGGGCTTCGGGCTCTGTCTGCACCGCCTGTGTTTGCCTTTGACCCTGAGCCACTCGCTCAGCCTGGCCACTGGCGCAGTCTTTGGGGTACACAGCCCTTCCCTGCCCCCTTCTCTTCCCCACAAGGGGCTCCTCTTTCTGTCCTGGCCGCCAGGGGGTGATTTGTGCCCCAGCGTCCTTGCCTTGAGTCTTGCTCCAGGACCGGGAGCAATTAGGAGCGCCAGGCCACGGCGCTGGCCACAAATTAGCTGGATTTATCGAGCTCCCCACGCTGCCCCTTCGCCCTCCCTCCCCTGCCTACCTCCGGCCCCGCTCCTCCATCTCCTCCTTCCCAGCAGCCGTCGGAGACCAAACATGACAGCAAGGAGAGGGCAGAGTGGTCACAGCCTCAGGAGGTCACGGCGCACAATTTTCGTGGTTCCAGGGTGGCTTTGTCCAACCGCTCTTCATTATTGCATGCGGCGAGATCAGTTTTATTAAGATGGTGAGGCTCGGAGGAGCGACACTGTTAACGACTTGCTGGAAAAATATAATTCCCCCCTCTTTTGGTGGGGGTGCCTGTGATTGCTTTTCTCCCCCTTACTGCTTCGTCCCTCTCTCGTTCCCTCCTCACCTACCACCTTTTCTTTCTGCTCCTTCCCTTGCCCGTTGAAGCTGGGAGCTGGGTCTGGGGGGCAGCCGCCACCTCTCTCTGCCTTTCGGGTTGGGCTCAGCACTTGAACACCCACTGGGAGGGTCGTCATGCATTCGTCCTGCAGGTATGGACCCCAAAGGGCAAGGTGCTGTTGATGGAATGTCAGGCTCACCCGCAGTAGGTGCTCAGTAAATGTTTGTTGACTGACTTGATGTGTGTGGCGTTTGTGTTCCAGCTCTTGGGAGCTTGTTGCCCACCAGGGCCCCAGGTGGCAGAGACCTGGGGTGACCTGAGCAGGAGGAGGTGATACCATCCTCATTTTTTAGGTGAGGAGAGCGAGGCCCAGAAGTGTAAGCCACCCAGGTCACATGGTTGTGGACTTGAACGCAGATTCTAAGTCTCCAAAGAAGGGACGCTTCCATTCCCGCCCAGCTAACAAGCTTCCTGTCTGGTGGGGAGGGAGCAGGGCACCCTGGGCTTAGGGCACCTGCGGCTCCTGCTGGGCATGCTTCATGGCAAGGGCCCCCCTAGGCTGCATCCAGCCCTCCAAGGCCTATTGTTTTGTCCACATCTTGCTTCCTGAAACTTGAAGTCAACATTTAAAAATCCAGGGATGTCACATAAAAATATGGATTTCTTTCTTTAAAAAAACAACAGCAAAAGTCAACTGATGTATCTGCACCGGGCATCACTTTTCCATATGGTGACCGTGTACATAGAGCATTTGAGCAGGGGCCGCCCCCTTGGGTGGGTGTCTGTCTGCCCCAGCCTCCCCCATCTGATCTACTCATTTGTATAACAGTAGAGGGCACTGGCGTTGTGAGCTTTGGTCCATTCGTGGGCTGAGTGATGGGGGAAGGGGGCCTCGTTCACCCATTTGAACCTCAGTTTTGCCTTCTGTAAAATGGGTGTACTGGTACCATCTCCGTCGTGGGGCCATGGATCACTGGGTGAGGGATGCAAATGAATTAAAAGTTCTGGTCTGAGGGAAGTGATTACCATCCTCTACGCTGCTAATCATTTTGGGCTCAGGTTCTAGAATTCCTGGCAACTAAAGAGATACCCTCTGGAAGATTCTAGTCCTTTCTGTGGTCAGCCATGGGCCTGTGGAGAGGGAGGCCCGGTACCAGGTCCTACATCGTCAGCCAAGGTGGGGCATCCCAGCAAGGCTTGTGTGGTGCAACCAAGTGAGATTCATCGTCTGACTGACCGTGGCTTTGAAATTCCATTCACAGAGCCGTCAGCACTGACAGGGGACCAACAGAAACCTCCCCCCGCCCCCCCGCCCCCCGGCTCCCCCCCCCCCCCCAGACAGCCATCCGGAAGTTGCTTCCTTATTTAAGAAGCAGAACTTGGACAGCAAATTATGTGTTAAAATATTTGCCTACAGCTCTGCTGCCAAGGGGACCCTTTAGGCTGAGTGTTAAATGTTACCCTGCTGCCCGCACTGCAGATATTTTAAATCTGAAGATAAATAGTGGCTGCCTCGTGGAATTTGGGGCCAGCCATGGATGCACAAGCAGAGTGTCTAATTGGGGTTGGCAGGCTCCTGGCCCAGCCCTGGCCCAGCCCCTCCCGGCCTCCATCCCACCAGCCCAGGAGTGCATGAGAAAGTGCTTCTCTACAGGCAGAGCCCAGACAGCGAGCTCAGGTTAAGCCAGGGGTTCGACCCAGTGCCCAGGTTCTGGAAGTGCTTTCTCCCACTCTGGCCCTGGGGAACACACTGCTAGAAACCCCCCCCCCTTTTTTTTTTCCTTTTAGGAAATAGGCAGGCTGTTAGGATGGAGTATGCGTTCTCTATTAAAGAAAAATGTTACTCTAGGACAAACGCTTTGGAAATGGTAGACACCTTCCTAGACTAGGAATTCTATGGGGAGCCGCCCAACTACATACAGGGGAGCGCGCAGGAAAACGGGCTTGCGGATTGTAAAGGGAACATGTCTACACTGTCGGCCCCGGGGGTTGGCTGGGACAGACCCCCGGCAGAGGTCACGCTGTTTCCGGTGGGGGGGGGGAGGTGGGCTTGTCACTTGCTCAAGGTCATAGGACGCGGAAGGGGGAGCCTGGGCTTGAGCCCAGGACTGTCCTCTCCTGCTCCAGGGGATTCTCTTGTCTGTATGGACATTTTTGTGCCTTCGGGTGGCCCTGTGCCCTGGCATTCTCCATCCTTAGGAGCCGATGAGGCTCCTCTAGACCTCTCCTTGTGTCCCCAGCTCCTGTGTAAGTCATGATGCCGCAGGTACTGATTGGAGTGATAACAGCACCAATAAGACCGTGATCGTGGCTACGCTTTTCTCAAGTTTTATTGCGGGCCAGGGATCAGGCTCTGTATAATATTACCTCATTACAATGATTGAACTTGTTCAGATTGTTCTCCGAGGGGGTAAGGGACTTGTCCAAGGTCCCCCAGCCGTGAGGTGGTGGCATGTGGATTTGAACCCGGACGGCTTGGCTCTGCAGTCTGTGATTCTTTTCTGTTCTTTGTCCGTCGTCCCGACAGTCCCTGCAGCGTGACTCCGGCTGCCTGCTGCTGGTGTGTGTGCTCGCTCGATGAGAGCCTTTCCTGCAGCAGCTTGGCCCCGTCAGCCCCGCTGGACCCCTGCACGGCCCTGCCCCGCACTTCCTGTACAGCGGGGCTCCCCGGTCGAGCCCCGGGCGCACCTCGAATTCACTGTCCAGCGGTTCTGATTTGTGCTGGGGGGGGGGTGGTGCCGCCACCCATTGGAGTCTGCTTGGGAGAGGAGATGAGAAGTGGCGGGGGGCAGCGGTGGGGGCTCTCTGGTCCTCCAGGGGCCTCCCCACCATCCCCGGGCACCGTTCCCGGCTTCTGCGTTGCTCTCTGCTCCCCGCTGCCCTGCACCCTTGCCCTGCACCTTTGCCTCTTCCCGCCTGCCCCGCCCCAGCCTCCTCTGGGCTCCTCTAGACCCCACAGGGCTCCCGGCCTCACACGGAGTCCTTGCATCCACGGCCATCCGTTCGGGTGAGCCTCACCTCCGCCTGTCGTGTCTCTCACCAGCAGGCTCTTTACTGACGATACGAAGTCAGTGTCAGGCAGGGAAGGGACTTGCTCAGGGTCACCCATGGGGCGTGGTGGGGGTACTGCAGCGAAGACTGGGAGCTGGGCCCCTGACTGACGTGGGCCCAGGCCGCCGGCCCTTCCCACCTGTACCTCCCTTTCGGCATTCATGGATTCATATATTCGCTCATTCACCAAGCCCGTATTTGTTGAGCGCCCTTCTGGGTCAGGCTTTGTGTGAACTTTGAGGCACCCGAAATGAATAAGGCCGGGGAGCACCCTACCCTGTATGTGGTAGCAAAGGTGTGCGTGTTAGGCCTGGCACTCAGCAGATACTCCGCACATGTTTGCGGGATGAATGAAGGAAAGAAGGAATGACCGTGTGTGATTATTGGCACTGGTATATCTCACGCCTCTCGAGCTCTGCCCTTGTTTTCTCTATCCTGGGCTTATGGGCCTTCTCCCGGCTTCTGGCCTCCACTGGGCAGGTACTCAGACCTGGGGCCCCAGAGGTGGGACCCCCGGTGGTCCCTGGTTGGTTCTCAGGGTGCCCGGGGCTCCCCGCTGGTAAGGGGAGGGACCCCCATGGTCCCTCCCAGGAAGAGAAGGGGCAGCCTTCTCACTGAGGTCCCTGCTGGCTCTCGCACTGGCTGGGGGCTGGGGCCAGAGGGAGGAGACCCTCACCGGGGTTCGCAGACTGAGCCTCCCTCCTCCGGCCCTTGGGAGTGGTGAGGCCCCACCAGCCTTGACTCATGAGCCCCAGAAGCCTCGCTGAGAAGGTAGGAAATGGTCAGTTCCCAGACGTGGTGGCCTGCGGGCAGCCTGCCCCCGCCCCTCTGGGGCTGATCTCCTTTCCCTTTCTCCTGGCACCAGGCTCAGCCAACTGTCCCTTGCTTGGCCCTTTCACAGACGTCCCCTTTTTGGCCCTCCCAGGCAGTGGTTAGGAGCCGAGATCTGTCGTCAGGAGGCCAACCTCTGCCCTTCCCAGTGTGTGTGACTTGTGTGTGGTCCTGAGTCTTGGCCTCCCCATCTGCAGAGTGGGGATGCCGACCCTACCTTTTGCATAGGGTGGCTGTGATGAGGACACGGGACGCGAGTGTAGGACAGTGCCAGAAACTGCTCCTCCTGTGGTCAGCACCACCCAGGGTGTGGGGGTCGGGAGGGGGGTAGGCCGAGCCGCCTCCTTCTATCCCTGACTCGGTTTCTACTGCCTCTTCCCTCGAGAGGATGGGGGCCCACTTTTCTCGCTCAGTGTCTCTTGCTGCGCACCCTTTCTGTAGGGTCCCACTGGCCTGCTCAGATTATCATCTTGAATGAAAGCCCTTGCTCGTGGGCAGTGGGTCCGTGAGGCTGCTTAGGCCTGGGGTGGGGCAATGCACGGCTTTCTAATGAAAAGCGGTGAATCAAGAGGGTTGTGTTACTCCTCTCTTTGCTCGTAGAAAGTTCGGCAAACCCGTATCTTGGGCTCAGGGACTGTGGGATGTATGCAGGTGGTGCCGTGGGGTCCACCAGTCCAGGTGTATCCTCTTCCTCCTGCTTTGAGAAAGAAGCTGGCGGGACAGAGTGGCCCCATCTTACATTACACAACTTCAGTCCCACCTCTGGGGCCCCAGGGCTGAGTACCTGCCCAGTGGAGGCCAGAAGCTGGGAGAAGGCCCATAAGCCCAGGAGAGAGGAAACAAGGGCAGAGCTTGAGAGGCGTGAGATATACCAGTGCCAACCGTTTGGGGTGGCCAATATTCGACTTCTTTGACCCACGAAGATGGCAGCTTCATGTGGTTCAACCTAATAATACTTATTATCGCTTGTACTGATATTCGGAGACATGTTTCTTTGAAACTAATCTTTTCATTCAGTTGAGCATTGACTGAGCCCCCCGCCATGTGTTCTGTCTGTACCAGGGGCTGGGGAGATGGTACTGAGCACAAACAGAGCTCCTGCCCTCATGGAGCTTGTGGTCTCATTGGGGAGCATCCCCGCTGTCCATTGCTCTATAAAAAACCACCCCAAAACTCAATGGCCTAAAGCAGTGATTATTATTTCACATAGCTCTGTGGGCTGAGTGGACTTGGTTGGGGTCCCACTTGGCATTTTTCATGTAGTTGCCGAGTGAGTTGAATCTGCTGTCATCTGAAGGCTCGTCTGGGTTGGATGTCCAAGATGGCGCACTCCCACGGCTGGCGGTTGGTACGGCTGGGGGCTCTGCTGGTGCTGTCCACTGGAGCAACTACACCGTCTCCATGTGGCTTGGGCTTCTCATGGTATGGCAGCCGGGTACTACTAGGTAGTGTCCCAAGAGACCAGGAGACCCCGTGGAAGCTGCAATCCTTCCGACCTAGCCTCAGAAATCCCAGAACATTGCTTCCGTTACATTCCAATGTCAAGGGAGTCACTGCGGCCAGCCGGGCCAGAGGGCAATTGTGCAGGGGAATTAGATCCCTCTTCCTGATGGGCGAGTGCGGGTCTCACTACAGAAGAGCGTGTGGGATGGGAGGTGTTGCTGCTGCTGTCTTTGGAAAATGCAGGGTGCCACAGGGAGGCGGGGAGGAAGAAAGTTAACCTACCAAAGCGTGAGTGAACACTATGCCAGGGGCACTGGCGGCAAAGGGAAAAGGCACTATGGGGTAGGAGTGCTGGGCATCCGCGTGACATTGGCGCTCAGGCCTGTAGGGCGGCCCGTTAGCTGGGGGAAGAGTCCCGGGGGAACAAGAGTGTGGAGCCCTTGGTGGGACAAACTTGCAATCGAAGGGACTGGAAGAAGGTCTGTGTGGCTGCGGGGCAAGTGATAAGTCAGTGAGGTCGGCAGAGCCCTTACTGGACCTTCGGGGCCGGGACAAGGATCCTACACGTGACTGTGAAGGGTTTACAGATCCCTCAACAGTTTTTCATTGAGTCTCCACTGTGGCGAGGCCGTGTAGCAGGGTGGTTTTGCTTCAGACACAACTGTGCCTTGCTTTGCACCAGTGTCCTCAAAGAAGGTTCCCGGCAGGCAGCAGGTGCTCCAGAAAGGGGAGCTGCTCTTGGCGAGCTCCTGGCCAAAGGAGTGCCCAAGTGCACATCGGCGTGCGCAGAGGTGTGCACGTCGGAGAACAACGAGGCTGTGAGTTGTCCAGTGGGGAGCGTGAGGCTGGGGAGGTGGGGAGCTTTGTCCACGGGCTCGGTGACCTTAGGGAGAGGTCCCTATTCACCACCGCCCAGCTCCGGCCTTCCCAGGCAGCCCTGGGAGGACTGGGGTAGAGCCGAGGGAGGGAAAGGCTCCAGGGCCTGTTTTCGGGAAGTCCTTCCGAGCTCCAGAGGCCTGCATGGAGAAGAATGAGCTCCTCAGCCTGCTGACTTTGCTTCCTCCGGGCGGGCAGGATGGTTGGAGAGACCATTGGGTCCCCCGGTGTTCAGGCCCAGAGATCACAGTGTCAGAAGCTCGAAGCAGCACCTGGGATGGGGACTCAGGGCTGGTGGCGGCCTCTGAGCTCTTGCCTTCTCTGTGCTCACTCAGGCAAGGACTCGCAGGGCTGGATGAAGGCAGGACCTGGGATGGGCAGGGCCACCCCTGACTAGTGAGAGCTGGATCAATGGAAGGGGGGACGGTCCATTCACTCAATCCCCCAGGCTTCCTGAGTAGCTGCTGTAGGAGGGCCTGAGAATGAGGAGACCCCAAGGGTGCTCCAGGGGAGACATCACCCTCAGGGCTTTCCCCTCCCGGGCCTTGGAGAGCTTAGGGCTCCAAGAGGCCCCAGGCCTGGGGGAAGGGCGTGCTGCTTAACGTCAGCTTTGGATGACCCCCTAGAGCCTCTGTTTCCTCATCTGCAAATGGAAAAAGAGCACCATTTACTCTTTTCCCCTTGTGTGAGGTTCAGAGCCTGCGGGCAATGAAAGCGCGTTGCAGGGAGTAAAGCTGGAGCCGGATGGAGGGCTTCCTGTTTTGAGGTTCTGATTTTGCTGATGCAGGATACTGAATACTGGGTCTTCAGGGGGGTCCTGATCTCCAACTTCTTCAGGCCGCTGGTCTTTTCTCTCGGGCCGCTTGTCTTTTTTCTCTCTGGCTTCCCGAGGGCAGGCTGGCCGGCCGTGTGACCCCCTGGGACCTCAGAGGATGGGGGTCCCCCACCTTTGCCCGCCTCCCCTCCCCTGCCCCTTTGTGCGCAGCCACCTTGCCTTCCCATTAGTAGACAGTGGCAGGGGAGGTGACAGTTCCTTAAAACAGATTTATACTCTTGGATGACTTTATGGGTTTTTGCCTTATAAAAACCCAAGAGTTGACATCCTGATTTATCTACTCCTGAGTCAACAGGATGTACCAGATTTAAAGAGATCAAATGCGTTGTAATGTTTGTGGTTCCAGTTGTGGATTAGATGAGCTATTATGGAAAGTGCTGCCAAGTAAATATGGCAAAAAAAAAAAAAGTAACAAGGGGATAATTTAAATATGTCTATTAAATTGTGTGTTAAGTAAAGTAGCACAAGTGTGGTGCTGAATGTAACTTATTATCTGGAGAGTTCGTCTAGTAGATAAAGCTGCAACGATGGTTCCTTCCCTCCCTCACACCCAGAACATTTTTTTTTTTTAAGGAAAGAGACTGTAAACTAGGAATTTCAGAGACGGGCGCTTGACTGCGTAACCATGGCTGTGTGATGACTTATAATACTGAAGGCTCCAAATGATATTTCTCATTTCTTTGCTTTCTATTTCTTGTCGCCACGGCAGCAGCCGATCAGATTTCCTGAGATAAATATGCTGCCTGGCTTTTAATGGGATTTCTGTATTGCCGGGAGTTGGCGTGTTCTGATAATAAGAGAACCTAAAAATTGTACATCCCTTAATTGGTAAGAAGAGAGATGTTTTGATGGGCCACAAATGGAAGCATTGATTTTTACTGCCTCCGAGCAGTTGCGAGCAAGCGGCGTGTCACGCCACGTTCCCCGCAACGGAAGGCGGCAGCTGGCTCTCCGATGAGCTGATTTGTGTTCGCAGGTTCTTGATGTCGGGTGCTTGGAAGTGCGTGTTTTGTGCAGGTGGGAGAAATAGAGCCCGTATAACATTATCAGTTTCTAAATTGAAATATTTATAGGACTGTGGCTTCCACCTCGAATCGAATGCGTTCTTTGCCTCGTTTCTCTTTCTTGCTTTGGTGACTGGTCCTCGGGGGTTTAAAGGTTGTGTGCTGAAGGTTTTTGCTGTAACTGCAGGGTTGTATGTGACACACATCTGTGCACACATGCTGGCACACACGCCTCCTTACCTGTGTGTGTGGGTTTGCATCAGCGCCCTTCCACGTGATAGAGATTTCTCTTTCCTAGTTCACATCAGTGCTAATTTCTGGATGGGTAGATTGTTTCCCAGGACAGACCGTGGACGACGTAACACGCTCTTGGATTTTCCAGTTTGAGTCTCTCTACTTCAGTGAGGAAGTTTAATCCACTGACATTTATGGGGATTACTGATATATTCTCTGTGTTCTATTTACCGTGCTTTTTTTGCACTTTGGTTTACAAGTCCTTGATGTGTCCTATTAATTTCTCAGATTGAGGCTGTGCTCCATTTCCCCCAGCCGTGCGGGCAAGTGCAGTAGACAGGAGTCAGGATGTCGAGTTAAACGTCTGTCGGGTGCTGAGGATATCGTGTCCCCTTACCTGGGTGTCAGGTGCCTCACCTATGAAGTGGGAATAACAAGGCTGCCCCTCTCTGTGGGCAGGGGCAGGACCGCATGATGGTGTGAGCTCCCTCTTAGCTCTAGAATGTGTAAGCCTGGGAAATGGGGCTATGCATATATAATTGGGGCTTTGAAAAAGCATGTGGAACACTACGTGAAACGCAAGGCATCATTATCATGATCCTTAACTCACTTTTCTGTACAGTTTAGCCACTTGTCTGCATAGTGCTAAGCACAGAATAGGTGATTTATTTTACAGAAATTGGTTGAATGATTCCAAAACTGGTTCTCACCTTCTAGGCTGATCCCAGGGCATGAGTGAGGGCTCAGATGCAGTTTACCTTGTGATTTGACTATCCGTGGTCTTACAAACACACGTGCTTCCTTGATTCCAGGATCAGGACGTCTTTGCCAAGAACTGAGCCAACATCGCCACATTGGGAGGCATGCCGTGTGGACGGTGAACTTGGCTAAGAGATCTCCCTTGCTGTTAAATTGCAAGGCTTTGTGGGGTGGGGGGGCGGGAAACGAAACGTTTAGGTGCATCAGGAGCAGCTGATGGAGGCTCTGGAGAAATGTGTAAGAGAATTGGGTTTTCAGGAGACAAAATGCAAAGGCATTTTCACCTCCGTGATGGGTCACGACCCCCAGCATCCATGCGCAGGGGGAAGATGACAGGAAATCCCCCTAGAAGATTTGCACCAAGAATTAAAGAACCTAGTTGAGAATTATGGCATCACACGCTACAAAAAAACCCCCCATATATTAATATACTGAGAGGTGTCAAGAATAATGGACCCTGGGAGGTAGAGTAATTAAACGTATCTTAATAAATGCTGGGCGATTCTTTTAAAACCCTTTCCCAAGACCCCGTCAGCTGACATGGATTGTATTCTTCCTGTTGGCAGGAGGCCTGGAAGGAGAGCCTGAGTGTGATCGGAAAACCAGCCGTGCGCTGGAAGACAGGAACAGCGTGACAAGTCAAGAGGAGAGAAATGAGGACGATGAAGACATGGAGGATGAGTCAATTTACACCTGCGATCACTGTCAGCAGGACTTCGAGTGTCTGGCAGACCTGACGGACCACCGGGCCCACCGCTGTCCTGGAGGTAATGCTAAATAGCGCCGGGATTCTGACAGGTGGTTATACGGATAATTGGACATAGCAACAGCTTGAAGCCTCAAGTGAGATTAAAGAATTAATAATGTAATTTTACAGTTAATGTCATTTTATTGTGGTGTCTTGGGCACCCTGTATCCGCCTTTTAAATAAAATTAAAAATAAAAGCAACAGCTTTCTGGCAGGCAGGGATTTGGGGGAAGCACCCCGTTGCTGCCTCCCCCAAAACCGCCATCTCTAGAATGTGGGCCCAAGCCCGGAGGGTCTGCGCCCTGGATCTCTGCAAGGCCTTTTGGAAACCCAGCAATTAAGAGGTCGTTAGTGCAAAGTTAAGTAGCTTAAGTGTGGAAAGCTGCGTGAAGGAGTGAGCTCGGAGGCTGGGCTTCGATGGGATGGGGGGAATTTCAAAGGCCAACAAGAGCCCATGCAGAAAGGGACCTGGTTCCACCTCTGTGCTCGGCCTCCTGCTTCTCTGAGCAGGAGAGGGCTGGCTGGGAGCTGTTCTGCCAAACCTGACTATGGCCCTGTTTCCTGTGTCCTGGCAGCCTCAGAGAAGGGGGCCAAGGCCACGGTTTTACAGGAGCGATTTAAGACGTCATGAGTCATGTATGTTTGTGCGTCTGGGTCCTATGGGGTGGATGGAGTGGGACAATGGGGGCCTGTGTCTTGCCTGGGAGTGTGGCAGCCATGCTTACAGGGGCAAGAGGCCGACACAGTTTCAGGCCCCAAGCGGGGAGTCCAGAGCATCTGTGGTCCAACATCTCTCTCCATGGTGGCCGTTGACGCAAGGCTGCAGATGCCGGTTTGCGGGGAGAGGAACTAACCAGAAACAGTGGACCTGAGAGGATTCTCCCAGTTTTGGACTTTTGGGGGGCTCAGGAAACCAAATCCCAGTCATTTGGAATTTGTGCAATTTCAACCACAGGCAGAGGTGATGGCCAAGCTTAGGATCAGAATTGGAGGGACATATGGGGTTGGCTTTTCAGGCCCCTCATTGCCCGAGGGGAAATATTGAGGCGTGAGAGGGGGTGGTGATTGACCAAGGGCACCTAGGGATTTGGTGGCCGAGCCAGGACCTCTCCAGGACCTGGGCTGTATGCTCTCATTCTGCTCGAGAAAATAGTAGATGGCCTGTTTATTTCTTGATTTAGCCCAGAACTGAGGTGGAATCTTAACGATACGGGAATGAAATATTGTCCCTGACTTGGAAAACAATCAATGAATTGATCTTCTAATTAAAAGTGATTCTCTTTATTTTCGGAGTGTAAAAGAACCCGTGGGGCTCACCTAGCATCAGCCCAGGCCCCCTCAGGACTCCTGCGAAGTGATGCTGCGTTGAGTCTCTGCGGCTCTTGGAGTGAGGCCCCATGCCCAGCACCACTCAGTTCTTCAGAACCAAGGAGATTCTCTTGTCTCTCTCCACACTTTCAAGAATGGTAGTGTTTCCAGGTGGCAAAGGACCAGTGTGAGGCTTTGAGGCCGAATATCGGGGTGTTTTGCTGGAAATAGTAGCTAAATTGTGCCTTCGGTCCTGGGCAGGCCTCTTTTCCCAGTGGCTTTCTCTTCTCTCCAGAGCTGCAGCCTGGCTGACATCATGGTAACTCTGTCTGCAGGGCCTTCAGCCACCGACACTCCTGCCTGCTTCCTAGCAGGACCCCACTAACGACCTCCATGGGGACGTGGGAGCCAGGAATCCCCAAGCCCTGGAGCATCGGAAGGGAGTCAGAAATTCCTTAAAGGAGTATGGGAAACGACCTTGCCTAATAGCATCCCTGAGAAATTCATTACCGCCCAGTAAAGGTGTGACCCAGTCTGGAGAGTCTCCCTGACATGGAAGTAAAATGTCAGGAGTGATGTTCCCCCAGGTCTTAGGTTCTGAGGATTACCCAATGACAGGATAAACCACTGGGAATTGTGTGCATATTATTCAAAGCAGGTCCCTGCCTCGGCCGCCTGCACACTCTCTGATCTGCAGTGGTTTCCTACTGTGTCCGCAGAGATGTTTCTGGAACTATTGGGGTGAGCATTGGGGCCTGTCTGACTGAGGGGGCTCTGATACCCACTCCAGTCAGAGCTGACCACATTAAAAAGTCTTTTATATATTGGGCTTTAGCACAAGATATGTGAAAATTCGCTTCTGCTTTAAAAACTTGGAACTGGAGCCAAAATGCAATAGCAGGTCCTCCCAGGCCAGGCTCAGGGGGCTGCTGGATGCTCACCATTGGCCATCCAGCTGCTGGGCTAGGGACGAAACAGGTGGGCAGTGTGGCCACTCTGTCACCCCGAAGGGAAAGGTGGACCCTCAACAGCCCGACAAAGACCATTTCAGAGAGGGCCACGCTCTGCTGAGGCTGGGCGGGCTCTGGGTGCTCAGCAGATGTTTCTGAGGGAAGAAACAAGTTTTTTTTGGAGGGAAGGCGGGGGGCCCTCTCTGCTTTTGAGAATTTGGGGCCCAAGGGCAGCACCACCTGTCAATCCCGCTGTCCACTCCTCCTGGCATCAGAATTAGGCCTTGGGTGTGAACAACACTCGTCCCCACTCATCCCCTGCTGGGGGCAGTCACTGCCGGAATGTGGAGACTGCACACCCCTCACCAAGCAGGTGTGTCCCGGGGAGGTGGGGTGTGTTTGTGGGGCGCCATCTTGAATGTGGTTCTTTCAGAAAACTGCTTTAAGAGGGTGACCTCTTGGCTCTTTCTGTGTCTTTCTGTGGCCGTTGGGGTGGGGGTGGGGCAGTGCCTCGTTCCATCAGAATCTGGGAGAGTCGCTGAGGTTTGGAGATTTTCCGAGGTGGTGGGAAGCTCCCCACGGAAGCGGGGGGACTTCCTGCCAGGATGGCATTGGGGACATGCAGAGGGAGGAAGGCCCCTGAACTCTGCCCTGAGGAACCCTCACCTGCAGAGATTCTGGAGCTTGAGAAGGCCCCCTCTCCATTGTCCCTTCGTGGGAGGGGTTCGGCTGGGGCCAGAAGAGGCTGTTGAAGCGTGGACTTCAGAAGCCAGCCCTCTTTCTCTCTCCGTCTTTCTCATTGTCACTGTCTCTCATTCGTGTCTGAGGAGAAACCAGCCTTAAACCCACAAGGCATCAAATGTTGCATCCTTAGGACCCGAAATGAGATAAGCCCAGAGCCGTCTGCTCTGTGGATACTCACATCCCCAGGAGCTGATTCCTCCTTGTTCTCCTCCAGACCCGGCCCACAGGGTGACAAGTTTACAGGCTTGGCGTCGGCGGCATATGCAATTTTGCATTCTGCATTTGTTACTGAACGTTTTCTGAATGGATTCCCATGCTGCAACATGATCTTCTCCATTATCAGCAGCACTCAAGCAGATGAAGCTTGGGTTGCAGGTCCTGTGTCCATATACTACAAAAACCTTAAATTTAGACTGGTCCACCAGGAGATGAGGATTTCTACAACAGAGTGGACAAAGGCTGACTTGATGCCTGTGACGGGCTTGTCTGTGCCTCATGGAGCATCATATGTGGGCCCCAGATGAGGCAATGGCCAGAGCATTTGGTGGCTCTCTGAACTGATGATGGAAAGTCCCCCTTACTTCGGGCTCCGCTAACTGGAACGATGTCAGAACAGGGAGTGAGCTGAAGTTTACGTTGACCCAGTCTGTGAAGTGTTGGCCAAGCACGTGTGGACCCTATAAGTGGTGGCAGGGGGTGTTTTTCATCATCTTCTAGAAGCCCAGAGGACTTCAGTTGCTTTAGAAAGTATCTCTGGGAACTTCCTGGGGCACCATAGAAGCAGGTACGAGAGGTTTGATTTACCCAGGGGCTGATTCCAATTTTTTATGTGCTCACTGAAGCAGGTCAGCTGTGGACCTTCAGTCTGGACTCAGGTGGAATGTTTTACGGCTTTCTGGTACGAAGACTACCTTTTCAGGAGACTCTCTGATTTAGACTGACTGCTACTTTGGCCCAAATTAATGAGGCTAAGTGCCCGAAGACGTTTGGGTGCTGGATCTGTGCTGTTATAATGCTTTAGATCCTACTCTCGTAGGGACGTTCCCCCTCATGTCGGGCCTGGGCTGTCAGCAGGGATGTGCACTGTGCCAGTCATGGAATATGGCAGGTCCCCAGGGCCGGAGCACCCGACAGCTTTTGGAGATCTCTAGCCTCTTCGCTAAAGGCGCACCACTGGTGTGGGTTTTCATCGTAGGTAGGGAGAGGTAGGCAGATGGAGTCTCTTTAGAAAGACTGAGATTTCTAACTCTGGGCCCGTCCAGGTACTTGCTCCATAGAATAGAAATTGTCTTCAGGACCAGGTTGAAGCCAAGCATTGGTTTCTTCCTCCAGGCACCATTCCGTGATCTCTGACGCAGACCAGGCTCCTCACTGGGCACAGAGAGGCATCCTTGAAGCACACGGGGTCCCTGCCACCCCCCCACCCCCCAGGGCTCCACATGTGGGCCACAGCCTCCCTGATTGCTGTCCCCACAGTCCCACCTCCGACACAGTGCATAACACGGGTCAGATTCTGTGGTTATTCTGCAATAGTTTTTTTTTTTTTTAAGAGTTTATTTATTTGAGAGAGAGAGAGAATGAATGAGTGGTGGGGAGGGGCAGAGGCAGAGGGAGAAGGAGAAGCAGACTCTGCACTGAGCAGGGAACCCGATGTGGGGCTCGATCCCAGGACTCTGGGATCATGACCTGAGCTGAAGGCACACGCTTAACTGACTGAGCCACCCAGGCGCCCCTCTGTGATAGTTTTTAATGTGTTTATCGCCGGTCTCTCCCACTACTGTTGAGCTTCACGAGGACAAGAGCCATGTACGTTTTGTTTCCTGTTATGCCCTAGCCCAGTGCCTGACACACAGTGGTGCTTAATACGTACTTGTGCTTGTTGGATGAAGGAATGATCCCACCTAGTCCTCCTAACGGTCCCAGCAGGGAGATCCCATTTTTCACCATTGATCCCCATTTTACACATCGGGCAGCTGAGGCTCAGAGAGTGAGGGGATCTTGCTGAAGGTTAGAGAGCTTGAGCTAAGATTCGAGGTCTGAACAGCTCACACAGAGAACATAGACCGGGGACAGTGAACGATTTCCAGCTAAATTCCAGACAGACATGGCTTTTTTGAATGCTCAACTTAAAAAAAAAAAAAAAAAAAAGATGGGGACGGAGAGGGATTTGTTCAAATAGCAACAGCAAAAAAATGAGCTCCCTATGGGTTAATTTTGCTGCTCTCCCTTCGGCTGCCCCCCACTTCCTGAGGACTGGGACCGAGGAGTGTTTCCCCAGCCCCTTCGGAAAGGCAGACCCGCCTTTTCTGGCCAAGGTGAAATGCTGCTGTGTAAAAAGCCGGGTGGAAAGTTAATTACACCCTGGTTTGTTCAGCTGTGGCCGGAGTGACCTGTGGGCTCTCATTACAGGGCTGGGGCTTGCGGGAAGGTTGGCACCTTTGCCAGCCTCCTTCCTGCCCGCCGGCTGGCGGGATCTTGCCTTTGTGTGCAGGCTCAGGCCCTTTCTTGCTCCGACAGCATGGCTGGGGGCCCTCCCTGCCTTACTGCCTGGGGCGCCCCTCGTACTGGTTCCGTTTGGAGAGAGCGGACTCGGCACGGGCAGCCGCTGGGCAGTGTGCAGTGCCAAGTGCACATGTGCTGGGCGCCGCTTCCTTCTGCCCCCGGGGAGCATGTGCTGCGCCTTGGTGTCAGCCGGCGTCCCGCAGTGCAAAAGGCCTGGGGGCTGGAGCACAATTAATACCCCTGCATCAAGAGCTTTCCTGCATGCAAACGGCATCCGGCTAGAAAACGCGGAGCAAAGAAGGATCCTGCTCACGGTAGTCAGAGAATGTATAAAGACCAGGCAACAGACCCAGGAAGCCCCTTTCAAATGTTTGGAGAGGACAAACAAACCAGCAACATCAACCATGGAGGGACACAGAAGAGACTTCACTAAATGAGGAGGCAGACTCTTCTTGGGTGGAAAGATTCGATATCGTAAATAGGTCAATTTCCCCTGGATGAACCTGTTAACTTTACTTAGCCCGTGAAAGTAACAATGGGATTTGTTTAGAAATGGACGAGCTGATTCTAAAGTTCATTAGGAAAATAGGCATGCAGGGAGAGGAAGGAGAATTCTGAACAAGAGGAGCGATGGGGAGGGCTGGTAACAAGACCAGATTTTTTTTTTTTTAAGATTTTATTTATTTATTTGAGAGAGAGAGTGAGAGAGAGAAAGAGCACAAGAGAGGGGAGCGGGAGAGGGAGAAGCAGACTCCCTGCCGAGCAGGGAACCCGATGCGGGACTTGATCCCGGGACTCCAGGATCATGACCTGAGCCGAAGGCAGTCGCTTAACCAACTGAGCCACCCAGGCGCCCGACCAGACCAGATTTTAAAACACATTCTGAAGCCCTAGGAATCTAAGTGGTGTGGGACGGATTAGGGCCCAGAAAAGAGAGCAGAAAGGGATGTGAACAGAACTGGAAATGTAGTGTATGAGAGAGGTGTACTGCATTGCCGTGGAGGACAGATGGATCACTCAGTAACTGGGATTGGGGTGACTTGTAGCCATCCTGGAGAATGGAAATGGGATCCCTCTCCTCCGAAAGCCAAAACAAATCCCAAATGGATCAGAAATCTAAACAGAGAAAGAACACTTGAAATACTAAAGGGAAACATAAGTGGGTTTTTAAAGAATATGATGAGATCAGAGTGGGGAAGCCTTTTCTAAATATAACCGTAAACCCAAAAGCCATAAAACAAAAGACAAATATTCGACCACCTAAAAATAAAACATTTCTGCATAGCCAAAACCACAATAAACCAAACCAAAGACACATATCACGGGCAAAAGATATTTTTCCTTGATGTGTAAGAAACTCCTACCAACTCTACTAAGAAAAGAACCAATAAATCAACAGGAAAGCAGGGCGAAGTCTGGGCTGCCTGGGGTCAGCCCCTGCTCGGAACGGTTGGTGCCCCACTGGTCTTCAGATATTTTGAATATCTCCCGTGCGCAAAGGACAGAAGTGGAACCAGAAAGAGATACACTAATGAGATCTTACACATTGAGGAAGGAACCTTCTTTAGAAGAGGAGAACTGTCAACTTTGTTTTAAAGATTTATTTATTCATTTGAGAGAGAAAGAGAGAGAGAGTGGGAGTGGGGGAGTGGGGGCGGGGGGAGGGGCAGAGGGAGAGAGAGAGAGAGAGAGAATCTCAAGCAGACTCCACACAGAACCCGATGACGAGGGGCTCCACCTCACGACCCTGAGACCATGACCTGAGCCAAAATCAAGAGTTGGACGTTTAGCCGACTGAGTCCCCCAGGCACCCCGAGAACTGTAAATTTAGACCACAAGAAACTACCTATTATTTTTAACCTACCAGATTGGCAAATATTTACAAGCCCACTGTGCTGGTAAGGACATATGCCTTGATGCCAGGGCTTGTTCTCCTCTCTGTCCCCAGGGTAGTGTTGGCCTATAGCTAGAACGCGTAGTAGGTGCTCAAGAAAAGTTTGTTGCTCTTGTCGCCAGGGAGCCACAACCTCCATGAGGGAAAAGCTGTCAGCTAGGCAGGTACGAGCTTGTAAAAAGAAAGAATCCGTGAGCCATGCCTGGACATAGTAGGTCTTCAACGAATGAATCATCAGAAGGGGGAGTTACAGAAGGAAGAGATGCTTTACTCATTGAGCAAGTATTGAGCATGTGCTATGTGTAGGGACCCTTCTGGGTGCTGGGGATGTAGGAACTGTTTATTTAAATAAAAGGTAACGCAGTGGAGAAGGTATTCACTCCACAAAAGCATTCCGTGACTTGTAAGGTGACGTGCCCTGGGTGGCCTTTAAATAGCTGGCTTTCCCAGGGTCTTTAAAAGATGCTTCCAGGGGCACCTGGGTGGTGCAGTCGGTTAAGCGTCCGTCTCTCGGTTTCGGCTCAAGTCGTGATCTCAGGGTCATGGGATCCAGCCCCACGCCAGGCTCCACGCTGAGCGGGAAGTGTGCTGGAGATTCTCTCCCTCTGTCCCTCCCTCCACCCCGGCTTATGTGTGCCCTCGCTTTCTCTTTCTCTAAATAAATAAATAAATCAGAGATGCTTCCACGTACAGAGATGTCGTCTGAGGGGGTATCCGAGAGGATGCTGACTGTGTGCGCTGTCCTGTGAGCGTGCTGCCATTTTGGAGGAGAGCGGATGGGCAGGGTGAGCCACCGGCCGGTCTGGGTCTACCCCGCCCGTGGTAAGATCAGAACCTTCCCTAAATTGCCTGCTCCCTGCCCTCCGAGTTCCCCACCAGAAGGCGCCTGGGAAGTCGGCAGGCTGCCTGGGACCGTGGTTCTCTCTGGGCTCGGGCTGTGCCCTGGCTTCTGGTGGTCATGTGGAGGGGAGTTGCTTTTCAGATGCTGGTGTGATTATTCACCTCCTGTGGGGCCCACAGGTTTACAGAGTGTATCCCCCTCGACTTGATTATGTGGAGCGAATGCTGCTATCACGTTGTGGGGCCCGTAGGTCTCTCCAGAAATTGGACACCTCATCTAACAGTGTAGAGGTCAGGGGTCAAGGTGGGAAGAATCCACATGTCTCTTGGTTTCCACGGGAAACGGTGTGTCCATGCGTGTGTTCTGAGGTTTCTGAGGGCTCTCCAAAGTGGAGAGGATCTTTTCCTTCTGTCCCACGCAGCTAGCCTGACTACCCCAATGGGTTTCTGAATCATTGCGCCCAAGGGCGGGTTCCTTTGTGTCCGGGGTGGGCCAGAGTGGAATTCAGGTGAGGTGCCCGACACGGGGAAGGCGTCTGCTGCAAGCACCCCCTGGGATGAGCCTCAGTGAGGGGACCCTGCAGAGGCCTTGGGAGAGTGATGAGGACTGGCCCGGGACCGGCCCAGTCTGGATCCTGGTTTCCTCTCCTTTCCTGGCAGCAGCCAAACCTTCCGCTGGCTTCCTGTTGTTCGGGCCAGGATGTACACCCAGCGGGACCTCAAGGTCTTGGGAGGAAAAGACAAATCCCAAGCTGGCCTTCAGGCTGGTTGCGTCTATATTTCTGAGTCCAGCCTGCTGTCATCCATTTCAGCTTGGAAGTTTCCAGAAGGTACATGTCGTGCCAGCAAGTTGTGATACCATACCTACTGTGAGCCTGGGGCTGTGTGTGCGTGTGTGTGTGTTTGTGAGAGAGTGAGACAGAGAGAGAGAGAGAGAGAAAGGGAGTTTCTATTAACAAGGAATGTATAATCTAGCCGGAAAGTGAAGTCGCCATGATCCTTTGGGCTGCCTGGCACATAGTAGGTCCTCAATTAACGTGCTATGTGCATTCTCAACTCCAGCTGACCTGCAAAAAAATGCAGATTCATGGGCTCAGGGAACTGAGAAGAAAGACTGGGCTTCAAGCATGACCCTCCAGGGACATGCTCCAAGGCTGTGTCTACAAACCCCATCCCCAGATGTTCAGGATTCCACCCTCCTGCCTCAGAGAAAGAACAGCCTCTTTCCAGTCGCCAGGACAGGAGTCCTGGGGTTGACTCCTAGCGGAGTAGCCATGACCAAGGCTCATCCCCGAAAGCGTCCCCGAGCCCGGGGGAGACAGACATGCATAGTAGCTCAGGGTGGTGGCAGTCGAGGGCACCTCCATACAGACCATGGGGACTGAGAATTGGGGAGGGGGCTCCCAGGATGTCTTCTGTAGGAGGAAGGCGTGATGTGCAGGCAAATACGGAGGAATACAGTCGTTGAATCAAATGCCAGATTGCCGAGTATCGATGGTCAAGTCCATTCACTTTGCTCTTGATGGAATCTAGCCATCTCACCTCAGGATTTTAGGGAGGCAGACGTAGAGCGCTCTGTTAAAGGGTGTTGCGGATTCTGAGCTCTGCCTACATCTCTCCTCCCGCCCCCTCAGCCTGCCCCGGAGCCCCCCAGGCAGTCTGAAAGCCTGAACTGGGCCAGGCTCTTCAGTGAGGTAGGACTTGTCCAAGGTCACACAGGGAGGTGGTAGCTTAGTGAGTGCACCCCCCTTTCCCCAGGAGGTGGCTGGTAATACCCGGGAGGCAGTGCAGCTCCCAGGATGGACAGGGGACTGGTGTGGGACCCACAAACCTCACATCATTTGGACTGGACTTTTTGTTTGCTTCTTGCGGAGGAGGGACTTGGACACTTGAATTCTTATAAACTTCGTGGAAGTTGTGCTCCTCCCTTGGGGGCTCCCACAGAAGCTGGCCCACTCTTCCTTCCCTGATCCTCTGCCTCTTGGCCCTTTGGGGGCAGAGTTCTGGGAGAAGCAAGTCATGCCCTGGTGGCATCCCCCGGCTATTGGGCCTCCGGGACATCGTGTCCAGGCCTTGGACCCCGGCTGGAGAGAGTTGGTCTGGCCTTGAGGCTTGAGTGGCTCAGGTGCCCAGATGGTGTGGAGGGGCAGCTATTAAATCAGTCTGCTGTGCCGGCTCCTGAGAAACCCAGGGTGACCCCAAGTCACATCACCCACCATCAGCTTCAGGGGGGGAAGGAGGGGGACAGATAAAGTATTCCAAAGTTGCAATAACAAGATGTTTTTCTTTGTTCTATAGGTATTTCAGTAATAAGTGTTTTCCCCCAATGGATACATATATGGCTCCCAAATCTCAGCGTCACTGAGCAAACCCAGGGTCAGTTATGCGGCGCTCTGGTCAGTCCCTTTCCCGTCAAGACTACAGTTTCATTAGCCCAGCCCTCCTTGCTCCTGCCTGCTACCGCTGTCCCTGATGGTCACAGGGACCGGAACCCTCGGAGAGGCCCTGGTGCTTTCTCCCGCAGGCGCGTGTGGATTCCTCAATCTGTTGGGCGTAAAGACCTGACAGTTGTGTTTCCCAAGTAATCAATCTTGGTTTCCTCCAATTTGAGGTTTGAAAAGCTTTGAGAAATGCCTGTCAGTGAAGATCGGAATAGCCTCCAGCTGGATCCTGACCTGGTTTTGGGGTACAAGGGGCAACTAGAAAGTATTGTTCTCTGAGAGTCCTTTATTAGAGCTGAAAGCTATCGGTGGTCTCTTCCCGTGTCCCTTACTTAGGCTACAACTCCCCGCGCCCAAAAGAAGAAAGCAAACCACTGCTCAGAAGAAAAATGTGTTCTTTAGAATCACAGCACCCCCTGGTATGTATTCATTCATTCATAAAGCACCTACTATGAGCTGGGAACTATTTTAGACACAGGGGATAGAGTAGTGAGTGAAACGGACAGTAGTTCCTGGCCTTCTGGAGCTTACCTTTTATAGCACCTAGCCCCTCGCAGGCTTTGGCCACGAGATTCTTAAACTGACCTGCATGTAGTTATTTTGTTCTAAAGAACCTCCTGGTTCCCTCTGTGGTGTAGCTGAGTGCTGGCCAAGGCCCGTGTGAGCAGTATGAGCGGGAAAACAAATAGTGGGTTCCCTGCCAAAACGGTTAGCGTGCTCGGAGGCTGTGTCAGCAGAAGCAGGATGAGGAGGCAAGAGCTCAGTCCTATGTGTTGCTGGAGAGACCGGGGCTGGGAGGGGTTCAGGGGAAGATGGAGAGGGGGGCGGTCCTCAAAGCCATGCTTGCAGTTTGGGAAGTTAGGCTTCTCGGTGGCTGGTATCAGAAAGCTCAACCCTATTTTGCTTCAGTCAAGTAGGGGAATTTAGTGGCTCAGGTAACTAGAAAATCCAGATGTAGTTAGCACCAGCTTCAGGTGCGGCTACATCCAGGGACCCTGGCGAAGGCTTTGGAACCCAGTCTTCCTGCATCTCCTGGCTCTGATGAATGTTGTGTTGGCTTTTGGCTCAGGCAGAATGGAGTGCTCTGAATGGCAGACCCAGAGATGTTCCCCAGAGGAAATCAGGGTGCTGCTAGCAGAAGAACGGGGTGGGGGAGGGATGGATGCTGTTAGGCAGCATCAGCCCAAAGAGGGAAGGAGCTTATGCTATTTGACCAAAGAGTCCAGAGTAGGTGACCTGACCTCAGGGCTGGGGATGAGCATGGCCAGTCCCGCCAGTGCAGAGGCCATCTGCTCCTATGAAGGTGAGCCAGTGGTTGGTATCTTTACTATCACTTCTGGGTAAAATGTATGGTTGGACGGGGCTGAGCAGTGGGAGATCTGGTCGAAGCTGGGCATCAAAGCAGTGGGGGAGCAAGGGGGAGCAAGAACAAAATACAAAGTTGCTCTTCATATGTGGGCCAGAGTGGGTGTCCCTGTGGCCCCTTGAATTGGTCTTGGTTCTGTCCCTTTGAGCACCAAGATTGATGGAGAGAGGGGTTCCTCCGAACCTTGAGATCCTGTGATTGGCATCCCTCAAATGACACCCTAAACCCAGGAAAATAAAGAACATCCCCAAACAAAATGAAAAATCAACCAAATTTATCTCCTGCTGCCTCAGGCGTGTGGTTCAAGGAGTGCAGCCAGCAGGGGATCTGGCCTGGCCTGGCCTTAGAGAGGGAGTTAACAACTGCTTGTGATGCTGCGGCGAAGGCTTGGTGGGGCTGGGGGTGCGGGTGCGGGTGGGGGTGGGGGCGGGGCCGGGGGTGCGGGTCGGGGGGGTTTCCGGACCGGGAAAGGAGCAAGGAAATCTGAAATTTAACTCTGGCACTGGTCTAAAATAAAGCCGAACTATTGGTTGAGTGTTTTGGCAGTGTTTTTAAACACTGTGTGTGCCAGCTTAGGGAAAAAATGTACAGGGGATTATAAAATGCTTCATTTTGTGTTAAACAGTTTTATTTTGGAGTTGACTGGCTAGAATTTGGCTGCCTTTGGGAATGACATCATTGCTCTGGGGAGGGGGTCATCTGGGAAGACTGGGGCTGTGGGGCAGCTGTGCCGGTGGGGAGGCGTGGCCACTGGCCTGGCGGGAGCACACCCCCCCGGGCCCCTCCCCCACCCCGCCACCCCGCCACCCTGGATGCCCGAAGTCCCGGCCTGGCCTAGTGGTTGGCTGTGTGGTTGTCAGCACTGCCAAGTGGCAGAGGGTGACAAGACCAGATCTCCCAGAGCAGGTCTGACCCCTCGGAGGGCTGGTAGGGGCTGAGTGATGAGGAGGTGGCAAGAAGGTGGTGGAGGGCAGGGGGTAGGGGGACTGGGGAGGAGAGACGGTTGGCATCTGTCTGTGGCCTTCCAGTTGCTTCCCAGCATCTGTTCCCAGGGCTGCTTCCACCTGACTCTGCCTCTCTCCTGGTGCACCTAGGATGAATCCATTTCACGGCCCCGGGCCTGCCTCTCCTACTCCCCGTGGGTTCCTCCTCCCGAGACTAATTATTCCTGCCCCAGGGCCTTTGTTCCACCTCTTCTCTCCACCTGGATGCTCTTTCAGGTTTGCACGAGGATCTCCCCTTCGCTTCCCCGTGGGGCTTAGCTCCAGTGCCCCCTGCACAGAGAGGCCCTCTTTGACGCCCCCACTCCCCAGCCTGAGTAGTTCTCCTTCACCGTCTGTCAAATCGTCCCCTTTGATTTCCTTTCTTGTAATTCTTTTTATTTCCCATTTTCTTTTTGATTTTTTTTGGCTTTGCTATTAGAAGTTGACCCTCTTGAGAACAGCGGTGTGCTCTCTTTCTCATGCCTGTATCTATCTCTGGCCTAACACGGGCCCAACACATAGTAGGTGCTCGGGAAATATTTATTGAATGATTTTGTCGGACGTGGTGCCAGGTTGTTCCATTTGTCACTCCTGTGGCTGGCTAAGGCCCAGGGATTCTTGCGGACAGTCTCCCGTTGTCTGGAGAGGAGCCGCCTTGGTGTACCACCAAGCACACACCTCCCTTCCTGGCCTCAGAAACTTCTTCCCACCTGCACCCTGAGACCATAAGACAAACCAGAGGATGTATGCCGCTCTTCCAGGGGATAGGGATGTTTTGCATGCTGGACCTCTAGTTCTTTATGAAGTCCCTACTACGTGCCAAGCCACGGTAGGTGTTAGGGATATAGCAGGTCCCTGCCCTCGGGAAGCTTTTGTTCTGGCAGGGGAGATGGGTAATGAAGAGGTAGATGGACAAATGCCTAATAAACCCTGGGGTGCACACGGGGAGCACGGGAAGACCCGAAGGTCTCCGGGGTGGGATTTGAGGAGCACCGGTGGAGTGTCTGCATGTCGTGGGGTCCAGCCAGGGTGGTTTGTTCTCCCCACGGTGGGGGTGGCAGACCTGCAGGGAGAAGTGCCGAGTCACAGAGGGAAGGGCCTGGGGAGTCCGGGGCAGGAGGGGCGTGGGTACCTAGGGAGGCTTTGCCCTCCGACCACCTTTGCCACGGGCCACTTCCCTCACCACTGATCTTGGTTTTGGTTTTTTTGTTGATCTCGTGTCACTCTCACTGATGACATATTTTACACCGCATCCTCTAACGGCTTTTTATCACCATCTTCACAAACACCTTGTGTCGACACATTTACTTAAAAATTGTTTAAAACATACCCCTTAGTCAGGGTCCCAACAGAAAACAGATGGTACATTCAAACGAGGTAATTGAAGAGCATTTAATAAGGGGCCCTTTTTACGGAGGTGGGTAGGTCGAAGGGAGGCCAACCGGGATGGGGGAGCATTTTCGGGATTTCCTGGCCACGTTGGAGAATGTAATGGGGCACACGGAGGGGCTTTTGCTGGAACCCGGAGAAGACTGCCCCTGTAGCTGTGAGCTCCCTGGTGACAGGCAAACTGTGACAAGCCGGGGAGCATGCCAGGAGAATAAATACCCCGACTCTGTCCCTTCCTACCCTCCAGTCTCTGCCGGACCCCTGGGCTAAACCTAACAGGAGCCCCAAAGCAGAGGAGCCTGTTGGTCAGCTTCCTGGGACACAGAGCAGGGTGGAGAAGGGAGGAGGGTGGATCCGGAGGGGCCAATGACCAGCGCCCTCTGCATCGCCCCTGCCCCTGGGGCCGGCTTGGGTGCTGCTGAGAAGTCAATTTTTGGAGATGAACCCCAGTTTATAAAAGGAGAACTTTTCCCGTGTGAACTTGTTTGGGGGTGTTGGAGCTACGTGTTTGCCTTGGAGCTTGGGGCTTTGTCAGGTTGCCGTGGGGCTTTTGGCTTTTGGTGTTCTCTTTCCCTGGGACGTGGTACTAGTCTGTGACTCGGTCTTGCTCCGTCAGGCTGCAGATTATGGGAACAGAGGAGCAGATCTGTCAGATGTGAGGCCTGGCTCCTGGCAGGTAGAGCTGTTCAAATCACGGTCTGAGCTGCCAAAACTTTGTTATTTGCATAAATGGAGAACGGAATAGACTCTCGTTCCGATTAACACCATTTACTGCTTAACTACTGGAGAAATTGGCAAGGAAGGCACTCTGTGGCCGTCACCCCCCTCAACGGTGTCATTCCATTTATGGCTTCACTGGGGACAATGGCAGGGGAGAAGTCAAGGAAAGCAGGAAGGTCAAGGATGCTTCTGAGGAGCCTCTTTCTTCATTATGTATTTATACCGCGCATGGTTTCCATTCGCTGGCTGCACCGCTCCCGGGACCCCCAGAGGATAAGGCAAGGGAACCTGTGTTCCGAGCACCAAAGCTATTTTTATTTGTGCGCAAGGCAAGGTGACGCGGCTGCTGCAGGCCGAGGTTCAGCTCTCCCTGACACACAGAATTGGATATTAAGGCGGAATTAGAAGCTTGAGTCCAAGGAGATCCCTTGTGAGTGATGCATTCAGGATGGCATTATGACTTTCCAGGCAGCTTCTGCAGAGAGCAGCAAGGGTAGATGAAGGAGCCGTTTTGGGGGGCAACCCTGGGACCCCCCAAGTAGCCTTGTGTTAGTCTGTGAGTCGATTGCAAATTCTTTCCCCAAATCAAATTCCCTTCCTGTTGTTTCTTTTTTCCGTGACACGTCCCCACTGGACATTCAGAAGCGCTTCCTTGTCCTCTTCACGGAGCTTGGTGTGTCTCGCTCGCCCACCCACCCGAGCCCCACCCTGGCCTAGCGCCCTGGAAAGTCCCCGTCTCTGCGGTGACTCATGGACTCGTCCAGTACTCTCAGCATTGCCTCACCTTTCAGTGAGGGGCGGAGGAGACTTTCCTCGCTCTTTAGTTAAAAAACATTTTTAGAGATTATTAAATGGCACTAACACATAAATGTATTCCATTTGTGAAAGTTTCAGATGCAGATTCGGCTGAAGTCTCCATCCTGCCCACCACCACCCACCCCACGTTAATTTGCAATCACTAGTTTGGCTGGCGTACTTCAAGACCTTCGACTCCAAATTTGCGTAATACTGCGTTTCATAGGTTCCAGGACACACTTTAACATCTCTGTCGTTGTACAAAAAAAACCCCAAAAAACAAAAAAAAACATCTCTGTCGTTGAGATGAATGCTACAATTAGTGGCTGGTCATGGTTTAATTGATAGTTTTTTTTTTCTTCTTTTAGTGGTATGTAAAATAGTGGTGCCTTTTACAACCCATGGGGACTTAGATTTGATGAAATATGGTATATGTGTATCCATAGAAACAATGTCATACTGATTTTTTATTAAAAAAATAAATGATACCATATTGGATCTATCATTCTGCAATGGATTCCCCCCCCCCCCCGATACTATGCCTTAGAGAGTTTTGCATGTTGGTATATAGATCCCCCTTAATCTTTAACTGTTGCATGATGGCATTGTATAGTGTGGATGTGCCATGGTTTATGTAGCTGGTCCCCTGGTGATGGGCAGTTAAGTTGTTTCTAATTGTTGGCTGTAGTAAACATTCTTGTACATGTCTCCCTATAGGAGCACTTTTTCCATGGCTGATAGTGAGAAAGGGGCATTGCTGGGCCCAACCTTTCTTGCATTCCATTCTCTCTCATACATTCTGTCCCATCCCATCCCATCCCATCCCATCCCA
>NC_138384.1:30635624-30652490 GCF_054177405.1 Leptonychotes weddellii
CCCCCCCCCCCCCCCCCCCCCCGTGCGAACTGGATTCAAACCCTCTCTCCCAGTCGGGGCCATCAGAATAGGAAATAGTGAGGTTGCCGGCCACTTTTTTTTGCGAGTGTTTTGTTGCTGAAGTCTTGCAAAGACAGAAGGGATGTTCTCCTGTCCCTCAACACACACGCACACGCACACACACCAGCTTCTGTGTGTGCCTTGTTCGAGCTCTTGTCTGCACGCTCACCTTCGGTATTGTATTTTTAAAAGTTACAAGACTTCCACATGTTAAGCCTTAGGGTTAATTTAAGCTGCTTTTTTTCCTTTCTAAATCTGGCATTCACTGGCTTGCTGAAAAGAGGTCTCTCGCTCTCTCTTTCTATTACAGTCTCATTGACTGGGACAAGCAAATAACATTGAGAGAGTTAACCAAGGCCAAGAAATTCTAAGTTGCTGATAAGACCCTCCCTCTTCCCTCCCCCCTCCGCCCCCCTCCCTCCCTCTCTCTTTCTCCCTCCTCCCTCCTCCTTTCTGCCAGAGTGACTGGATCACACAGGGGACTCGGGAACTCACATTTTTCCCCCCTCGGTGAGACTCCCAGACGGTGCTCAACCATCTGTGGTCCCGTGGGTCCAGCAGAGGGGGCCCGAGGAGGGGGGTTTGCCCATCAGGAGCTGGTTGGGTCAGACACTCACAGAGATCCTATGCACCCACCCTGAGCGGGCTGATTAATTAAGCAATTGCATCATTGATTCAAGGTTTGTGATTTGGTGCCAGGGCGCTGGCTGGCGCATTCCTGAGCTTCCCTCCCCTGGGCTGTCAGTTGTAGGATCCCTTTCTTTTTTTCCAGGCGGATTTTCCTCCTCCTGCCAACGCTGGGCGCTTGGTGAGGAAAGGAATTGGGGCCCCTGTGTCTCAGCCACCCTCCCCCCACCCCCTACCGCCCGACCCGCCAGCCAGGAAGCTCCGGTGGTGGCTCCTGGGGTGTCTTGATGGGTGGGGCTGCGGGCTCACAGCCCTGGGCAGACCCCAGGAGGGGACTTTTCTCCTCCCAGCAGGGCCCCATGGGCTTCAGCAGGGGCTCCAAGGCTGAGAGGGCAGGGAGCCCTGTGGCGCTGATTTGACATTTTTAGCTGAAGACCTTTGTTCAGACCAATTTCCATGTCGCTTTGGGTTGGAGTGCATTCTGCTTTTTTCTTTTTCTTCCTTTCTTTCTTCCTTCCTTCCTTCCTTCTTCTTCTTTTTTTTAAATCCTGGCCCTATTTTTCTTTTTTCTTTCAAAGCGATGAAATAGAATCTGATCCCGGGAATCCCATTCTCGCCATCTCTTTCCCCAAGCCACCCTCTCCCGCCTGACCAAGAAGGCCTGAATGTCCCAGTGGCCTCTGGGTCTCAGACCATCCTCTCCCGGCCCCCTCCCCGGGTCTTCCGAGGGCTGCAGGCTCCCACGGGAGGCCATCTCCCAGCCTGGGGCCTGGTTCCAGAGCAGCAGGGTGGGAGCTGCCATCTTCCTGTCCTCCTTCCTCCCGAAGACTTTGGCCTCCGTTGGGGGAGGCCGTGAAGTCTGCCCAGATGCGTTCGTAGCCTCTGACCTCAGGGTTGAGAGCCGCGGTGATGGGTGGGGAAGTAGTCGAGCAAGAAAATTCAACCCACTTCCAAGGATACATACAGACTTTTTCCAGGGGAGTCCCCAGCTATGTGGCAAGAACCTCTTCAGTTTTCATTGAATGGAGGTGGCATTATAAGAGCTACCCCTCACCCTCCTGCTCCTTGGGGGCCGGGGGGCCGGGGGGCAGGGGGGGCTTGGGGAACAAACCCAAACCCAAACCGTAAAAACAACCCAAACCAAACAATAGAAATTCCTCCTCCTTGTGTACCTCAAAGTAAACAGTGAAGACACTGCCTTTGGGGGAGAGGGGATTGCAAACTTAGGCTCTTTAGAAAACCCATCCTGTTTGCCAAAATAGGTGGCGAACCCCCTTCCAGCGCTAAAATCCGCGTGGTTCCAGAGAGGAAGGCTTGCAGGGGGAGGTGGCGTCCTTGAGCCCCAAACAGATGTCCAGGGAGGGGAGGCCAGAAAGCCTCCTCTGTGCAGTGATTTATTTTATTTTTTAGATCTATACGCTTTGGCCACATTTATTTATTTATTTCCAAAGGGCTATTTTTGGCTTCTGCCCGGGCTCCTTTGTCGCAAAGCCCCCTTTTCTAGAATTTCCTCTCCTTTATTAGAGTTACAGCTCAGCTTTGTGCGGCCCCGGGGGAGCCGGCCAGCCGCTGGCAATTTCTCTCAGACACCCAATTACCCCCTGACGTCAGTGCCTCCTTGCCCTGCTCCCCTGGGTGCCTGCATTTTTTCCTTTGTAACACTAATAGCTGACTAGCTAAGTGCCTGTTGGTTCCTTGGCAGAGGAGTTGATTGTGTTTTCGGCTGGATACTAAATCCAAAAACTATGTAAAAATGTCAATAGGTGAGTGCACATTGATTTTGGTTAGTCACAGTGATATTTGAGCCCCTTTGGGGACTCTGTCTGGGGAAGTATTTTACAAGAAAGATAATATAACAGAAAATTACTGGAGCTCCGCGGGTCTCTGGTGGGTTTCTTAGGGGCCTGCTAAATTGCTGTAGAATCAACAAATGCTTTATTAATCTAAATTTGTGGTTTTGTTCTTTCTTCTCTTCAGAAGGTTGGAGTTTTAATGATGCTGGCGGCGAGGCTGGGTGGCGCGGCCCACACCTTGGCTGCCGGGCTGGGGTAGCCTGGCTGGTAATGAACTCCCAGAGGATTCTGGGAGCAGGGCGGCTGTGTTCCCAGCCGGCTTCCTGGGGAATGCGGAGCAGGCGCCGGGCCCGCCGCTTGCCAGGCCCAGGTCTGCGCGAGCAGATAAAGTGAGGGGCTGAGGGCCTGGAACAGCTGTGCCGGGCCAGGCTGACTGGGAGCGGCTGATAAGGGCCCAGAAGGAGCCCAGGCGGGCAGTGTGGCACCACCAGAAATCTGACGGGGTATCAGGACTGGCAAAGAAAGTTAAGCGCGGCCGGTTCCGGGGGAGGGTGGGCGGCCCTGCGGAGAAAGATAATGGTAATTGATGGAATCAAAGTCACAACACAGCCTTGTGTTTTCTTGGCAATTAATCCCCCCCTCCCCAACTCCTAACCCCCTGGCATTCTCAGGGCCCAGGATGCCCTGTGAGCAGCCTGCGCGCTCAGATAATCAGCATGCCCTCCTTGCTTTGGCGGGCGGGAGCTGGGAAGACGCGGCCCGGGCGCAGACACAATTAGAGACCAGGTTTTTGTTTTGTTTTTTTTTAAATAAATATAGTACAAGTAAACAAGTCGGGAAAGAAAGCCCCACTGAAAAGTTAGGGATGTGTCACTCTGGGAGCTCATCTGATCTTGCTCTGGAAGGCGAGGAGGAAAATCGATGTCTTTGTAAGAGCGCGTGGCGCTGGGGTCTGTCTCCTGGCTGGGCAGGACAATGTGAGTGGGGCCAGTCCCTGCACACGCGCGTGCGCACACGTGCACACACACACCACACCTCCCCCACGGTGCTGCCGGGGAGACTGTGCCGATAATGGGCCAGCGGTTTATGCTTATGCCCTGTACAGATGTGCCTGCCTCTCTTGCGCGTGTGTAGGCCTGCCCCCCTCTACCTTTTGTCCCTTGAAAGGCAGCCCTTCTCAACAATAGGCCGACCGGGCTGTTTCCGCGGGCTCACGCTGCTGCCCGCCTGCTCCGTAGGTAAGGCTTTCAGCCGGCCTTTTGTTGTGCACACGCTGGGACGCACCTGCTTGCAGACACGCGTGAACGCACGACTCTGGGGCGCACACCCACTCTCCTGCCCGGCCCTGGCTTGCTGGCTCCTGAGCAGGTCCGGCTGTGCCCCAGGGAAGCCCCAGTGTCGACTCCAGGGTCTTAAGCAAATAAAACACTCCAAAAAATTTCCCTGGAGTCTTTTGAAATTAAAATCAGTGTGCAGTAAAACGGCGTGTCAGTCCAGCGTGTGAGGTGCAGGCCTCCAATAATCGGAGATCGTAGAAGGGAAGCGATCCGGAGCAGTCTTCAGGCGATTCTACCTGGTGCTCCGCATACACGCCAGGCCCCTTCTTGGTTGGTGTTAGGGAGCCCATCTCTGGCTAGGTGACAGAAGCCAGGTGACAGAGGGACCCATGGGACAGGACTGAGAGGCCTCTGATTTTATTCTGACCTCCTGCCAGGTCTATCCCATCCTGCCTTGGTGAGGGGCTGACATTAGCCTTCCATGGAAGCAGGGTCCCGAGTGTGGGCAGACAGAGAGAGAGAGAGGTGTGGGCCGGCCCTCCCCAGCCAGCCTCCTCCCCCAGGACTGGCCGCATTCCTGCATCAGCCCTCACCAGCTCCCCCAGAGCTTTGTCTCCCCTGTAAGGGTCGGAGGAAGGAGGTTTGGAAAGGAGGCCCCCTGGTGACTTCTGAGCCATCAAAGCCTGGGACAGCACGCCTCCAGGCCCCTCAGCTCCCCTCCTGAATGGGCTCTGCAGGCCGGCAGCTGTTTGGGGGCCTGGAGAGGAGGAAGGGGGCTGGTTCTTTGTCCCTGGAAGGAGGCCTCCCGGAGGCCCAGGCCTGTGTGGCGGGCAGCCACGTTAACCTTCCACCCTGGGGGGAGGGGGCTTGCCTCAGGTCAGGCACATAATGAGGCCAGGTCCCTGGCTGTCCCCTGCCTGGGCTCCTACAACAAAGGCCCCGTCAGGCTGCACAATGAGGGGGAGGCGGCCGGGTGGGGGCGGGTAGGTGCCGGCGGCCTCTGCGGCCCAGGGTTTCCGTCCAGCCCACCCCATGCTGGGCACTTCAAAGGGGCAGAGGGGAGAGGCCAGCCCGACCCCGGCGAGCCTGGGCCTCCTGCTCCCAAAGCTGCCACCGGAGGTGGAAAAACACCTTGAGAACATGGTCATGGAGTCCGGTTTTTGGAATCTGGCGCCACGGGAAGCCCTTGGTCTGGGGTCTTTCTCTGGCAGCCTTGTTTCACTTTCTTTGTTTGGAGCGAGAGCTCAAGATGGCCCAATTATTTAAATCAGAGCCTTTCAAATCAACAACAACAACAGCATCCAGTGTCTGAGGACACGTACATGTCCCTGAGTCCCTGAGTCCGGAGCGTGTACTCACCTCTCCTGAGTGCTTTTTCTATCTGCTTGATGAGGTGGGAGGGTGAGCAGCTCTCTGGGCACCTCTGCCCTTCAGGTGGGAGGAGGGGAGCCAAAGACCCGTCCTGGGGCACAGAACTTAGCTCTTTCCTCCTCCGGACTCCCGCATTCTCACAATAACACGGACAGCTGGGCAGCGGTTCCATTTCACAGATGGTAAGCAAGCCTGCCTGAGAGAACACAGCTCTGTCACTCGCAAACCCTGTGACTCCAGTGGATTTATCGAACCTCCTCGTGCCTCAGTTTCCTCATCTGTAAAATGCGGCTAATAACCATACCTACCTTGCGGGAGCACTGGGAGGATGCCTTGAAATACCGTGTCAGGGGCTCCGAGTGCACAGAGTAAGCGCCCAATAAACAGTGTCAGTTCTTGTTGAAGTCGGTGGGTCTGGAGTTGGGTCCAGGTCTTCTCGGCTCCAGAGCCAGTGCCCTTTTTGCTTCCAGACCGAACAAAAGAACACCCTGTAAGGCTGCTGAGGGATGATTGGTCTGAGCTGCTGGGTGTAGAGCTGAGGAAGAGGCCCAGAGGGGGGATAGGGTCGGTCCAAGCCACAGGTGTCTTGGGGACCGGGATGGGAGCCATGCTCTCCTTGTCTTCAGCAGGTGTGGGGTGCATGTAGGTGTTGGGAGTAATTTGTCAGCTTTTGCTTAACTGCAGACTCATTTCTTCACATGATATTGGACCATATTTTGTTTTGTTGTTTTGTTTTGTTTTTAAAGATTTTATTTATTTGAGAGAGAGCTTGAGCAGGGTGGGCAGGGAGGGGCAGAGGCAGAGGGAGAAGCAGGCTCTCCCGGCTGAGCAGGGAGCCCAACGCAGGACTCGATCCCAGGACCCTGGGATCATGACCTGAGCCGAAGGCAGATGCTTAATCGACTGAGCCGCCTAGGCGCCCCTGGACCATATTTTATATCTTGGAAATGCTCACGATGATTTCCAGAGGCCCTTTCAACACAATCTCAAGAGGCTGTTGGGTAACCAAAAATGGGCTGCCTGGTCCCCTTCACCCTAGCCGTAGCCTGGGGGGTTGCCTGTCCTGGAGAGAAGGCATCAGAGTCCTTCCTGGAAGGATGAGGGCAGGGCCTGTGTGGAGCGCCCTTTGCAGGAGAGGAAAGCATGGGCCCTTCAGTCCTTGGGAGTGCGACGGCTGTAAGGTGATGGGAAGAAAGGCACGCCGAAGGACGTCTCCGTGCTGGGCAGCCATCTCTGCTTGCGGAGGAACCGAGATTGGATGCTTTTACCACGTGGGCAGAAAAAGAGCTTTGCGAAGTACCTGGAGGTACAAAACCACATTTCAAACTAGCTGGAGAATAAACCTTGAGGCATGGAGGGATCCTTGGGAGTTCACCTCTCATGTTCTCTTGTCTCTGCTTTCCTCTTTGTTGGCTTCGTTCTCAGCCAGGCTCTTCCTAAGAGGGGCTGGTTAATCCCCCTCCCCTCTGTGGCCCCACACTCACATCCTCCTTGCTGAGCAAGAGCATCTCTTTTCTGACGACTAGTGAGAAAGCCTCAGGATTCACTCCGGTTGGCCCACACTGGTCACATGCCTACCCCAAACCGGTCTGGTGGCTGGGGGACGCAGTGCTATTAGCCGGCTTGGGGTATCTGAATCATAGAGAGAGGAGCGTTTGCTCAAGGAAGACAGGGCTGCTCTTACAGAAGGTGGGACGGCTGGTGCACAACCTGAAAAGCATGGTGTATTCCACCTCGACATCGGGAAGCATCCTTCGAACTTTGTTCACGGGCTCTGGAGCCCGACTGCCTGGGTTCTGCTTCGTGCCTACTGTGTGATGTGGGGCAAGCCTTAGCTTTGTGCCTCAGTTTCCTTATCTGTCAAATGAAACGAACAGGGCGCCTGGGTGGCTCAGTTGGTTAAGCGACTGCCTTCGGCTCGGGTCATGATCCTGGAGTCCCGGGATCGAGTCCCGCATCAGGCTCCCTGCTCAGCGGGGGGTCTGCTTCCCCCTCTGCCCTCTTCCCTCTCATGCTCTCTGTCTCTCATTCTCTCTCTCAAATAAATAAATAAAATCTTAAAAAAAAAAAAAATGAAACGAACAATAGTCCCTACCAGCTACCACATAGGTTTGCTGTGAGCATCCAATGAGGCCACCCGTGTGAGGTGCTCCGAGCAACGCTGGGCACACGAGAAGCACTTAAATAAATGTTAGCTGTGCTGTTTTAATTTATTCACTTGCGGGCGCCTGGGTGGCTCAGTTGGTTAAGCGACTGCCTTCGGCTCAGGTCATGATCCTGGAGTCCCGGGATCGAGTCCCACATCGGGCTCCCTGCTCAGCAGGGAGTCTGCTTCTCCCTCTCCTGCTCCCCCCTCTTGTGCTCTTTCTCTCTCTCACTCTCTCTCAAATAAATAAATAAAAAAAAAATAATTTATTCACTTGCTCATGAGCTCTTGCACTCGGACAAGAGGTGAATAAATCATGATCTCTGCCCTTATGGACCATAATACCTTCCACAGAGACTGCATAAAGGGAAAAGGTGTGGAAGTGTGTGAAAAATCTGGAAGTGGCTTTTTATCCAGCATATTGCCAGTGGGTGGGCATCTGCTTGCCTGTCAGGGCTTGTATACTCCACGGATTGAGCTTTGCCCAGCCCCCTTCTGTGTCCCTTTCTAGAACCTTCCCCCTATGTGGCTGGTCTCCTTAGCTTCTGTGCCTGCTGCCAGCAAGATGGATGAGGTGGCTTCAAGACCTCTGTGCTCTGGCTGCAGGAGGCGGAGGTCATGCTTGGGTCCCCATGTTGGTCCTTGGTGGGAACCACTGGGTCCAGTGGATCCTATTCCCTGGCTTCACTGAGGCTTGCTTTCATGTGAGGTCTTGGGCCTGGCTCTGCTGTGGCCTTGCTGGGTTGTTTCGCGCAGCTCTGTGCACCAAGGATGCAGGCCAGGATTCTGAAGGAGGACAGGATGGGGAGGGAGAAAACCTATTCATTTACTCCCTTCTGGCCCATGGGTGGGTATACTCAAATGTGAAGGACTGTGCGTAAGAAATGGGAAAAAGCAGATACCTCATCCTTTAATGCCCTCAATGTCTGTCTTAGGTAGGTGCTTTGGGGATCCTTTATTTTCACCTAGCAAGAAACTGAGGCCCAGAGGTATTCAGGAACTTGCTCAAGGTTGCTCAGCCAGGACCTGGCCGTGCCTAGTGGCAAACCCATGTGTGTCTGACCGTGGATCTCAAGTTCTTGGTCACCGAGTAGTACTGTCCCATCGAGTGAGGTGTGCACAGACTCTGCATCTCCCCAGCTGGGAGAGGCCCAGAAGGTGGCATTTGCTTTCTACAAGTTAGAAATTTCAGAGACCAGAACTGCCAGGAGATGAGAACCCCGGTAGACGAGAGTACGTCTTTGTACATATTCCTTATACAGATATAATGACCCTGAGTATATCTTTGTGGGCTGTATTCACTCCTTTCTAAAGGACCCCCTGTCTTCGTCTGGCCAAATCCTTCCCTTGTGGTGACCAGAGGCCCAAAGTCAAGAGCCGTGGGCCTGCTTCTGAGAAGGAAGTAATCAATGACCCCGATCAGATGCCTGTGCCTCAGGCTGGAGCCAATGGCTTCTGGGGAAGGTCGCCCCTCCTGTCCCCACCCACTCCCAAGGGGCTAGGTCTGGCCAGACAGGAATCAGCTTGCAGGAATTCATTAAGGTTGCCCGCAGACCTCCTGGCCCCTCTCTGGAGCCTCCTCCCACTACCCCCTGGCTCCGTCCCCCAGCCTGCCACCTCCAGCCTGGGGGTGCTGCTCAGGGCGGACCCCTGGGGCTGCCTGTCCTCCACCCCTCAAGCTGGTTGCACTTCTGCTGGGCCTTCTCTGGACCTGGCCACACAATTCCGTCTTGGGTGGTGGGGTGCGTGGGGAGCGTGGGGAGCGTGGGGAGCGTGGGGAGGAGGCTCCCCTGCATTTTCCATTTTCCTCCTTCGAATGCTGGTGGCTGACATGTCCTGTCCTCTGGAGGGGAGGAAAAGTGGCACAATCTTTCGGCCTCCTTGTTTAGCAGTTTCCCTCGCCCTCCTCCGACCCCTCCCCCGTTCTCACTGGGAGCGCTGTCTGTCTGCGTGCCTGTACTGGGGAGGGGTGCCAATAGGCACGGCCTGGGGTTCTTTTTGGGGCATGAATAACTCATTTGCTTAACCTCATTGGTGCCTCCTCTGGAACCTCTCCGGTCTGTACCTTTGTATCAAAGATATTTATTATTATTACCGATAGGGTGGAAGCTCTAGAAAGTCTTTGGGAGGTGATGTCACACCATGGCAAGAAGAGATGATTTGGATCTTGACAATTCTGTGTTCAAATTCTTTCTCTGCCCTAAGTCTGTGATCTTTAGCAGTGAGCCTTAGTTTACCCCTTTGTGAAATGGGGCCGCCGAAGCCTCGCTTACATGGCGATGGGGGATCCAGAGGGGTGAGTGTGAACGGTCAGCACACTGCCTGGCACATTGGAGCTACAGTCAGTGAGCGGTGGTTCTGTTTCCTCTGGCATGGAACAGGCCACCCCCAAAGAGATCAGATGGGGTGCGGGAGGGCGTGAAGGGGGAGCCTTCACCAGTGGATGGTCCGTGGAGCAGCGTGGCACAATCCAGGCCACAGTACCTCAGTGGACCCAGGCCAGGTGCTGGCCACAGTGCTGTGACTGTCAAGTTACCTTGTGTCACAGAGCTGGGTCCCGTCCTGGGAGCCCTTGGGGGGGCTAGTGGGGTCTAGAGATGTGGCCACTGCGAGGGAAGATCCCCCTGATTTTTCTGTCTGGGGAAGGACAACCCGCCCAGGTGCTCCTCACAGACCCGTCTCCAGCCAGGCCACCTCCTGGCGACACCCAGCCTGTTGTTGCCTTCTGTGGGGCCGTGTGGGACATTCTTGCAGTGGCCCCCACGTGCCTGTGGGACCCCCGTATGTGCCCCATGGTGGATGTGCACTTGAGGGAAGACTGGCCTCTTCCCGTGCATTCTAGAGTGAAGGGAGGAGAGCTAGGCCTCGTCTCTATCTGATGGTCTCAAGACATTTCCAAACCCCTGATGGTCACAGGGAAGTGTCATCCTAGGGAGGTGGACTCTGAGTATTTCTGAAAACAGTCTAGGAGAATTCTCTAGGAAAGCAGCATATCCTTGCCCAAATTCTTTCTCATATAACACCATCTTGGGCCTGTGCCCTGAGCCACCATGCACAAACAGGAACACATGCCCCTTATTCTGCGCCCACACCTCCAGCGCCCCCAGCTTTGTGCCTGTGTGCACAGCCAGGATCTCTCGTGGTGGTCCCTGCTGGGCTGGCCCTGGGAGTCCAGGAAGGCCCGTCCTGTCCTAGCCCAGCCCAGCCCAGCCCAGCCCAGCCCAGGCTCATCCAGGTATCTGGAGCCCCACTGCCAGCCCCGGCCTCCTGACCCCCAGGAGCCACAGGATTACCCTGAAGGCGCTGCAAGAAGAAAATCCTGCAGCCTCGAACTTGTCTTCTGCTCCCATGCACTCCACCTGGGAATTTGCAAGTTTTTCTTTTTCAGTGAGTCACTCCTTCATCACGTGAATAATACAATTACACCCCGTGGTTTGTGTATGTGTTTTAAGGATGTCAGTGATTTATTTAAATCATTAGCCATTTTAAATGGCCCACTGTTTTGTCACCTCGTCCTGGCATTTCTTCATTTATGCCACACGCCTGGATTCTCCTAACTGGGGAAGACCCGAGCCTCCCTCAGCCTCCGGGAGAGCCTCCCGGGCCGCCAGCGAGGCCTCTTCTGAATGGGCTCCCGCGTGGGGCCTGCAGTTGGCCTCCTGGGCCCAAGACTCCATGGACTTCCCTCCGCTCTTGAGGAAGAGGGCGGGCTCCCATGTGCCTTTTCTGTCGAAATTATCTCCCTAGCTCCTCCCCTCGATACAAAAGACCCAAGTCTGGGTCCAGAGTAAGTTATTTGTAATGCATTTTTAGAGTCCATATTGCAATATTAGCCATGACTGTCTGCTGTGTAGAAGAAGGGGGAGTCTGCGTTTGAAGTTTAATCCAGCTTCTACTTAAGCTCAGTCCCTGGGCAATCCTTTTTTCTGCCGCTGAGCTCAAACAGCCGGTCCTCAGGTTTGATCTGCTGCCCCACGGAGCCCTGCCCAATGTGAATTTGAAGTTTTTTTTTCCCCCTCTCAACCAGGGAGACTTGCAAAAAAAAAAAAAAAAAAAAAGTCACCGTGGTCCACGGCGCCGGCTCCCACGGGGGGGTCCCTGGGTCCCTCACAGCCCCCCACCCCGGAGCCCCTCCGGCTGCCAGCTGTCTGGGGGAGGGGGGCCGCGGCCCTTCCGCAAGGTCTCCGAGGAGCCCCTTTGAGCTGTCTCCGCTGGTGGACAGCGAGCCCTGGGGAGTCCGGGAGTCCTGTCTGGCATGTGGGGGGCCGAGCAAAAGGAGGGAAAAAAGGGAGGGAAATGAAAGGCGCGAGTTTGTCGGGAACTGGTGCTGGCGGTGGAAACAGGAGCCACAGCAGGATGGAACCTGGTGGCCTTCAAAACTTTTCTTCTCCCCTCTCGCCGCACGACTCGGAGGAGGCAGGCAGTAATTAAAGGCCCCCCTGGCTCCTCATTTTCTGTGCCCGTGGCTTTGATCTGGCTCATGTCGGGCGGCTATCTTCATTGTTCGTGCCTTTCTTTCATTCTTGTTTGATGCAGCAATGATGATCTTTGATTCCAGAGTCGGAGGTGGGCAGGAGAGTGTTACAGGTCTTACATAATGCATCTTTCACATCTTATTTTTAAACACGAGCATAATCAGGGCTGGGCAGAGGCTGGGCGTGATTTTAACCCGTGTTCCGGGAGAGGTGGTCGCCGGCCCCGTGGCGCTGGCCTGGGGGTAGGTGGGGACAGGCAGTCCTGGGCAACTGAATGAGAATTACTAGGGGAAGCCTTTTCCCCTCCACCCCTTTCTAAATGTAACCTGGAGGGAGTTTTTCCTAATTGTTCCCTCATGGCCGAAGATGCGCTGGGAGCGGGCAGGACAGGGAGGGCAGGACAGGGAAGGCTCGGCAGGCGGCGGCGGCGGTATGGGGGGCGGTGGAGAGGGCCTGCGCACTGTTTATTAGTGGGTGTTAATAAACCATAAGACACAAGCCGCCGGAGGATGTGTGTGAGTCGCGCACTCAGGTGGCCGGGATGAAATGGAGACGCTGGGCAGACGCGGGCGAGGTGGGCGGCGGAGGGGCGCCCGACCCCATCTGCACACCCTTCCCTGCTCCGCAGCTCCCACCTCCTGGCCGGGACAGAGATGAGAACACGTGGTCCCGATGGAGGAGGCCTGCGGCCCGGGCCTGCCATGAGGACGCGCGTGGCTAAGGCCGGGGTGGCCAGCTCAGGTGGTGGTGGGGGCCGGGCGGGGGAGATGGCATGCCCGCTGGGGGTGCAGCCTCTCCTCAGCTCCTGGCACCTGTGGCCGGGCTGGGGGCCGGACCCAAGCTCCCAGACTTCCAAGAGAAACCAGGAATTCGGGTTGTCAAAGGTTGAAATTCGGGTTGAGATGAGACGGAAGTCTCTCTTGGTCAGAGACCGCGAAGACAAAGGCTGGGAGGTGGGACAGCCGGGGGAGGGGGGTGGGGTTGGTGGCTAGGGCGCGGGGTTCAGGAGCACGGTGGAGCCGGGCGGCAAGGCAGGGAGGTCCTTGATCGCTATTCCACAGCCTCCACGCTGGGCAGACTGGGAAGGCTGGTGGCCTGAGAGTGGCCAGCTCCAAGATGGATGCAGGGGCCCTTCCTGGCAGGGAGCTCCCCCGGGCTGGAGGGGTTCTGCCCATGAAGTCTGAGGCCACATGTCTTTGCCACTGAGCATTCGGGGTTTGCGAGGGCATGGACACATCCTGCTACCATGGGAACAGGCCCCTGTCAGAACTGCCTCGTTCTTCCGACAGCGCACATGGTGCCTTGCTTGCAAGGGTCCGAGGCCGGCCTTCCTACCCACCCACCCCAGGCTCAAGTACCAGGATTTTTAGGCAATGATGTTTCAATAGATATTTATCGAGCACCTACTGTGTGCCAGCCCTCAGACTGGGTGCTGCGTATACAGTGATCAGCAAGGCAGGCCTGGTCCACGAGGGAGAAGGACAACGGACAAATCGCCACATCACCGCGTATGTCATAGAGGCATGTGAGTGTTTGGAAGGAAGAGCCGAGGCGTAAGAGAGAACCAAAGGCTTCTCTGAAGAACTGATGTGAGGTGGAATGATGCACAGAAATAATGGGGATGGTAGTCCAGAGAGGCTTCAAAGACCCCAGGGCAGGCGGGCATGCGGAAGCTGGAGGACCGTCAGCAGGCGGTGCTGGGGAGCACGGTAAGCAAGGGGGTGCACTGTGGAGAGGGGTGGGGACCGACCCCTGCAAGGCCTTGTGGGCCGAGGTAGGGGTGCTGGGGGGGTGAGGAAGACGGGTGAGGGCCACGTGGGGAAGCCGAGATGGTGGTGTAGAATCAAGGGCATATTCGAGAGTTTTCTGGATAGCAAAATTGGCGAGACTTGGGGATGATTAGAAGCTGGGGGCAAGGGAGTGTGGGGTGCTGGGGGGACTCCTGGGGTTCGGGCTTGAGCAGCAGGTGAATGGAGAGTTCTTTCCTGAAGTGGGGAGGCCTGGCCGAGAAGCAGGATTGTGTGTGAAGTCCTTCCCCTGTTCTGGCAGCCCGGTGCCAGGCCAGGGGCCTGGAGGCAGAGCTGGTGAGGACAGTGGGGTGTAATCCAAGGAGCCAGAGATCCCACGGCGCCTGAGGCCTGGGACTGCCCCTGCTCTGTCCCCAGCTGAGCCCAGTTCGTGTGCGTCGAAGGGCCTGTTCCAGGAGGCCATACAGCAGTTCAGACATGTTGGGATCAAGTACTGCTTGACCCTTGGAGATTTTGCCCTGGGCAGCCTCCTTCCCCACCCACGGCCGGTGCTTAAGCTTGTGTACCTGGCTGGGCCGCCTGACACTCAGGTGGAGGCAGGCCGTCCAGTGTTCCTTGCTCCCCTGTAGATCCTCTTGGCTGGCCAGGCTGGGCCTCTGAGGCTGGGGATAGCTGGTAGCTGGTTGATGGTGCCTTTCTGGGCTGATGCGGGAGGAACGTATATTTCCACCTGCTGTCTGAACTGCACACAAAATCTGCTTTGTCTGGTATGTGACAGGGCCTGCTGCCTTAGGCTCTGCACCTTCATTTAGGATCTACCGCCTTCAGCAGCTCCCTCTTATAGTCGGGTTGGGGTAGGAGTGGGTCCTGCTTAGCCTGGCAGGCGGGGCCTAGAAGTGGATCATGTTGGGAGGGGCTTCTGGGCAGTGGGGTCTTCGGGGAAGGCGGGGCTCCCCGATGGGCTCCGTACTCTTTATGGGCTGAATTTCCACTGTCAGTTCAAGGCACCTCCCCTAGATTTGCTACTTGGAGGTGAGGAGTCTGATGTCAAGGGACCACTCATATTCTGACCAGCACCTCCAGAGGCCTAGCTTCTTTTTTCGTCCTCATCCCCAAAGCAGACTTTCCAAGAGAGGCACAGCCGGGTCTGGGGAGGCTTTGGGAAGCCAATGTACCACTTACATGGGTGATTTTCTTGCTTGCAGCCTGGGGTCTTTTCATCTCTGCCCTATTTCTCTCACCATCCAAACTTTGGGCAATTAATGGCATGAACTTCCTCATGATAGTTGGTTCTCCCCAGAGCAATTGGAGAATCTAAATATCCCTGATATATCTGGCCGTGTTATTATAGTTTTATAACCTAAGAATTCAATAGATGAATTAAAGACAACAGTTAGTTGAATTTGAGGAAAAAAAAATCTTCATTCTCCAAAACCCTATTTTCCTATTTATATCCTTTCTCTTGGTCCTTGTCCTCACACATGTGGGTTTACAGGATTATAACCAGAGGAGATCTGGTATACTCTGCTCTTTTGCCCAGTGAGGTCATGGTCTGACCTGCCTTCAGAGTCCCTGGTCCATAGAGCTCCTCTTAACAACCTCGGGCAGATGCTGCCCGAGATATGGCTCAAGTGCCTGGCCTCACTCCTGGCACATGGGGACTTCCCAGGAGGCTTTTCTTTCTCCAAGTTTCCTTCGGACCCTGGGCCTCTTGAGGGCACTGTTCTTAATGTGCCTTGTGGCCGAGAGGAAGGGGCTCTGAATTTGGGGTGGGGAGAACTGAGTCCTGGTGTTGCCACCAGCTGGCTCTGCGTGAACTTGGCCCTTTGTTTCCCGGTCGTCACTTTCCCCGTCTAAAGATGAGGGTGGATCTCATCCACCTCTGACATTCCAAGGTTTGGGATCCGAAAGGAAGAATCTACTTATATCAAGTGTGAGTGTTAAGTAACAAGAATATACTTATATTAAGTTCCTCTTTGTAGCCTTTACCCTAGTGGTTATTTTACACGTATTTGGTGTATTTCTGATCATGGTCTGTGTCCTGCATGACATGGTCAGGTCCGGGAGGGGCCCTCTCGGCCGCTGCCACCGCCGAGTGCCCCGGGGGGGGGTGGCTTGCAGGCGAGCTCAGTAAGTATTGTTGAGGGAAAGGTCAGGAAGCACAGTTAGTGGCAGGGGCCAGGCTCCCCTCTGCTTCAGTCCACGGATCGTAATAGGCGAGGAATACAGAAGGTGGTGGGGGCAATTCCTCAGTCCTCGTGGTACTGCAGCTCTGTGGGCTGGAGAGGGGTCCTTCTTTTTTCTTTCTTTAAAAAAAGATTTATTTATTTATTTGGGAAGGGAGGGGCAGAGGGAGAGCGAGTTTTAAGCAGACTCCGCGCTGAGCGTGAAGCCCCATGCAGGGCTCCACCTCATGACCCTGAGATCACAACCTGAGCTGAAACCAAGTCGCATGCTCAACCCCCTGAGATGCCCAGGCGCCTGAGGGGTCCCTTCTTTATCAGGGTCAGAAGCAGGAGACAAGCTGCCTGGTGCCCCCTCAGCCCTGAGGTCCCTTGCCTGACACAGGGGTCTCCAGGGCGGAGGGGGTGCTCCGAGTGGGGTGGGGGCCCTAGGGTGGGAGGTCTCTTAGGCGGCCCCTCTGTCCAAGTCCTGACACCTACTCAGAGCCACCACACAGGGCACAGCTGTAAGAATTGTTGAGTGCTTACAACAGGGAACCACCCTGTTCCAGCACGACAGCCTTTGTGGTGGGTATGGTGACCACCATTCCCATTTTACAGACGAGGAAACTGAGGCTCAGGGAAGTTATAATTTGCCCACAGTCACGCAGCCAGAAAGTGACGGAGATTGCACCTGGCAGCCTGCCTTCAGAGTTCACACTCTCCATGACTGACTTCCACCCCTTCTGTCAGCTCAGCGCCCCCACAAGCCTGCTCTCCCCGCTCCTCTTCTCTCTCAGGCCCTCCTGCCATGCTCAGTGACATCCCATCTGTCAGAAGTTCTGTTCTTGCCAGATGTGGTGCCCCTCCTGGGACCCCAGGCGGGGACAGTTGCTAGAGGGAGGTGAAGGAAAGACTTCCCAGGTCTCCCCGTGGCTCCAGACCCTGGCTTTGCTTGCATGGCCTGGGAGGGCCTGGCAGCCCTAGGCTCTTCCCTGTGGCTGGGCCTTTTGGCCCAGCCTCCTCTCCCTGCACGGGTGGGCTGGGATTTGCTTGGTCAGTCCCGTGGGTCACAGCAGGCCCAGCAACCTGACAGGCTCCTCTCTCTTGTGTTTGAGCAAGGGGCCTGAGGAGTGGGGCAGGGCAGGGGGATTGAGAGAAAGAGAGGCAGGATTGGGGAGTGAAGGGAGGGAGCGGGCAAGGAGGT
>NC_138384.1:30652590-30713093 GCF_054177405.1 Leptonychotes weddellii
TGGAGGCCCAGGCCTCTGGGAACCAGGAGCAGGCACTTGGAGGCGGTGGCAGAAGCTGTGGGGCTGGGCGAGCCGAGGGCTCCCCTCACTGGCAGACCGGCCCCGGAGCCATCACTTTGAAGTCCCTGACATTTGTGGCAGAACGATCTGGTCTGAGGTCTCATTAGCCTCTGCTTTGCTGTGTACACCCTGCCACTTAATCTCCCCGTTCAAATTTCAACGCCCAGGTTTGTGAATCTGCCCTGCTTGCTTTATGAAGTCTGTTGCTGACGTGAACTTGAATGTTCCTACACATGAGTTTTTTCTCCCCTTTCCCCACCCCCAGAAGTGCTTGATCACCAAAGCTCTGCTGCCCAGCGGGGAGAAAGCTGCCAAAAGAGAACCCAGGTTTCATTTTCCACTTAAACTTGGGAGCGGTTTAGTCTGGAATCCTGGTGGATTTCATGTTCCACAAACTGGCACAGGCACCTCTGCTGCTCAGGACAAAGGAACCCCTTGGTGCCCCGAGCCCACCCTTTGTTTCTTGCCTCCCTTCCTACTGGGACCCCCCACCAAGTTCCCCAGGTCGTTGTTCCAATTCTGGGGTTTGACGGAGCTGAGGAAATGCAGTGGGACATGAATAGTCCTTAGAAGATTCTCCCTCCCTGTCTCTTCCCACTGGCCTTGATCAACACAGGTGCTCGTCTGGCTTAAAGGCTTTTACAGGGGCGCCTGGGTGGCTCAGTCGTTAAGCGTCTGCCTTCGGCTCAGGTCATGATCCCAGGGTCCTGGGATCGAGCCCCGCGTTGGGCTCCCTGCTCGGCGGGAAGCCTGCTTCTCCCTCTCCCACTCCCCCTGCTTGTGTTCCCTCTCTCGCTGTGTCTCTCTCTATCAAATAAATAAATAAAATCTTAAAAAAAAAAAAAGGCTTTTACAAGTGGCAAATGGCTCAAGACCTGTTTACTGATAGCTCCTGACCTATATACTGATGGCTTCTGACCTGTGTACTGATGGCTCCTGACCTGAATACTGCTGGGAAGACTAAGACCCAAAGGGAGAGACCCAATGGGCTCTGAAGCATTTGGGGCTGGTGCTCTTGAGCCAACATTTTACATGTCTCACATCAGATTCACACGATGCTTCTCATTCATTCATTCAATAAATAATTGACATTGGTCTCCAAACTGTGTGTCAAGGTGCCGCAGGGTGCCACAGCTAACCCACAGGAGCTCTGTGATATATTTTAAAATTTCAAGGGAAACACAGCAATACTCAGCATCTGCTGGACATGAGGTGAACTGCTAACCCAGGACTGTCCACCATTTCAACATCAGATTGCTCTCTATTCTTTTTGATGATGTCATATCTTTGCAAAGCTGGTCTTTCAGTAGTTACTATGGGTAAAAAGCAAGTGATACATGAAAATCAATATGGGAAAAGAAATGAGGCTGGTGGATCCAATCCAATTCCAATGTTGGAGTTGTGTCCTATTGCCCAAGGGAGAGATGACTTCAGGCCTGTGGGGTTGATTAAGGGCTTTACTTAGCTACAGTGGCAAGGCCTCAAAGGGATTTCAAGCAGGGCAGTGAAGTGAGTAGTCCTGTGCTCTGCAAAGAGCCCTCACTCAGGCTACTGCTGGTTTAGACTAGACTTAGGGAAACATGTTAGGAGACCACAGTAATGGTCCAAACCAACCAACCAACCAACCAACCAACCAACCAACCAGTCAACCAACCATTCAACCAACCAACCAACCAGTCAACCAACCATTCAACCAACCAACCAACCAGCCAGCCAGCCAGCCAACCAACCAACCAGCCAATCAACCAGTCAGCCAGCCAACCAGCTAGTCAGCCAACCAACCAACCAGCCAGTCAGCCAACCAACCGATTAACCAGCCAGCCAGCCAACCAGTCAACCAACCAGCCAATCGACCAGCCAGCCAACCAACCAATCAGCCAGTCAGCCAACCAACCAGCTAGTCAGCCAACCAACCAACCAGCCACTCAGCCAGCCAACCAGTCAACCAACCAGCCAATCGACCAGCCAGCCAACCAACCAATCAGCCAGTCAGCCAATCAACCAGCCAGCCAGCCAGCCAGCCAGCCAACCAACTAACCAACCACAGTGGCTTGAACTCAGGTGATGGCAGTGAGGGAGGGAAGTCTGGTGGACAGACTTGAGAACTGGCTGATGGCAAGGTGGACTTGATGACTAGCTGAATATGGGAGTGAAAGGGAGGAAAGGTGTCTGGCATGGGGACTTGGTGACATGGATGGGAGAGTGCAGGGCTCACACACAATGGGTGGCCAATAAGTACCTCGTCCTGTTTTATTTTTCTCATTCACTTCCCGTTACCTGACACCTTATATAATCATTTGATTACTTGGTTACTGTCCAGCCCCCTCACCACACTGTCAATTCCATGAAGACAGGGACTTTGCCTTATTCCGTGCTGTGTCCCTGTCACCCAGACTATGCCTCATACAGAGTTCAGAGGCTCCTAACTTTCTTTTTTTTTTTTTTAATTTATTTATTCATGAGAGTCAGAGAGAGAGAGAGAGAGAGAGAGGCAGAGGCAGAGGGAGAAGCAGGCTCCCCGCCTAGCAGGGAGCCCGATGCGGGACTCGATCCCAGGACCCTGGGATCATGACCTGAGCCGAAGGCAGACGCTTAACGACTGAGCCACCCAGGCGCCCGCTCCTAACTTTCTTGGTTCATGACATCTTCGTTGGTGATTTTTTTCTTGGTACCCCCCCCCACCGCCCCGCCCAAGCCAAAAGAAATACACAACAGTTAACCTATGTTAATGTAGTCAGGCCAAACCACTGAAGAAGGATGTCCTAACAACTTAGTAACTGTTTGAAAAATAAAACACATAAATTCAAAGAAAAAACGTATTTTCATTTCATTTTTAAATAGCTACAATTAGTAGTGGAATGTGTTAAAATGCAGATTCTGAGCCAGCAGGTGCAGGTGGGGCCTGAAATTCTGAATTTCTCCCAAACTCGCAGGCAATGCCAAGCTGCTGGTGCAAGACTGCCTTTTGAGTGGGTGACAGGGACAGCTCCGAGTGCACTGACTTCACGTCTTTCCAGATATCCCTTCCCACATATGTTGCTGTCTGCAGAGAGCTTTGCCAGCCCCACGGCATGAGGTAGAGGTCAGTTGTCCACACGCTGTGGCTTGAGGTGCCCAGCTCAGCGGCCCCCATCTCCATGAACAGAAATCCTTGCTATGCCTTATCTGGGACTCTGCGTGGCTGAAATCTTGCATGAGCTTTAGCTCCTCGTCGAGAACAAGATTGTTCATGGTTCCTACCAGCAAGATAGTCTTGGTGGACCTGAAGTGTGCTAGAGATGCTTGCTGGGGCAGGATGACTAGCTCATTTATCTTGGCTGTTTTATCACCTAGAGTCACCTGCTTGTGATGGCTATGTATCCAACTTAGGCCGAGGATGCCAGGAGGTTCCCGTGGGCCACCAAACCCTCTGTGCTTCCCTTCTGGGAGCTGGATCCCATCAAAGGGATTGCTTTCCATCTCCTGGCTGTGATGCCCAGGGCCCTCTCCTGCCAGCTACTGGTAGTTCAGGATGTCCAGGTCTGGGAGGGTGAGTTTTCTGGTCACATGCGCCGGGGCACATCAGTGTATCCCAGTTTGTACCTGGCCGAGCTCCACAGTAGGTGGAAGTGGAATGAAGGGCAGGAGGGCAACCAACCTCGTTCCCAACCCAGCTGCTCTTCCTCTTCTCTGGGGAATTCAGTCTGTTCTACTGATTCAGTGAGCATATAACACTGGGCTTGGGGCCAGAGCTGGGCTCTTCCCGTTTGCTGACTGCGTCAATAATCAATTGATTCATTTGTTAATTCATTGATTCCCCTGTGCTGCAAGTGTTTATTTACTAATCGAGGCTGATGTTCTGAGCTGGAGGGCCACGGTTGCTGGAGATGACCTGGAGGAGGGCACACTGTGGTGTGTGTTCATGCACGTGTGAGCATGCGTGTGCACATGCACATGAGTGTATGTGCCGCACGCCCGACACACGTTTGTGCGGAACGCTCGTGTATGTGTGCACACGCATGTGCCCGAGTGCAGTGTGTGTGCATCATAGGACTGTCCAAGCAGAGCCTAGTGCCAGTAACAATGGCTCGGGAGCCCTCTCTTGCCAGTATGGATCCCAGGCTGGAGAAGAGAAGCTGCTGTTGGTAGAGCAGATTTTGTAGCTTGGCTTCATGTGCGTGTGAGCACTTGGGTGTGTTTTAATTAACTAGAACATTTGCCTGGAAATGAGCAGCGGCGGCAGCAGGCTCAAAGGCAGCTGGAGGGGGGCGGGGCGGTGGCAGCCTGGGTGGCGGAGGCCATGGCAGCCAGGCTTCTGAGTTTCCCTGTGCTCAGTCCTGGCTGATGGCACCATGGAGTGGTGGGGTGGCAGGCCCAGCCAGGGGGGCCTCCTGGGAGTGGCTGAACTCTAGAATTCCCAAGACTGCTCCACACCTAGTCGAAGGTGGCCAGGGTAATGGTTCCAGCCCATGGGTGGGGGCATGCAACTCCTGACGTGCGTCCAGGCAGGCTTTGGGCCCCTGAGCCAGGCAGGCTTGACTGACCGACCTCTATCCCAGCCTAGCACCTGGCACATCATGGGGCCCCCCTATATGTTTGTTGCATGGATAAATGAACAGATAGAGGAAAGCAAGGCTCAGAGAGGTTAAGGGATGTCTCCAGGGTCACCCAGCATGCTAGTTGACCAGCTGGAAGTTTGGATTTTGTCTCTGGTACTCTCTCCACAACCCTGTAATGCTGGCGTGAAGAAATGCATTACCTCATTTCAGGGGCCGATGAATACACACACCGTAGGGGCTGTGCGTCACCCACTGCTTCCAGTGGTTCTTCCAGTTGTCCACCCACCACTCTGTCCATCTGGGTGGTGGGAAAGATGGTCTTCCCAGGGCTTCTTGGGGTGGGGGGTAGAGAGAGGTGGGGGCAGGGTAGTGATGGCGGGACGGGAAGGGCTGGGGCTGTCCCTTCCCAAGACACCTTGGCCACTGGGAGCTCATAGGTTGGAGTTATTGAAGGAAACCTCTGGAATGCTGGACTTCCCCTCCAGAGTGCCCCTGCCATCCCACCCGGCCTGTTCCAAGGCTCGGCGTGCCACCCATTGCTACAGTCCACCCCTAGCTCCTCTGGAGGGGCGTGCTTTCTTCTTGTCTCATTTCCCTCAAGGGCTCCTGCCTGGTCATTTTGCTGACATACAGCTCTGTTCCCGTGTCTCTCTCGTCTAGTGGTCCAGGGGGTGGGCTCCGGGGCCGCACTGCCTGGGGTCAGATGTAGGCTGTGTCCCTTCCGGGTTTTGTGATTCCGGCAGCAGAGTGACGTCATGGCTCAGAGCCCCATTCTCCTTACTGGTAAAGTGGACAACGCACTGTCTACGTATCAGCTGCGATTCATCATATACACGTGGCCAGAATCAGGGACTCTTGTCGGAGACGGAGGCCGGGCTGCCAGTCACCCAAGAACACTCTGTGTACCATGCGCGCTCACACTGGAAGTCCCTCGGCGTGCCGAGATGCTTGCAGGAGAGGCCAAGGAGCATAAACCGGTGGAAGGACAAGCCAAGTTCTGTTCTCATCTCAAACCTCTCCTGGGCACCTGCTCACGGAGGGAAATATCAGCGAATCACTGACAACGCTTAAATAGCTGTATCTCCATCTTTTTGCTGAACGTCTGCTAAATTTTAACCTAAACAGAGGTTAAAAGTGCCCCCAGTAGAACTCCCATTATATCTCCATTTACCTCTTATCTATCAACTGGAATAATTTCCATTCTTGTGTTAGCTGCCTTTTCTTGGCCTTTGCCCTTGCTCTTTCCTCTGCCTTGAACGTTCTCTCCCCTCCCCTTGACCTTTTATTTTTTTACCATAAATGAAGACTTAGCACAAGATATCTTTGCCTCTTGGTGTCCCGTATAGGCCAGCCAGAACTGAGCATTCTGGGCCCGATGGGGACCTTTTTATGGTCCCACTGTGGTCTGCCTTGGTTTGTGTGTTTTTCTTAGCCTCCTCTAGAGAATAAGGAGGCAGAGTCCTGGGTTTCTCCTTCTTGGCCACACGCAGCGCCCAGAACTTGGTGAGTCCTCACCGGTGCTGATTGGATGACTGGATTTGGGATTTGCAGCCCCGGCAGGAAGCAGAGTGTGCGCCTGCGTGTGTGGATAGGCACGTGCTATGCGCACACACACGTGTGCCCACATTTTGGTCCATCAGCCTGCTGCGCCTGTCTCATTGGGTTTCTGAAGAAAGGCGCCTGCTTTAATTCTTAATTAGAAATCAGAGCAGTGACAGAATGGGCCAGGCCTGCAGCTGGAGCTTTTTCTCAATGCTGGAGTTCACCTTAACAAGCGCTCTTGGTCCAGGGTGGCGTCTGCTGGGGCTGGACACCGCCGTTCACACTGGTGGGAGTGTCTCAATGCCTATGAAACGATCATGTAATTGTTGGGTGATGGGGCATCAGGATTTTGCTGATGCCACAGTCTTCCCTGGCAGTTAAAACCTGCTGAGGAAGAGACGCCAGAGATGACCCGGAGTACACCTGAGGAGCTGTGTGTTTCCCCCATCTTTTGGACAAGATGGGGTCCCGGCCTCTGGGAGCCCTGGCCTCTGTCAAGTGAGATTACCTGTGCCTGTTCTCCCAGGCTGGGGATGCACTGAGCACATGTGTTGTGGGTAAAATGATCTGTGCAGACTGTGTCATGTGGGGAGTCATTACCTGGGCATCAGGGCGGAGTGGGGAATCTCACCTGCTGGTGGAGATCCACCCCTGAGCTTCTGGGCTCCAGAAAGGGCCCAGGCAGGTGTGGGGATGCCACCTGGGTCCCCGTGGCCTCCGGGTAGGGTGCCTCCTGGCGGGGGTTGGCCTTAACACCGCACACATGGTGGGGTGGGCTGTGGACACTCTGGGGACATACACGGATGCTTGAGTGTTTCTTCAGGAAGCTTTTAAACTGCGCTTTAGGACTTGGGTCTACTACAGGACACCCTGGGGTAGAGCCCACAGTCTCTCAGGCCAGACGGCCATAGGACCCCCACGGACGTGCAATGTGAGCACAGAGAAGTTACTTCTTAACTGCTTTGTGCCTGTTTTCCCTCTTCTGGAAAGCAGGAGAAGCATCCGTACCTCCCCCCTACGGTCACTGGGAAGATGAAAGAGACAGTATAGGTCTGTACACCCGTTATTGACAATTCTGAATGTCAGAAAGCGTGAAACCTGATTTTTTTTTTTTTGGTAGCTCATTTGGCAGCAAAATTTGACCTGGCTGATGTGAAGCTATTTATAGGCTTTATTTAAGTCAAGTTGGTGAATATCTCCCTGTTTTGCTGCTAATATAAAAATACACTTGATAGCTTCTGAGGTGTTCCCAAATACTCAGGAAATGTACTGTGTTACCTTTCTAGAACCTGAAAAAGTCTGAATTCTGGGACACATCTGGCTTTGAGGGTTTAGGGTAGGGGTCATGGACGGGCATATGCAAGGCATTTGGGGAGAGTCCCACCATCATGCTCAGGAGACCTTAGGTAGAGCTGTCTTTCAACCCCACCGAACTGCCTTTTCCTTCCTTCCTCAAGCTCTGGGCTGTGCAGGGTGGGGCCCTTCACCTGCTTTTAGGCTGTCCCTGCTGGCCCTGTGCATTCAGGCGCCCCGCCGGTGCCCTTCCTCCCAGGCAGGAGGGGAAACAGCTCCTTTGCTAAGTGCCAACCTCCATAGCAGGTTGATTTGTGCTTGGGACATGGAGGAAGGGCCCACACCTGGCCCACCCTGGGGTATCGGACTTGGGATCTGATGCGTGTGGTTTGTCTCCGTCTCAGAGACTCAGATTGCTGCCCAGTCTGTCGCTTCCTCCAAGGGCAGGGCCCCCGGTTGTCCTTCTGCCTCTCCAGGGGGCGGTCATGCTTGTGTTGGAGGTTCCGTTTCTCTGCTTCCCCCTGGGTGGCTGGGCCCAGCTAGTGAGGCGTGCGCGGCCTTCCTGGTCCTGGGAATCCTGTTGGCTCAGACACCATGTTCTAGAGGGGCTGTGGGGTGGGGACTGCTTCTGCCTGCAGAGGAAGGCAGATAGGAAGATTGGAGGTGAGCCTCCCTTTATTTATATATTTACTGGTGGACTCCCCCACCCCCAGTAAGACATCTCTTTTGAGATGCTTGCCTCCCAGTGTTTCTGGCCTGACTCCCTAAGGGAACAGGACACTCTCATCTGGCCAATGGCTCCATCCTTGTCCTCTAGGGGTAATTCCATTCATGCCACCCCAACTTTTTATTTTATTTTATTTTTATTTTTTTTTAAAGATTTTTATTTATTTATTTGACAGAGAGAGACGGAACACAAGCAGGGGGAGAGGGAGAGGGAGAAGCAGACTCCCCGCTGAGCAGGGAGCCCGATGCGGGGCTCGATCCCAGGACCCTGGGATCATGACCTGAGCCGAAGGCAGACGCTTAACGACTGAGCCACCCAGGCGCCCCCACCCCAACTTTTTTTTAAAGAGTCCTCCCCCTGCCCGCAAAAGGAAAAAAGATGCTTTAAGTGTCTTGCCTCAAGCCAGCATTTCAGCTAGCTGTACTTTGCTTTTCTGTTTGGGTTGTAAGACCCCGCAATTAAGAAGACCCCCGCCTCAGATTAATTGTAGCCCAAGTTGGCTCACAAGGAGGCAGCGTGCCATTTCCCTCCGTCTCCCAGCTTTTGAGGCCGAGGGAGCTGGGGCGCTTTGGGCAAAGCGGGTCTCAGACAGAGGCGTGCCCTTGCTGGGGATGGCATGGGGGGCAGAAGTGCTGCAGCACCGGATTTCAGGGCCCGATGCTGTGTCCCTGAGCCTCCCTGTGACAGAGCCTCTCGGCAGGCGGTCAGACGGGTAGGGCCGGCCCCCGGTGGCCATGAAGTGGGCAGAGTCCCGCCCATTCCTGCCGTTCCTGGGCCACGGCCCCGCGGGGTCTGATGCCTCGCCGGGCCCACTGCCCGTGCTCGACAAGCACAGACATGGTCGGCTTTCTCTTCGAGGAACCGTTTTCTTTTCCGGCTGTGATCTGCGGGCGTCTGCGCGGGTCTTGCAGGTTGTGTGAGGGTCGGGGGCCGGGCAAACACTGATGCCAGCCGGTCGACGACACCTACTATGCGCCGGGTGCCGTGCGGGGGGCCGCAGCTCTGCGTGCTGCTGAGAGTAGCTGGGGCAGCCACCGCCTGCATTCTGGGGCTCCCACCCAGAAGCTCCAGGGTGAGCCCCTTCTCTTCTTGTGGCCACTGCCTGGATTTAGGCGAGAGGGCAGGTCGCGCTTGCCCTTGGTGCCTCTCCCCTCTTACCCCCGTTGTCCCCAGAGCCTGCCTGTGACCGTGGCACTTTGCGTTTATAGAGCATTTCCCAGTCCCGTTCTCCTCTGACCCTCACTGCAGCCCTGCAAGGTATTCAGAGCCCAGCGAGTGGAAACTGAGGCTCAGAGCAGGAGGGAGCTGGCTAGGGCCATGAGGCCTAGGAGCGGGGAAGCAGGACCAGCCTGTGGGGTGACATGGTGACATGGCCAGCGTGGGGGTGGCGATGCCAACAGCTATTTTTCCCGCTTGTGGTTCTTTTCTGAGTCCTTCTAGTCGGAGTGAAGTTTGGGGCTATCTGAGAGGCTTCCGGGTCCAGCTCCTGCCTCCTGTGCCCAGACACGGGAAGGAGCGGTCTGTACCCTCCTGGGTGTCCCGGGCCAGGCCACATGCTCTGAGCTGTCTGCTGGGCTTGGTTCAGGGACAGCTGAGGGGAGCATGAGCCTGCGGGGAGTCTGTTAGGGCAACCATCCTGAGTCTGAAAGAAGGAGATATTCTGCCCATTGGGTATGATGGCCTAGGCCTCTAGGGAAGCCCGTGTGCGAGAGATGGGTAGATTTGACACCATTCTTTACTCTTCCTGCCTCATTCCCTGTGCTTACTGAGGGCTACCGTGTGGGGGCTGGGACTGGCACTGAGCTAAACCCTTCCCAGACATCATTCCCTTCAATCCTCAAGTCCGGGAGGGAGGTATCCATTGTTAACTGTCTTCATGTTACAGGTGAGGTTTGTGGCTCAGAGAGGGGAGGTTACTTTCCCTAGGTCACACAGCATGTATGTAGCAGATTCAAGACTCAACCCAAGTCCGTGCACTTAACCTCCACTGCCTACGCTTCTTTCCTCCTGGGTGGCCTGGTGCTTGTTGGGGGCAGGGCTGGGGGCGCCTGAAGGATGTGGGTTCTGCAGGCGCTGGTGAGTTAGCAAAGGAGCTGTTTCCCCGGGCACCCCCTGCCCATATCGAGGCTATGTCAGGCGGCTCAGAGTCTCCTGCCACCTGACTATGTCTTGACCGCCTGCCAACCTGGGAGGCCTCCAGAATTACACACTCAGCTCCCATTGAGAGCTGGCCCGGAGGTTGTGGCCATTTGAACCATCTGCCTCTACCACTTGTGGGCCTCAGTTTCCAAGTCTGTGAAATGGGACAGAGTCCTTGCCTCCCGCCTCCCTAGCATTGGGGTGTGGGGTATTGAGGCCTTTGAGAGCTAGCGTGTGGGAAAGGGCTGCCCTCCTGGGTCTGGGTGGGGTGGTCTGTCTGTGGCTTTTGTACTCCTGGGAGTCAAAGGCAGCCGCAGGTCCCCTGTGCGCTGGAAGTGCTCCGTCCGTATGTGGGATTTTGTCCTGTTCCACGCGCCCGCCCCCCCCCGACCCCCCGCCATGGCCCTCTCCCCTCCTCCCCAGGGGTCCTTGCAGAGGAAAGCTTGCAGTCTTCAGAGCAGTCTTCTGAGCCTCCGTTTCCACATCTGGGGCTTGCGGATAACCATTGCACTTGCCCAGGGTGTTGCTGTGAAAATCAGAGTAGGCATTCGGAAAATGTTGTCAGATGGGCTCAGTCCCATCATCCTGGTCGGTTGCTCCTTATACCCTGTTTCATTTTCTTCATTTAATTTTTCTTGTTCCTCGTCTTCATGCTAGGGATTCGGCTTGGGTAAGAAATTGAAAGCTACACAACGATGAGCTGTCATCTGGTTGTGTCCCCGACCCTTGTGCGAGCATCCTCTCGGGCCTCGGTGCCCACACGGTCAGATGGAAAGAGCACAAACTTTCATGCAGTGTGTTCTGCTCTGGGCAGTGCAGTCGCCGTCTCGAATGTCATCAGCACAACCGTTCTGTGATTCTGCTATTGTTTCCCATTTCACAGAGAGGGAGGTGAAGGCTCAGCACCAGGGAGCGGCAGAGCCAGGATTAGAACCCAGCCTGGCTCATTTCCCTGTGGGACGGAGCACCTAGGGTAGCTCTGGGCTTAGACACGCGGCAGGTGGGCTGGCAAGTGGGCTGGCCGGGAGGCCGCGGGAAGGGAAGGTGAGGTCAGCATATGGCAGTGGAGCCCGGGAGTGGCCCTGGCTCGTGCTCACCCTGGCATCGCGCACCCCCCCGCCTTTTTTTCCCCTTGGCCCTCCCCCCCGAGCTCCCCTTCCTTGGCCTTTTGCTCCCCCCTCCTCAGTTGCCCTAATGACTTAGCCCAGGTGGCAAGTTGCGTGGAGAAAGTACTCCAGGGAAATAAGAGTCCTTGCTACCAGCCTGGGCCTCAGGTGTGTGCACAGCGGCCCTCCCTGGGGGTCTGGTGAGCTGCGCCTCCCCCACCCCCAGCTGTTAGGCAGGAACTGGAGAGCTGTGTGTTTTGTGTAGCCGTGTGTGGTGTGTATGACCGCGCGACAGACGACGGTAGAGAATTGTGTGTGTGTGTAATTCCGTGCATGTGCGTGTGCATCACCACGGTGTGTGCGGGCATCTACGTGTTTATGTGTGTGCTGGAGGCGGGTGGTGCCGGGCGAGGGGGACGTGGGGACGGTGTGGGGCTGGGGGCAGGGGCCGCAGCTGTGGATGGTGGGCGCTAGCCTTACCTTCTTTGCTGGTTAAAACTATCTTTGTAGAACAGAGTTAAACACATGTTTAGATAATTAGAACAAAAGCCAAAAGAACAATTCCATTCAAAGGGATGAAGCTGGGAGGTGGGGGCCCACCAGGATGTGGGGGGTCGAGTTCTGGCTCCCCAGCTCTCTGTGGCCTTCACTGCGTTTTGATCGCGCTATTTAGAAAATCCCTTTGTTGTAGGATAAACTGACATTGGCTGGCGAGTTTCTGCTGTGAAGTTCGCTGTGTTCCGGGGCCCACTCGGGACAGCCAGGCCATGAGGAGCTGATTAAATGAGCTAATTTTCATTTGTTCAGCGGTTACAGATGCGGAGGCCTTTCCATGCCCTTTTCCTGAGGTTTTATTTATTTATTAATTTTTTTTTTTTCTGGAAAGAGAAAGACCTTCAGGACTCCCTTTTCTCTTCCCACCCCCCCCACCCCCCCTTTAAGAATAAACATATGAAAACCTTTCTAACAAGACCTTGGACTGGGAAAGCCAGGCTCCAGTATGGGCGTAGTGGCTAGAGGTGCCATTGGGGGGCTCCCCGAGTCTGTGAGCTGGGGTGGGGCTGCTGGGCCTGGGCCGCCCACTGCTGCTGAGAGCGAGGAGGAACCGGCTGAGGGGTGGAGAGGTTTGTTGGAAGCGGCCACAGATCTCGGGCCTTTGCATGTGCTGAGCTGCTGCTTGGGTCCTCTCTTTGCATCCCTGCTTCATTCCCATGGCTGATTCTTGAGGTTGCTCCTTCTAGAAAACCCCATTCCCCCACTGGCCCATGGGCTTCTCCAGTCACAGCAAGGATCACAGACGCAGGACCCCTGCCTCCCACACACGAGGCCTCTGTAGGGCAAGAGCAAGGCCTGCCTATCCCTCTCGTGCCCCCAGCTCTAGAGTGCCTGGTGAGTCAGAAGCTTGGCATCGACTCTGTCGCATGACCTAATGAGCGAATGAATGAAGGAGTGAATGAGTGCATGAGTGAACGGGTGGATGACGTCTGCACTCACTGAGCTCTACTAGAGTCCAGGCTCCGGATGTCAGGACCCAGATCTCCAGTTGTCATGGGTCCCTGGGCCACCTCCTCACCCCCGCGTCTGTCTTCCTCACTGATGTGCGGCGAGGATTCAGTGTTGAGGGCTGGATCCCCAAAATGAACATCGCGGCAGCTGGGAGCTCATGCCCGCCTGGCCCAGCGTGAGCCTGAGCCCCAGGCCCGGGATGCAGCTCAGGCCCGGCGCCGCTGGAAATCTGACTGAAGGCCCGGTGGAGGGAAGCAGGGGGGGAAATTGCTCCGTGGGCTGGCTTTTTACAGCACTTACAGGCAAGCGGGCCTTGGGGGATAATGTGCCAACAATGAAGGGTGCTCAGAGCACAGAACAGGAGGGACTGTGTGTCTGCCTCCAGTTTCCACCCCTCGATCTTGCCGAAGCTGCCTGGCCCCCTCCCTGCTCTTTCCTTTTTAACACCACCTTTTGCTGGGTTGGGGCACCTTTTAGAAGCAGCGGGGTTTCCCCTGGAGCCGTGCAGTGGCTGTGGTCCGGCCAGTTTCCGAGGCCTGGTTTCCATTTGCTGAGAGCTCCTTCCCGCAGACGGCACCCCACCCACCCCACCCAGGGGCCTCTGAGGGGCTGTCCCCCACCCTGTCCTGGCAGCCCCGGAGCGTCTCTCTGTGTTCCTTCTTTAACCCTGACCTCGGGGACAAGCAGGGGAGCAGTGCCGTCCCAGGCCCCCCTCTCCGCGAGAATCCCAGAGCTGGGGGGTGGGGGGAGTCAGAGCTTCCCGGGCGCCCCTGGGGCCTGGGGCCCTCAACTGGGTCAACATCTGGCTGAGTGGCCGAGCCTTTGGCCTCCTCTGCCTCCTCCTCCCCACCCTCCCCGAGGCCCTTCCTCTCCCCACTTGCTGGATGCTCCGCCAAGCGCCGCGGCGGGAGCAGCACACTCTCAACCCATCCTCTCCCGGCTGAGGCCGAGGGTGGGGATGCGTCCTGGGGCTGAGGTCACCAGTGGGGCAGTGGGAAGTGCCTCTCCAGCCTCGACCGCCCCACCGCTGGGTGCCGGGAACAAGGGCATCGACCGACTTGTCCTGGGGTGCCCTGGTGAGCAGGGGGAGAGGTAAGCGGAGGGGCGGGGTTGGAGGCGAAGAATGAATAAAACAGGCCAGTTGGTGTCTGCGCTGACCGCCAAGAGTCCCATTAGAGGCTCCAGCTCGTTGGGAAGCGGAATGTTCGCTCAGAGTGGAATCTAACCCAGGAGGAAGGAAACTGTTTTCCTGGAGTTGGGAGAGGAGAAGTGAGGGCCTAGGAGGCATTTGGTGGTGGTGGTGGGGGGGGTGGGGTCAGATCCATGTGGGGGCGGGGGGCTCCTTGGGGAGTACCCTGACTTCTGGGTCTGGTGCTGCTCTTCTCTCAGCGCCCCCTCCCCCCAGATCGGGGGCCTCGTGGCCTGTCTCCTGTGAAGAGGCCTGGCTTATAGCTCTCATGATGGTCTGTGTGCCCCTTGGGCTGGTGTGACCCTGAGCGTCTGCTGGCCCCTAGGCGCCTTGGTCCCCCCCTCCGACCCTCACGTCTCCCCCCTCTTCTCTTGCACCGTAGTTTCTGGCTGGGAGCGGGGAGGCTGCCGGAGTGCTGGCTTCTGGGCCCAACCTTGCCACCCACAAAGCCAGCGTGGCCCCGAGCCATCACCTCCCAGGCTCGGGTCTCCTCTCCAACACAGGGATGACATGCCAAGAGCGCAGGGAGACAGGCCTCTGGACTGTGGATCACCAGACCATGACTCCTGAGGGATTCGGGGGGCCCCGTGGGGTGGGGGGGACTCGGTGGTAAGCGGGTGTGTGCCGAGGCCAGCCGCTTGTTCTCCTCGGGAAGGAGCTGGTGAGTTTCTTTCTGTTTATGTCGTAACCAGGCTACTGAGGTGGCAAACGGGTTCTGCAGTTACACAGCGTTTCAGAAGCAAATTGATAGGATAACATGTTATTATTGGCTACTGGGTTAATAGCTATTTTGGCAGCAGTACCAATCCTGCGTGGTGTTGCTGGCATGGGTGTGAGAATGGCGCCGTGGGCTAGAGGGGAATGGTGGGTGCGTTTTGCACCGGGCGGCAGACTGGGGGGGACCCCGGGGGGCAGTGCCTTCTTGGAGGATGCTCAGCCCCGATTAGCTGTTGCCGAAACCAGGATCAGAGAGGTTGAGAGACCCGCGTCAGGTCGCACAGTGAGTCGATGTGGGGTTGGACGTGAGGTCCCCGTGGGGATGAATAGCTTGGCCAGTGATCTCTGAGGGCAGGACAAGTGCCCTCAATCTGAGCATCATGTTGGCATCTCGGAAAATAGAGATTTGGAACGTACCCAAGTTAGCCTGCTCGAGCTTCAGGGCGTTTTGCTCCTGCTCGTGCCCCTGCCTGGAAGGCTCTTCCTCCAGATTCCCCCTTGGCTTGCTTCCTTGCTTGCTTCAGCTCTCTGCTCAGGTATCACCTTGTCACCTGTCCAGAGCGACACCTCAGCCATCCCGTTCCACGGTTCTTCATAGCGCTGCCCGACTTCTTATAGATGATTTATGGCTTCAGGACCAGCTCCTCTCATTACCCTGTAGGCTCTCTGAGGGCAAGGACTTTGCTTTGCTTACGACCCTGTCCCAGAGCCTGGAACTGGGCTGGTAGAATGGGCACTTGGTAATACTTGTTGCAGGAATAAGCAAATGTAAATTGCAATGTCATTTAAAACAATGGCTTCCATGTAACAGATGACTATCTCTCTCTCCTCTTGGAGGACAGTGGGTGTTGGGGGATCCTGTTATTCCTGTCCCCAAGAGGTGGTCAGCATCTCCTCCCTTAGGATTCATGTTGACAATTTTTTCTTGCTAAAGAAGCGTAGGAGGGAAAGAGCTCCCCACTACCAGAAGGGACCCTACCTTTCTTGCAGAGGGGATTTCGGTCCCGGGTGCAGAGGTGGATCGTGTCCCCTTGAAGGCTTTTCTATATATGGGCTTTTTGATGGGCTCAGTGGTAAGATGGGGTGGGGGGTGGTTGGCTCTATCACATGACATTAGTAGCTTTTGTTCCAGACCTGGGGAATGGTGGTGTGAGGACATGGGAAATTAAGGATACTCATGGGAAGGGCAGACTGGGAGTGGGACTGGTGAGCCCTGCACTGAACCAGGGGTTTTCCTAGTGACCTTTGCTCTTGATGCCCCAGGTCTGGAAGTGACACTCAGTGATATGTTCATTGACTATTTCCCGTGTACCTGGTGCTGGGCCAAAGTGCTGAACCTGGAGTATCCAACCTAATCCTCACCACAGCCAGAGGAGGCTGAGAGAAGTTCAGGACCATGTCTGAGGTCATACAGCTGGTCAGTGGTGGAGCTGAGATGTGAACCCAGGCTCTCTTGGTTCTAGAGCATTCCTGGACGTGGTCCTGATGCTCCTAGAATGTAAGCTCCGTGGAGTGGGGCTTTGCTGGGTGTGTTTGCTGTCCCAGCTTGTGGAGAGAGCCCGGCACAGAGTAGATGCTCAGGAAATATTTGGATTGAATGAATGAATGAATGAATGCAAGGAGTTTCCTAAGATGAATGGGGCGCAATCACTTACAACTGTTGGCCCCTTTGGGCAGGAGCAAAGGAGAAATCCAGGGCAATGGTGGCCGGGAAGGGGTGACACCCACATGGGCTTGGCTGGTCTGACTTCCTCCCAGAAGAATTTACGAGGGCGCCTGCTTGGCTGTGAGTTCCTAGTGGGAGGGCACACTTGTTTGTGGGTGCTGGGTGGTTAGTGGGAAGGTCTTGGAGTTCCCTCGTAGGGAAGACATGCATGCACATTCATGCACGTGTGGGTATGTGTGTGGATTCCTGCGTGCACACATACCCCCTCACACCCAGCCTCAGCCTCCAATGTGTTGTGTGGAAAGAGGCAACCACTGGAAGGGTTTTATCGGACAAAAAATCACCCCCTCCCCATCACATTGCTGAGTCTGTACCTTCAAGAACACGGAATCTCAGCCTTATTAAATCTAGCCATTTGTTCTGCTCTGGTCTGGTCTATTTAAGAAGGCCCCCCACCCCAATTCTTCCCTTCCCTCTACTCTTGGGGTCTCCTTTGTTTTAATGCCCTTTCTCCAGAGATTCAGGCTGAGGCAGCGTAGCTGAGCTCTGCCTCCATCCCTGCACCACCCCAGCCCTCCCCATACCTTGCTCTCTCCCCAGTTCCAAGAGGTTCTTTCAAATTAAAGAATGACCGATGCGTGCTGCACTGAAGACTGGACTAATTGCATTCTGCCACCGTGTGCAGGACCCCTGGGGACCTCGGTAACACTGGACAGGCTCTGCAGGGTCAACCCCTCCGGGCGAAGTGGTCAGGCTAGTGGCTTCCAGCTGGAACCTTTACCCCACCAACCCCTGGCTTCCACCTGACAGGAGCCTTCTGGTGTGATCCTTGGTACCTTCTAATTCTTCTTCTTTTTTAAGATTTTATTTATTTATTTATTTACTTATTTATTTAGAAAGTGGGGTGGGGAGGGGCAGAGGGAGAGGGAGGAGAGAGAATCCCAAGCAGACTCCATGCTGAGTGTGGAGCCCAACGTGGGGCTCAATCTCACGACCCTTAGATGGTGACCTGAGCCAAAATCAAGAGTCGGACGGTTAACTGACTGAGCCACCCAGGCGCCCCTCCTTGCACCTTCTTTGTGATTAGTTTTGTCATTCATCCATCCATCTGTCCATCCATCCCTCCGTCTGTCCATCATTCATTTATTCACGCCATGGTTATCAAGTGCTTCTTCTAGGCCAAGACCTGGAACACACTCTTTCATCCATTCATTCATTCTTTAGTCATCCAGCAGATAGTTGTCACCAGGTACCTTGTGGGGGCTCCCAGGGATCCAGGAATGTGAGGCTTTTTGTCTCCAGGCAGTTCTAAGCCAAGAGCACCTGTGGGGAAGCCCTCATAATATCCTTGGAAGATGAACAATGGTGTGAGAAGTGCTGTTCAGGTGTAGTGCGGGGTGGAGGAGTAAGGAGATCAGCCCATTCGTAGCCTGCATCCAGCAGGGTGACCTGGCTGAAACTCTTGTCATTGGTTCATTCCCTCACGGGACCTACTCTGTGCCTGGCACTGAGGTGAGCTTGTACCCAGCCCTGCTGGGGACAGTGGCTCCTGGTGGGCAATGGACCTAGCATTACCCTCAGGGATGCCCTTCACCTGAGCTGGGCTGGGGGCAGTGTCCCCCTTTCCGGATGCCCCTGGGAGGAGGATGTCAATGCCTGCCTAGTGATGCATTGTGTGCAGGATCCTGGGTGATTGATCACTTTCCAACAGGGTAGTCTCTCTCAGTTTATACTTCTGTATTATGTTAATCTTCTCAGACTCCGTGTGTGTGTGGGGGGGGGGGTGGTGGGGGGTGGTGGTGGTGGGATTCCCATAAATCCAACGATGAGATTGATGAATCAGGCAGCTAGATCCTGCTGGCTCGGCAGGATTCTGCCTTGGGGCAAGTCCCCTCCTCAGACGTCAAGGGCCTCAGTGTCCCCACATGCACAGTGAGTGGTTCACTGGGCAGGTCTGAGGTCTGTTTTAGCAGTCTGAGCCTCAGTTCCCTCATCCCTAAAATGCATCTAGTGAAAGGATTATATGTGGTTTAAATGCATTAACACAAGCAAAACATTTATGACCAACAATTTAACTAACTCAATAATTGACACAAAAATTAGCATGCCATATAGTAAGTGCTCAGTAAATGTAGTTTATGATGATGGTCTTCAAGTCTATGGATGAGAGTAGGCACAGCGTGGGGCCCGAGAAAGGCCTGGTTCCTGCATGAGGAGGTGGTGGCCCATTCGGTCTGAGAAAGCAGAGGTAGGGGGCAGGGGACTGTGCAGGGGCACCTAGAGAAGGGTCAGTGAGGCTGAGAAAGGACCAGGGGACTACCCACCCCAGTTGTGATGTCTAGGACGTCAGCGGCTCTGTCCACCCTTGGAAGTCCAGTGGGGGGAACTCCCCTAGGCCACAGCCACCTCTGGGGGATGCCAGCCCTGCGACGGGGGGGGCTCCTCCTTCTCACTGTGGTCCTGGGCCAGGTGGCCACCTCCCCTCGGCTGCCCTTCTGGAGCCTTCCCCGGGGCCTGATGGCTTGCTTTAATCTCCCTCCCACCACAGGCAGGGCTGGGGCAGCCTTCAGTCATTGAGGCTCGAAAGTTCGGTAACAAAGCCCAGGATGGCAATTTTTCTGGAGGCTGAAACATGAAAATCCAGGGAAAATTGAAATTCTCTCTGCTGAGTCGTAGATGTGGATGAGTATAAAGGGTGAGTGGGACCCGCAGGGTGGCTGTGTTGTTGGCAGAAGCACATCAGCGAGAGTCCTAGGGCTCTCCCCTCCCCGCGGGGCTCAGGCCACTTCCTCCCCTGGCCTGCATCTCTGGCCAGGCGCTGTGCTGGGCACACAGCCTGCAGGGGAGGGATGGACACACAGCGCTGCAGTCCCATGGGAAGTGTGGGCTTCGGCAGGGGCGCCACGGTGAGGACCCAGGCCCCTCTCGGGGATACACAGCCAGACGTCAGGTGGGTCAAGCAACTTTTTTTTTTTTTTTTTTTAGTAATTATGTTTATTTTGATGGACGTTACCAAAACATCATACCCATGATTTCATCAAGACAGTTATTCGGGATTACGCACGGGAAGGTAGTATGCTCAGGTCCAAGGCAAGTGAAAGGCAAAACTGAGTAATAGTGCCAGGCACGGGTCTTGAAGGGGGCCTCTCGGTGACCTGAGCCTGGCAAGCTCGCCCTGGCGAGGGGCTGGACAGACTAAGCTTCTGGGGGCGGTGCCACCCCCTCGGGCAAGCGTCACAGAATGCAGAGCCTGAGCCCAGGACTTGGGTGCAGGTTCTGTGATTGGGAGGTGCTCCCAGGAGGCAGTCAGGAGGGGCGGAGAAAGGGAGGCGGGGAAGGGGGAAAGGTCCGGGTCACTGCTCGGACCCTAGGCTCGCGTCCGCTGGGATCTGCACGCATGTGCCAGAAGCCCCTGGCTCGGTCCCCCTTCGGTTGAGGGCCACACCAGGTGGGGGGGCATTAGCTCCCTGCCCCTGGGCTGAGCGGGAGTGAGCAGATTGAGGTCTGGGGCTCTAATGAGCCACTGAGCTGCGGAGGCGACCGGGGTACCAGCGGCCCTGTCATCCCCCCAGGCCTCCGTGTCCTCCCTCTGTAAAATGGAGCCAAGCTCCTAACTGTCTCACGGACTTGCCGAGAGGGTAGCTGGCACCTGTGGGTACAAAGAGAGCAAGTGCTTTGGGGTGGGGGGGACTCTGTCCTCCCAGATGCCGGGAGGCCCCTCGCTTTTCCCTTGCTGGGGGCTGGCCCCTCCAGCTGGGCCTCGACGGATCTGACGGAGCTTCCGCAGCAGGTCTGCGCCTCCAGGTTGGACCATGTGCGCACCCTGTCCGTGTGGTGTCTGGGCTGAGAATGCAGACACGGCCCAGACATCCTCTGGGGATTCTCGGCTGGGCATCCAGCCTGGGCTCTGTGTGGAGCCATATCCATGGGGGCAATGTTCGTGCTCCTGAGCCGGGGTCACCCACTCTGTTTCTGTCCCACAGGTAGGAAGACTCACGCACATGCCTCCCACCGTGCCAAGAGCACAGATACCGAGGTCAGGTGAGCCATGTTCAAAGCCCAGCTCGGCTGTATTTGACCTGTAAGACCCTGGACATGTCAATCTCTGCCAGCCTCGGTTTTCCCATCTGCAAAATGGGTTTGACAGTGATGACTTGTCAGACTTTGTGAATATTAAATGAGACAACATGTGGCATGGAGCAAATACTCAAGAAATATTTAGCACATAACATATGTCATTTATTATCCAATTTTATATGCACCTGTAGCATATATGTACATACATAAGATACAACATAACCTATTAATTATTTTTCAATGTCTTCTCTAAGCTCCGAGTTCTCGGTTAGAGGCACCACGTGGTTTTCTCTGATACTGGCTTTTGTGAAAATTATAATTGGAATTTGGTCCTCTGTTCATGTGCTTGCTCATTCTTTACCTTCACTGAGCCCTTCCGGTGTCCACACCTCCAGGGAGAAAGTCGCATATATCAGCTGCATTCTGTGGAGGGGACAAGGGGAACCCAACTCCACAGTGCCCAGGATTTTCCCAAGGTCACACAGCAGCAGGGGGCTGGAAGCAGCCCCAGAACTAGGGTGCTGGTCCAGCGCTGGTCCAGCCCGCTGTGAGGAGCCCTGGGCCAGTCTCCTGGGCTCTGCTGCCTGTGGCCAGCCAGACCTGGAGGGGACGGTGGCAGCCCCTGTGTTGTGAGTTCTGATTCTCTCAGGGGCCCTCCTCAGGGAGCACTGAATTGCAGAGGCCTCCTGAGCCTGGCTCAGGCCCCACCCACATGCCCCGACCGTGACCTCCGCCTGGCACCTGCCCTGGTTGCTGTGAGCTTGGAGAGCTGAGTGGTGGTCTCTGGGGACCGGGGGGCGAGGCCTGAGGGGTGGAGGGCTGCCGAGGTGGGGCCTGCTATAGCAGTAGGCTCCTAGGACAGGTGTTTTCCCAGCCGCCACTGCCAGGGACTTTCTCTCACACCTGCTCCCTGAGGAGCTGAGGCTGGGTTCGCTGTGACATCCCCCAGGGCCCTGGGGACCCAGCTCCCTAGGTGAGGACCTGGGTGGTCACGGGGGTTGGGGGGCATGGCACACCTGGCCTGGTGCAGACTCTGCCAGGACCAGGGGCCCAGCCCGGGCTGGTTGTACCTGTGATGTAGAGCCTCAGAAATTTCCCAGATGTGGGCATCATGCAGAGGAGAGAAGGGGGTGGAAGTTTGCTTACCCCCCCTCCACCGGCTCAGGTTCTGCTCGGTCTGCTATCTGAAGGGTTGGCTGTGGACATGGTATGTGGGATCCAAGTTGAAAGACCTTTGTTTAGGGCCCCTAGCTAACTGCGGGTGGTGGTAGGAGGGAGTGGAGACTTGCCCTGGGTCAGATGAACAGAAACCCCTTGGGCTACCTCGTTCACCCACTTGGGTCTCAGGACTTCAGCTGCACGTGCTCTGAAAGGGAAGACTTGCAGTGACCATGTGATGAATGTCACTTTGTCACTTTGACACTGGGGGTGCCAGCCTTTCGTGCTTCATCAGCCCCTGCCGTGAGTCCTGCGAGATTTGAATATTAGCAGTGCTGTGATTTACCCAGTATTTTCTGTGGAGTCAGTTCTGTTTCCATACTTAAATTAATTCATTTATTTAATTCTGCAAAGGGAAAATCAGTATCCTTTGCTGTAGGTAGACAGTAACCTTAAAAGTCAATTAAAAACAAACCTAAGGAAAAAGGCCCACGCTCATGCGGTTCCAGCCAGGAGCTGTGAGGTCTTGCGAACGCTGAGCCTGGGCTCTGTGCTCTCTCCTTGCTGGAACGTTAGAAGTTAAAGACAGCCAATGTGGCTGACCCTAAAGTCATCATGGGTCCCAGCAATGGGACATTTCCCATGTTTTGGGGAACATGGGTCAGAGGAGAGCCTACTCCTTCCACAAAGCCCAATTTGAGTGTCCCCTGCCTTCTAACCTGACACCTCCTCTGTGCTCACTCTTTCCTGATCCTGCCCAGGACTGAGCTGTCTGGCACCCACTGGCCTTCCCTGAGGGAAAGCTCTCTATGGCCATACAGATGAGCACGGGCTGTGCGTTCTTGCCTACATCCCACAGACCCCAGGAGGTACTGGCCTGCCTTTTCCTTAGGCCCCAGGGAACGTCGGAAAACGAGAGCCTGTTAGCCACGCAGGAGACTCCCGGTGGGAGGCCTGGGAGGTGGGCGGAGGTGGGCCCTGAGTAACAGGTCGGGTTTGGGTGAGCTGTGATCAGGGGTGGGCAGGCTCGATGAGCATGATGGCCCGAACAAAGTCTCAGAGGCCGGGCGAGGCACAGTGGGTGGCTTTGATGGTTTTCTGACTAAATGTAGGCATAATACCAGACTCCTTCCATTAACTGCTGTGAAACTCAGGGTACTTGTGCTCTTTGAGTCTCAAGTATCAGATCTGTGACATGGGAGAAATCATGGTGTTCACCATATAGGATGGAGGTGAGGATTTAATGAGGTAAAGCTTACAAAGAGCTTGGCACCATGCCAGGCACGCACGGAGGGCTCTGCCGTTGCTGGCTGAAAGGTGAGGCTGGGACATGGGCAGTGGGAGGTACTACCAGTCTGCAGTTCAAAAAGTGGCTCTGAGACCATATCTTAGGCTAGAAAGGCTGCCAGGGACATGGGGATGTCCCAAGGACTCAGAAGTAGGCAGTGATACCAAGAGCCACAATTCAGGGTGAGAAATGGCCCAAAGGCAGTGGCCTGAGGTCAGGGAGAGGTACTGATGGTGACAGAGGGAATCAGGGAGGGCTCCCTGGAGGCAGTGTCGTGAAGGACCAGTGCCTGTTAGCCAGGACAGAGCAGGTTTGGCGAAACAGTATGTGTCACTCACCTCCCTCCCCACAAAAGAGAAAGAACAGCCATTCCCTTTCAAGGGCCCAGATGGAGACCCAGCTCTGGATGCCACGAGCCCTCTTCCCGGAAGTTGGCAGAGGAGATGGCTGAACCCTTCTCAGAAGCATCGGGGACTTCCAGACTGTAGCTCTGACTTCTGCAGCTCAAACGTAGGGAAGGGAAGAATGCTATCCAAACAAGCTTAATCCCAATCAAAGGATTATTTTCTTACAGAAAAGCTTCACCTATACTTAATAGTTTTAAATTGTTCCGGGTACCAATTAGACTTTTAATTTTGCTGTTCCCTCCGGCGGCTGGAGGATGTGTGTGGTTTGCGTTTAATCAGAGCTGATTTTTTTTTTTTTTTTTAAAGTGGTGTTTCCGGGGGAGGGGAGGAGACGAGGATAGTGTTTCGGGGTTTCCTCCTGGTCCTGCCAGGGCCCGTGTCTCGCGCGCCTCCCGAGTTGGGGGATCTGTGTTGTTGGGGCAGCTGTGGATGTCTCCAGAGTGCCGAGCCAAAGTCCCCTCCTGCCAGCCTGAAGACAGGTCAGGGTTCTGCCGCGGCAGTCCTGCCTGGAGAATCCAACGCCGAGTTAAATATATGGATTATCCCCAAATTTCTGCAGCAATAGGGTGAGTTATTATTGATTCACAGAGCACGACAAAACATCGCTGCATGAATTAGCAAGCAGCTGTTTCTAATTTGAGTTTAGAACGGTACACAGAGGAACTTGTTTCTCTGTTCACTCCTTTCATTTATAATGAATTTTAATCACCGCTACAGGTGAGAAAAATGTAGAAACAAGCTTGTATCTTGTGGAAGAAACAAAGGAGAGACAGATGCTAACAGATTTCCAGTCTGTGATAAAAGGGATGTTTCGGTACACTTTACATGTAATTAGAGCACAGCTGTTTCCAGTCCCAGGTCCACGAACACGGCCGAATGTGGGCTCTGCCGGTCTCCAAAGGGAGTAAAGAAAAACAGTGATTCAACCGCGAAAGCATTTTGCTTTCTCTCGAGTCGAGCAGTGAGCCTTTGCGCTGGCCCTTGGTGGTGCTGTTTCGTGGAAGCTCTCGGAGGTGACTTCGCACGACGCTTTCTCCCCACCCCGGGGCGGTGGGAGGAGGGCAGGGCGAAGTCGGGGTGCGCTGGTGGCGAAGGCCTTCCGGGCCCCTCTGCTGATTACAAGTGCCCGTCTTTGGGGAGTGTCTCGTTGGGGCAGACTGGGGGGCCCTGGCAGGACCTGATCGTGTCATTCCACACTCGTTAGTTTGATCACAGTTAACTCTTGGGTGAGTTGACGAGGGCTGGCTTTTTCCTTGCCTTTTTTTTTTTTTTCTGGTCTGTTTAATTTCTGCAATAAAACTCAAACTCAATTGCATTTTCAATATCGGTGCTGAGTAAATTTGTCTAAGGGATGGAGCAGCCAGGCTGGCTGTGCGTTCCGTGAAGTCCGAGGCTCCAAGGGGCAAGGTGGAGGCCTCCTTCCTGTCCTGTGTGTCCAGTGGTCCTTTGGGGTGGCAGCAGCCGTGGGTGCAGGGCAGCGAGACCGTATCCCCCCGCCCCTGCACTCGGAGCCTGGAGGCCAGGTCCATGCCCTAGCAAGGTTGCCTATGCCTCAGTCTCTCCGTCCGTATGAGGGGGCTGGGCTGGCAGCTCTGGAAAGCTCCTTTCTCTCTGATGTCTTGGGATTGTCAATTGTAGGGCCTTTTATGCAGGTCAAGTGTCCTTTGCTTTGAAAACCGTCTTCTACAGGGTTAATTGCTGGCCCTTAACTTAGACGCCCCTGGTAGTTAATCAGGACCCAGGAAGATGGGACCACTCCCTGTCTTGTGTCCGTTCAGACCAACAGGGCTGTTGCCTGCCTCTCCCTCTCTCTGTCCTCTGACCTTATATTGAGCTGGGGAGCCAGGAGCCAGTGACTATTTTTTTATTTTATACATTACAGAGAATTTCTCACATATAACACGTTACAGATATTCACTTCCTTCGTCTGCATAGCAACCCGGTAGTTGGGACCATTATTATTCCCATTTTACAGATGGAGAAACGGAGGCAGTTTTCTGCATCTGTAAAACCGAGGGAAGTTCGATGATCTCGGTGGAGCTGAGTGTGTAAGGACACTTTGCGACGGGGAAGGGGGCCCCGCGAGCGTGGGCACGCAGGAGAGTGAGCGCCCCTGGTCCAGACTGGGAGCCGCGGCTGGGCTCCATCGTGGATGTGCGGATGCAGAACCTCTGCCACAGCTCTCCTTCTCCTTTAAGAAAAGCCAGAAGTGAATGTGGATTAAAAAAAAAAACAAAAAAAAACTTCAGGAGTTCTCCATTTCTAAATGTTGACGTTTTTACAAAATAACGGATAACTGGGTGGCCCCCAGTCTGTCCGGGGGGAGGACAGCCATGGTGATCTGTGTCCCTCTGCTCGGGTCACTGTTTCTCTCAGTCCAGCTGGCTGAGAGCCCTTGGGCTGGGAGTCCGGCCCCAGCTTTTCTAATTACCATCTGCTTTCTGACATCGGGATGTGACCTAACCTCTCTGTTCTGGTTCCTCATCCGTGGGGTGACCACGCAGCTTAGTGTGGAGTGCGAGAGGGGGACGCTGAGTGGGTGGGATGCTGGGGGTGTGCCACGCTGCCTGCTCATAATATGGGAAAAACCACCACCACTATGACCTCACTGAGCTGCTCAGTGTCGAATGGGATCATGGGTGTGAAGCTGCTGGGCAGAACTTGAAATGCCACACAGATCAGGGCCTTTCCAATTAATGATAAAGTTATAGAGCAACCGCCTTATTTTCTTTAGCCAACGTTCATTGAATGCTTAGCAGCATCTACACATTACCCATTTTGTGATCCCCATCCAGTGGGGGCTCAGAGAGGTGCAGTAACTTGTCCATAGTCACACAGCCAACGAGTGGCAGCTCTGGCTAAGCAAGCCTGTCCTCTTCCCCGTGGCTCTGTTGTCTCCCCGTTACTCGCGTCTCCCTGCAATTGACCGAGTCTCTTTACGATTACGATTACGCTGATGGTTTGGGCTCCCGGAAGGTTTACTAAGGGCTTTGATGGCCACTGTTCGCTGTGAGGTGGTATTTCAGCACAATCCCGAGCTGGCTGGAAAAAGACATGCGGCCCCTCAGAGGCTACGTGCTAAGTGCCCCTTTGAGGCCAGGCAGGGAACTGGGTCCCACTCTTCACCCTGCAGGACCCGCTGGAGAAGCAGCTCCAAGGGCAAGAATAGCTTCTCCCTTTTCTCAGTGTTGGGCCGCTGACCTCTGCAGGCCTGTCCCCACCCCCATGCTGCCCGCCAGCCCCCCAGTGCCCCAACCTGCTTAGTTTTTATCCCCAAACTGAGAGAAGGATCCCCCCTTCCCCTCGCTGTGGTCTCACTGGGGCTTCTGAGATCCTATCCACAAAGGCACTCTGAGCTCCCTGGAGGAGGGGAGGGTGAAGATGAGCTGCTATTATCTTTGCTAATAGCATAGTTCTAATTTAAGATTTCAGGTAGAGTCACATCAGCTTCTGGTAGCCTCCTTGGGGCTCCTTGCCCTACCTCTAAGGAAAGACCCTCCAGCTTCCCCGTCCCCTTCCTTCCCAGGGTGGATTCTTGACTTCCCAGGGGTTGGGCCTCTATCCCTTACACCGTACCCCCATCCGTCCCTTTAAGGCAACCAAACATCTGCAGGCAGGACTGACCATCGCCATGACGAAAGGGGCTTTTTGTTTTTTTTCTCTTTCAAAGTGCTTCAGAGCAGCAAAGAATTGGTTTCGAGTTGCAAGTTTAGACAGTGACTGATGGACAGGTTGGGCAGAGAAGAGCATAGCAACCTAAGAATGCTGAGTGCTTTCTGTACCCCTCAGAGGACTAAGCATATGGAGCTGGCTCGACAAATATGTGCTCAGTGAAAAAAATACCTAAACCAGCAGTGAACTGGGATGCCTCCTACCTGCTGTTTCTCATTCCTGTACCCAGGGCAGACATCACTAATGGATCACAGACTCTTAGAGCTGCCAAGGCTCTCCGAGACCAATTCATCTGATTCCTTCTCTGGAGAGTTGGGGAAGTGAAGACACAAAGAGGGGATGTGCTTGCCTGTGGTTATAGTGCCAGAATCTGAACCCAGTCCAATATGATCTCATTCTCCATGGCCCATGGCTCCGTGCTCTGGGCTCACAGCCCCACCCTCTGTGCTCAGCATTCTACCCTCTGGCTGCGGCTTTGCCTTCTGGGCTGGAGGTTCCACCCTCTGAGTCATCCTTTTTTTTTTTTTTTTTCTTTTAATGAAAGGTAGCACATGTTTGCAGCTGAGTAGTTTCGTTTTGTTTTATTTTACTTTATTTTATAGATTTATTTATTTTAGAGAGAGACAGTGCGAGCACATGTGTGGGAGGTGAGGAGGGGCAGAGGGAGAGGGAGAGAGAATCTGAAGCAGACTCTGTGCTGAGTGTGGAGTCCGGTGCGGGGTTCGATCTCATGACCCTCAGATCATGACCTGAGCTGAAATCAAGACTTGGATGCTTAACTGACTGTGCCACCCAAGCGCCCCCAGCTGAGTAGTTTATTAGCCTGTTTCCTGCTGTAGAGTTTTGGGAGTCTGACAGCCTTCTTTCTTTCATCTCTGTCCTTTTTGGTACAAGTTGGCTGCGTTTCTGTGATATCGAGTTCTCAACAACCTTGTGGGTCTCCTGTGTATGTCATGGGGATCTACTCTATCAGACAAGAGGCTCCTCCATAGATATTCTCTAGATAATCCTATCTTTACTTTTGGCTTCTACTGAGATGGTTGCAGAGAAATCTCCCCAAATTTCCTAGATGCTCTCTGGTTTGATCTAGGGGATCTGTAGGCCACACACTTAATCTTTTCAAAGAGCCTTTCATGGGACTGAATACTCTGAGCTTTTGATTTTTCTGAGATGTTAGCATGATGTACAGTCATACCCTCAGCTTTCTCTCCAGTGTGCGCTTTCCTGTTGGAGAATCTCTTAATTATAATGTCTTTTGCTATCTGGGTAGGCTGAGGATTTCCAAAATGATCAATTCCTGGCTTGCTTTTCGTTTGACAGCTCTGTTGATCTAGCTCTTTCTTCTCGAGACGAAACCAGGCCATGCCTTCGACATTTTGCTTGGAAATCTCCTCAGCTAAATATCCATTTTTATCCGTTACAAGTTCTGCTTTCCACATAATTGTGGGACACAATTCCACTGAGCTTTCTGCCACTCTATAATAAGGATCTGTTGCCTCCAGTTTCCAGGATCATGTTCCTCATTTTCTTCTAAGCCCTCACCATCAGGGCCCTTAGTGTCTAAGTTTCTCTTAACAGTCTGGTCATGATGATTCGGGTATTTTCTATGACGATTTAGGTTTTCCTTTGTACTCCTTACTTCCTTCTGCGTCTTCACTAACAGGGTCATTAACATCCCTATTTCTTTCTTTTTTCTTTTTTTTTTTTTAAATATTAGAGTATCTTTTTTTTTTTTTTTCTAAGATTTTATTTATTTGACAGAGAGAGACACAGCGAGAGAGGGAACACAAGCAGGGGGAGTGGGAGAGGGAGAAGCAGGCTTCCCGCGGAGCAGGGAGCCCGATGCGGGGCTCGATCCCAGGACCCTGGGATCATGACCTGAGCCGAAGGCAGACGCTTAATGACTGAGCCACCGAGGCGCCCCAACATCCCTATTTCTATGAACAGTCTTTTTTTTTTTTTTTTTTTTTTTTAGGCGGGGAAGGGCAGGGATGAAAGAGAGAGAGAGAGAGAGAAAATCCCAAGCAGTCTCCACACCCAGCGCAGAGCCCGACACGGGGCTCAGTCTCACAACCCTGAGATCATGACCTGAGCCAAAATCAAGAGTCAGATGCTTAACCAACTGAGCCACCTAGGCGGCCTCTCATGAACAATCTTTTTAAGGCAATGTAGGCTCTTCCTACCATACTCCTGAGAATTCTAGCGGCTGCTCACTGCCCGATTCCAAAGCCGCTTCTGCACTTTTAGGTATTGATTATAGCAGCACCTCTCTCCTGGAAGCAAAATCTGTATTAGTTTCCGATGGCTGCTGTAACAAATGACCACAAACTTAGTAGCTTGAAACAATGAAAATTAATTTCTTATGGTTCTGTAGGTCGGAAGACTAATGCAGATCTCACGGGGCTAAAATTGTGGCGTCGGTGGGCCTGCATTCCTTTCTGGAAGCTGTAGGGGAGGATCTGTTTCCATGCCTTTCTAGTTTTTAGAAGCTGCCACCATCACTTGTCTTATGGCATCGTCCTCTTTTGCCTCTTTCTTCCGCATTTTAAGGACTTTTGTGATTACATTTGCCCTACCCAGATAATCTGGGATCATCGCTTTATCTTAAGCTCAGCTCATTAGCAACCTTAATTCCAACTGTAACCTTAATTCCCCTTTGCCATGTAATGTAACGTATTCATAGGTTTTGGGGATTTAGGGCACGGACATTCTTGGGAGGGGGGTAGTCATGACTCTTCTTCCCACAACCTCCCAGGTCAGTTCTGCCCAGTTCTGCTAGCATGCTTTATCCGCCATCAAGTGAGGAAAGAGGCCGGCTACCTTCACTGGTGCTTGGCCTTGGAGCCCGTCCGGCCTGCTAATCCACTTCAGGACATGAATTTGCCTTTTTGGCAGGTGGGATTGTAGAGTGTGGGACCTCTTCCTGGCTCTCCTTGAGCCATAGGTCCTGGCTCTGTGCTGGTCCATGGTGGGCCTCAAGAACGAGGGAGCAGCTTCTGCAGCAGGTTGGGCCTGAACCAGCATTCAGGGCAGGAGAGGCAACACAGTCTGGTGGTTAGTGAGTGAATGGGGCTGGGGGACATCTGTCACTCACTAGCAGTGTGTGCCCAAGGCTTGCTTTCTTTCTTGGAGCCTCAGTCTGCAGTTCTAAAGAAGGAGAATGTAGGGGGGCCTGGGTGGCTCTGTCAGTTAAGCATCTGCTTTCGGCTCAGGTAATGGTCTCAGGGTCCTGGGATTGAGCCCCGCATCGGGCTCCCCACTTGTGCTCTCTCTCTCAAATAAATAAATAAATAAATAAATAAAATCTTAAAAAAAGAAAAAAAAGAAGGGGTGCCTGGGTGGCTCAGTCGTTAAGCGTCTGCCTTCGGCTCAGGTCATGATCCCAGGGTCCTGGAATCAAGCCCCGCGTCGGGCTCCCTGCTCAACGGGAAGCTTGCTTCTTCCTCTCCCACTCCCCCTGCTTGTGTTCCCTCTCTCACTGTGTCTCTCTCTGTCAAATAAATAAATAAAATCTTTAGAAAAAAATAAAAAAGAAAAGAAAAAAAAAGAAGGGGATGGTAATAGTACCTACCTCCTAATGTGTGTAAGAATCAAATGAGAACATGCTAGCAAAGAACTTGGCTTCCAGAAAATGTTCCTTAAACAGTAAGTGCTGTGGTTTTTATGAGTTTAGTTCTGCATCTGTCTGCTGTGTGGTCTCAGTTTCCCCATCTACGAAATAAGATGAGTGATGGTCTGTTAACTTCCTCTCGCTTCCCTCCCCTCCCCCTTGCATTGGTATTGATTCTACATGTGTGGATGCCATTGAGTTGAGGAATATTCTGGGATGGATGGCCAGCTTTGGCGCCTGGTCGGAGTGCAAGGAACAGGGCAGGCACTCTGTCCCCCTGCTGTCTGTGAACTTGGTTCCCCTTAGGCCTGGCTGGAGACTAGATTCTGTCTCTGGGGGCTGAGCCCCTGATAGGCACTGAGATGCTGAGGATGCCCCCTATTCAGCTTGGGGGCTCTGGGTTGCTGGCCCCGTCTCCTGCTGGGCCTTTGTGTCCTGGGATCCAGGCCCCACTCACCTGGGGTTTGCTGGGAGGGGAGCCTCCGGTCTCCCAGGGAAGTTGACGTCACCGTGAGCTGGAAGCAGCCCCAGGAGAGGGCCTCCGAGCTTGCCCAGTGCCCCCATGTTCCCTCTGCTGCCCTAGGCTTCTAGGTGGTACAGAGACACAGATGGGTAGGTTTGAAGTTTCCCAAGAAGAGATCAAGAATATGGCCAGATGCCCTCCTCAGCTGAACTTGTATCATTTCAGTCTGGAAAGACACCTGTTTAGGTTCTGGCTGCCCCAAGGGGAGTGCAGTCTGTGGTGTGTCCTGAAGCACATTCACTCTTCTGAGTCCTCTTATCTGTACTTGAACAACAGGATTTTCGGGACCCTGCCTCAAGGCCTCCCTTTTCCGAGAGGATAGGCAGCTCCTTTCTTGGAGGAGGAAACCTGCTGGCTAAAGCCCTCTTCTTTAGCACTGGGAGTCAGGAGATTCCTTCCTCTGATTTGTTCAGTGCCCTTGGAACATTCCACGTGTACAGACCTGTGCTCATGGCAGACATCACCAGTCAATTTCAGCACTCATGTCTTCTGATCCCAGATATGGCTTTATAATCCTTCTGAATACAGTACTCTAGGCAAGCACTACCAATTTATCATCCTGGAAGTCCCCTTCTGTCTCTGGACCTTCTGTATCATACAGAATTGGCATTACATGGTCCCTGAGTCTGTGTTCCCATTTCTCTGAGCTGCGGAAGGGTCACTGCGATTCTGATTCCTGTTGCTCCTGATGGAGGCACAGGGGAGGCTCTACTTGGAGGACCATAGAGCTTGGTCCTGTGGGGACCTTATCTCCTTGGCAATTTTCATTTTTCTAAGGAAATGGGTAGTGGTGAGGAGACCTTTTGGAGCCTCATGAAGAATTGTCAGGCCTTTCTGTGGTTCTAATGGAGACAGTCTGGATGCTTGGAATCTTGCACAAAATGACCTTTATATTCATCCTGAAGGGACCTTGTAGACCAAAATTCCAACTTCCCATATTATAGCAGAGGCAGCCGAGGCCCAGAATTTCCTGATGGACTCTCTGTCCTGCTCTCCTTCCTCTGCCCTCAACACGTTCTCCCTGAGGCACCTTGCTTGCTGTTCCTCAGCCTTCTTTCATGGTCTGGAAGATCTGGTCAGTTTCTTTCACTTGGATGGTGCTGCCCAGCCCAGGAATGTCCTAGAAACCTGGAACCACTGGGTATCCGTGCTTTTCCCTTTCCCGTCGGCTGCAGGGCACTTCCCAGGGCGCTTTTCAGAACCATTTATTCCTCTTGCAGACCTTTGGTCGTGAGGGCTCACTTCCTCCTCAGCCGGTGTCCGCACTGCTGGAAGGTCCCCCCTTCTGCTCGCTCCTGTGGCCTGGGGGCCACCTGACGTCCCGCCTCTGTCCAGGCACTTCCTCGGCTGCCGTGGCCCTGATTCTCTGTGACAGGAAGAGCCAGGGGGTGAGGCTCCCAGCCCTTCTGGGCAGCAGCCACTGTGCTCTGCGCAGACAGGGTGTGTGAGAGGCGGTGCGGGCTGGTGCGGGCTGGTGTGGGGCGCCCAGCGCCGCCTCGTGAGCTTGTGGTCCGCCCTGTGCTTTCTGCTACAGATGCGTTCTGAAGCCCAGTTAATGTTCTTTTTGCTACTTAATTGAATTTTTATCGAAATTTCTCCCCTCTTTTATGCTTGTTTTGGTTCCCTTCCTGCAGCAGACAGCAAAAGCCTCATATAACCCATTTCCTACCAGGCCTTTTTGCAGGATTAGTCATTTTTAAATGATTTTAATCTCCGTTTTGAAAGTGATTTCTCTACTCATTTTGTCATATTACTTTGTAGTCATTCTAGGGGGAGGGGAAGCCGAGGGCCTGCATTAGTCACTGCTTTTGGCACTTGATCTCCTCGGGTGTCGGCTCCCCCCCTCCCAAAGGAAAGAAGCAGTGGGAAGTTGAGGGTGAAGGCACCGACTCAGAACCAGGCTGACTGGGGTTGATTCCTGGCTCTGCTGCCTCCCAGCTGTGTGGCACCTGGCAAGTTACTCAACCTCTCTGTGCCTCGCTTTTCTTACCCGTAGATGGAGATAATAATAGTACCCATCTCACTGGGCTGTCGAGAGAACTGAATGTGGTAACACATGCAAAGCTCTTAGAAGAATGCCTGGCAATAGTAAAAGCTATACAGGCATTTACTTGGAAGGAACAAGGTAGCTGGCTGAACGGGACTTTTCTTGGACCTGCCTTCTCTGTGGGTTCTGAAACATTCAAGTCGCAGGGGCTCCTGAGATTGCTTGTGCCCCATTTTTGCACCCCTTCCCTTTCTGCACCCCTGCCGGAGGAGGGTGTGTGCGGTCCCGGCCGTGCGTGCGCGTGTGGTGTGCGTGCACGTGTGAGAGGAACGGTACCACTGTAAGGCCGGGGGCCCTCGTCCTTTGCTGACATCCCTGCACCTACGTCCTGGGAGCTTTGGCCCCGGCGCATCTCTCCAGCCTGCTCCTAGAGCACTAAGCTGTGTGCCCCCAAAGCAAACTGCACTTGGGAGGGGTGGGCCGGCAGCAGCCAAGGTCAAACGTGTTTAGAACAAAAGGCTTTAAACAGTGCAGCCTGAATTTGGGGCTTTCTGCGTCAACACGCTCATTTCCCCCGATTGGGCCTTTTCAGTGTAAGGGGCCTTATGGTCATTTCCCTTCAGATGATTATAATCTCGGCAGTGGCTCTGTTGGTGGCTCCCAGAATAATGTGCTTTGCTTTAGTTTTGAAACTTGTTTGCAGAAAAATAAAGCCAACCAGGCTGCCCAGCCATGGGCCTTGGGGACTGTGGCGCAGGGCGGGTTGATTCTCCTTCTCAAAGTCTGGCGGGACCAGCGTGAGCAGAAGCCTGCGCTGCTGGGAGACATGGCGCTCTGGCCATGAGACCGAGGGCCAGTTACTCGCTTCCCTGAGCCTCAGCTTCCTCATCTCAAAAGTGGGGTGTCACCAGTGGTCGTGAGGATAGAAGGAATTAGCCGGGGTGGCGTGCCCAATAAGTGTAGTTGCTGGTATCATCAGCATTGGTGGTACTAATTAGTGCTAATTATGATTATTGGCCAAATAGTGCTTCTGGTGAATGGCTTTCTTTCTTTCTTTTTTTTTTTTTTTGAAGATTTTATTTATTTATTTGAGACAGAGAGAATGAGAGACAGAGAGCATGAGAGGGAGGAGGGTCAGAGGGAGAAGCAGACTCCCCGCCGAGCAGGGAGCCCGATGCGGGACTCGATCCAGGGACTCCAGGATCATGACCTGAGCCGAAGGCAGTCGCTTAACCAACTGAGCCACCCAGGCGCCCGGTGAATGGCTTTCTTGAAGTATAATTTGTATACCACAAACTTACCTTGTTTTAAGCGAGCAGGTAGCAACGTGGTGGATTTACAGAGCTGTTGCAGTGCTTACCACAGCCTAGTTTGGGGGCACTGCTATGATCTCACAAGGATGCCTCGTGCTCATTTGCAGTTTCCTTGCTCCCTACTCCAGCTTCAGGCCGCCGCTAATCTGCACATGTGCCTTTTTCTGGACATTTAATATAAGGGGAGTAATAGTGCTTTTTCACATTCATTTTTCACATCTGCTTCTCACATGCTTCCCTTTTCTCACATGTGGAAACTGAGGCGGAGAGGTTGAGAGGGATAACTCTGGACTGATGGATAAGCTGAGGAGCGGGGGGCTTTGAGTGCAGGGCTCTGCTCTCGTCCCCGGGGGCTGAAGGGCTTGGGAGCAAATGAATGCTGGCACAAAGACGTGTCCAGCCTAGGTCTTCTGGGCAAGGCGTGTTCCTTGTCTCACTCACCGTTGACCTGACCTGGGTTCAAGCCTGTGTCCTCCGCTCATCAGCCCTGCGAGCGCCTGCACGTCTCTGGTCTCTGGGGGCCCCTCCCTGAATGCAGATGGCAGGCTGGTTGCGGTCATGCTGTCAGGGGGCGTTAAATGAGAGGCAGCCTGTGACTGCCCTGGAGGCTGGACGTGGGGGTCCCCTTGCCTTTCTCCCTGATGCAGGGGTAATCTCATGCAACAGGTCTGCGGGAGGCGCGTCCAGAGCCATGTCCTGGTGCTGTCATTTCCTGGGGAAAGTCGCTGTGGCTGTGCCTTAGTCTCCTCATCCGTACAGTAGGAGGGGCCCTGCTCCCGCCTCACTGGTGGTTGTGAGAAAAGCGCTCAGCCGAGCACCAGGCGCCCGGGAAGGGCTCCCTGGCAGCTTGTGTGAGTCTGAGCTAGGGCATCAAAATAATCAAAAGTCATTTGAGCCTGGCTGGGGGGCGGGGGCCCAGCAGGTCCCCCAGCTGCCCCAGCTCCAGCCATCTCCTCCCTTGGGCCCCTCTGTCTGCACCCCACGGAACCCAGCTGGCATGAGCTGGGAATTGACCAGGCGGGGGCTGGGGCATCTCCCACCACGTCTAATCCGAGGAGCTGGCGGCGGCTGCATCCTTCCCTTGCCGTCCGAAGGGCCCTGTCATGGGAGGCCCCGGGGGAGCAGGTGCCCTCGCCCCGGGAGGACGTTCTGGGAGGTGCCCTGTGCCAGGCTGGGCGGCTGGGCTTCAGAGGTGGGGAGGCCTCCGGGAGGTACAGGACGCAGGGCTGGGAGCTTCGCAGAGAGCCTCATCCTCCCAGGCAGAGCTTTGCCGGTGCTGCCGGCTGGGGTCAGGGGCAAGGCCAGGGACCAGGGGGGCACATTGGGGTCGTGGGTGGGGTCCAGGAAAAGGCTCAGAGCCAGCGCTGAGGAGACCCCTCAAAATCCTGCCTGGGACAGCAGAGGCAACTGTGAGAGCCTCGGGGTATGGGACCCTCGGGGCCGGGGTCATACCCATGGCTGTGGTGAGTGCCACCAGGTGTGAGTGTGTGTGTGAGCCATAGTGGGAATCGGGTGTGTGAACGGATGTGTATGTGTGTCTGGGCTGCCTCTGGCCCAGACTTTCTGGGTTAGGTCTGTGAGGCTTTTTCTGGAGACTAAGCTCTGCTGGCCGGGGCAGTGGTTTATTTCCTTGGGGTTACAAGAGCAAGGTCAGTGCGGCTGAATCTGAGCTTTTGTTTGTCTCTCCCCTGCCCGTGGTAGCCTGCGGTCCGTTTCATTCATTATTAAGTTTTAAATCCACCTGACGCGAAACTTGAGCCGCAGAACTCACTCCGTGCGCAGGCTGGCTCGGCCTGACCCCCACCGGCCTGACCCCCACCGAGGCGTGGGGGAACCTCACCGGCTCTGCTCGCTGGGTCCTGGGTGCCTTTGTTTTGCCAGAAACGGCCAGCCCCTGGTTTGTTTAGGTTTCCCCTGAGGCTGGATGGGCCAGCGAAGGCCGGGGAGGGTGGGCCAGGTGCTCATCTGGGCAAGGACGGCCTCCCCTGCCTGCCAAGGTGGGTTTCAGGGCCATCTGGACCCCGGGCTCATCCCCTAGTCGCCCCGGATCAGGCCATCTCCCAGGGTCCTGAGCGGCCTTGGGGCAAATCCAGGGGTGGAGGGGGGACAGAGCAAGCACCCCCTCTTAGGATGGTTTGGGCTGGGAACGCCACAGATCCTTCTCAAGCAGCCTTTGCTTACTCCTGTTTGTGCTGCTGGGTCTGATGCCACGTGCCCGGGACTTGGGCCTCCCGGGTCTGTCTGCTCCCTGTAGCAGCAGACCCAGCTCCATCCCCAGATGTGGTGCAGCAGAATTCACTAAGGCACATTTTCATTTTTTTGCGGGGGGGGGTGCATTTTCTTTTCTTGCACGGTTTTGCCTATGCCCCTAAGGATAAGTGGAACCTCCCACCAGGACCAGGGGCTGGAAGGGGAGTCAATCCCCAGGACTCCTTCAGGTGAGGACCTGCCTCCTTTTGGCCTCTGGGACTGCCGGTCGGTGAGGTCATTTCCGGGGACTTTTTCGCTCTCCGGCTGCACCCCCAACACCATCAGGGAAGTGCTCGAGAGCTCACCTCCTGTGGGGGGTACGGTGTCCAGCGAGGCCCACGCAGGTGTCTCCGAGGAGGAAGACTTGTCTCCGTGTCTCCTCCATATCCTGCCACCCCTCTGCACACCAAGGGCCTTCATGTCCACTCGCTTCCGCTGAGCCCACCCCACCCCCGCCCCCAGGACTCCCTCCCCCGGCTCCCCCGGCAGCAGTCGGCGAGCTGTCGAGAAGCCGGCTCTGTCCTTGTTTCTGGGCGGCCCTGGGAATTGCCTCTAATCTCCTCTCCGCCTTCCCCCCCGCAGATGGTGACGACGACCCGCAACTCTCCTGGGTCGCCTCGTCTCCCTCCAGCAAGGATGTTGCGTCACCCACGCAGATGATCGGAGATGGGTGTGACCTCGGCTTGGGCGAGGAGGAAGGGGGCACGGGCCTGCCGTACCCCTGCCAGTTCTGCGACAAGTCCTTCATCCGCCTGAGCTACTTGAAGAGGCACGAGCAGATCCACAGCGACAAGCTGCCGTTCAAGTGCACCTACTGCAGCCGCCTCTTCAAGCACAAGAGGAGTCGTGACCGGCACATCAAGCTGCACACGGGCGACAAGAAGTACCACTGTCACGAGTGCGAGGCTGCCTTCTCCCGCAGCGACCACCTCAAGATCCACCTGAAGACCCACAGCTCCAGCAAGCCCTTCAAGTGCACCGTCTGCAAGCGCGGCTTCTCCTCCACCAGCTCGCTGCAGAGCCACATGCAGGCGCACAAGAAGAACAAGGAGCACCTGGCCAAGTCGGAGAAGGAGGCCAAGAAGGACGACTTCATGTGCGACTACTGCGAGGACACCTTCAGCCAGACAGAGGAGCTGGAGAAGCACGTGCTCACCCGCCACCCCCAGCTCTCCGAGAAGGCCGACCTGCAGTGCATCCACTGCCCCGAGGTCTTCGTGGACGAGAACGCGCTGCTCACCCACATCCACCAAGCCCACGCCAACCAGAAACACAAGTGCCCCATGTGCCCCGAGCAGTTCTCCTCGGTGGAGGGCGTCTACTGCCACCTGGACAGCCACCGGCAGCCCGACTCCAGCAACCACAGCGCCAGCCCCGACCCCGTGCTGGGCAGCGTGGCCTCCATGAGCAGCGCCACGCCGGACTCCAGCGCGTCCGTGGAGCGCGGCTCCACCCCGGACTCCACCTTGAAGCCGCTGCGGGGCCAGAAGAAGATGCGGGACGAGGGCCAGGGCTGGTCCAAGGTGGTCTACAGCTGCCCCTATTGCTCCAAGCGGGACTTTAACAGCCTGGCCGTGCTGGAGATCCACCTGAAGACCATCCACGCCGACAAGCCTCAGCAGAGCCACACGTGTCAGATCTGCCTGGACTCCATGCCCACGCTGTACAACCTCAACGAGCATGTCCGCAAGCTGCACAAGAGCCACGCCTACCCGGTGATGCAGTTCGGCAACCTCTCGGCCTTCCACTGCAACTACTGTCCCGACGTGTTCGCCGACATCAACAGCCTGCAGGAGCACATCCGCGCCTCCCACTGCGGCCCCGACGTCGGCCCGCCCGACGGCAGTAACGCCTTCTTCTGCAACCAGTGCTCCATGGGCTTCCTGACCGACGCTTCCCTCACCGAGCACATCCAGCAGGCTCACTGCGGCGTGGGCAGCGCCAAGCTGGAGTCCCCGGTCGTGCAGCCCACGCAGTCCTTCATGGAGGTCTACTCCTGCCCCTACTGCACCAACTCGCCCATCTTCGGCTCCATCCTGAAGCTCACCAAGCACATCAAGGAGAACCACAAGAACATTCCGCTCGCCCACAGCAAGAAGTCCAAGGCGGAGCAGAGCCCGGTCTCGTCCGACGTGGAGGTGGCCTCCCCCAAGCGGCAGCGGCTCTCGGCCAGCGCCAACTCCATCTCCAACGGCGAGTATCCCTGTAATCAGTGCGACCTCAAGTTCTCCAACTTCGAGAGCTTCCAGACCCACCTGAAGCTGCACCTGGAGCTGTTGCTGCGGAAGCAGGCATGCCCCCAGTGCAAAGAGGACTTCGACTCCCAGGAGTCCCTCCTGCAGCACCTGACGGTGCACTACATGACCACGTCGACCCACTACGTGTGCGAGAGCTGCGACAAGCAGTTCTCCTCGGTGGACGACCTGCAGAAGCACCTGCTGGACATGCACACCTTCGTGCTGTACCACTGCACCCTGTGCCAGGAGGTCTTCGACTCCAAGGTGTCCATCCAGGTGCACCTGGCCGTGAAGCACAGCAACGAGAAGAAGATGTACCGCTGCACGGCCTGCAACTGGGACTTCCGCAAGGAGGCCGACCTGCAGGTGCACGTCAAACACAGCCACCTGGGCAACCCGGCCAAGGCGCACAAGTGCATCTTCTGCGGGGAGACCTTCAGCACCGAGGTGGAGCTGCAGTGCCACATCACCACGCACAGCAAGAAGTACAACTGCAAGTTCTGCAGCAAGGCCTTCCACGCCATCATCCTGCTGGAGAAGCACCTGCGGGAGAAGCACTGCGTGTTCGACGCCGCCCCCGAGAACGGCACGGCCAACGGGGTGCCCCCCGCCGCCGCCAAGAAGGCGGAGCCCGCCGACCTGCAGGGCGTGCTGCTCAAGAACCCCGAGGCGCCCAACAGCCACGAGGCCAGCGAGGACGACGTGGACGCGTCGGAGCCCATGTACGGCTGCGACATCTGCGGGGCGGCCTACACCATGGAGGTGCTGCTGCAGAACCACCGGCTGAGGGACCACAACATCCGGCCGGGGGAGGACGACGGCTCGCGCAAGAAGGCCGAGTTCATCAAGGGCAGCCACAAGTGCAACGTGTGCTCGCGGACTTTCTTCTCGGAGAACGGGCTCCGGGAGCACCTGCAGACGCACCGGGGCCCCGCCAAGCACTACATGTGCCCCATCTGCGGCGAGCGCTTCCCCTCCCTGCTGACGCTCACCGAGCACAAGGTGACCCACAGCAAGAGCCTGGACACCGGCACCTGCCGTATCTGCAAGATGCCCCTGCAGAGCGAGGAGGAGTTCATCGAGCACTGTCAGATGCACCCCGACCTGCGCAACTCGCTCACGGGCTTCCGCTGCGTGGTGTGCATGCAGACGGTCACCTCCACGCTCGAGCTCAAGATCCACGGCACCTTCCACATGCAGAAGCTGGCGGGCAGCTCGGCCGCGTCCTCCCCCAACGGCCAGGGGCTGCAGAAGCTCTACAAGTGTGCCCTGTGCCTCAAGGAGTTCCGCAGCAAGCAGGACCTGGTGAAGCTCGACGTCAACGGGCTCCCCTACGGCCTCTGTGCCGGCTGCATGGCCCGCAGCGCCAACGGACAGGTGGGCGGCCTCGCCCCGCCCGAGCCCGCCGACCGGCCCTGCGCCGGCCTCCGCTGTCCCGAGTGCAGCGTCAAGTTCGAGAGTGCCGAGGACCTGGAGAGCCACGTGCAGGTGGACCACCGTGACCTCACGCCAGAGACCAGTGGGCCCCGGAAAGGCGCCCAGACGTCGCCAGTGCCCCGGGTAAGAGCCTGCCCCTGCTCCTCGGGGCTCCGCTGAGCTCTGTGTCTCCTCGTGGTGCTGCCTCTAGTAGCCCGGAGAGGCCGCGCTCTCGTGTGGCGGTCAAGTGCATCCGCTCCGTCGTAGACTGCGACGTGACCCCCAGGGCTGTCCGTTCCCTTCCCCGCTGTGTGACGTTGGCGTACGTTATCTATCTCTCTGGGCCACATTCGTCGAGGGCTCATCCGCAAAAGGGGGGGTGACAGTCATCCGGACGTCATAGGATTGCTTTTAGGGACCCGTGGCGTAAGATAAGTAAAGGGCCTGGTGCCCTGGCTGACACACGGTTATAAGTGATTATCGCCTTTCTTACAGATCTGGGGTGGACTTACTCGCTTGTTTGCTGAGTCTCCTTGGGTGAGTCCCTTTGCTCTCTGGGCTTCAGATTCAGGATTCTTTTGATAATCCATAGCCATCATCTATAAAGGGCTCAGGACCTGCACTTAGTTCGGGCCGATCGTGCTAGCTGTATGCACCAGCTGATACTGTTATCGTCCACAGCACACATTATAGTTAGGGCAGTTGCTGGTGCATGGAAGACCCTAGGAATGGTTCCCGTGACTGTTCTCCTTCGTGGCTGATGGATCCTTTCAGTCGTCATCAGATTTGTCCCGAGCACCCGTTATGTTTGGGGGGCGGGCGGTGCCTGGCAGTCGAGGAGAATCAGAAATGGACTCTACCTTGGGGGCTCCCAGACAAGGGGGAGAGCACAGGCCCACAGCTAGTAGGTTTCAGGGAGGCAGGGCAAGTTCGGGCTGCTGGAGGGTCCGCATGGGCTGTGGGGCCAGCGGCCAAGGTGGTGGTGGGCCTGGAGCCTGCGTGGCTCCTGGCTTGTCAGGCAGGATGGGCCCGGGGATTCCCAATGAGTCTGTTGTCTGTTTCCAGACTGGGGAGGTGCCAAGTGGATCTCGGGAGTATGCTTCCCTCGAGGGTCACTGCTGGTGTCACAGGCAGTAAGGCAGAATTTGGAGGAGGGCCACCCGCTGCAGGTGCCTGCTGGAAGACGGGGAAGTAGCCCTGGCTGTTCCGCTCCGGGAGCAGAAGTGGGATCAGAACTGGGGCCTGGGACTCTGGGACTTGGAGGGCGAGAATGAGAGAGAAGGAGGGCTGGAGAGAGTGGAAGGGGAATGTATTATGGAGACTGCCTCTGGCCAGGGGTCCCCTAGGACACTGTGCACCGGCCCTGGTCACCACCTCTCAGCTCTGCTCAGCTTCCACTGGTGGGCGGGGTTAAAATGAAAATCTGCCTCCTCCAGGACCCACCAGGGGTTCCATCTCTCCGGGCGTCTGTCCTCACCTATAAAGCCAGAGAGTGAGGGTGATAATAGTAGCAACACATAGCGACAGGGTCTGTGTCCGGGGCTGACATCACCGGGCAGGCCCGGGGGAGGGGGGAGCCCTTCCGGGTTTTTAACGAGCATCTGCTGTGATTGGTCGGGGTTCGTGCCTCATCCGTGGTTAGATATTGTGACTGTGCCGACCTCCGTATGTGGCCTCGAGCTTTAAGTGAGCAAAGGAAGTGCTGGGCGCACAGGAAACATCACTTGCTCTCTCTCGCGTTTATGATCACAGCTCACACTTACCGAAGGATAAGGATGTGCCGAGCACTTTCTGTCTACGCCGTGACACTACCTTTACGGATGAAGAAACGGAGGCACAGAACCGTTGGCCGTTATTAGCCCCCAGCTGTCAAGAGGCAGAGAAGGGATTTGAACCCAGGGAGCGTGGGCCACAGCCGAGCGAGCTCTTGACCCACATTCTGCCCGGCTCTGGAGCCCATCCTGGTGGCAGGCTGGGGTGGGGTCTGGGATAGTTGCCCCCCTCGTTCAGACTGTGGGACAGTGTGGCAGGGCTGGGGCCCGGTACACCGTCCTCCCAGGTGCACCCCAGCCCCATCCCTGCCTTCGCACACTGCCCACCGTGGTGCGGGGGCTCCTGCGAGCCACGGGGCTGCTTCTGGTGCCTCCAAAGCCTTGAGCTATTGCAGCCGGCCCCTCCCCAGTCTCTGCCCTGGATTCTGCATCAAGGACCACTTCATGAAGCCCCTAGTGTGTGCGTAAAGGCTCTTTATCATTTCCGTGGCAACAACCTGGGAGCTTTGCCGTGACCTCTGTTTTGGCAGAGATGGTCCCCAGGCTCAGAAAGGGGGAACCATCTACCCGGGGATGCACAGCTCTACCTGCCAGCTCAGGGATTCAAACCCGAGGGGGCTTGTTTTCTGGGAGCCCGACAGGCCTACCTCTCCCTGTCCCAGGCCTTGCGAGAGAGGAGGTGAGCAGACCATCACATCTAGAGGCCTGGGCAGATGGGCCGTTTGCAGAAAGGAGCTAGACAAAGCATGGAACCTCCCCAGTGGAGGCCCAGCCTCTGGGGCCTTGCCCCCTGCCTGGGCACGCCTGGGGGCAGGGGCCCAGCTGTCTGTTCACCCACCCCTCGCTCCCCTAGGACTCACGCATGCAAGAGCAGACTCTGGGGGCCGAGCGAGGGCTTGGGGGCTGGCAGGCTGGGACCCTCGGGAGTGTATCCATAGCAACCAGCTCTCAGAGGACTGGGTTCCCGTGGGGCCGAGGCTGCTGTCGGCTGGAGCGGGGAAGCATGGAGGCTCCAGCCCCACCCCCTCCCCAGCTCTGTTTATGGGTAGTAACAACATCACCCCAACTCTAGGCCAGTGTGGGCAGATCCCAGCCCGCCATCGATTCCCCAGGTCCTCACAGTGCCAGCTGGGGCAGCCTCGGTGCTCTCGCACAGGTCAGAGGGCTTGGCCAGGCCGCACCAGCTCTCTGTGCCCTAGCCCAGGACCGTCTGGGGTGTTCTGGGACACGGAGCTGAGAAAAGCTGCTCAGAGAGCGGCTCCGGACGCAGCCTGCCTGGCATCAAATCCCTGTCCCCTTGCTCAGCAGTGTGGGGCTCTGGCCAAGTGGTTTAGCCTCTCCAAACTCCACTTTCTCCACCCTTAAAGTGGGGCTTCCCAAATGATTGTGAGTCTTCAGAATGAACAGAGCCTGCACATAGTAGGTGCTCAGTAAATGTGAGCTGCCATCACGATCGTGGAAATTCAGCAGCTATGGGCTGTCTTTCCTGTCGTTCCCACTCTTCTTGTCTCCTGTCTGCTGGTCTCCAGCGTGTTCTCCCTCTGCCCTGGGCTCTTCTCTGAGCTTGCTGGGGCCACACAGGGGGAGGCAGCCCTGGCCGCAGGCCCCAGGGCTCAGCTCTGGTTCTCCTGGGCTGGGCTCTGGGGAGGGGGCTTATGACAGAGGAGGCGCTTTGAATGCCAAGTTCTCTCTTTCTATAATTATGTCTCCTGGTGGGGCCTGAAGCTCCAGAGGAGGAGGGGCTCTCTGGGGGATAGAGAAGGGGAAGACAGACCAAGAGGAGGTATTGGGGTGAGGACGGGGTCCGGCCAGCATTGCAGTGGGAAGGAGACAAGAGAGAGTCCTCACCTGCTTGTCCCTGAGCTCACGTTCCCCTGACGTGGAGGACCAGATGGCCCTGGCCAGGTGCCTAGCGTTCAAGGCCGGAAGGGCCGTCTCGGCGTGGGGGCCTCTGGGAATAACACACGAGCTTTAGTGAATGTTGGTGCTGGTGAGGCTGCGCGTGCGAGTGCACACGGGGACACTCGGGAGTCTGCTGTGACCGCGGGGGTGTGTCTGGGAGGGGTCCATGCGTGTGCTCGTGCGCACACCGGGTGTGACGGATATAGCCACCGGGGGTCCAGTGACAGAGCCGAAAGCCTTTGTGTCTCGGGATGAGTTTGGATACGTCGACGTGTGTGAGCTTGTGGTCGTGAGGACGTCCCCACTGCTCTGTGGCTGTTGTACCCGTGTGTCTGTGTTACAGGGAGCAGGTTGCTGGGTGTGTGGCGGGGGCTGGGGGTCTTGTGTGTTGACAGCGAGTCGGGGTGAGGGAGGGTACATACGTCTGTTTGCATGTCTGTGTGTGTCCTCGTGGGCACGTCCATACCCGTGCATGCAGGCTGTGTGTGTGTGTGTGTGTGTGTACATCCAGGCTCTTGTGGTCAGCAGCGTCCCTTCCCTTGGGAATCCCCTGGAGTCTTTCTCCCCATCAGGAAGGGCCCAGTTATCTGCAGTCTTCTTCCTACTGCCGAGGGGGTGGAGGAGCCCTGGGGATAGCTTCTCATTCTGCTCGGCCCCTGGTGATTTTTTTTTTTTTTTTTTTTTGCCAAGCATAGCGACCCCCTTCATTCACCTCCCCCTAGGAGGAACAACCAAAATCACCTTAATCGTGGCCCGTCCTCCGCACTGGTCTGGACCAGCCATGGCTATGGTGTGGCCTCCACGGACTTCTACCCAAGCAGAACCATGGAGAGGGCACATGGCCTTCCTTGTGCAGCAGGCCTGCTCTGGGCTTCCTTGGTGTGGAGATTCCTGGGGTGTGTTTCATTCTCCCTCACCCCTCCCTGCCTCTCTCCCTCCCTCCCTTCCTTCCTTCCCGCATCAAGGGGGTGGGGTACACATGTGGGAAGGAATGAATGATTTTGACAATGGAGAGACCCAAGATCATTGCTCTCCATGAGCAGAGACGTGGAGTTGAGCTGAGATGGGGGCTTTGGGCCTGTGTCCCCCCAGAAGACCTCAGTCCCCACTGTCTCCTCTGACCTGAACATCTCTTCTGTCTCTTGTATGGCCAGAATCCCCAGCCCTGTCTGGCCCTCCAGCCTCATGCCATTCTGCCCCGGGGCATTTCCAGGCTAAATGCCTGCTTCTCTGCCACTCTTCTGAACCCCTGGGTCTTTTGCAACATTGGGGGAAGAGCCCCGGTCTTATCAGAGCGGGTTCTGGAGGCTGAGCGGAGACATTGCCTCTGGAACCGAAGCTCCCAGCACCAACAAAGACTGTTGTTTCTTCACTCGTGTGTTCCACCAGCATTTGCTCAGCATCAACAACCACTGTAATAAAAGTTAAGTCATTATGAGGCACTCGGTCTGGGACAGGCCCTGTGCCCGGTGCTGAGGATCCAGCGTATAGAAGTCCCATCTTTGGTTCTCTTTGTTCCTTCTGTCCTAGTAGAGTGCTTTGCAACATAGTATTTGCAATTTTGCTCGTTTGTTCAACAGATGCTTCCCAAGCAGGGAGTCTCTGCTGGCCGTGGGACCTCACAGGTGGACGAAACACATCCTGGGCCTCTGGGTGCTCGTGGTGCAGTGGGGGGAGCAAACAAGTCAATTAGACACAACAAATCTGTGTGCTGATGAACTAGATGCTTAAGCATAAGCTCGGGGGCCTGGGGAGGCCCCGAACTCATCCCTGGGTGGGAAGTGGAGGCTTCTCAGCAGAGGTGACATTTGAACGGAGTCTTCAAGGATGGAAAGGGTATACTCCGAGTGGAGGACACAGCGTGGGCAAAGGCCTGGAGGTGGGACCCTCGAGGGGAGCTGCAGATGTGCTTGGAGCCACGGTGGGAGCTGAGACACTGAGCCCCCTGGTGGTTCATCCTGGCTGCATCGTTGAGGGTTGGGCCTGAGTGTTCAGCCAAGAAATCCAAAGTCTGCTCCCTTTTCCAGGGGTGGAGGGAGGCCCCATCGTCCCGGAGTTGAAGTGGTCTTCAAAAAGCTTGGATATTTTGGATTCCAGTACCACCCTGTCCCCTTCATAAAAACCCACAGCCACCAACCTTCCCCCACACAGGCAATACTGCCCCTGTCCACAGGGGCCTGCTTTCACAACCACCCAGCCAGGCTTACTGTTGAGAATGAGCTCCACTCTTTCGAATGGGTCTTCAAGAAGCTCTGAAGCTTCCGATGATCTCCATTTTCCTGCTCCCACCCCATCAGGGCAGCTGGTCTCAGCTTCCTGTGTGTGGAAGCCAGCTGTAGGATCACTGCGGCCATGTGTGCCTAGGGCAAATGAGGAATTCCTCAGTTACTTCTAACACTAGGATTGGCAGGAGCAGTATCCCCTGCTCGGCCACATGGTCCTTAGGGCGGGTAAAGAGATGGAGTAGTTGGATGAGTGGAAAGATAGATGTATGGTTGGATAGGTGGATGGGTGGGTGGATGGTTAGAGAGAGAGGATAGGTAGATGGATGTAGGGGAAGACAGACAGATGAACAGCAGATGGATGGGTAGATGGAGGGTGGATGAATGAACGGGTGGATGGGTAGGTGTGTATAAGTAGATGGATGATAAGATAGGTAGGTGGATTGATGGGTAGACAGATGGCTCTGTGTGTGTGTGTGTGTGTGTGTGTGTGTGTGTGTGTGCGCACGCGCATGTAGTTGGATAGGTGGGTAGACAGTGGGTAGGTAGATGGCTGGATGATGGAGAAATGGATGGATGGGTAGCTAGGGGATGCATAGATGGATTTGAGCATGCTCCAAGCAGGGCAGCCTCCTTCAACTTCTTTTCCATGGTCATACTGTGTGCTCTCACCTTGGGATGGTGATTCCCATCATGGCAATTTCCCCACATCTAACAGAGGACAGCTCCCTTAGAATCTAGCCCAGTCCCCATCCCCAGGCTGGAGAGCTGGATTCCGAGGCAGGTGGGAATTGAATGGCTCAGCGAGACCTGGGAGGGGACCAGAGCCATTCTGGAAAGTCTTGAGCCAGGACCTCCAGGCACTTTTGCTTTATGCTCTTTTCTACCTCCTGACTATCTAATTCCTTTCTTTTTTGGCTTCCAAACAGAAAAAGACATACCAGTGCATCAAGTGCCAGATGACCTTTGAGAACGAGAGAGAGATCCAAATCCATGTTGCCAACCACATGATTGGTAAGAGAGCATTTCCTCCCACCCATGCTGGGGCCACTCATCGGGGTCTGAAATTTGTGGTTCCGATCATCATTTCACTGCTTTTAGGGTGAAAGATGGAGTCACAACTGCTGTTTCAGAGACATTTCAAATGGGAGTAAAGTGTAAGAGCTGAGCACTTTCTCCATCCAGCCTTCTTGTCGCAGCTCCACTCACATTACAATCAAACTTTTGACAATCTCTTCCATTTCCCAGCATAAATTTCCCTCCATTTCTGAAACGAAGTGCTTTCCAGTTGTCAAGCACTCAGGGGCAATTATGCCTCAATTTCGTATGTCATGACATTGAATAGATTTAACTGCTCACATTTCCCCGCTAAACGTGGTGAATTCCTCAGGCACATTGTCAAAACAGAGTGCTTACAAAGTTATTTCAGTGCTTTTCCTATTCCCCTTCAAGTAGTTTTGGACTTTGGAAAAATCAGCCTTTCCAGAAGGGGGACTTGCAAAGCGCCATAGTGTTCCCTCTTGGCCTGAGGTATGGAGGGAAGGTGCGTGCTTTGCGTGGATGGGTGTGGTCTCCCTGGCGGCTGGGGATGCCCTCAGTGGAAGAGGGAGTGCGGCTGGATTTCCGGTGAGCGTAGGGGCTTGGCCCTGGGGGATGGAGGACTTGGCGGTGAGTGCTTTGGGAGCTTCTGGAATCCTGGTGCCTTGGGTCTCCAGTGGAAGGATGATCGCCGTCTCCAAGACCCCTGCAGTCTGAGCAGTGAGGCTTCAGGTGTGGGTTGAGCATCCTGACCCTTCACTTCCTCTGATAACTTTCCATTATAGTCTTAAAAACAGCCATGCCGACAGAGAACTGTTTTACAAAACCCTTAATCACATACATTCGAAGAGATCCATTAACCGTGCAACTCGGTGAACTCTCATGAACCGGGCACACCTGTGTAAGCAACAGCCCAGCGAGGAAGCAGAGCATTTTCGCATCCCTCCTGACCCCTCTGGGCCCTCCCCCGCCCCCAACGAAATGTTGTCACCATCCTGATGTCGAATGGCATAGGGCTTTTTGGGCCCATTTTGCACTGGATGTAAATGAGATTGTATGGTCTCTGCTCGTTGGTGTCTGGCGGCTTTGGGTCATTCACGTTCGAGCCCGTAGTTTGCACATCGCCCCTTCTCATGGGTGTGTACTATTCCATCGTGTGAACACTTCATTTATCTTGTCTGTCGACTCTTGCTGGGCTTCTTGGTCATTTCCGTGCTGGAGTTGTTTCAGATCATGTGCTGCTGTGGACCTTCTCGTGTGTGGATTTTGGTGAGCAGGTGCATGCGGTTTGAATGGGAAGATCGGTAGGGCTGGACTTGGCGGGTCATAGGATACCAGTAGGTCACCTTCAGTAGACACAGATGGACAGATTTCCAAGGCACTTGTGTGAAACTACTGTCCCACCAGCGATGCAGGACAATTGCTCACGTCTGGGCCACCATCCATGTTTTCCGCAAAAGGAGCGATTGCTAAGGTCCTTCTTCAGTGAAATTGTGCTCACGGTGAGGATGGTGCCCTGGTCCCCCCCAGCGGCAGCCTTGGCACACTCGGTGGGTTTGGGTGTCCAGTGTCCCGGTGACTCTGAGTAGTTCCCCTGAAGGTGTGGACCCCGACCATGTGTGGGTTGGGGCTCGCCCGGTGGTGAGGGGAGCGGGGGCGCTGAGGAGGGGCAGGTAAGGCCCCGGGAGTTCAGCCTGACAGGGAGATTGGTGGCTTTTTAATTTCTTCTGTTTGAAAGCCCCCTGCTGAAGTAGAAGGAGGAAACTATCCTGTCAGTCACCAGCTGCTGAGAGCGCTTTCATGGGAGTGTCAAGAAGGTAAAGATGAAGATATCTAAAAATGTTTGCTTTTGTAGCAGGTGTTAATGTGTGTGCCTGTTTGTAAGCACGAAGGGCGAGAGCCTGGCTAATTGGACCACAGTGGTTTCAAAGGTGCTTCCCCCACCCACCCACCCCTTCCACCTTTCCTTCTGTGCAGAACCTGGAAGCCATGTGTCCTCAGGTGGAAGGCGAGGGGGTTGCTCCTAACTAGAGAGATGGGCTGGGTGTTGGGAAAGGGGGGCTGGAGGGGCATCCGGAACTGGGTGCGAGCTGGGTGCCGGGCTCTCGAGGGAGGCGGTCCCGTCTGGGGGCTGGGCAGCGCCCCTCACCCCAGCCTGCTCTGCCGTGCTGTGAGCCGGCCTCGTTCCCAGGATACACGGGGAGCAGGCAGCAAGGAGCTGCTGGTCTCAGAGCCTGAGAGTCCGAGTGAGACTTTCATGCATTGCAGAAAGCGTCACCACGCCGCGTCCCCATGCAGCGTGGGCTGGGGGCCCCATGTGAGCCATGTCTCTGGTGGCAGGGTGCGGTCTTTTGCTCTAACCTGCCCTCCCCACCTGCCGGCCCTGCCCTGGCCTCATCAACTCCATTTATCAAAGAACTCTGACTGAGCACTTCTTGCATGCAGAGTGCTGGGGTGGTCTCAGGTGATCCAGGGAGAAGGGGACCCGGTCCCCGCCCTCAGGGACCTTATGGCACCCCGTAGGAGACACCATGGCACACACATCATGCCGGGAAGGGAGGTGTCACTGGGTGATGACGCTGAGCCCCACCACGTGCCAGGTACCCTAGGTGGGTGCTCTCCTCCGTCTCATCGAGCAGCTTCAGTGATGTATCCAAGTTCTTCCAGAGATGAAGCAGAAGAACCAGGGTCTGAATTAGGCTGGGCTCTCTCCACTGTGTGTGTCTCCCTGCCAGGGTCTGTGGCGGGAAGGACCCAGTGCTGCCCGCAGGGGAAGCTGACGGCATCCGGCGTCCAGGTACACACAGTGCCAGGAGGTTGATGCTCCCGGAACGAGGACTGCTAGATCCAAAGAGGTCCGTCAGAAAGGCCTGGGTGTTGAAGGCAGAAGAGGAGTTTTCTCTGTGGCAGGGCCCATCACTGGCAGAGGGCGCAGCTTTGACAAGGAAGGCCAGTCACCGGAGAACAACAGCCTCGGAGGGCTCAGCAGAAGCAGGTCCTCGCGGGATGCACTGTTAGATGGAGGAGACGGGGAGCAGTGTCTGCGGGAGGACTGTGGGGTGAGCCAGGCTCAGAGGCAGGAGCAGAGGAGGGAGTTTGGGGGGCTGGAGGAGCCTGACTTCGCTGGGATGGAGGCCTCTCATGTGGGAGCATTGTGGGCATTAGGGTGGGGAGGTAGATTGGGGCCAGGCCACAGAGGGCCTTGAATGCCAAGTTAAGGGGTTTGGGTTTGGACTCGACCCTGCAGGCTGGGGTCCAAATCTTGGGTCCCTTGGCTGATGTTTTTTTGGCTGCTCTTGAAAAACCAGAAGAGGGGGCTGCCAGGGCCCTGAGTTCCCATATGGTGCAGCTGACAGGAGCGCGGTGGCAGCTGGGATCGCGTGTTCCCGGGCACCACAGTCCCCACCCATCCCTATTGTATTTTAGGGGCTGCTTTGCTCATTGTGTCCCCAGCCTGGTCCCCGTGGGCACCTGAATGTGCAACCTTGGGCTTAGGCACTAGGGAGCCATTGAAGGTTTGGGAGCAGAGTATGGCCTGGACGTAGCTGAGTACTTGAGGGAGATGAATCCGGCTGCAGTGTTGAGGGGGAAGCAGATAGAAAGGAACAGAGATCCACTTGGCCTGGTCCAGAGGTGGGGGGAATGAGACCAGGAGCGAAGAGAGAGGTTGGTGATAGAACCGATATTTGGTTTGTGCGGTGTACCTATTGGCCCTGGTGGCTTGGGGAAGGTGGCAGGGGCAATGGTTGGGGATAGGAATGGAAGAGTAGTGGGCCCAAGAGCCCCAGCTGGGGCTGGCTCCGAAGTCCCAGTAAATCTGTTGGGGCCCAGTGTCCCTGTGGACAGCTTCCCCTGCTAAATGGCCCGAGGCCAGAGTGGATGCCTGCAGCTGGTTGGGGGCAAAGGCCCCCCTTAGCAGCACCAAGGGGACTTGGCGGGTAGAAGTGGCACTGTTCAGCTTGACGGCCTTCTCATAAACGTGGGGCGCAGGGGGTCTGAGGCTGGCCTCCCCAGGGATCCGGACTGCTGGAGCCCTCCCCTGGGGGATGCTCAACTGGCCTTTTTATAGCGGGGGGCCTCTTCGTGGCTCTGCAGCCTCCAGACCCTGGGAGTTATGATGACTCAGGGACGCTTCTCCTTGGGAACATTTTCCCAGAACCCTCTCCTGGCTGCTGTTGGCCAGGGAGTGATTTGGAGCCGATAGAAAGGCAAGGGTTTTTTGAGACCTTTTCAGCAGCAGGGTTGCCTTTGAAATCCCCCCTCCCCACAGGGAACGAGGCCCCCTTCTCTGGGCTTCCCCCAGCTTTTGAAATGGTTTTAGACACCCCCTTCCCCAGCAGGCACATCAAAAACTTGGAGCGGTCCACAGCCCTGTTTGGTGGCCTCCCGCAGGGATGACATGGCCCCACCCAGCTGCCCTTGCCCACCATCCACTGCCTCCACATCTGGAAGGAGGGCCCCCTCCTCGCCCCCGAAATGTCTCTGCATGAGGCCTGCCTTGGGCTTCCTGGGCCCCCTTCCAGTGGCTGGAGCAGGGGGCGGGGCGTGTCTTCCTCTGCGTGTTGAACATGTAGGCACCTGAGGCCTCAGACCCCAAAGAAGCTGATTTGCCAGGATTGCGCCTGCCTGTTTCTCAACTGCCCGTGGATGTTTCTCCTCTCGGTTCCTGCGGGGCGTGGCTGGATAAAGGGTCTGAGAACTTGTCCTTGAAATAACGGACTTGCTCTGACCCAGGTCGGCCCTAAGGGAGTGACTCAGCCTCTGGGCCCTGGTGTCTTTACCCAGGGCTTCACAGGCCCCTGGGGGGAGCCCCGAGGAGGGTCAGGGCTGGGAAGGGACAGTCCTCAGGGAACCTTGACAGGAACGTTCACCCTCTATGTCCTTGGAAAGTGGCTGCGGACTCTGGCAGGCAGCCAGCCAGGCCAGAGTCAGACTCGGCCCAGGGGGGCATTAGGCATTCTGGGGATGTTGTTTTCCTGGTCACATCAGCCCCATTCCCTGGGTGCCTCTGAGGGCTAAGCTTTGCTGTCGGGGGTGAAGAAATTGAGGGCACCTGGAAAATCAGCCTCTCCCACTCCCTGCTTGGGCCTTTAACATCCTGCCCCCCTGTCACATGTTGGGCTGGTGGTCCTTGTCTGTTGTCCCCTCCATAGCCCTTCCCTCGCTCGCTGTGGCAGGATGGGCCGTGGTCCACATGGAGGGTGTGTGTGTGTGTATGGGGGGGCTTCTGTCTTCTAAGTCTCTAAGAAGCACATCCCTAGAGGCACATTGAAATCCCCACTCTTTCTGTGGCTGCTTGCACGCCCAGGACCCGTGCTGAAGGCCTGGCCTGCAGCATTTGGGAGGGGATGGAAGGTCTGGTGTGGAAATCAGTGTCTCGGCCTCCCACCAGGGAAATACAAAACCCCTCAGATATAACTGAAGAGGAAAACACATGAGAAGGACAAGGAGAAGGGGTTCCTGTGTACTCTCTACCGCAAACACATGTTGCTGAACGGGGCTGTGTTAGGCGCTTCCATGGTGCTTTTGATTCAGGGAATGCTGGACCTAAAACATCTGTCTACCCGTAAGACGTGATGAAACCGTCTCCCTGTCCCCCCAGAGATTACATTTCAAGTTCTGGAACTGCTCTGTCAGAATAACAAGCCTGTATAGACAGCGTATCATCCCATTCTTTTTACATTTTTTAATTTTAATTTTTCCAAAATCCCCTTAGCAGCCCCCAAGGATGAGAGGAGTCAGTGTCCCTGACTTTGAGCCTCATTGGTTGGTTTGAGGAAGCTGTTGATCAAGCACTTTGGTTTATGAAGGACCCATCAATTCTGGATTTTAAAATAGTGGAAATGTTCTTGTTTTCATAGATTTCTTCTTCTTTTTTTTTTTTAAGGGGGGAAAGGCCTCTGTAGGTGGGGTTTCCTCTAATAATAACCTCAGTTCAGCAAACATGATTGAGATCTTTGGAGGAGCTCAGTGAGGAACCTCTCCTCTCATTCAACTGGGGAGATAATAACCCCAAAGGAAAAGTTCTATATAATGTCACAAGTGTGAGATACGGAAGCTCAAAGGATAGGCGTGTTGCCGAATCTGGGCATCCAGGAAAACTTCCTGGAGGAGGTGACACCTAAGAAGATGAGCAGTAAGGTGGAAGGGGTGTTCCAGGCAGAGAAAACAGCAGAAGCCAGTTCATGGAGAAGAGGCCCATGTAGTATGTGGGGGAAATCACAGACAAAGCAGTGTCACTTCAGGAAAAAATCATGAGACAGGAGGTGGGCGGATCACAGAGACAGTGCAGCGGGGTCGGTGAGAGAAGATGAGGGTGTTGGTTAGGAGGGTGTGGGTTTGAGAAACATTTAAGAGGCAAAACCAGCAGGATTGGGCAAAATTGAATGGGTGTGGGAAGGGGAGAAGTTAGGAATGACTTCAGGGTCTCATGGGACCAAGTTTTGGGTGACAGGTAGAAGATGTGCTACTGTGCCCGAAGAAGAGCTGGTTGTTGCAGGGCTGGCAAAGATGGCCCTAATAATGACCTTGCAGGTGAGGCTGCCTGAGTCCCGGGCCCAGGCAGCAATACCTGCATGCCTGCTGTCACACTCACCCCTACAACTGATGAGGGGTCACTGTTATTTTTCCTCTCTTGGACGTGGGGAGCTCACGGGGCTCGTCTGTTGTCAGTAAGTTGCAGAGGGGGGATTGGAATTCAGGAACTCATGAAAACGGAGTTCAGTTTTCATGTAACTGAAAAGTCCCAGGATTCCTTGGGGAAGAGGCTTCTGGAATCCTCTGAACTCCGACACCTGAACACTCATCATACTCGAGGGGCTTGAGTTTGTGTGTGATCTGACCTTGCACAAGATGCTCACGGGCGATCCGCGTGCTGCTGTCTGGCTGGCGGTCGCCCACATGGGCCGAGGGCTCAGGAGAGAGGCCTGGGCTGGAGAAGGGGTCTGGAAGCATCCGCTGATATGCTGAAGGCAGCTGGGAGGAGCATGGTGTCATCGGCAACGAGAGAGCCGGGTACTTCCGGGCAGCACTGCAAAAGGCCGCGGAGAGGCCCACAGCAGGGAGGCTGAAGAGGGTCTGCTGGACTGTCCTGGGCAAGAGCAGGGTCAATGGAATCGGATGGAGGAGGGAGCTGGGGGCTACGGGGGAGACCAGCAGTGTCGCGTTGCCTTGCCAGGTTCCAGGCTGGGAAGGGAGGGGGAGAGGCAGGAGCTGCTGGGGTCCGAGGGTCCCAGGAAGCTTTTGCATTTTTAAGAGGGAGACACCAGAGTGTGCTTCTAGGCTACGGGGAGGGCATCACTGGGGAGAGGAGGAGGAAGGTCGGAGAGGAGCTAGGGATGGTGCCAGTCCTGGAGGGGCAGGGTCTGGGGTCCCGGCACCCGCCCACAAGCATGGCCTTCTCTTCTTGCTTTTCGTTGCCATGGACGTGGTGGCTTGTCCTGCTGGACAGACTTTCCCGAGTGCCCTTTTTGGTCATTTGGCTGCTTGGGAGCCGCTGATGCATGGGCAGCGTCCCTTGCATCTGCTTCTGGCTGAGCCTTACTGGAGTGAGGGCAGAAAACAAGGGTCCCGTGGTCTGTGGTGGCCCCAGGGCTCGACCCCTCTGCCCTGGGCTTCCAGTGGGGTGCCAGAGCCGTACCCTGGACCCCCTTCCTCAAGTGTCTCTTGGGCTCAGTGGGGAGGGAGGGGGAGACCTCCTCTCCCAAGGGGGTCGGTGTGGCCCTCACTGGCCGATCAGTTCATAGGTCCCTGCCCGCTCTGGCTTCCAGCTCCTCTGCCTGGGGAGCGGGGGTGGGGAGAAGGGAGGTGGTTCCCCAAAGACCACACAGGTGCGCTGGGAGCCTGAGTTGGAGTAAGAATCCAGAATCACTGATGGGAGCATTTTCTAAACAAAGACTCCTTTAGGAAGTGACTGATTTTAATTTATCCAGTAGAGTTTTTTTAAAAAAAATTTTTTTTATTTAAATTCAATGTAGTTAACATACAGTGTGTTATTAGTTTCAGGAGTAGAATTCAGTGATTCATCAGTTGCATATAATACCCAGTGCTCATTACATGGAGTGCCCTCAATGCCCATCACCCCATTACCCCATCCCCCTAGCCTCCAGTAGAGCTTTATTAAGCACCAACTGTTTGCTCCATCTGCTGTAGCTATGAATATTAATGTGAAATAGAATATGCAGGTGGGCGCACGCGCACGCACACACACACACACACACACTCAGAATGTAGAACTCTACAGTCAGTCACAGAGGTTAAGAGCACTCCCAGCTCATGGTTGTGTCACTTCATGGCTAACAAAGCTATCTGCCCCTGTATGCTTCAGCTCCTCATCTATAAAATAACCCCACCCTAATGGTATACAGCAGTTTAAGCAGGACTCGTTCAGCGGCAAGTCAGACCCAGCTCATACTGACTAATGCATATAAAAGAGAATTATTGGTTCATGTAACTGGAAAGTCCCAGGATTCCTTGGGTAAGAGGCTTCAGGCATGGCTGGATCCAGATCTCTCTCTCTTCTCTCAGCTCTGCCTCCTCTTTGTCGCCTTCATTCCCTGGTGCATGATGACAGCCTCTTGGTCTAGCAGTCCCAGCAGAGAGGGGCATATGCTTCCTCATTAGTGGAAAAGGTCTCAGGACCAAGACTCGCTGTCTCAGGAGGGTCCTGAAGCTACTCATGAACTAATTATTGCAGCCAGGGAGATGCAATAGTTGATTGTTCAGGCTAGCACCAGGGTGGGTCAATGTTAGCCCCCTGCCCCCTGAAAATGGGAGTTAGGGAGGGTATACTTGAAAAGAAAGGAGGTATCTATTTCCTCGAAGGGGGCAGCACAGAAAGGGTCCTACCCCTACTTTTGGGGGGGGTGGCTGCTTGGAGCATTAAATGGGCTAAAAATATATGAAAAGTGCCCAGCACACTGCCTGGCACATGTAAGTTTTCCGTCAGTGGTAGCTGTTAACATTAATATTATTCATATCATTATTATTATTTTTTTTTAAAGATTTTTTTTTTTTTTTTTTTATTTGAGAGAGAGAGAATGAGAGACAGAGAGCATGAGAGGGAGGAAGGTCAGAGGGAGAAGCAGACTCCCCGCCGAGCAGGGAGCCCGATGCGGGACTCGATCCCGGGACTCCAGGATCATGACCTGAGCCGAAGGCAGTCGCCTAACCAACTGAACCACCCAGGCACCCCCTCATATCATTATTATTAGTCCCTGTGGCAGGGACTAATTAAAGATAATGCTTAAGATAATGAGGATGATAATAGAGCCCTTGTTTAGAGAGGATAAACAGCACTTCTGTGGCTGTGCTAAGCCCGCATCCCAGGTGCAGCTCAGAGGGTGCTGCTGAGGGCTTCCTGGAAGAGGAAGACTTGTCCTCTGCCTTTGTCAAGCTCTAAGGGGCTGTGCCTGCAGGACAGATCCAGAGAGTAGCTCCAGTCAGGATGATTTATTCATTTACTCCTTCATTCATTCTGAACTGTTTTTTCTTTCTTGAGCTCCAAGTACGTACACTAAGCATAGATGTCACGGCAAGCAAAACAAAATCCTGGAGCTAGTGGGGAGCAGATGGGTGTCAAACAAGCAAACGGATTAAGAAATCCTGACCCCTTCTTGGATATGCCGTCAGGCTCCCTCCAGCCTGGAACAGCACCTGAAAACTCAAGTGGTCACCCTTTTGGTCTTTTTCTGGATTTTGCACAGACCACCCACAGAGGGTCACTTTGCCAGCAGAGGCCCATACACGCAGCAGCTGGGGGACCTCCCCAGCTAACATCTGCCTTCCCCCCTCCTAAGGTACTGCCCATCCTGTGGTGTCTGTGGTCCCTGGCATCCCTTTGCTGGCCCTCTGGCCACTCTCCTACAGTCTTTCTATTCCATTGCCTAGTGCCCACCCTGCCTCTTCCAGGCCACAGCCCCTGGGTGGCTCCAGACGCCTGTGTCCTAAGCCTTCCCTCCTAGGGTGTCCAGAATTTGCAAATAAAAACACAGAGGGGCTAGTTAAATTTGAATTCCAAATAAAGAACATGTAATTTTTTTAGTCTGAGTGTGTCTCCAGTATTACATGGGACATACTTATAATAAAAAATGATTTGTTGTTTATTTGAAATTTAAATTTAACTGGCTGTACTTTATTTTACCTGGCAACCCTATTCCTTCCCCACAGTCCCCAAACCTCCAGCGCCTTAGCTTGGGGAACAGTGGTGCTCCCATCCACCTTCCCTTCTTTTAAAGCTCTTCGTGGTCCTTTACTCAGCCTTAAAATATTTTTGACTTAAAAATATTAAACTTTTTATTTTGAGGTAATTGTAGATTCACATGGAGATTCACCGATAGATCCCCTGTACCCGTTACCCAGTTTCTCCCAAGGGTAATAGTTCACAAAATGCCAGCATGGTATCACAACCAGGATATTGACATGGATGCATTCAGGCTACGGAACATTCCCATCACCACCAGCATCCTTCATGCTGTCCTAGCCACTTCCATTCTGCCCCAGCTCCTTCCTTAACCCTTGAAATTGTTAATCTGCTATCCATTTCTATAATTGTGTCATTTCAAGAATGTTATATAAATGGAATTATGCATAAACTTTCATTATCTTTGGGATCAATGCCCAGGTGTGCAGTTGCTGGGTCTATAATGCTTGCACGTTTGACTTTTAAAGAAACTGCCACACTGTTTCCTAGAGCAGCTGTGCCGTTTTACATTCCTATCAGCAACGTATGAGACGTCAGGTTTCTCTACGTCCTTGCCAGCATTTGGTTTGTCACTATTTTATATTTTAGCAATCTGATGGGTGTGTAGTGATAGCTTATTGTGGTTTTAATTTACATTTCCCTAATGGCTAATGATGTTGAACATCTTTTCATGGGCTTATTTGCCATCTGTTTGTCCTCTTTGATGAAATGCTTTTTCATATTTTTTGCCTATTTTCGAATTGGATTGTTTGCTTTTTTACTGTTGAGTTTTGAGAGTTCTTTATATATTCTAGATACTAGTCCTTTGTTGGTTATGTGGTTTGCAGATATTTCCTCTCAGTCTGTGGCTTGTCTTTTCATCTTCTTAACGACTCCTTAAAACAGTATTTTGCAGAGTAAGAGATTAAACTTTGATGAAGTCTAATTTATCAATTTTTCCTTTTATGGCTCATGCCTTTAGTGCCCAGTTTAAGAACTCTTTGTCTAACCCTAGGTCCCAAAGATTTTTTTTGCCTATTTTTTTTGCAAAAAAATTTTATAATTCATATTTCACATTTAAGTTCATGATCCGTTTTGAGTTAGTGTTTACATAAGCTGTGAGACTTGGATTGAGCTGCTGCTCCTTCTTGTCCTACAAATGTCCAATTGCTCTTGCATCATTTGTTGAAAACTGCAGGACAGATCCAGAGAGTAGCTCTGAGTTGTTTTTGCAAAATACCAGCTAGGCATATTTGTGTGGATCTATTTCTGGGTTCCACTGATCTATGTGTCTATCCCTCTGTCATTATGACACAGTCTATATTACTGTAGCTATGTAAGTTTTGAAATCAGGTAGACTGAGTCCTCCTATTTTATTGTTCTTTTTCAAAATCATTTTAAGTATCCTAGGTCCTTTCTCTTTCCAAATAAATTTTAGAATAATGTTGCCTATATTTGCAAAAATTCATCCTATAATTTTTTAAAAGATTTATTTATTTATTTATTTTAGAGAAAGAGAGAGAGTGAGAAAGAGAATGAGCAGCAGAGGGAGAGGGAGGGAGAAACTCAAGCAGACTCCACACTGAGTGTGGAGCCTGATGCAGGGCTTGATCTCATGACCCTGAGATCATGACCTGAGCCGAAACCAAGAGTCAGATGCCTAAACAACTGCACCATCCAGGTGCCCCTATTCTTATCATTTTAATAAGAATTGTGTAAACCTGCATACTGATTTGAGGAGAATTGACATCTACTATGTCAAGGCTTCTAATCCATGAACATGGTATATCTTTTCGACATACTTAGATCTTCTTTGATTTCTTTTTTTTAAAGATTTTATTTATTTATTTGAGAGACAGAGAATGAGAGAGCACATGAGAGGGGGGAGGGTCAGAGGGAGAAGCAGATTCCCTGCTGAGCAGGGAGCCCGATGCGGGACTCGATCCCGGGACTCCAGGATCATGACCTGAGCCGAAGGCAGTCGCTTAACCAACTGAGCCACCCAGGCGCCCCTTTGATTTCTTTTTTTTTTTTTTCAAAGATTGAGAGAGAGAGTGGGGGGAGGGGCAGAGAGAGGGAGAGAAGAGAGAATCTCAAGCAGACTCCCTGCTGAGCATGGAGCCTGCAGTGGGGCTCGATCCCACCACCCTGAGATTATGACTTGAGCCAAAATGAAGAGTTGGACGCCCAACTGACTGAGCCACCCAGACGCCCCTTCTTTGATTTCTTTTATTATTTTTTTGGTGGTTTATAGCACACTGGTCCTGTACATGTTTTGATAGATTTACATCTAAATATTTCAATTTTTTTTAACAATTATAAATGATATTACATTTTTAATTTTGGTGTTCACATGTTCATTGTTAGTATATAGAAATACACTTGGTTTCTGAATGTTGGTTTTGTACCCCTTGAATTTGCTCAACTCAGTTGTAGGAGTTTTTATTTTTGTTTTTGTAGATTCCATTGCATTTCCTATATAGACAATCATGTCATCTGCAAATAAGGACAGTTTTATTTATTTCTTTTCTATCTATGTGCCTTTTATTTCCTTTTCTTGCTTTTTGCTCTGGTTAGAACTTCCAGCACTGTGCTGAATAAGAGTGGTGACAGTAGACATTCTTTTTTTTTTTTTTAATTTTTTTAATTCTTAAGTTAATCCCCATACATTACATCATTAGTTTTAGATGTAGTGTTCCATAATTCATTGTTTGTGCAAAACACCCAGTGCTCCATGCAGAATGTGCCCTCCTCAATACCCATCACCAGGCTAACCCATCCTCCCACCCCCCTCCCCTCTAGAACCCTCAGTTTGTTTTTCAGAGTCCATCGTCTCTCATGGTTCGTCTACCCCTCTGATTTCCCCCCCTTCATTCTTCCCCTCCTGCTACCTTTTTCTTCTTCTTCTTTTTTTTTTTCTTAACATATATTGCATTATTTGTTTCAGAGGTACACATCTGAGATTCAA
>NC_138384.1:30713593-30750848 GCF_054177405.1 Leptonychotes weddellii
GTCCCTGCTGGAGGAGCAGGGGCCCGACTGTGCCGCGGATCACGGTTTATGGCAACCCCGAGCTGAGAGCCCGCGCCTGGGCTCCGCCTCTGCAGCCGGCTTCCCTGCTCCGATACCTGGGAGCTCTGCCGCACTCAGGCACCCCCGGTCTTTCTGTGACCCCGAGGGTCCTGAGACCACACTGTCCCGGAGGGTTCCACCCCCCGCTTAGCCAGCATAGTGACGTCCCTCGGCGGAGCAGACTTTTAAAAGTTCCGATTTTGTGCTCCGTGGTTCTATCACTTGCCAGAAGCGGCTGACGGAGGCCCCTCCCCCGCCATCTATCCTCCCGAATATCGCCTCGGATTCACTTCTCCACACGTCCTACCTTCCAGAAAGTGGTCGCTTTTCTGATGAGAGAGTTGTTGCTCTTCTTTTCTTCGATCTCTTGTTGAGTTTGTAGGTGTTCCGAATGGTTTGATCCCTATCCAGCTGATTTCCTGAGAGGAGACGAAATCCAGGTCTCCTACTCCTCCGCCATCTTGCTCTGCCCCCCCTCGACAGTAGATATTCTTGCCTTGTTTCTGAACTTAGGGAGAAAACATTCAGTCTTTTACCATTATGTGTAATAGTAGGTACAAGTTTTTTGTAGATAACCCTACCAAGTTGAGGAACTTCCCCTCTATTTCCATTTTTTTTTAAAGAGTTTTTATCATGAATGGGTGTTGGATTTTGTCAAATGGCTTTATGTTTGTTGTTTTTTTTTTAACTGCATCTGTTTATATGACCATGTGATTTTTCTTCTTTATTCTGCTAATATAGTGGATTATGTTGGTTGAATTTTGAATACTGAAATAGTCTTGGGGCGCCTGAGTGGCTCAGTCGGTTAAGCGTCTGCCTTCAGCTCAGGTCATGATCCCAGGGCCCTGGGATCAAGCCCCTCATCGGGCTCACTGCTCAGCGGAGAGCCTGCTTCTCCCTCTCCCTCTGCCTGCCACTCTATCTGTGCTCTCTCTCTATCTCTCTGTCAAATAAATAAATAAAATCTTTAAAAAAAAAAAAAGAATTAGTCTTGCATCCTTGATATATACACCCCAAATGGCCATAGTATATAATTCTTTTTCTATATTTCTGAATTCTCTTTGCTAATATTTTGCTATATATATATATATTTTGGCCTGTATTTATAAGGGACATTGGCCTGCACTTTTCTTTTGTTTTGTCCTATCTGTCTGATTTGATATTGGACAATATTAACTTGATAATATAAATTGAGAACTGGTGGGGCGCCTGGGTGGCTCAGTTGTTATGTGTCTGCCTTTGGCTCAGGTCGTGATCCCAGGGTCCTGGGATCGAGCCCCGCTTTGGGCTCCCTGCTCTGTGGGAAGCCTGCTTCTCCCTCTCCCACTCCCCCTGCTTGTGCTCTCTCTCTCTCTCTCGCTTTGTTTCTCTCTGTCAAATAAGTAAAATCTTTAAAAAAAAAATTGAGAACTGGTTATTCTGTATTAGGAAGATTTGTTCATTTATTTGCGAGAGAGAAAGTGCACGAGCAGAGGGAAGGGCAGAGAGAGGGGGGAGAGGGAAAGAATCTCAAGCAGACTCCTCGCTGAGCCGGGAGTCCGATGTGGGCTCAGAGTCCTGAGATCGTGACCTGAGCCAAAATCATGAGTCAGACACTCAGGTGACTGAGCCAACCAGGCATCCCTGGTTCTTCTGTATTTTGAAAGAAATTGTATAGAATTGATGTTTGTTCTTTAAACATTTGTTAGAATTCTCTAGTGAAATAACCTGAGTCTGGAGATTTCTTTTTAGGGAGTTTTTAATTATGAATTTAATTTCCTTTTTAGTTTTTGGACTGTTCAAATTGTGTATTTCATGTTGGTTGAGTTGTGGTAGGTTGTGTTTTGTGAGGAATTGGGTTTTTTCATCTAATGTGTCAAATTTGTGTGTGCACAGTTTTCATGATAATATTCTCTTTTTATTCTTTTGATGTCTGTAGGATCTGTAGGGATATCCTCAGGTTCATTTCTGAGATTGGTAACTTGTGCCTTCCCACTTTTTTTCTCTGTCAGTCTTATTAGAGATTTGTCAATTTTATTGATCTTTTCAAAGAACCATCTTTTAAAAATGGATTTTTAATATTTGTTTTCTGTTTTCACTTTCATGATTTCTGCTTTTATTTTTATTATTTCCTCCCCTCTGCTTACTTTGGGTTGATCTTGGTCTTGTTTTTCTAGGTCTTTGAGGTGGAAGCTTAATTATTGATTTGAAAATTTTTCTCTTTCTAATGTATGTATTTAGTGCTATAAATTTCTCTTTAAGCATTGATTTAGCTGTATTCCACAAATTTTGATATGTTATGGTTTTATTTTGATTTAGTTTATTGTATTTTAGAAAATATTTTATTTGTACTTCATCTTTGACTCATTGTTTATGAGTTTGTTGCCTAGTTTTCAAGTGTTTGGAGGCTTTCCTGTTTTGTTTTTTTGTTTGTTATTAACTTTTAGTTTGAATCCATTGTGATTGGAGAAAACATCATGTGTGACTTCAAATATGAATTCTTTTACATTTGCTGAGATTTGTTTTATGCTCCGTGATATGGGCCACATTGGTAGGTGTTCTTTAGGCACTTGAAAAGAACGAATACTCTGCTGTTTTGGGGTGATGTGTTCAATCAATGTCAATTAGACTTTGTTGGTTGATGATGTTGTTGAGTTCTTCTATGTCCCTGCTGATTTTCTATCTAGTTGATTGATCATTGAGTGGAAGATGTTGAATGTTCTAGTATATTTGTGGATGTGTCTATTTCTTTCAGTTCTATTAGCTTTTGCAACACGTATTTTGTAGCTCTATTGTTTGGTGCATACACATTTAAAATTGCTATGTTTTCTTGGTTAATCAACTCATTTATCGTTATATGTCCTTGTCTATCTCATAATTGTTTCCTCTGAAGCCTGCTTTATCTAATATTGTTTGCAAGATATATCTTATTCCATTGTTTTATCTTTAACCTTCCTGTATGGTTATTTTTTTTTTAATTTTATTTTATTATGTTCTGTTAGTCACCATACAGTACATCATTAGTTTTTGATGTAGTGATCCACGATTCATTATTTTCGTATAACACCCAGTACTCCATGGAGTATGTGCCCTCCTTCATACCCATCATTGGGCTAACCCATCCCCCCACCCCCCTCCCCTCTAAAACCCTCAGATTGTTTCTCAGAGTCCATAGTCTCTCATGGTTCATCTCTCCCTCCGATTTCCCCTCCTTCATTTTCCCCTTCTTCTAATTTCCTTCATGCTATTCCTTATGTTCCACAAATAAATGAAACCATATGATAATTGACTTTCTCTTCTTGACTTATCTCACTTAGCATAATCTCCTCCAGTCCCATCCATGTTGATGTAAAAGTTGGGTATTCATCCTTTCTGATGGCTGAGGAATATTCCATTGTATATATGGACCACATCTTCTTTATCCATTTGACTGTTGAAGGGCATCTCTGCTCCTTCCACAGTTTGGCTTTTGTGGACATTGCTGCTATGAACATTGGGGTGCATATGGCCCTTCTTTTCACTACATGTGTTTCTTTGGGGTAAATATTTTAAGTGAATTTTTTGGATATAGAATGTAGGTGGGCCCACAACCCCATTCTGCTAATCTCTGTCTTTTAATTTATATATTTAGACCATTTATATTTAATGTAATTCATGATATGTTAGGGCTTAAGCCTGCCATTTTATATATTGTTTTCTGTTCGTTCTGTGTTTTTTTTTTAAGTTTCTGTTCTCTTTTCCCTGCCTTTCTGTTGGTTACTTGACCATTTTTAAGAATTTAATTTTGGTTTATCTGTGGTGTTTCTTTTTGTACAGCTTTTTAAATGATTATTTAGGTATTATGTTAAATAAACATATCAACGTCTTGTGGTGTCATCATTTTACCAGTTTGAGTGAAGCATAGAACACTTACCTTCCTTTATCTTCCCCCATTTATATTCTAATTGTTTTAAATATGTCTTTGATATATATTTAGAACCATATCAAATGGTGTTAAATTTTTGCTTCAACCAGCAAACATAATTTAGAAAACTCAAAGGGGGTAGAAAACTGTTGTATTTTCCATATTGTTCTTACTGTGTTTTTTCTTCCTAATCTTCCAAGATTCCTTCTTTTATCATTTCCTTCTGTTTAGAGAAGTTCCTTCAGACATTTTTTTAGGGTAGGTCTTCTGGTGATAAGGTCTCTTTAGTGTTTTTCATCTGAGGATGTCACTTTCCCCTTAATTCCTGAAGTATATTTTCACTGGATTTAGGGTCTAGGTTGCCAGTTCTTTCCTTTCATACTTGTGCCACTTTCTTCTGGCCTCCGTGGTTTCTGATGAGAAAGCCACTGTTATTTGAATTTTTTTTCCCACTATGGTAAGGTGTAGTTTTTCTCTCACTGCTCTCAAAAATGTTTTCTTCTTTTTTCTTTTCTCTTCTCTTCTCTTCTTTTCTTTCTTTCTTTCTTTTTTTTGGAGTACCTTTCTAGTCTGTCATCTTTCTCTTCTCCTTTCAGGATTCTGATCACATGAATGTTAAAGTGTCACCAACCCCTGAGGCTCTGTTCTTTTATAAATTATCTTATTATTTTAAGTTTTTTTTTTTTTTTATCTATTTCTTTTCTTTTTTTCAGATTGGGTAATTTTTATTGTTTTATCTTCCAGTGCACTGATTCCTCCATCTCTCTTTTCTGCTGTTGAGCCCATCATTGCTTATTTAAGAAATTTTATTTAGGGGTGCCTGTGTGGCTCAGTTGGTTAAGCGACTACCTTCGGCTCAGGTCATGACCCCAGGGTCCTGGGATTGAGCCCCAAGTCAGGGTCCCTGCTCAGCAGGGAGCTTGCTTCTCTCTCTCCCTCTGCCCCTCTCCCTGCTCGTGCTCTCTCTCTTGCTCAAGTAAATAAATAAAATCTTAAAAGTTTTTTCCTTTTTTTTCCTAAAATTTACATTTAGTGCTTTTTTATATGTTCTTTCTTTGCTGAGATTTTCTATTTATCTATTTGTTTCACATGTGGCCATAATGGTTGAAGTATTTTATGATGGCTCCTGGAGATTCTTTGACAGATAATTCTAATATCTCTGTCATTGCAGGCTTGACATGTATGGATTGTCCTTTCCAATTCAGTGTGAGATCTTTCTGGTTCTTGTTGGGATGAATGATTTTGGATTGAAGTGGGGAGTTTCAGGTTCATCTCCCCACCAAGTCTCCATTGATACCTCTCCCATTGGTGAGAGGAGTGTCCCGTTCCTGTTCCCCACATGGCCTCCACTGACACCGGGCAGAGGGGTAGGGACATCTTGCTACTGCTGGGTGAGAGTGGGAGGCCACCTTCCCAGATGGTCTCTCCTGATACTACGGGGAGGACCATGTTACTGCCCACCACGTGTGAAGGCCCCAACTCCCTACTAGGCTTTCTCTGACACCACCTCAATATGGGGTGGGGAGTCGTGTTTGGTGCCTTGTTACAGCCTTGGGAGCATGGAAGTCGGGGTGCCCCTCTTGGCCTCTGCTGGAATGGGGGGCACAGTTTTTTTGGTGGGCTTTGGCTCGAGCAGAGCTGTTATTGTCTAAAGGTCTTCTGTCTTGCCAGGCTGCCCCTTTTCTTGTCCTTTGGCTGGAGAGAGCAGGCTTTCTTTGGGGCTTTTAAAATCTCACCTGTTGGCCTTCCCTGGTCACCAGCTTCTTCAGCTCCAATCTGAGCTATAGGAGGCAAAAGGAAAACCCAGAGTTCTCACTGGTGTGTCATTTCTTGGTCCCAAGATCCCTGGCCATTCTGTCTTCTCTCCACCTTTCAGAATCTTCTTATGTTTCTTTCATATATAATGTCCAGTGTTTTTAGTTGTACTTAGCTGGAGAAATAGGGAAAATTATATCCAGGGGAGAAATCTGCAAGCGGAATAGGCATCTGAGGGTCTCAGGGACATGTAGAAAACATTGCTTTATTCCACAGCAACTTCTGTGCTATTTGGGTCCAAGGGCTTGTGGTGAAATTGGAGCTTAGATTTGTAGCTGAGACCTGGGCCAGGCCCATTTTGGGGACCCTCCTCCTTCCCTCCCCTCCTCTTCCTTTGCGAGGGGCGAGAACAGTGGTGGTATGAGATCCCTGACTCACCCGTTGGTGACAGTCATCCACCAAGCCCAGCCAAGGAAAGGTTGATACTAACGATGTCTTGTCCCCGCCTCTAGCGTTGTTTCCTTCCCTCCGGTGATGCTTGTTGCTCTGATTCTATCCTCGTAGCTGCCAGTGAAGTCACCAAGCCAGGGTGGGGTCCTACCTGACACATCAGCTGGGGGCATTGATAGGGAAAAACCAAGAGCTAATTGTATTGGTGCCTGGGTGTGGGGGAGAGACACCGCCGTCCTGTGTTGGATAGGGAGGTTGGAAGAATGATCCTAAATCAGCCTCGCTAAGGGCCAGCAGCTGTCATGGGAGTTGGGAGGCGGCAGATCAAGATTTGACTGGCCACCTGATTGTCTTGTCCCTTCAGAGGAGGACAGCTTTTGCACCGACCCCACTTTTCCCACGCGGGCGTTCTGAGTCCCCGGCCTCATCGCCATGGGCAGGGGCTCAGGAAACCGCAGTGGAATCGTAACACTTGGGTGGATACTGGAAAGTGGTGGTGTCTCTGGGATGATGAGGTAAATAAAAACACGACAGATTGTTTTTGAAGCATCAAATGCAAATTGTCAACACAAACATGTTTCTGGACCTAGCAGCTGAAAGTGTGAATTCATTATGGACCTCTAAGAAGCAGAATTATCCTTCCTTTCAATGACTAAAACAGCTCTGCTGCCCAACCCCTCCACCCTGGGAAGCGGATTTCAGGGGCTGCTCTTTTAAAGTTTCAGGGGCTTGTGGAAATGCAGGGAACTGCAGTACAAACACAGCTTGCCCGCAGCCACTTCGGTTTTGAGAATCTGTCCCCACGATCTTGGTTAGGGTTGGATTCCTATCCAATGTTGACACGTACTGTCAAAGACCTGTAGCTTTAGGGAAAAAAATGTTTCTATTGGTAATGTGAGTCTGTAAAAGATTGTGAGGTTGAGGTCCCCAGTCCACGTCAGGCCTGGTTTATCTTACTGTGTCCACACACTCGGAGATCTGTGGCCTGTTTACCATTCGTGGGCCTGCAGTGAGACATGAAAGATACTTTCCACGTGTACATGAGCTGCGAAAGCACTTCGTCCAGTGAGCTTCTCATGGAAGATTTCTCATAAGGGCTACCCTCCTTAAAAACCCACACACATACACCCCCAGCTGTAGACTACACAAAGACCTCAGTGTGTGCCTTCAAGATCTGCTTTACAAAATTAAAAAAATAATTTAAAAAATTAGCATCTCAGTGTAAAACATTTTGGGCGGGGTGCCTGGGTGGCTCAGATGGTTAAGCGTCTGCCTTTGGCTCAAGTCATGGTCCCAGGGTCCTGAGATTGAGCCCCGCATCGGGCTCCCTGCTCCATGGGAAGCCTGCTTCTCCCTCTCTCTCTCTCCTGGTCCCCCTGCTTGTGTGTGTGTGCTCTCTGACAAATAAATAAATAAAGTCTTAAAAAAAAAAACAAACATTTTGGGGCTTCTATCTGCAGTATCAGGATCAACATCTGGTTTCCGATGTCTGGCTCTATCCCCTGTTCCTGGAGTAGTTCAACACTTTCTCCTGGTGACCTGTTGGCAGCTTGCACCCCCTGCAGGACCCCCACCACATGGACCCTGCTCGGGTTCGAATGGTGTTGGCAGAATTTGCACAATCCCTGCTTCTCCATTTAGAGGTTTGGGGAATCTTGTCTCTGGGATGGGGAGAGCACTGGTCCTCAAAATAAATGAACAAAAGAATAAAAAGGTAGTTAGAAGATATTCCTCATCCTTTTCTCACCTGAAAGCTTCTGGACCACCTGACCCATTCGGAAGCTGAGGCTCAGAGAGGGGCAGACATTTGCCCAGCACCACACAGACGGCCAGAAGCTGGGCTGAGGGCAAACCTGGCCGGTGCACACTCAAGTTCCATCTCCTCTCATTACTCCACTCACTCATTCAACACATGAAGCCCCCCAGCTGGCCCCTGGAGTGAGAGTTTCCAGAGGAGGGGCCTGGAAGTCTGTGTAGTCTCGGAGCACCCCCATCCCCCCAAGATTCGTATCCGCAGAGCAGTTTGGGAACGTCTGGTCTATACTGCTTCTGCTGGTGGTGGGTCCAGGAGCCTGGCAGGAAACTCTGGGAGTCTGTGGTCTGGCCCCAGGGCCAGCGCTGTGTCTGGAACCCCCCAGTCTGCTGGCACGGGGAGAGAAGGGTGGGCTCTCGTGGGCACTGGGGGCCCATAAATCATCCTGTGTCAGGGCACCTGGTAGAGGGTGGATATTTAGCTGCCATGTGCCAATACTGTAACTGGACTGTTTGTTAAAATACTGAAATGTTTCTAACCTTGGCTGGCAAGGAGTTTCTGCCATGAATTCCCTGCCTACAGATCCTCCCCCGGTGCCTGGACCCTTCCCCTAGATGCAGTGCACAAGAAGATAACTCCTGGTCCACCAGGGGCCGCGGGTCACACCAGAAACGAAGCCGTTTGGTGGGGCCCCGTGCACCTGTTGTTAATACATTTTGCACATCACCTCTGCTTGCTACCGAATTTTTTTACCCGTTCTCTTTCTGCCCCGCAGCAAGTGTTTACGGGGTTCTAGCCATGTGCTTGCCACCCCGCCACCTCCTTTGGCTCCAGCCAGCTTCTCTCGGTCCCGTCTGATTTCTTCCTGATCAATCCCCGGACCCAGGCCCCTTCTGTGCCTGTCGCCCCGCAACGCGCCCCCTGCACGTGGTGTGGTTGAGTGTTACCCATGCTGCACAGGACAGTCCGAAAGAGGACCTTCTCTGGCTCTGTTCTGACCCCCAAGGGAAGGGAGCGCACTCACAGTTACCCGTTCACGGTCTGCATTCTGTTTAGGACTTGGGTAGGAGCCGCCTCGTTTCCCCTGACGTTTTTCTAGTGGCCGCGACCACAGCGCCAGTGTCCGGCACAGGACCGCGGCTGTGACAACAGCCCCCGCTCGCGTCCCTCTCGGCGCGTGGTGCCCCCAGCCCTGCGTCCTGCCGGTGTTTCTCTGAGCCAGGACCGGGCGGAGGCTGAGAACTCACCTTTCCCGGGGAATGTGCTCTTCGCCGTTTGGCAAGTTTGGTTATTAGCACATGTCTGCTTTGCTTCCCAGCCAGGCGGGCCTGTGCTGCAGGGACCTGAGCACTGCCACTCGTCGGTCACCCCGAGTTTGGTTCTGCTGCCCATCCACAGCACCTGCCCCCGGCGGCTGCGCTGGCCCTCACCCTGACCAGAACTCTGTTTTGCAGGATGTACGGCAGTTTATTAATGGGCAAGTGTCGGCAGGAAGCCGCCTGGCCCCGGCTCCCGGACTCCCAGGCTTGGTGCTGAGCAGGGGGCTTCAGTTATTTAAAAATCTCTTAATTATCCCGAGGGAGGGTCTGTGGTCCTGTCCCACCCCGCCACGTTCCCGAGGCGGGTCCGAGGGTCTGTTCTTTCCCGGTCCGCGAGGGTCTGCTCTGGGACTGGCAGGAGGTGGGGCAGGCTCAGTTCTCTTTTAGGAGGGTGAACAGAATTCCCTCCTTGTTGGGAACAGTGTCTAGGAGGAGCTTGCTGTTCTGCAGAAGCCAAGATAGGGTCAGAGCTGGAAGCTTCTGGACCACCTGTCTGGAAGTTTGGGAACTTCTGGTCTATACTACCTCTGCTGGTGGTGGGTCCAGGAGCCTCGCAGGAACCCTGGAGCTGTGCCTCTGGGAGCCTGTGGCCTGTCCCCGGGGCCGGGGCTGGGTCTGGAACCCTCCAGTCTGCTGGCATGGGGAGAGAAGAGTGGGCTCTCGTCGGCACTGGGGACCCATAAATCAAGCAGTCATCCAGAACAGTCAACCAGGGTAAAAATAATAATTTGGGGGGAAACTAATAATACCTTATCCCTGCTTTCCTTTGTGCGGTTTTGTTTTGCTTTATTTGTCATGGCTCTTTCATACCTCGGATTGTATCCTCCCAGGAACTGGTGATGTGGACCAGCCGGGGAGCTGGGGGGCAGTGGTGGGGAGAGTCTCCTGCTGCGCTCCCAGTGATTAGTGCAGTGGTCATGGGCGTCCAGCAAGCAACCGGGTGGATGAATGTGCTCACTGGTGCTGGTGGTCAGACATGGGGCAGTCTCTGCACAGGGTTCTGAGGCTTGAGGATGGAAGGATCAGCTCCACTGGCTGCCCACTGTGGCCATGTGTCCTTCAAAGGAGCCGAAGCTCTGCAGAAATCGGGATGCTCCTTGAGTGGCTGCAGAGACGGAGTGAGCTTTGGGGCCCCTCCTGGGCTGTTGCGGGCATTCACTATCGAAGGCACTATCCTCAGAGTGCCGTCTGAGCAGCCTGGCCTCCCATGCAGGTTCCCCTGGGCGGCCTGGAGGGTGGGACAAGGGGCCGGACAGCAGCTCTGCTGCCTTCTGCTCGGTAAGTTGGTGTCTGTGTAAGATTTCTCGGGGGAAGTCAGAAGACGCAGCCCCGGTCCCATCTGTCCTCACACTGTGCACCATTGCTGGAGTTAGGAGAACTGTGTGTCAGGCCTGGCCTGGTGGGAGGTTCTGGGCAATCTCCAGACCTCTGTGAACCTTGGGCTCGTCTTCTAGATGGGGCAGATGCTCCGTCCCAGGTCACTGACAGATCTGATGAGTGTCACTGGTGATTGATTATGATTGATTGGTGTCTCGGGCCGGGGTTGAGGGTCCCTGGTGAGGCACCTGGGTGCCCAGTCTGCGGGTTGCCGATGGTGGCCCTGTTTCCTGCCTGCCTCCGTGTGTTCTCTGACCTGCTTTTTGTTACTTACCCTCTGCCAAAAATCAGGAGATTTTCTTGCAGCTCCGACATCAGTATAATATGAGAAAACCCAAGGACCTTCAGTCTCGGATGGGTTTCTTGCTATCAAAAGCTTCTTCCTGCACTAGGGTACAAGCCTTGGAGATTTCTGGCACCCCCGTACCCTTGCCCATCACTGGGACCCCTCTCGCCCTCCCCCTGCTTCTGACAGGCCTCTGAAGTAGGCCCACATCTGGACAACTTGGAGGATGAGGAAGGATGGAGGCTGGACATTTTCTTACTTTTTTTGTATAAATTGTTCAGTGATGAATCCTCTGGATAATTGCTCATCCCCCCTCTCTATGTCCGCACTGCCCTGGTGCTCTTAAACAGGGAGGGAAGACCAGGTACGTAATTTGTGCATAGTGAACGTGCAGAGCCCATGTTAGAAAATTAAAAATTTCAAGATAGGAACTGCAGGATACAAACTAAGTGTGGGCCCTTCTAAATTCAGGCCCTCATGCCACCACATAGGTCACATGCCCGTGAAACCAGCACTAGCGAGGGGCAAGGTGCTCTGAGTGGCAGAAACCCCGTAGGACTCAGGTCCGCAGGGTATGGCTGTGCAGGTTGTAGACTGCACAACTCTAGGGGACACCATGCACACTGTGGCCTGGAGGGCAGCCCTGCCAGAGGTCACTACAGCCAGCCCCTGGCAATGGCAGTCATCCAGAACTTTGAGACAGAGAGGAGGCCGCTTGGCAGTAGTGGGCAGCGTCCTCACGTCCCCATTCTTCCCTCTAGCCAGGGTTCTGGAACCTCCCCCTTCCATCCTCCCTTTCTCCTTGGCATTTCAGGGACACGTTTCTCTGCGAAACTGAGGTGCCCGGGCTGCATGCAGGTGCTGCTGGGGAAGCTTCCGCTCGTCGGTGTTCATCGCCTGCCGGCGGCTCCGCTGTTAACCTTTGGGGTTTGCTCATAAAATAGAAACTCTCTTTGTAGGTCAGTTTGTCAGTAATTTTGGCAGCCGCGGGGCCACCGAGGGAATGAGGCTTGGTTCCCACTTGTCTCTCGTGCTCGGTTTGGAGACTTTTGCGGAGCCCTTCCCCGGGAGGAATGCTCACCCCTGCCGGAAACAAGAGACAGTTTTCTCTGACCTGGTTTTGAATCGGCAGGAGCAATTCCTGTATGCTGGAAATGTACGGCCGCGGAGAAGGAATTTGGTCCAAACCCAGCCCGAGGAGCTTTCTGCTTGGGGCCTTGTTTTCCTGCACAGGCGGCGCTTGGGTGGGGCTGCCGGGGTTTGCGTCCGCTTCCACGGTAGGTGAGGTGGAAGGTTCTGCTGCAGCCGGCACCCACCTGAGCCTCGCAGGCTTCACCATGGTCCGGGGACCTGCCATGCGACCCAGCTGGTCCTGCACAACCGCCCCTGACCTCCGCCCCCTACCCAGGCCTGGGCTGCTGTGGTTGTGGGCATCTAGCATTGCGATAACCTCCCAGTGCCCAGCTCTATACTCAATGCTGGAGGGGAGGGGGAAAGATGAGCACGTCCTCATCGGGCCCTGCCTTCAAGGGCCTGGCAGTGGGACTGGGGGAGAGGGTGGGTGTGTGGACATGTGCAGCCTGGGGGGAGTGGTGGTCAGAGAGATCAGTGTTCCAGGGGTGCTGTAGCAGGCGTCCTGGAGAAGTCAGGGAGGGCTTCCTGGCAGAGGCAGCGATGAACTGGACGCTAGCCCTTCTCTCTATTATTTTTGGGGCCTCTAGGGAGTAAGATTGAGAACAGAACATTTCTATTCCAGGACAGGAAGCTGGGAAAGCCAACGCTGGGCTCACATTATGGCCTGGAAATTTAATCCCACCCAAACAATAACTAAGCACCAACTGTGTGTGAGACCCATTGACAGGATCAGAGTTGATTCAGAGCTAGCACAAGACGTCATGGCCAAAGCTGAGGTTTCTGGAGTGACAACTTTAGATTAGCCAGAGTGGTGGGTTGGGTACCAGGGGAAAGGAAGCCAAGGAGGGTAGGGCGGATCAGATCTAGGGGAGTTCCCAGGAGTCTCAGGGAGCAAGACTCTGGCTCCATCCTCCTCCAAAAAGACAGGCAGGCTGGAAGGATGCTCTCCAGATGCTTCTGTGATCCCAGGGTTCACCTGTAGGCCTCGAAGCCTGAGGGTGGACCCACAGGTCAGCTGGGCCCAGACAGAAACCCGGAACAGTCCCCGGGAGTCAGAGGCCTGCTTACAGCTGCCCTGGACAGGTCCCTGTGTTGCTGACGTTTGTAGACAGGGCTACCTTTTGAGGCTGTGGGGTGAGGGTCTTAGGGGGAAGGGATGCAACCTGGGAGACAGGAGGCCTGGATTCCGGCATGTTCTCCCCCATGTGCTTTGCGACTTGAGCAAATCATTTCCCCTTCCAGGAGTCACCGCAACTATAACATGCCCGAATGGGAGCAAGTGGACATGTCACCATGGGGATCATGCGCGCCAGGCCCTGCTCCAAGCAGCACTTCACTCCCTCTTAATTCTCACGTCAACCCCCCCAAGGGATACCCTTATTTGTCCATTTCATGGATGGGGACATTGAGGAACACAGAGGCAGAGCAGGCTGTTCAAGGTCACACAGCCATCAGGAGCCAGAGCCAGGTTTAGAGCCCGGGCGGTCTGGCTGTGGACCCCGTGAGCTCAGCCACCACACCAACTTGCCCCCGCATGGTCGTGGAGTCCCTTATTCATGGAGCATCTCTCTGGCACACACCTTCCAGCTGCCTTCCATGGGTGCTTCTGGCTGCTGGCTCTGGGCCGTCACACTTGAGGGAATGCCAAACCAGGGGGGATTTTGCTCCAGTCTCCAAATTCCCACCATTGTGGGATCCTATGGCATTGCATAGATTAATACCCCCCCCTTCCCATTTTCCTTCTTCTTTTCTTTATAAACACTGTAGCGGAGAAATGTGCTGATGACGCGTCCACCTAAGAACCCCCTTGCCGAGGCAGCTGAGTATTAAGGGGGAAATTCGTGAAATGAAGTTGGGAAGCCGCCGGCTGGCCGGAGCCCCTTCTGAGCGATGATGATTTATTTCGGCAATGTGGTAGTCATTAGTATCTTTGGTGTTGGGGCCTGAGCGCTCGGGCCTGGGTCTGTGGCCGAGGGAGCCTTCGGGGCCATTACGAGCTAATGGCTCAGTGAGGGCAAAGGAGGACTGCAGTCAATCTCGCTGCTGACGGGTAATAAACGTCGGCCGGCTCCCTTCCTGCTCCCTGCGAGGGGGGGGCCTCAGCTCAGGACTGCCTGCTGGGCCTCTGACCAGCCTGGCCTTGTCTCCTCTGGCCTGGGGCTTCTCGTGCCACTTCTCGGCTGAGACAATGGGGGGGGGGGCAAGAAGTTGCCCAGAATTTTGTCCATGTGACCCAGATTTTAGAAGCCTGAGGTTAGTCTGGGGGACTGTGGGTTCTGCTGGCCTCACTTTGGGGGTATCTTCTTGCAGGGTTTCATGAACTCAGCATGTCCCCACGGACAGGACTTGCATGACACAGGGGCGGGGTGGGAGCCGCCCCACGTGAGGGGTGGGGATGATCTGTCCACCTTGCCCCCTGTAGATTGAGGCTGAACTTGGACGCCATAAGGGCACCTGAGTGTGTAGGTGTGTGCATGTAGGCATGGATGTGGACGGCGCTTGCATGTGTGTACCCCCCTAACGAGCACCCGCGTCCACAAACAGCCCATTCCCCTGCCCGCCGCGGACCCCCTCACTGAGCTCCCTTTCCAGCCAGCACCCCGCAAAGGGCAGCCACACTTCGGACCTCTGCCGCCCGAGATCAGTTTGCCCTGCTTCTGGGTGTTGTGTCATGCAACCTTCCAGTCTGTCGCCTTTGTGTCTGGCTTCTTTAGCTCACCGTTGGGTCCGTGAGGTTCACCTTGTTGTTACCAGGGGTCTGTTCGTCTCTGTTGCCGTGTTGCATCCCCCTGCATGAGCGTGTCCCAGTTTGCTGTGTGTTCCCTTGCTGCTGGATGTTTCGGGTGTTCCTGGCTTGGGGCTGTGGCGAGTGATGCTTCGGAGGCCCCCTGCGGAGGGGTCCCATCTGCCGCGGGGTCTGCGGTGGTCGTCTGACCCGCACCTTTGCTTGCAGAGCCTGGAGGGGAACTGTGGGCCCATGAGGGAGGGATTTGTGCAGCTCAAGGAGAGGCAGCCTGGCAGTTCTTCAGGGCGGCTTACCGACTGCCTGCACCCCTGCCCACCCCACCGCCTCACCTCCCACCCCCTCCTGCCTGCCCCGCTCTAGCCACACCTTTCTCCTGTGCTGGAACACTGTGAGGACCTCTGCCCAGCCGTGCCCTCCGCGTGGAATGTTCTTCTCCAGCTCTCACGTGGCTGCCTTCTCCCCATTCGCGTGTCACTCCTCGCAGGGCTGACGACGCCCACCCTGAACTCGCCCCTCCTTTCTGTCTCCCTGTTTTATCTCCCTCGTGGTGCTTGCTTCTCGCCCTCTGCTGTCCTCTCATATACTCACTCCTGGGTCTGCGTCGCGTTGGCCTTTCCCACTAGAGTGGACCAGGGCCCTTGTCTGTCTCGTCCCTCCTTGTCTGTCCGGCCCTCCTAGACCGGAGCCTGGCACTTAGTGGCTGTCGGTAATGAGAAGAAGAATGAACGCATGAGAGCTTTTCAAGCCCGAATGTGCGGTGTATCCAGTTTTCCCACCCTAGCCGCGTCTCTGCAGAAGATGAGGTCAGGATCATGGTCTTCATCTAACAGGTGAAGGCAGAGAAGCCTGAATGAGAGTTGAGTCCAGGCCAGGACCCTAGACTCCAGACCTGAGCCCAGCCTTCCGCCTGGCGTGTGGTTTTTGAGTCTTGGCTCAAAAGTTTCAGAGTCTGGCTTCAGATCTGACTCTGCCACTCATTTGCTATGTGACCTGGTGTGGGTTCATCACCCTCTCGGAGTCTTGATTTACTTATTGGTGAAATGAGGGGATTCAAGTGTCTGCTATGAAGTGCTCAGCCCGTCAAGCAGCTCTCAGTGATTGCAGCTTCTTCTTCTATCAGTTGGTTTCCCCCGGACATGCACTTTTGTGCACCTAGTGTGATGGGAGAGTGCTCCCTTGACTTTTAAGGACTGCCTAGTGATCCTCAGCCTTTTTCTTCAGATCATTGAAGTTTGCCATTGCACGGGGTCCGACGGGTATTGTGTTTCCATTTCTCTTCTCTTCTCTCCCTTCCTTCCTTCCTTCCTTCCTTCCTTTCTTCCTTCCCTCCCTCCCTCCTTTCTTGGTCCCTTTCTAATCTGTAAGCAAATTCAAAGGCAAACAAGCACGTGTGTGTGCATGCCTGTGTGTGCGCATCCAATGTGCATATCTGGGGAGGGGTTTCTTCTCAGCCCGAGGTGCCCAGGGTGGAGTTCAGAAGCTGGGACTTCCTTAACCACAATTCAGCCTTGCCCTCCAGGCCGGGGCCTGGACCTCTGGAGGGGATGGGCTCCACTCCCTGGACTTACTGTGCAGTGAAATGCCCGGCCCAGCTCTGTGCCCGACTCTGGGTGCTGCTTTGTCTGTCATTAGTGAGGGGCTGGAACATCCTCCGGGCCCTGCCCTTGCGCCTCTGCGCAGGCCTACACTCTGGCTTTGAGGTCGGCTCCCCTGCTCTGCCTCTGCCCCAGGAATGTTGGTCCAGGCACCCAAGGATTTGGCTTTGAGTCATGGGACAACTCCAGAATGAAAAAATGAAATGACAAAAATGACAATAATAGTAAAAATAATAAGAGAATCTCGGGGTGCTTGGGTGGTGCAGTCAGTTAAGCATCCATCTCTTGATTTCGGCTCAGTCGTGCTCTTAGGGTCATGGGATCGAGCCCCATGTCGGGCTCTGCACTCAGCGCTGGGTCTGCTGGAGATTCTCTCTGCCCCTCCCGCTCATGCTCTCACGCTCTCTCTCTCTCCCTAATAAATAAATGAATCTTTTAAAGAAAAAGATAGTAAGAGCTGCTATTTACAGAGCGTGTACTCCATCCAGGCACCTTACATGCATTATTTCAACTTTCTCCCTAAACTGTATAAAGTTGGTATTTTCATTCCCATTTGACAGATTAGGAAATTGAGGCAAGGAGAGGCTCAGGAACCTATGTAAGCCCTCACAGCTAGGAAGGGGCCCAGCCTGGAGTTATATCCAGGCTACCTGACTCTAACTAAGTATGTTCTTCTCACGAGCCCCCTCTGCTTCCTTGCTGTTTCTTTGAATTTGAGGAGAAGTTGAGGAACCGTTTCTAGGAGGAAGATAACACACAGAGAAAAGCTGTACATGATCGATGAGCTCTCTCAACAGGCCCCTTCTGCATTCTGGGCAGGGGAGAGTCAGCGAGGGCGGCAGTCACTGGGGGCTCTGTGGGGGTGGTGGGGTAGGGAGCCCTGAGCTGTGTTGAGCTCTGGAGCAGGTAGGGGGGAGGGGACTGTGAGTCTTGAGGTCTCTTTGATTGAGGAGTAGGCAAGACCAGGGCCAGAGGGCCTGCCCTCTTCACAATTGTCATTGTAGAGACTTTGTTAAGTGCTGGGAAGCAATAGTAATAGAATCTCTTTAGAATGTAGTGCTTTCTTAGAACTGTAGAGCTACGGATTTATGGAATCATAGAATCCTGGACTCTGAGGCTTGTAAAGCTCTGGGATCATAATGCTGGGGACCTCCCATTTGCACGGTTTCTAGGAGAGCCGTGCTCACACACGCTCACACAACCCAGGCTTTTTACACAGCAAACCAGAGCGTTCTCTAGAGCACACTGTCCAAGGGAAGTCAGATTCGAGCCACATGTGTGATTTTAAATGTGTTACTAGCTGCACTGAAAAAAAGTAAAAGGAAACAGATGAAATATTTTTATTTAACCCAATATGTCCAAAATATTGTGATTGCATGCTACAGTCAGCTTAAAAAGTAATTAATGAGCATTTTTTACATTTGCGTTCTCATACTAAGGTTGCAAAATCTGCTGTGTGCTTTGCACCGACCTCACATCTCAATGTGGAGCAGACACATTTCAAGTGATCAGCAGCCCCACATGGCGAGGACAGTGCAGCTCTAGGTGGGAAAGCCCCTATGTTGTGAGGCGGGGGTGGGCTGTGGGCCCTTGACGGAGCCGGGCCGTCCTTGCTGGCGGGGGGCAGGCTTTCAGGATCCTTGGCAGAGGCCTTAATCTCTCTTGGGAGTTTGGAAACAGGCATTCCCAACTCGGAGTGCTCCGGCCATCTTGCTAGTCACCCCTGTGCATCCCTGCTGCTCTAGGGGCGGCCCTTAGAGGAGTCTCCCCGCCCAGAGGGAGCTCTGAGGCAGTCTGATGGAGCACGGAGCCCACGGGCCCACCAGGGAAGGGAGGAGCCATGTGGCCAAAGCTCCAGCCTTCGTTCTTGCTTCTGGCCCTTAGGGGCACAGACGCTGGGTAGTCCCTCCTGACCCGTGGCCCCCGCCTGCCTGTCCCCAGGGGAGGGGAGGGGAAGCTGGTAGGGGTGGGAGCACACAGCTCCGTGCCTCATGTCCCCCCTGCCATCATCCGAGGCCGCCTTTCCAGGCTGATGCTGTGAAAGCGATTCTCCATCTCTCCTCCTGCAGCCACAGGGAGATAGAAGCCAGGGCTGTGGGGATGGTAAAGAGGGAGCCAAATTATATTTATAATATTAAAGTGAGTGCATTTGTGGCTTGCTGTTCTCCAGGGTGTTTTATAAGTAGAAAAACACAAATTAGCATTTTCCATTTCCATATATTGACTAGAAAAATCGCCTGCTCTCAATTAAGACCTATAGCTTTTGGGATGTATGCAACAATTTTATAAAATATTTACAGCGAGATTTGCATTTTACATGGTGTTACAGTTTTTCTTGTGTTTAGGAGACAGAGCTGAGGCCTGTAAGAGGAAATACATTCTCTCAAATCGAGGGGGAAGAAAGCTGCCGGCTGTTTTTCTTGCCTTCCCCACGTTTCTGACGTTGTCTCTGGTAATTACCTAAGGCTGATCCACCCATGAGCTGTTTGTCTGTTTCTCAAAGCCCGTGCTCCTTTGACAAATCTATTACTTTCCCTTTAAAACTTGCCCGAGTGGAGCTGTCTGTGGCTTTGTGTGAGATGGAGAAGGAGAACATTTTTTTTCCGAATGTAAAAGCATGCCGTAAAGAACATAGCTATTTCCTGGATAATTTGCAGTTGTATATTTTATGTTAATTTCACCGAAAATTCTGCACCCCTGCCAGGTTTAGTAGCGACTCACTGTGATATGAATAATTTCTAGTGAATCATTTTTTTTTCTTCATTTAAGATTTGGCACCTTTTTAAGATTTTAATAATAGCAACAAGGAGGAAGATTTAGAACAAGTGAAACATTAGTGCCAAAGAAATTCACGTTGAGCGCTAATGTAGAATAGCAAGAATAATTACATGGAAAAGAGTTTCCACAGATGTTTTTCCTTGTAATGTAATAACTATTTACTAAACTGTTTATTTTAGGCCTTTGGTTTATAATAAAATATTTATACATTCTCTGCTGTAATAAAAAAATATTGACAAAATACTATAGAGGTTTAAAAAGACAATTGATATGTTTATTTTCCAGGAAGCGAGTGTGCTATAAAAGTTTGGTGCTATTTTGGTGGATGTTTCAAGATGAGTGGAACAGGGTTCGGTTTTGGAGTTTATTCCCTGATTTACTGGCTGAGAACTGGTGAGGTGCAAAAATTAGTATTTTGTTAGCCTATTGTTGGATAGAGGTATTGGTAGATACCGTATTTTTTCGTAGGATTCTTAGCTGTGAATCGTGGCCGGTGGAGGGCTAAATATTAGAGTCGCTACTCTGGGTATAAGTCAGACGGGCTGAGGCGGGTCTGTGGCATGAAGATGCTACCGAGCGCTTTTGCACAATGGAGATTCCAGCAGGACCAAGGGACTGTCGGGAGGTCAGTTTAGTCCTGGGGTTTATAAAGATTTGACCTCTGTGCTCAGCTTCTGTCTGCAGCCAGCGAGGCGTGTCCCGGTCTTGGTTGGCCCCTGTGAGATCCTATCTGCAGCCTGGGAGAAAGGAAACCCTAACTTCTTGAGCCCTCTTTTGGACAGTCCTTATTTGGGAGGAAAATGAGCTTCAGGAGACAGGAGAGAGCCTCCTCCACTCCTACACAGCCCCCAATCACTCCCTGCCCTCTGGCTGGCAGCCGGCTGTGATGGGGAGGGTCCTCCTGTCAGAGCCTCCGGAAATGGCCAGGGTGGGTAGGGAGGGGGAGGCGTTTAAGGACCCCAACCAGAAAGAGGCCGCCAGGGAGTTCTGGAAGAGCCTTTTCTGGCCTTGCCTGCATACTTGGTCCAGTTTTGCCATAACCAGCCCGTTCTGCCCTCCTGGCTCTTCTGAGCAGTCTGATGGACAACCCTATCTGAGGGTTTGTCCCTGAGCCTGGGGATTGGGTTCTGTGGGTTTGTGTGTAATTTGTATTTGTGTGGGTCTTTATACATGCACGCCTGTGGGTTTGTTGCTGAGTCTTCTCTTTATGTGTTTGTGCGTGTTATGTGGTTTTTGGGGGTCAGTGCATGTGACGTGTGTGGGTGTGTTTCTGTGTTTTGGGTCTGGGTGTGTTTGTGGCCCTTGTATATTTGTTTGCTGCTATGTATTTGGCTCTATGGGGTTATTTCTGTGTTTTGTGCGTGTCTGTGTATGTCTCTGTATTTTGCATGGGTGTGTGAGTGTGACAGGCAGCCTTTCTGCTATGTGCCTGTGTTCTCTCTGAATCTGTGTGTGTGTGTGAGAGAGAGAGAGAGAGAGAAGCATCCCCTCTGTAGAGCTGGCCTCTCCGCTGGGAGAGACCGGGGGCGCCCCCAGCACAGAGATTGCTGGCCTTGCTGGTGCAGGTGTGTGTGGCCATTTCTTTCCACCCAACTTTCTGATGAAAGGGGAGGAGAGAGGAGGTAGGAAGGAGGTTCCAAAGGGAAGGGAAGTGTGGAATTTTTAATAAAGAGAGAGACAACTGGCCCTTGGTCTCAGAACACCCAGAGCAATCTGTAAGAGGAAGTTGGCTTCTTTTGGTTCCTAATCCAGAAAACATCCCTTTCTCATGGCTGGAGGAGGCCAGTACCAGGGCGTCTGCCTGGAGGCCCCCTGCCCCTCAGCTGAGGGCCAGACAGTCTTGGGGGGGAGGGAGTTGTCAAGGGCTTGCCTTGTCCCGCTATTGGTTTTGTTTTTGGGTTCTCTTCTGCTGGCTTGGCCCACCTCCAGTAAACTAGGACAACATTTCATACCGATCTCCTGCAGGGGTGTGGGAGCTGCGTCTTGGGGCCCCTCGGGCACTGTTGGGAGGCCTTCCTCGGCTGGGCTGGTGATGAGCTCACTGCTCCTCCAGCAGGGACCTGGGAGAGCACCACAGAGAGAAATCGCTGCCTTTAAGCCCTTGGCAAAGTTCTTGGTCTCCCCTCTGGTAGGAAGTAATTTTTTTTTCCTTGTGCTTTGCTAAATAACCTCTATCCCCTTTCCAAAGGAAGTGGCCTCCCTGCAGGTGCCACCCCAATGGCCCGTGGTCTCAGGGCCATCCTGCGCCACCCCCCCGCCCCCCCACTATGAACAGGCTAGGGCTCAGACTTAAATTTTCCACTTATCAGAGAAGCGGGAGCACAGAGGGACGGTGACTTGGTTGAATTTGGGAGCACACCTTTGGGAGGTGCTACAACCCCACCGGAAGCCATCTCCAGGCGAGACTTCTGGAGGGAGGGTCCCCAGGAGGTCCCAGCAAGGGCAGGGCCCAAGCCTGATTGTCACCCTCTACGGGGTGGGGTCTGTGAACCGCAGAGCTTTTGTTCTGCTGTGTGAGACTGAGTCTGGGGTCAGAACTGGATTGCTGGGGACAGAATCAGACTGGCTGCAGCCGCCACCAGGGGTCCCCCCTTCTACTCGCTACCCCTGACAACCTTCCTGTCTCCTCTAAATAAATCTTGATTAGGTATTTAAAGGATACGGGTTTGGGTTGGGGGCAGATGAATAATCAGCCTGGATGACCGACTTCTTCCCCACGAGCTGTTTCTTCTCTGACATCTTGCTTACCTTTTATGTCTTCTCACCTGTTTTTTGAGCATCAGTGGGAAATGGCGCCAAGTGGGGAATAGAGGGGTTAAGAGGGATGTGTTAAAAAGTGACCTGAAATGAGCAAGGAGGGGTGTGGGGGAGGGGAGGGGACTGACACCCGTGGTGGGCTCTGGCTGAGGTTGGCGGGGGAATCGCACACCTTTGCCCAGTGGGTCGGAACTTCCCACGTGCTTTCCTTTTGTCTAACTATTCTCCGAGCGCACGTGGCCAGCTCCTGGCCGGTGTGGGTGACTGCTATAAGCGGTGATGAACTGCCACATGCAGCTGTTTATTTACGTTTTGGTTCACACTGCTCCTGGACCAGGCCAGGGAAAAACAATTCACTCTGCAAGGGACTTCTGCAGAAGAATTCTGCCTCCCGTTTTTCTAGGAGAGCCCGCATCCAGAAGGCTCGGGCAGAGCAGGTCCCAAACTGCATTTGAGTGCTTTTATTTGTTGAATAGATGATGATGTGGTGGTGGGTGTTATTATTCATCTTGCTAATTGGTCGTGTTCCTTATAATTTCAGGCGAGTTGCCCCTCTCTGTTTAAAAAAATCTTTTTTTTTTTTTTTTTAACTGAATGTATTTTCCTTACAAGAAAAAAAATGCCGATAAGTAAAAAGAACAGATAGAAATCACCCTTAATCTCATCTCCTGGGGAAAACCGCTGTTAACAATTTGGTGTTTACCTTACCTGACTCTGTGTGTTCATACACATGTAAACACAGTTTTAAAAAACATTTTATTGAAGTTTGATATTTATCAGAAAAGTACACGTATCAATAAATATGGAATGACTTGTTACTGATGCGTAACTTACATACAGAAAAGCTCGAAAGTCGTAAGCGTAAGCTGGCGGAGTTTTCCCGCACTGGACCCACTGGTGCAGAGAGGGCTGCATCATGACGTCCCCTCCACCGCAGGGGACCACCTCGTACCCCCACTTCTAGCCCCACCCCCAGACTAACCATGATCTTGACTTCTGAGAGCAAAGATGGTGGTGCCTGTTTCGGTTGCTGTGTACAAACGGAACCACTGTGTCCTCTTTTACACACTCACACGTTTAGTTGTGAATGGAGTTATCCCATCCATACGATTCTGTGACCTTTCCCCTCCAGCAGGATATGGTGACAGCTTCCTGTGTCACCACACACACGTCTACACCATCGTTTTGAGTGGCTGCTTGCTGTTTCATTCTTGAAGTGCCACAGTTTACATTCCCCGTCGGAGCGTTGTAGCTTTTCACCGTGATAAACCACTTCTTAGCGAACATCCGTGCTAGATGGGTGACTCTCGCCTTCTCCTCCGGGGACAGGGTGGCCAGAATGGCCGTGCGGGGAGGGGCCCTCGCCGGGGCCCGGCTGCAGGAGCCCAGGTTGTTGAGTGGAGGATGCTGGCATCGCTTCAGTTTGCCAGCTGGACCTCATCAAGTACGGGTGTTAATTACTGGGAGGCCCCTGGTTCTGTGAGCAGGCGGGGGACGCTGGGGCTAACTCGCGAAACAGGGTCACCTTGAAACAGACGCTTCCAGGGGAAGTGAAATGGAGGAGAGGACCACGGGGAAGCACAGGGCCGGGGCACAGGCTTCCCACCCGTCTCCTCTAAGTCACCCCAGTACTCTGGAGCCTCTGTAGGGGACATGTGCATGGGCTCCCTCCGGCCCCGAGTAACAATGCCGTGTGTGTCTTTGTCCCTGGCTTTAATTGGGGTGAGCTGGGAGCAAGAATACCCATATCTGTGGCTTACCCCTTTCCAGAAGACCCTTGGACTCCGAGGAAGCTGGCGATCCCTGCGTGTCCTGAGAATGTGGCCTGAGTGAGCGCCGGGGCTCGGGAGTGGAACCGGCATTGGGAAGGGGGGGGGGGCAGCCTGGCAGTGCTGCACGCCCAGGTCAGGAGGCGCTGCCCCGTGGCCCCAGCCAGGTAAGCCCAGGGCTGCAGGCGCGGCCGGGCCAGGTTGGAGGAGAATTAGGTTATTGCATTTCCTCTGTAATTCTTCATCAGGGCTGCCGCCTGGATCTGTTGCGGGAAAATCAATGTGTTCTGACTCCATAATTTCCCAGGTTGCTTTACTCCAAGTACATTGTGCAGGGAAAGGTGACATCTCCGGCCACGTCTGCGTGGACCCAATATATCTACCTATCTAGAAAACTATATATTTCTATTTCTATTATGCCCTTTCCTCCCTTCCCCTTCTCCCCTCCCCCCACCCCCACCTCCCAGCAACTGGATTCATTGGAATTTCACAACCTTTGCATGCTTTTGTGAAAACACTCATTTGTGTTTGCATCAGGCCGCTAATGGCGGATGCCCAGGTCTGCGGAGCTTACCTCTGTTCAGCTCTCGTTATGGCGAGGAATGTGCCGTTAATAATGCATCTATGGAACTCAGCTGTGTGGGAGCCAAGTAATTATCCCACCGTAGCGTTCCGGCTTCAGTGTCATCACAACTGGGGCTTCATTAAAAGTCCTACCAGAGACGGTGTTGTGTGCCGCAGCCTGTATATATATTTTTTCATTTAAATTATCAGCCTTGCTATGGCTCAGAGGTAATTTGACTTTTTGAAACCGCTGAGCCCCTGTGAATTCCCCTCCCCTTCTCCCTCTCGCTGCTCTACCAGCTGATCAGCCCCAGAAGAACAAAAGGTTTATCTGAAGCTATGAAGCATATATTCACCAGCTTCTGGCGTCTAGATAAAAAAAAAATCAAAGTACTCCATTGAACATGTTAATACTGAGCAAAATGCACACAGCCAGACACTAAACCTTTACAGGGATTTGGGCATTTGAAAAGTGATACCCCGATCAGGTCTTGAGCTACGTTTCTTAGCCCAGAGAAGAGCAAGTAGCAAAGGAGGAAGAAAGAATGTTTATAAAGGAATATCAAAAGCAGCCAATGAATTGCGTCAGAGCTGCCCACCTTTCATCTCAGCCCTTTGTCTGGTTTTGGCGGGGTGGGCAGCCGGAAGCCTGGAGAAGAGCACATCATAGGGCGCTGGGATCCCCCCTTGGCTCTAGACTTTGAGCTGCTGGCGACGTGAGTGGGAAGAGGGCTTGCCGTGACTCTTGGAAGAAACACAGAATCGGGATGGTGGTTCTCCTCTTTGTTTCTCCTGATTCTCTGCAACCTCTTCAGCGTTCCACAGCGGAGGGCTGGGGAGAGTCTCAGGAAGGGGCCCCGGCCAAGCGCACTGTGTCTTGGGGCCTCCTGGAAGTCTTGCGTTTCCCAGCTACTTCATTTCCCCCGACGGGGAGCAGTCACCAAATCAGACTGGCAGGAGCCATCAGGTTCCATGAGTGAATCATCCATCACAGAGCTAGCAGATAGGCGCTTGATTGGCAATGTCTGCCATGGGTGGTGAATTGCTGACTGGGTGCTTTTCCCACACTTGTCTATCAAATAGGCTTGCTGAGCTCCCATACTCTGCTCTGGATTAAGGAAGATATCGGAAAGGTGTAGGATTTGTTTCTGCCTGCTAGAAGCTTTCTGCATATTTGGGAGGCAAACGTGGCTATGGAAAACATCTCATGTAATAAACAACTTATGATTAAATGCTGGGGTATACTTTTCTATCAGGAGAGAGAATATGGAGAATGGAGTCGTGCAAAAAGACGTCCAGAAGGATATAGCGCGTTTGGGCACTGATGAGGCCAGCTTGGGTGGCGTTTAACCTGCTCATGAAGCCAAGAAGTGTGTAGCACCATATACAGCTGGTGCCCAGATGGAGAGAAGGAGAGAAGAGTCCAGTTTTCACTCTGCGTGGCCCTCATGGAACCCTAAGGGAGCTCTGTCCTTTGTGGATGGGGCTCAGCCTCCGTGTGTGTAAGATCGGAGCTGGCTGCCCCCCAAGCTGTGCGAGGCCGCAGGTGTGCCCCAGGTGGGAAATTTGTACCCGGAATATGAGCACAACAGGCGGGACGCCCGTGGCCTTCTGGTAACTGGCCTCTTTGGTGTGCCGAGTTGACCCCAGATACAACCTCTTGAAACACCTCTCTGCCACAGGGGAGATGCACAGATCTCAGACTCTGCCCCAGACGTGCCTTCTAGTCTTTACCGGCCGGCTCTGTGCCAGGCTTTGCGTTGAGTGTTGTGGATCCTTAACCAAGGCAGACAAAGCCCCCAATCCCCAATCCGACGGGAGAGGTATCCATGCGGATGTATGAATTCCTGCGTCGTACAAGTGGGTTAGGGTGTGATTACCTCTCCTGGTTATGTGCAGGTAGATACGGGAGGATAGAGAGCGGTCAAAGGAGGTTTGAAAGTAGAAAGGCATTTGAGCTGGGCCTCTGAAGGATGACTAGGAGTTCATTAGGGAGAAGAGAGAAAGAGAATTTTTGGTGGTGGGCACAACAAAAACTCGGAGACATTAAAAAGAGCATGATGCTCCTTGAAACTCTTCTTGCCAGGGTCACCAGTGACTCCTGATTGTGGAAGCTGGTGGCTTTTGTGGTCCTTCTAGGTCCCTGGAGCCTGCAGAGCACTCCCGGCACGCTTATCCTCAGGCGTATCTGACTGTCCCCGAATTGGTGGTCTCCGGCCCTGGCTTCCTTCTCTCTCGTAGTCACCCTTACAGCTAGTTGCCTACTAGTCGTCTAACTTGACGTGCCCTGAAAATGTCTTCACCTTCCCCCCCACCCCAGTGTCAAAGATCCCCATCTCAGTGCTCTGTCTCAGCTCCTCCTGCCCACGCCCCCTACCCACACAGTTGTTGGACCCCTGATGCTCCCCCGCTTCGGCCAGCCAAGCTCCCGCCAGCCAAGCTCCAGCTCTGGTCCAGGCCTGCAGCGCCTCGGGCTGTGTTTGCCAAAGAGGCTGCATCCTGGAGGCCTCGCCCGTTTGCCAAACTCAAGGCCAGCGGCACTTCGTTCTTTGCTTTTCTTTAGCCAGGGACTGTTTCCAGGGCCTGTCTGTCGTGGTCAGGGTCTTGGAAGCCCTGTAGGGGGGGATTCGGACTTAAAGGAACACGTCAGATGCTGCCCATTGCCTCCCGAGACGCACACACACTTGGAGCCGGGGCCTCCACCTGTTTCTGGGGAAATAGGTCTTTGCCTCCTTTTGGGACCATCAGTTCGTGCTTGTGTGAAGAATTTGGGAGTCATTTTGGCGTCTGAACCTCCGCAATGGCCACTTGTCCCCATCGGAGCCAAAGACGCCGCGCCCGGTGATGTTATGCCCGCCGGGAACGAGGTTGCCCCTCCTCCTGGGCAGCCGGGGCTGGGGTTTCAGAAAACAGAGTGCCTCACTGCTGTCCTCACCGGTCAGGGCTCAGGGCGGGCGGGAAAACCCAGCCAAGCACGTCTCGGCATCGGGGAGCAGCTCGGAGGCCCCGGGTCCTGGTTCTCCCTGGTCCGGAGCTGGAAAGAAAGAGGCGGAAGAAGTGTTTGAATACTGTGCTGTGAAGGGAACAGTCCTGCAGCGAGGCAGTTGTGATATTAGAGCAGGCCTCCTAAGAGATCCCCCGGCTCTGAGCTGTGATCCACACACCACATTCACAGACAGCTGGTCGCCCAGCGTGGGCTGTGCCTGCCGCTCAGAGCTGGCACACTGGCGGGGACCAGGTAATGCTCTAATTTCCCTCGTGCAGATGCGGCCAGGAATATCTTAATTTATTGGTGTGCTGGCATGCAAGGGGGAATGCTGCTGGTGCAGCCTTGCATAACTATTAGCAAAAAATGGAGCTGATAGGGGCTTGACTTTTCCTAAAGTGGGTTTGAAATAATCATCGCCTTTTGTTGTGTTTGGAAGGGCTTGAACAATTCTTAATTATTTAATTATAGATATGCGAGTAATACACTGGGAATGGCCCTGCCATTCCAGGGATACCGAGCAGAGGAAAATGTTTAGTTACCGGAGGAGGGGGAAAAAAAAAAAGGTGGTAATTAAATCGAAGTGTCGTTTGTATCATGCCACGCGACTCCGTCAGCGACGCGGGTGGGACGAGGTCCGCTGGGCCTCCCCTTGGAAATTCTTATGTAACCCTAGGACCATCGACAGCATCGCCGCCGTCCTCCGGGCGAGGCCTGCAGAGTTTGCAAAGTTCTCTGTCACTCGCTCGCGGCGTGCCACGTTAGGGCTCTGGCTGGGAGGTGCCGTTGTTCCCATTTTCCAGATAAGGAAGTGGAGTCTCGGGGACTCGTGGACGGCTTCGCTTCGCTCAGGCTCGAGAGCCGCACTTTGCGTTGCTCACATGTCACCGCGGCCTGCCTTTGGCGTCCTGTCGTTGGAAGAGGCTGAGCCGTGCTCTGCTGCACGGGGACTTCGCTTTCCAAATAGCCTGGGCCAGCCTCGACAACTTTGGTGACTGTTTGCCTGAATTGTGCGTCTGACTCCATGGCACGCGTCTTGTGATGGACACCTTGTAATTATCCCATATAAGCACTCATTGTATTCATATCATTAATTTTGTTTGGGCTATTACATTTGATAGATACATTAAGCATTATATAGTTCTCTTTATACATGAAATTGAACTGCCTTTGAACAGTCAGCCGGCTAATTGCCCGTAATTTGTGTTGCTAACGAGAGGCAGAATAGTGGTATAACATTAGGCTCAACAGTCAGTTAACAAATTTGCCGATTCCGATTGCAAAGCATGCCCTCTGCGGCTGAGGCAGGCTGCACTTCACACGTGAATAGATTTTTAAAAACGCATTCAACTAAACAACAACAGCAACAAATTCTCGCCCCCCCCCCCCCCGCCCCCAGCACTAGGCAGCAATGGCTGGCCAATCAGGGCGACGGGTTTGTAGTGGGTTCGTGAGGCTCGAGGATAGGAGCTGTGGGGAAAACCCGGGAGTGGAAGGGAAGGTTCTGGCTGCTCCTCGTGTGGGGGCCGAGAGGCTGAGCTACTGCCAATGTCCTGAGTGACCTCCCACCCCATCCCTTGTCTGTGGTCTGGGGTGGGGGGCGGGGGCACCCGTGGTTCTGGCCTTTTGATCGTCATTAGATTATTTCGGCACTGGGTCTTCCATTTGGGCCTTGTCACCCGAGGGGTTCTTGGGAGAGGATTGGGTGAGGTCATCTTCGAGCCTCTTCTGCCATAGCCAGAAGGTAATTTGGAAATGGGTGGTGGTGGGAGAATAGCTAGTGTGTCATCCTTCCCTGGAATCCCATGACCATTTCTGAGCCCCTGCCTTGAGAAAAGAATGCCGGCCGCCAGACAGGCCTGGGGAAGGGGCACACCACTGATGAAGTGATAATGGTGGGGTGTGGAGGGGCTGACGCGGATGAGACAGATGAGCTCCTTCCTTCTGGAATGCCGAAGACCTGAACGCATCTCCCCCAGATTTGTACGTTGAAGCCCCAACCCCCTAGGACCTGAGATTGTGACTGTATTTGGAGGCAGGGCCTTTTTTGAAGAGGTGAGTGGGTTAAAATGAGGCCATTAGGATGGGGGCCCTAATTCATGATGACTGGTGTTCTTCTAAGCAGAGGAAATGTAGACACAGGGACACCCCAGGTGGGCACGCCCACACAGAGGAGAGCCCATGTGAGGACCTGGTGAGAAGCAGGCCCTCTGCCTGCTGAGGAGGGAAGCCTCAGCAGAAACCAATGCTGCCAACACCTTGATCTCAAACTTCTGGCTTCCAGAACTGCGCGGAACTAGATTCCTGTCGTGTGAGCCACTCAGGCTGTGGGATTTTGTCCTGGTGGCCCCGAGCAAACCAATACAGAGGATCCCAGCCGTTCCATCAGAATGAGGTGGGAAGGGTGTGGTACGGCCTTGCTGGAAAAGTCCCTGAAAACCAAAGGTGAGCTGCGCTCTGTCAAGCTTGAAAAATTGAGTGTTAGGACAGAGAAGAGGCTAATGCAGCAGATGGTGGCCACTCCGAGTTCATTCCATGACGGAGACCCAGGTCCTAAAATGGCACTGGTAGACCTTGTTCTATACGCCCCTGATTAGTTATTCGGGGACACGGCTGCTGCTGGGGGAGGCGTCTCCTCTCGCCCTCTGGCATCGGCCTTCCCCAGCCCCCCGTTTCCATGGCAGGCACGGGAGAGGCTTGTATTCCTCTGTCTTCCTCCACTGAGCATGTGAGTGTTGGTACCTACAAACCAGCATCAAAGAAAGGGACTTTCTAAGCCTGGAAGACAACGCCTGTGGGCATCGGAGTTCATTCCAACAGATTTCTAGGCCTGGTGTCTGCTCAGTGAACAAGCCAGGTCTGTGACGGACACATTACTTAGCACCGCAGACTCTAACTTAACTTCCTCTTGCCCGTTACTTGAGTTTATAACTTAAGGGAATTCAGTTTTCTTTTAACTTCGAAAACAAAGTAGCAGAAATCATTTGGATTGTCACCTTCTGGGCAAATTGTTGCTGTTTCCAGCATTGCTTTACATAGTTATGGGACAAATCGCCTAAACACGGCCAATACATGTTATTGATTACTCACCGGGGCTGCGTCCCACTGTGCTAGACGGCTTGGTGCCCTGGGTGTAGATCTGGCGCATTCTCCACTCTGGAGCGCCTTACTCTCTGGGCAGTGGGCAAGTCGAGCTTGTTGACGGCGTGCATGCGTGTGTGTGAAATGTACATATAGTGTGTGAAGACGCTTGCGTCATAGGAATAAAAGTGAGAGGTGTAAATGTTTCTGTGCCTAAGTATTATATTTGTTTTCAAATAATTTTGAATCCATTGACGTTTTGTACAGAGTGGAAATGGTGTTGCCATTGTGACTCCCCCCCTCCGCTTACGGAGTTATTGGCTGATCGCAAGATGTTTTTCTGATATCAAGTAGCAGCTTTCTGTGAAGAACCCAATATGAATGTGCTGTTAGTAGCCCTGGCCATCTTGTTCTAGCTACTCTTTCCTCCAAAGATGGGAACTTACAGGAAATGAGAAAACCTATCATCCGGGGTAGACCACAATGTCCTAAAGACATGATGGTTTGTCGCCATCAGCCAGTAAGGCTCTGAGGGTATTGCTCCTTTGCTGTCGCCTGAGATTTTAGCCCAGGGATGGCCTCCGGAGTCCCAACCGTAATTCCCCTTGGCTGGACTTTCTTTCTGTTTTTTTTAGTTAGCCGAGGATAGAAAGAGGAAGTAAGAGCTTAGTTTTGAGCAGGACACTACGAGAATTTCCTCTTCAGAGGATTTCTCATTATACAGTAAATTGATAGATGAATGTTGGCAAAGTCACTCAATACAGATCTAGATTGGGAGTGTGGATTATTGAGAAAGTTGTTTGACAAGGCTGATAATTAGTGATAGCGATTGGTCTCTGTGAGGGCATTCTTTTCAGTGAGTTAATATAGAAATTCAAGATGGTGCTACTAAGTCTTTTTGATCAACATAAATGGATTTCACTATTTTTTTTTTTTAAAGATTTTATTTATTTATTTATTTGAGAGAGAGACTGAGAGCACAAGCAGAGGGGGGGAAGAGGGTGGGGGAGAAGCAGACTCCCCGCTGAGCAGAGAGCCTGACGCAGGGGGCTCCATCCCAGGACCCTGGGATCATGACCTGAGCTGAAGGCAGATGCTTAACCCAGTGAGCCACCCAGGCGCCCCTGGATTTCACTATTTTTTTTAATCAAAAAATTAATCCCTGGCGTGCAGAAAAGATTCAAATAACATAGAAGAGTATACATTCTCCCTTCCTCTTGACTCCTCCCCCACTTTCCCAACTGGAGCACGGATACCTTGGGATGCTGGGGAGGGCTTCAGAGAGGAGGTGACATTTGGTAATAGGTTTTGGAGAGCGAGCTGGAGTTTGTGTACTGCGAAGCTGCTTTCGCTGATGGCTGCACCAGGGAGGGAAGTCGTGCAGGTTAAGAGGAGAAAGGGAGCCTCGGCGGGTTTGGGAAGGCAACAGATCAGGATCTTGCCGTGCCCCTTCCTGCTTGGAGGGGCCCCCGCTCAAGAGGGCGAGTCCTATGGTTGGAAAAGGGGCCAGTTAACCTGAGTCTGCAGTTGAGTATAGGTGTTAGGCTCAGGTGGACAGATGAGCATGGGGAGTTGCAGGAGGGAAGCCGGAGTAATATGCAAATGACCAAGCAAATGACCAGGTATCAAAGCCAAGGACCCCAGCTGAGAAAGAAAGCCCACCCGGCTTGCTTCCCGGTTACTGCTCCGGAAGCGTTGCTGGGAACCCATGGCCAGGGACATGTCAACTCCTGATGGAAACCTGGTTTGGCAGGCCCCGTTTTTTAAGCTGAGTGCCTGGCTGCCAGATCGCATTTGGATTGAGTGGCTGGCATTCCTCGAGCCTCGCTTAATAGGATTGAAAGGAAAGAAATGTTACTTTTCATCACGCAAGACAACAAAGAGAAACGGGAAAACGAAAATATTATTTCGTTTGAACAAATTACAGGGAGATTCCCTGGGGTGCTTTCCAGGAGTTAGATGAGGAAAAGCACTTAAATATCATTCCATCAAACTAAATTTTTAACTACAATTTTTTACAGATAAAATGTGTTGGGAGGATTCAAAGAAGATTAGAGCTCACCTAAGAAACAGTATTCAAATTTTACCAGCTAATGGAGGCCGGGCAGAAACTGTTAATGCCTATAACTTCCCTCCAAGGGACAGAGATTTCAGTATTCTTATAAAAACACATTGAGCTGATTTCATTTCCGTGTCTCGGCAGACTTCATTCGTGTAATTTCAGTAAGTGTTATAAATGTTATTTTAAGTATTATAATGATAATCCCTACTGACAATGGAGCCGTGCATCTCAGCTTCCATTCCTCAGGTAATGTTTACCTCGGATAGCACATAATTGTTTGCTTTTTTCACGGTAAACTCTCTGCTCCCAACTGCTTAATCAGCCATGGAAAAGAGAGGAGACTTTAGAAATGTTTAATGTTCTTCTGATTACATTAGAGTCGTGGGTAAGCCCACATCAGTGGGGCCGGAAGAGCAGACCGGCGCTCTTTTGTTTTGGGTTTGTGTTTTGGTGTGTCCGTGTTTGCTCTCTGTCCGCAGACCTTCAGGAGTGCCGCGGGCTGGAGCGACTGGGGGAATCACTTATGGGTGTCACTATCCCGGCCTGGGTGGCAGTCTGCCCTTTCTCGGGGCGCGCCCTCCTCCTGGCCGCCCGCCGCCTTGCGGATGCTGCTCGCAGGCTGGGTTTGTGCGCTGCCAGGGTCCCGGGCGCCCGCGCGCTCTCCGAGCGTGTGCTCCAAGGCCTGCTCGCCCGAAGCGAGATTTCATTATGCTTTATGAAAGTGCAGCTTTTCTACCCGGGAACGCAGAACCTCGGGGGCTTTCTCGGGGCGCTGTGTGTAACATTTGCCTCTGTGGCCTCTTCCATATCTGAATCCGGATGTGATCAGGAATTAAAAGGGAGCCGGGAAGCTTGATATGCATTGCAGGTTGGAAGAGTATTTGCTGCTCCTGGTCTTGAGTGTTTAGAGCCCTCCTGCCTGCATCTCTGACTATAGGGAAGTTCTGCTTCTGAGCTGACTGGCAGCCATGTGTACTTTAATTCGTTCAGCAGACATCCGTAGAGAGACCGCTGTGCTTCAGGCACTGTGCTGGGCTCTGGTGAGTGACTCTCTGAACGAGCGTATTTCCCCATCTAGAGGGGGGAGCCAAGACTGAACAGGCGAGCAAGCCAGTGTGTTATTACCGATGGAGAGAAGTGTTACCAGTGTGAGGACAGAAGAAGGTGGGGAGGATGTTGCTTAAGCTGAGCTTTAAAGGCTGAGCAGGAGCCAGGCCCGTGAAGAGGCTGGGGCAGAGCAGGTGCTTTGAGGCCGGAAATGCCGCAGCCCTCCTCTGGGCGCCGAAGGCCGGTGTGTGGGGGGTGCTGGTGTGTGGGAAGGACCCAGGACCGTGGCTCCAACGAAGCGAGAGTGGCTGGGCAGTGTCTGGCCTCGCAGGGTGGGGGTTTTATTCTCTGCAATAAGAAACCAGTGCGGAGCTTTAGGCCGCCCATGACATTGTCCTGTTTGAAGCTTGTAAAAAGATTGTCCTGGCTGCTGGGTGGATAGGACACCCTTAGGGTGCAGAAGTGGGAGCTCAGAGTCCAGTGGGTAGTCAGTGCCGTTATCCTGGCTAGAGAGGGTGGTCCGTGGTGGGGGCAGTGGGTGAGGGGCTGATTCGAGACACATTCTAAAAAGGAGATGAACATCCCCGCCGGCCAAGTGCATGCCAGGCAGGAAGAGGGGTTGGGTTTCTACAGTTGGTCTGCCTCGTCCTGTGTCCTCCTGTGGTGGAGGCCCTTTCACTTCCCAGGACTAACTCCCCCTAGGCTGTCTGTCTTCTTTCCCCTCAGGCTGTTTGGAACTTGTCCTGACAGTCCCCTGAGGAAGGATGGAGAGGGACTGGCTGGATTCCCTGCCTCCCCCACCGCCATGCATTATGTGACTCATTCTCCAGCCTTGGTTTCCTCAGCCCCTCCTGGAAAGGGGATGAGAGCGTGCTCGGCGTGCCTGACCCTTCCCTCTCCTCCTCCCACGCCCACTGACAGCCCTTCCTCCACACACTGCTCCAGAGATCCCCAAGGTCTGCGGGATAATTGAGCTTGAGCCTTTAGTTAAAGACCGGGGCCGGTAGGTAGCTGATTTCCCCAGTCCTCAGGGTGGACGCTTGACAGGTTTCCGTGATGGGGACCGAGGAGCAAAGAGAGAGGAAGTGGAGTGATAGATAATTAAAGCATCCTGAGGGCCCTGGTCTGGTCCAGTTGGCCCAAGAGGGGTCTTCCCCAGTGGGGCCTAGTCAGAGGGCGTGTGTGCACCTGGCTGTCTGGAAGGTAGGCAGGCTTTTGGCTGATGCGGGGGTGGGGCCGTGGGTAGGAGGGGCGCAGGGATGAATTGCATGGATGGAATATCCCTCGTGCCCAGCTTTGGGCTGAATTAACTTCCGAGAAAGCATCTCCTACCTCTCCTCTTTCCCTTGGACAGGCAACAACTAGTTGAATCCATCCCTCTGTGTCTGTCCCTGGCTCTCTGCATTCTGGGGAACCATCAAGGAATCTAAAAAAAGAAAAAAGAGAAGGGGGCGAAAATCAAGGTGGAACCAGGCAGGTGTGCCAGGGAGCAGACACACACACAGCCCCCCACCTCCGTCCCAACCGAAACCAGATGAATATTTTAACACCCGAGCATTTTGTTCAAGCCAGAAGCACGCTGCATTGCTGGCAAGGCCCGAGAATGACCTGAAAACCTCAATATTTTGGGGAACAAAAGGTCCTTGGGTCTGCTTTCCCGAGAAGGGCCTCAGTCCAGGGTTATTTGAAGGCTGCGTGGTCCGGGGGGCCTGGTAGGCGGCGGGAAGGGCTTCTGCTGCTGTGCGCTGAGGGAGCGTGGGCCCTGCTCCCTGGCACCAGGCAGCCTCGTGGCACCGCGAGGCCCCGGCCTCCAGTCGCGCGCCAGGCAGAGAGGAGGGAGAGCGGGAGGAGGGAGAGCCTGCGAGAGGCTGGGGCAGCGGGGTTGGGAGAGAGAGAAACAAACTCTATTTTCTGCTCGTCTGTGGCGGGAGGGCTCCTGCGGCCCACACGCTCGCGGAGTGAAGCAATTTCAGACGGGGATGAGTGTCTGTTTTTCCCTGGAGCGGAGACTAAAAACCCCGAAAGCCCTCGGTTTCTCTGCCCTTAATATCCTGTTCTGAAAAGTGCAGTTGTAAGAAGTGGAGGAAATGAAGATCTGTAACAAGTGGAAGGAGGCCCTTCCCCAGCCGGAAGTGGTGGGATGGGGGAGCCTCGGGTGGGGGGGAGCTGGCTGGGGAGGCTGGAGAGAGGCTGGGAGAGAGGACCCGGCTGCCCAGGGGTGTCCCGGGCAGGTGGCCACTTGCGGACAAAGATTTGGGTTCCTGTCCTGTGTCCGGGGGTGTTTGCTGGCACTGGAGCCACCTGGGTGGCGTCGAAGGCCACGGACGATGGCAAGGCTGGGATTGTGGAATTCTGTTATTCCGTCTCTGCAGCTCCTGCCCTCCCAGAGCTCCCTGAGCTGCGGCCTTTCCTCCAAATGCAGGCACTTGCCGCCTCTCGCCTCCTGCTCTCTGCCGCCGACGGTGTGTGCGCCTGGCGTGTGCCCAGGCTGAGCAGGGACAGATCTTGGCTGCGAAGTGAGCGCAGAGTTTCAGAACCAGCCTTGGTCCAGGGCAGCTGGGGGCTGGGTCTCTAGAAACCAGAGGCGTCGTTGTACCTTAGAGGGGCCTCTTGCGCCTGCATGGTGGAAGGAAAATGCAGTGTGAGGGGGACAGCAGGGCACAAGGAGAGCCTCCTCCCCAAGCAAGGAGGGCCAGGGGCTGCCGGGAGGCAGCTGACAAGGCTTTCTGCTGGGCCCCCAAGTTACTTTGAGGTCTTGGCCCCCCTGCACCGACTCGCTGTCTGTTCTGCAGCCACCGGCCCGGCCTGCCAGGACCTCTCCAATATTTCTAATGTTGCCCCCACCCCGCTTTGCTCTCGGCACGTGACGTCCCATGTGGGGTACCAGCCCCCTCCTCCCCGTGTGGGGAGATTCTGGCCCCCTCTGGCCTCCCCAGGGTCCTGGCCTCCGGAGAACCAACTGGCCCAGAATACAGACTCTGGGCTAGCATCGCTCCCCATGAGCTGGGTGACTGTGGGCAAGTCTTGCATCCTCTGCGTCTATTTCCTCCTCGGTGAAACGGTGGTGATAGGTGGCTTTGAGAGTTAAATGGCCTTAGAACAATGTTGGCACGGAGGAGTAATGAGTGGGTAAAGGTTCGAGGTTATTATTGCTGTCGTTATTGTTTTTCTTCTACAAATCTTCCCCGTTCCTGGAGATAGCTCCCAGTGCCCCTCCTGCAGAGAGCCTTCCCAGCTGGCCTGTCCCCAGGTCTCTCATTGTCTGCCCTGAGTAATTTGACACACCTAAGGCCTTATTGTCCGTCCTCTGTCTTTAATGACACCGTATGCATTCGGCACACCTTCTCAGGTAAGTTCTAAATTCTCTGAGAAGAGGGCCTGTCCGTCTCCTAATCTGTGCCACCCCCCACGTCCCACCACCGTTCTGGACTTACAACATGCTTAGTAAGTATTCACTTAACTGGATGGTCTGAAACTATATTCCAAAACGAGTTTAAGGCCTTTTATTTCGATAAAGAAAATAGATAATAAAATATGTATATATACGGCGTCTGCTTTGTTTGACCCTGTGCAGCGAGTCACGTGGTGTTCTTATGTTCATATTGCTGATGCAAATATCAGGCTCAGAGAAGAAAACTGACTTGCTCAGGGTTACAAGGCAGGACTTGAATTCAGGACTCTGGACTCCACAAGAGCAGGCCTGTGGCTAGTGGGATGTGTGGTCTCTGGGCATTCTCAAACAGGACTGATTTTCCGATGGGCGGTGGCCAGTTTATTTAAGGGTTGGACCATGCCCAAGCACCTTTCTCCAAAACCTGGGTGGGCTAATGAGTCCCCACGTCTAGGACACGGT
>NC_138384.1:30751348-30781611 GCF_054177405.1 Leptonychotes weddellii
GGCGCCTGGGTGGCTCAGTTGGTTAAGCGACTGCCTTCGGCTCAGGTCATGATCCTGGAGTCCCGGGATCGAGTCCCGCATCGGGCTCCCTGCTCGGCGGGGAGTCTGCTTCTCCCTCTGACCCTCTTCCCTCTCGTGCTCTCTGTCTCTCATTCTCTCTCTCAAATAAATAAATAAAATCTTTAAAAAAAAAAAAAAAAACAGACCCAGGGGATTCACGTACTTGTTGAAGTTTGAGAAGCAGTCGCCTAAAAGACCATTTCCCTGGGGGGCAAACACCAAGGAAGGTAGGCTAGTGTTCTCGCTAAAAACACAGCTGCCTGGCTCCCCATCTCAGCTCCCCCCAGAGGTAACACTGGGGGTGTAGCCTGTCTGGCTTGAGTTTCCTCCTGTGTGAAGCGGGATCATGGAAACAGTCGGGCCTTTCTCCTTGGGCTGCCGAACGAGGATTAGATGTAATAACATAGAACATATGTTCCGTACTTAGCGCACAGCCCAGGCAGAGCGAGCCCCGGATAAATGCGATGTTAGCTCGCTTTAAGAACGGAGGAGTGAAGGGGGCTTCAGTGAGTGGGAGGGAAAAACACTGTGATTTGTGCAGCTAGTTTTGCACGGGGCTTGTTTAGTGGAGCTTAACTCAGGAGCTAAATACCAGCTAGGACTCCCTGTAGAATTATAACATGGAGTAGTAGGGGAAGGGGGAGCCAGAGTTTAATGCTTGTGATAGCAATTTTTTTTTAAATTAGAAAAAAAAAAAAACGTGTTAAAAGCAAGTAAAACCCCTGGTGATCGCAAATGAATTGCCTAAGTTCTCTTAGCAGATCCACTTTCAGGAGTGATGACGGGGTCTGCAGGAATGAATGACGTCTCCTTCCGTGAGGAGGGGGCGGTGAGACCCCCACGGTGACTCCTGGCTCTGGCTCAGGGTCTGGCCGCTCCTCGTGGGGAAGCCACGGCCACAGAGGGTGGGAGGAGGCGCTCTGTGGGCAGGGCAGGGCAGGGCATCTGGGCCTCCTGGCAGCTTAAATGCCTCCGATTAGCAAGTCGGGCGGGAAGAGGTGCTAGAAAGAATCCTTCCCGCCTCCTCCGCTGGCATGTTTTGAAGGGAGTTCAGTTATGAGACTATTAAAATGTTATTTTGATAATTAAGCCCACAGCTGTTCCGAGGGCGGCAGAAGGCACGGTGCTCTCACAGACTCTGAGAGAAAGAAAGCAGGCGGGGAGCGCACCGGGCAGGGGGCGTGGACACAGGGCTGTGGAGCGGGGCTGGTTGCAGGGGTGTCAAGGTCCCCTCTAGCCAGGTCTGGGGTTGCCCCTGAATGACCACAGGGGACAGCGGCTCCAGGAGGCCCCCTATCTGGGATGGGGGGAGCTGCCCCCCACACGCAGGGACCCTTAACAGGTGTGGGCACAAACTGTCAGAGAGGTAGCTGCCAGGGATGCCCTATGTCGGCGGTTCTCAAAGTGGGGTCCCAGGGCCAGCAGCATTTTCATCCCCTGGGACTTTGTTCAGAGATGCAAGTTCTTGGCTCCACCTAACCTACTGAATCGGAAGCTCTGGTGGTGAGGACCAGCAAGCAGTCTGTGTTCTAATGGATCCTCTAGCTGATTCTGATGCTTGCTAAGTTACAGAACCACCGTCCTTACGGGTCACCTGGCAAATGAACCCTTAGATATCGGTAAAGCTTGGCTAGTAAGGTGTGGGTGAGGGTGTGGGGATGGACAGCACATAGACATGTGCCGGAGGGCAAAGGGAAGCCCAGAGAGGGGAAGTGGCTTATCTAAGGCCACACAGCAAATGAGAGCAAAACTAGATTTAGTAATCAGCCAGCTCTCTTGATTGCAGATCTGTCTGTGAGATAATCTTTCTGAATACTAAGGGCAAGGCTGGGAAAGAAGAGGTTTCAGTTAGAAGTGATGAGGTAAGCCAAGGAGAAGGCCAACAGTTTATCAACCCAGGATATATTTACCTGCCCAGAATCAGCCAGCATTCTCTAGTCATGTTCTGCTGGGAGCTTTGCCAACACATGCATTCATCCACCCACTCATCCACTCACCCAGTATCTATCTATCCATCCATCCACCCACCCACCATCCAGCCATCACCCACCCACCTACCAATCCACCCACCCATCCCCTTACCCACCTACCTACTCACCTAACTATCCAGCCATCCACCCACCTACCCATCCATTCATCCATCCATCCATCCATCCATCCATCCATCCATCCTTCCTTCCTTCCAGCCTTGTATCCTTCTGTTGCTCACTCCCACCTTCCATCAGTCCACTCATCCCTACTCCCCTTTTTGTCCACATAGTTGTGCATCCATCCAAATATTCAAATGGCCGTTACTCACCATCTGCTCATCCCCCTCAACCCATGCATCCATCTATTTCTTCACTCATTTTCCCATCCACTTGTTAATGAAACCTTCCCCCTTTCCCTCCCATGCCTACAAAAAGCCTACTATGTACCAGGCATTTTTATATCCTTCTCAACAGATGGGAGCTTAAGCTACCCAGGTCACGTGAGCTGGCCATGCCTGTGCTCTGCCTAGGCCCTCCTGCCTCGTCCCCTAGCACCAGGCTCCCTCCCCTAGCACCAGGCTCCCTCCCCAGTGTGCCTGCAGCCACACTCTCATCCCTGTTCCTCTGAGCTATGGTAGTGGCCTATCACCTGGCTGCCCCTCAACCAGCCTCCCCCAACTCGGGTGCTGTAGTTCACATTCTGGAAGTGAGTAGGGCTTGATCATGCCATTTCACTACTTAGACTCCAGTGACTCCTCATTGCGTACAGGACAAAGCCTGCAATTTGGTTCTGCCATCTGATGCAGTCCGGGCTCGTTCCCAGCCTAATTATCAACCTTATGACCCTGTGGTTCCCAGCCGAAGCTTCAGCCTAAGCAGGTGATTTGCTGTTCCCAGATATTTTTGCATGTTCTTTGCACATGTGGTCCTCCAGTCTAAAATGCCTTCTTTCTACACTTCCCACTCTTCCTGTTGAAATCCTGCTCCATGGGCCTCTTCCAGCGCCGCCAACCTTGTGCATGGCCTCTGCTTTTGTCTCCCACTGGGATGGGATGGCCCTCTGCAGAACCCTGTGACATCTCTGGCCCCACGTTATTGTGCGTCTGGCTGTGGTTTGCAAGGCTCACGCTCACATTGCAGACAGCGGCAGGCCCGCGCCGGCTCCGGCGTAGCTCACTACACAACACCTGACGCGCGGTAGGTGCTGCTTTTGAGGTGGGTAAGTTCAGGGCTTAGTGACGTGTGTCTAACACGTGTGCCACAAGTCCCCCTGGGCTGTGCTGAGGGCCTCTCCCTACGGGTGATGGGGAGGCACTGAGGGCTCTGGACGGGGGAGACACAAGTCAGTGCTGCTCTCCCCCCCACTGCCCCCCACTCCTCCCCACCGGCTTTGTCTCCGGCATTTGCCGCACACCTTCCGAGTTCCAGCCACACTGGCCTCTCTCCTCTCCCAGGCACACTCCTCTGGGCAGGCTGCTCCCTCTGCCCCGGGCACCTGTCCTCCCTGTGACGTTTGCCTTCCCTGTCCTGACGACGTGGGCTCGATGCCCTTTCTCTGCCCAAATGTGACTCCACCCCTCAGGCTGTGCCCAGTGGTGGACATCTTCCTCCCCCCACCGCCGGACTGTGAGCTCCCTGTGGGGGGCACCACCAAGGCCTGGGACTCTGCACATGGCAGGTTTCTGATACATGTTTTTTGAGTGAATGAATGAATGAATAAATAAAAAAGATACATGGTGGGTACTTACTAAATTTAATTGAATGAATACATGAATGGCACAGAGTCAGTGCCTAGCAAAGATCTGTTGAATAAACAAACAAACGAGTGAATAGGGAAGGATGTTTAGGGCTTTCTTGGAAAAGCTCTGGCCAGTTCCTTCAGACCAGGAGACTGTCTGTCCATCCATCCCCTCAGCCGCCGGTGCTCACCCCATCAGCTGCAGGAGACTCTGCTCTGCCAGACGTCTCTCCCCTGTGCCTGCCTCTCACCCACACGCACAACCAGGCGCTGGGTGAGGGTGGAGACAGTGGCCCTGGAGGCCGCTGCTCAACACAGCTGGGCCAGGGTCAGGCGTGGGCGCCGGGGTCGCGGTGGCCTTTCGGTGAGGAGCAGGACGGAGCCTGCCCTGGCCTCTGGCCCCTGGTGTCACAACTGTCTACATAATTCTTTCAACTCCGCAGCCATCCGGTCCAGCCCTGATCTGAAGCCATCTTCCAGAACATTTGTTTTCCTCCTCCATCAATACGCTCCCCAAAGAGGGCCAACTTGCAAAATATTATATATAACATCAAACGTGCTATCTGAATTCAATTAAGTATTTGGTTGGGGAAGGGTTTGTGGTAATTAAACATACTGTTTTGGGGCAAATTGTAGCAAACTATTTCATTCTTCATTAATAGACACCCCTCTTGACTCCCCATGAGCCGAGAGAGAGAGTTGGGGGGAAGGAGGGAAGGAAGGGAGGAGGGAGGGGGAATAGCTGAATAACCCCCAGATAGCATGATTTATGGCCACCGTTACGGGCTTTGATTTTCAGCTCTCTCAGGCTATGTGACCACAGTGAAGTCACTTAACCTCTCTGAGGCTCAGCCATCTGGTCTGTAAAATGGGGATAATAATCCCCATCTCACAGGGCTGCTGTGAGGATGGAGTGAGAGAGTGAATGAAAGTGCACAGCTCCCAGCACACAGTGGTGTGACCCTTTCATGAAGGCACAGAGGTACATTGAGGCTGGATGATTTCTGTCCCGTTGGTCAGGGCCCCATCAGAAGTCCTTTTTTCCCCAAGGCAGGGCCTGAAATGCATCTCAGAGTGTTCTTTCTTCCTGGCATATTTGTCAGGTTCTGGGAGCAAGGAGGAGGAGCCTCCTACCTTATTTCACTTTGTTATCCGTAACCCACAGCTCAGGGCAGCTCGGGAGGAGAGGAGGGCCAGCGTGCATGGACTCTGGCTTCGGCTCCTGGCCTGCCCCTCTGCACCTCTGGGTCCCTGGGCCATTGCCGAAGCTCTCGCTGCACAGATTTCTGTTCTGTAAAATGGGGATAATAAGAATTACTACAGATCTCCTAGTGTTAAATGAGTTTCATAAATGGCAAGCTCTTCAACAGTGCCTGGCACATAGTAAGCTCCCACTACATGGTGGTTTTTGTTATTCATTTATTTGCATTTTCAATTCAGAACGGCCCGTTTCAGCTGCCAGTTGTTTTCTGCAGGCGCTGGACTCCTCAGGCTGGGGCTGGTCACGGCCAGCATCCCATGGGAGCACGCGGTGCCCACTGCGTGTCACCGAAGACCCAGCGGCGGCGCTTCACGTCCCGGTTTTAGAATTTGTCAACAAGCTTGCTGTTACTTCCATCTTAGGCGAAGTTACCTAGCAGAAGCCATGTGGGCCGCTAGACACTTGGAGGGCTGGGCTTGGTACCCAAGACTGTGGGATTCCAAAGGGACATTCTTCTCCTTGCTGTGCCACCACCCAGGGAGACGCACCTTCTGAACCGGACCCTCACTGGGTGTCTGGTCTGCGTAGACCATTTCCTATCTGCGGTCTCAACTGGATTATCCACAAGTCTTGGAGCGTCTCTGTGGGTTCCCCCAATGGAACAGTCTGATCCTTAGCAGCTCCCTTTTCCTGGGCATCCAGAAAAGGCTTATTCGGGACACACACTCCCTGGAAGATGGAAAGCTAGTTTGGAGGTTGTTGTCATGTAGACCAGAAAAGATGGTGGCCTGAGTGTAGGGCAGGGGGATGCTGGCAGTGTAGGTGGAAAGCTGTGGGTGAATTCTGGAGAACTCAGGATTAATCACCAGGGGTGCACATAGTAGGTGCCAGAGGAGGGGGTGGTGTCTTTGGAGGAATACTATTCTGGAAGATTTCCTAGCAGGGGCTGCTGGGGCTTGATCAGACTCTCTAAGAAGAGCTGGGCCATTTCAGACAGAGGGGACATGGAAAGCAAAGGCTTAGAGGTGGGAAGCCCTGTGACCAGCTGTGGACACGATAGGAGGAGGCTGTGATGAGGCCCCTACCTTCATGGAGTGCGTGTTTTGGGACTGTGGCCCATAGTGGCTCAAGCAGAGAGACATTCAACACCAGCTCTTCCATAGTGGGGCGGGCTGTGAATTTTAGTGCTCAGGAGGGGCTGCCAGAAACTGGAGCAGAGGTGGGAGGTGACTGGGAGCCCTCACTGGACCCGAAGGACTGGCCTGAGCAGGGGTCTTTTGTCATCCAGTCATGCATTTGTTCAGACCATCACCGTATGCAATACTGTAGGGCAGGAGAGCAGGGGGAGGGAAAGAGGGAGAGGTAGACAGATGGACAGTAAAGGACAAACCCCTGCCTGGGAGGAACCAAAGATTCAGGAGGGACTCAGTTGTCAGAACTCACTGAATTGCAGGGACTCAGACTCTGCCTCAAACTGCCTTAGAGAACAGGTTCACTGGGCCTGAAATGGAAGTTCTCAAGGCCCAGGTGGGCACAACATTAGGACATGTCCTCCCCTAAGGAAGATGGCCACCAACCCCTCCAGGCTCGTGTCCTCGCAGCTCACCATCCCAGGGGCAAGAGTCTTTTATCCCCAGTCTGGAGATGGGCTCTGAGTGGCCAGGCGTGGGTCATGTGCTCACCTGGGGCAAGGCGGGGAGCGGTGTGCACCTGTGGAAGTCCCCCAAAGGACATCAGGGTGGTTGGTCCCCGAAGAAGGGAGACTAGATGCCCGCAGGAGTAAAACCCAAGTCCACCCCAGCAAGAGTAAGGAACGGTTCTCACCTGCAGGACAGAAGCTGGCCTCCAGCAGAGAGGTGGGTCCATGGGAAGAGGGGTTCTTCTAGGCCAAGAGATGATGAATCCTGGTGGAGGCTGGAGTGGGCAAAGGGGACCCCTCGTCCTCTCTGGTTTCCTGACATTTCCTGCGCTTGATTTTCTTACCCCTGCACTGGATGTTCCCTCTTTGCATCCTCCCCAGCTGTCTCTGTGGAGAACATTCCAGGATGGGAATGGGGCCTTTTGCTTCAGGCCACCTGTGGTCCGATTCCTGTTTGGCCACCACAAATGATGACTGAGATGGCGGGTCTTGCTTTTCCTTTTGAACCCTCCCGGCATCTGTCTGGCCTGCCTCTGTCTGGGTAGAGGAACCCAAAGCTCACCCTTGTTCCCGCTTTGTGGAGCCATTTGTCGGCATCATGGGGGATCGCTCTGGGAGCTTTGTACCTCCTTTTTGTCCCAAGAGGGAGACAGGTTGGTTTGGGAAATGAAAGGACCGGCTAATAGCAGTCTGGGTCACATCAAAGCCAGCGCCAGCCCCCAGCCAGGGGAGCCAGCTCGCCACAGCCACCCGGGCGTGGGAAGTCCAGGTTGTCAGCGGCCTTGGCCCGAGTCCCCGCTCTGCTTCAACTCGCTGCACGATCTCAGCAAGTTTCCCGCCTCTCTGTGCCTCAGTTTCCTCATTTGTCACACAGGAACACCAAAGGGTCGAAGTGTACACGTAGTGATGTCATCCGCTTTGGCGCTATTCCGTCCTGTCCCTAGAGCCTCCGAAACAGCCTGTGAAGTTTCCCAGGGAGCTGACTCTCTGTGTACCCTCTTCTGTCCCCTCATTGGGGTGGGCGGCACTTGGAACATGTGGCCCTCATTTTAGGATGAGCGCTGCTCTGCTGGGAGAATCTGCTGTGAGACCTGTGGACTGGCTGCCCCCTCTCAAGGTTGCTGCCCCCTCAGGCCCCCCGCCCCCCACTGCCCAACAGCCCTCCCGTCACCCTCCCTGCCTTCTGAGGTGACTCTAGTCCCCACTGCCACCTCCCCACGCCCAGCCATTAGCCTCACTTCTCACTGGCTGCTCATCAGCACAGTAATCATTTTCAGATTTACAAGCATTAAATATTTTAATTTAATGCCTTGGCTCTCTTGTAATTCATGCACTTAATTATATGATAATTACTCAAATGAAAGAGATACAGCTGCTGTCGGATCAATGCTGAGGGAAGACTGGGTGTTGAGTTGGGCTGTTTTGGGGGAAGCGCCCCCCACCTTTTTCCCTCTGGGCTGCACAGCCCCTCCTCCCCGAACGTGCACCCATCTGAGCAGGAACAGGGTGTGGGGCCTGCCCTGGCTGGTGACCCCAACTCCTGTGGGTGCTGCTCCACAGACAGAAATCTGCTGCCGATGGGCAGGGAGGGAGGACTCTAGGGCCCTCCTTGGGGGGTAGAGGGCAAGTCCTTTCTGTGCGCCCACTCAAGGGGGCACAGGAGGCTGGGAATGCTGTCTGGGCCACCGTGGCAGGTGGAGAGACCAGGGAGCCTGTCTCCCCCTTAGTGATGGGTGTCTGGGGGCGAAGAGTGGGGAGAGACTTCTCTGAGCATCTCCCCTGAAGATGGAGAGAGGCCTGGGCCTTCTCCCACTGACCACGAAGGGGTTTGCAAGGACAGATCAGGGAGGGATGGGTGCACGGCGCTTTCTGGTTCCTGTCTCTCCTCTCCTCCCCCCTCTGCCTTTCCTTTCCCTCTCTCCTTCCATCCTTTTCCTTTCCTTTTCATTTTGTTATTTTTCTCCCTTTTTCTCTCTTTCCCCATTGACATCTAAATTTGAGTTTAATGCCCGAAGCGTACTGGTTATGTTGTAAAAACTGGAACGGTTCCTATTTGGCCGGAATTTCAGCTCCCCCCTCCCCACCATGTTGGCGGAGCCCTGTTGGGTCTGATGCTGCGGCGTGGGTCCACTGGAGGCCCTTTACGGCTGATGGCAGCAGCCCATGTGCAAGGCAGGTGGCGTTGCCTTGGGCCAGGCCCTCCTCGGGTCTGGGGATGGCAGCCCCCGGGAGGTCCTCTGCAAACCTGAGCTTGCTTCCTTGGGGAGTAAAGTCCCTCCCCTCTCAAGAATCAAAGCCAAGCGCCAGGTAGAGGGGTCCTGGGGCCAAGCCCTAGTTACAGGGGCCTGCAATGTTGTGGCCAAAGCTTGTGAAGAAGTTGAGTCAGGAGGGTAGAATTTGCAAGCCAGCGACCAGTTGAGGCTTCTGAAAGTGTCCGGGTTTTTAGGGTGGGGAGCCTCCCGGCACAGGGGAGGGCCTTGGCTACTCCCGGCCCGCACATTTCCTAGGCATGGGCAGAAACACACACTTGCACTGAAAAGGGTTACAAACGGTTTGCCCCGTATGCACACAATTTTCAGCTAGCTTACAGCAGCTGCGGCGCCGTGCTGATAGATTAAAAGCAGCAACCAGCCCCAGAATGAAGTGTATTAGAACTCCTGCTGGGTCGAGCTGGGGAGAGGCCCACACAGCTGTCATCTAGGCCAGGTTTCCAACTGAAACCTCAAGAACAGGATGGAACTCTGAGAAAAGTTAGCTTTCTAAATGAGGTGGCCGGCTGTTCATCGGGAGGGGGAGGTGGGCGGAGGGGACCGGGGGAATGCTGGGGATTTAGAAGATGAGGAGCAGGTGATTGGTTGGGGGTGTCCTGCCCGGACCGGGAACTTTGTACCCACCTGGGGCCTCTGAGGCCAAGAACAAAGAGGAGGCTGTAGGCGTGGGCCCCGTCGCAGGCACAGTGTCCTGGCCTCTCCCTGGGCCTGGCTCCAGACAGCTGGCTTGGGAGTTGGGTGAATAAGAAAGACATCTAGGCGTTTCCATGCCGTGTCCAAAGGGTCCCAAACTCTCAGGGCTCCATGGCTAAAATAACAGGGTGGCCCTTGGATTTGGGGGACTGCACAGGTCTACCTGTGCCCAGGAAAAATGAGCTGTCAGTCACTTGCCCCCAGCTGACCTTAATGTCCCCCTGGCTGCAGCAGAGAGGCCCGGGCTTTTCGACTTCAATTTTGCGTTTTTTTAAGGGATGTCATCTCCTCATGATGAGAAAGGCTCTTGGCACGGGTCTGGCTTTGGCCCATGAGTCTGACTTGCGGATGGGGGGAGGGGTATTTTCCATTGTCACAGATGCCACTTGAGAGCCCATCTAGACCACTCCAATTCTTAGAAAAATCACAATGCCAAGGGAGAAATCTGGGGATTGGTTTTTGTGGGGATATATCCTTATTTTTGCAGAAAGCAAAATGCTTCCCCCTGGAAGGGCCAGGTGAGTCTTTACTGGGGGACTAAAGTCAACTAAATTGTTGCTATTATGATGACTATAAATAGTCCAGCGTATGCCTATAATTCAGTTGTAATTGCGTATGTGGATATCACAGTGAATTCATTTCACAAACACTGACTAAGCTCTCCCTCCACCAGCCCATCAGCCGAGTGGGCGGGAGCCTTGTAAGTCTCGGGTGCACTTGGTCTTTGAGGAGATACAAACCCAGGCAAAGAGCCTGCTGAGAAATGCTTCCATGGTCACACGTCTACCGGGACGCGCTCATGTCAGGAAAGGGTCTGCTTCCCAAAGCCACCATGCGTGCCCTGTGCCCATCAGGTGGCGGGAAATGAGCTCAGCCTGTTGGTGGCATGATTTGAGGCTCCTGAGCAAATGAGGTGGTGGCTTGTGTCCTAATGTGCAATCAGATTTGAGGTGTTGTAGCTGTTTGCTTGGATTCCTGAGCTGGCCCTGCTGGTGGGATGTGTGGATGCTCGTGGCAGGCTGGGGGGAGGCAGGGGTATAGCCCCGTGCCATTTGCTTGGGCCACCGTGGCCCAAGGAGGTGGGTGAGAGCATTCAGACGGGTGTAAGTGGCCAAGGACACAGCTCTGGGAGGCAGGTCCTAGACCTAAGTTTGAGACCTATCTCTGCCTCTGGTGGCCTGCATGACCTTGGGCAGGCTGCTTAACCTCCCTGTGCCTGTTTCCTCCTCTATAAACTGAGGATAAGGGTAGCAACTGTCTCAGGGCTGTCGTGAAGATTAAAAGAGGTAACATGTAGAATGCTTGTGACTTTGGGCGCCTGGGTGGCTCAGTTGGTTAAGCGACTGCCTTCGGCTCAGGTCATGATCCTGGAGTCCCGGGGTCGAGTCCCACATCGGGCTCCCTGCTCGGCGGGGAGTCTGCTTCTCCCTCTGACCCTCCCCCCTCTCATGTACTCCCTCTCTCTCATTCTCTCTCTCTGAAATAAAAATAAATAAAATCTTTAAAAAAAAAAAAAAAGAATGCTTGTGACTTTATTTGGACGTTGTAAGTACCCAGTGAATGTGAACAGTTTGGTCACATTCCTCTTTAAACTAGACTAGTTTGGCAAGAAATTTAGAACCTTAATGCATCTGGAATCCATTCACCTGTCTCTTCCACAAATACCCAGATTTCCTTGCATGCCCGCCATGATGAGGAACTCACCCCCAGACTGCCATTACAATCATAGACAGGTGTCTTGGACCCAGTTTCCAAACCCTGTACTTTTTTTTTTTTTGGCAGTTCTCACCTGGTACAAAGAATTTCCTGACTTTCTCTTCAGTGTAGATGCCCAAGAAAAGTTAAGAGCTGTCACCCGTTAGGTGCTTACTGGGGGCAAGTGCTGTGCCAAACACTGTCCATATATTACCTCGTTCATCTACCCGAGTCCTAAGGGGAAGGTATTATTTCACCTACATTCTACTGATGAGCAGATGGTCAGAGAGTTGACTTGTGTAAGGGTCACACGGATCTAGGTGGGCCGGCTGGGACTGAGATCGGGTCTGTCTGATGTCCAAACCCTTGTTCTTAACCATTATCCTTTCCAAGCAAGCTCAAAACCAACGAACAATCCCTTGATCTTTTTCTCTGCATCTTCCCTCTCAAGCCCAGTGAGCCTACCTTCCCACAACGGTCTCTTCTCATCGATGTTTTAGTTGCGTGATTTGCGGCAAGTGCGTACGGCTGTTACCTTGAGCAAGGTGTTAACATATCCAGGATCTCACAGCATCATAAAACTGGTTGGATAACTTCTGTCTGCAGGAGACAGAAACCACTCACCACTGTTATATAGTCTCTTAAATTAATAAAAGCAATAATCTGATAAACTGGTTATTATAATTTATCCACACAAAGCAGAGCATGTGCCTGAATTGTCAGTCGGGCCTCAAACTGGTAGAGAATAGCCAGCAATTACCAGAGGCTCAGCGAGCAGGGCTGCTGCAGTCCTGTGGTCTTCAAATTAGGAGAAATAATGAATGCATCCGGAACACATCCATTTTCAGCAAGTGCTGCATGGATTATAAAATTTATTATCAATAAAATTATTCATTTGTGCCCTATACTGCACTTAATGCACCTGAAGTGAGAAATTAGAAGTGTGTTTAATTCTGGGGTTGGAAGAAAATACAAGTGCAGCAAATTTGCAGTAATAGGAGAAAGTTAATGCCTGGCAAAAAGAAATCAATTTAGCTATTGCTATTATATTTGGGGAGAATAGGTTGGTTTTTCTTTCTTGTTTTTTAATCATAAAAACATACAGGTTCACTTGGATCCCTGGTTCTAGTCTTGCTTTCAAAGACATATTTAAGGAGAAGGTATGAATTAGGGGGAACGTACAAATGTGAATAATGTGTGTGTGTAATGTCTCTCTGTCTATACATACCCACGTATATGTGTATCTAAGATTTGTATACATACCAATGTATTCCTCCGTACATCTGTACACACACATACACACACACAGGCAGAGTGATGCACCTGCTGGTAAATTTATTTATTAAAGATTTTATTTATTTACTTAGAGAGAGTGTGTGTGCATTTGCAAGCAGGGTGAGGGGCAGGGAGAGAGGGAGAATCTCAAGCCACCCAGGCATCCCTCTCGTAGATATTTAACAACTAGCAGTCTGGGGAAAAAAAAAAAAGAGAATTCTGATTTGTAGCATTTGCCAATTTCTGTGGTGTAAATATTGCCACCAGGGCTGGTTTTTGAGCTCCCAGCATGACTTCACCGAGCGTGAGGATGGGGAGGGAGGCACACCGTCTGCTTGCGTGAGCCCCCCTGTCCCCGCTGGCTGCACCACGCTGAGATTTTAGACATCTACGGAGACCTAGCGTATCTGCGGCGAAGGGAAAAAAGAAAGGAGGGGTGAGTCGCCTCCCTCCGTTGGGCCCTGAGTGTCATCTGTGTGTCTCTGCCAAGCGTCAACCTCCTTTGGTGAATTTGCACCGATATGTGAGGAGAGAGCCGGCCGCCTCCCCTGGAAGCATGGTGACTTTATTTTCATGAAGTTCCCCGGGGGAAAAGGGCAAACGAAGGGAGAGCGGAGGTGAAGGAGAAGGGGCGGGCTCCGGGCCCGCTTCCCCGCCCATTAGCTGCACCGGTGCGTCTTCAGGATGCTCGGCGGACTGGCCTCGGTTTCTATCCAGCCATTGTTCTTTTTTGCACCGCCTTTGCACACTGTGGCGTGTCGGGGGAATTTCAGCAGTTGGAATATACATGAAAAGAGTTCCGCTCCACTTTCATAAGGCCCCCGGATGGCTGGGACGAGGCCTCAAGGCCCCATGGTAGAGCGAGTACCACATTCGTATTCCTTCCCATCACCGCACACATGATAGCGCGGAGCCCAGACCAATCGAAAACTTGACAGTAAGCCTTTTGATTTTGCGGGGAAACCTTCATCACGCTGGGAGAGGGAAGGGAATATAGCCCAAACTGGACTTCATACTGTGGCAAGCTTGAAATCCCAGCCCCACCGCAGAGCCGGCTGATTGGAATAGTTGGAAACTGTGTCCAGGAATTCGGCTGCAAGAACTTGGCTTACAGCAACTTCTGCCTTTTTGAAAGAAAAACTGTCCACTGGGAGAGCCACTTGGGGCCTGGGTTTAATCTGTCCAGGCAGGAAAGATTCAGGGAAATGATTGGCCAAGTTTCCCTAAAATGCTCAGAGCTCCTGCCTACGCGGGGACTCTCGTGGGGGGAGAGAAGCAGGCTTGACGGCTCCCGGTGACGGCTGTTGTCACTGTCACGACCGTGGCTTTGTCACCAGCTCTGACGCTATTGCTATTTTGCTAATCGCCAACCTGCCGCTCGCGAGATCGCGGAGTCAGAGGTGCACACAAAGCCGCACAGAGCACGCGCTCTTCCGGGAACCTCCACCTGCGGGGACGGGGAGGTGTGTTTCTGGGTACGTCTCTCACCCCTCGCTAAGCCATCGTGACAAGGGCCAAAGAAAGGCTGGCATTGAAATGGTGGCCGTCCACGTGGCAAACCCACAAGCAGCAGCTGGCTGTCTCTGTTGGGGGAGGGTGCATCGGTTCGCTGAAACGGGATGGTCCCTGACGGCACCCATCTGTGTTTGAAGATGTTCGTGAACGAGGGACCCTGACGGGACGTCCCCATGAAAGTCAAGGATCTTCGCTGTCGTTGCCCAGGACATCGTGATGATTCAGGCTCTTGGGAGAGAGAGAAGTCAGTGATGTTGAGATAGGATTGGGTTGGAGTAATTTCTGCAGATAGACGGAGCCCGATGAGAAAGTTCACTCGGCCTCCCGGTAAGACTGGGGTAGGGGGGACATCTCTTGCCGTTTGACCCCAGGCTGATGCTTGCACCCACCTTACCTTACTTACCAAAGGAGCCTTTTCTTTTTTTCTTTTTATTTCCCATGCTCTGCTTGGGCCCCTGACCTCATCTGGCCTGGTTTTCTCGGGTGACTGGACACACAGTGTGGCTCTATGCGCCGAGTGGGGAGGACCGAAGCCGGAAGTGGGAATACCCAGAGGCGGGGCCCTGGCTTTGGCTGTTTTGTGTAGTGAGGTTACAGGTGAGGTCAGTAGATCTCGGTTTCCCGATGTGTGGGCCTCAGTTTCCCTATGTGTGAGAGAGAAAGCACCCTCACCCAAAAGCACTCCTGCCTCCCCGAGGGGCACTTTGGACCTGAGGGGCACAGGGGATGATGGAAAGTGGCAGGTGCGCTTAGATCTCCAGAATTCTCCTCCATGGGGGCGTCCCGGGCTGGGAGGGGCTTCCGCAGGCTCCTCAGCAGCTCAGGATGTGGCCCCACTTTGAACAGCCCCCACCTCCGAGACCCATTTCCAAGGGGTCATGATAGGCATTGCAGGGCCTGGCCAAGTGGGTCCTCCTTCCTCACTCCCAGATACACCTTGGTGCTTCCCGATGCCAAGACGATTCAGGGAACGTCAGGAACCTAGTAATTTCTCAGCTGGAGAGCGTTGTAAAAATAAATGTCTTCTGGAGATTGAAAGGTTGTCAAATACACACTGAGCCTAATTGGGTCCTCAAAATGTGCAATTCCTGCTGATTTTCATGGAAGGTGTGTGTGTGTGTATGTGTGTGTGAGAGAGAGATTCTCTGGGAAAATTGGGCAAATGATAACTTCTGAGGTGTGTAGATGTGCTCATGTGCCTGGATCTGTGGCTAGGTCCCCTCTTGAGCAAAGGGCATCATGTCCCCTCCATATGGGGTGGTCCCCTCAGCCACTTCTGGGCCGACTCCTCTTATCCTGGATCACCCAAGTTGGGAAGTGACCTAGGGCCTCTGCCAGGCCAGCCTGGAGGGGTGATCGTGAACCTTTTCTCAGGCCATGAGACTTTATCCCCCACCAGAGTGAATATCATAACACCAGTTAATACTTCTCGAGTGATGGGCCTAGAATAGTTTCAGTGCTTGGCATATATTAGCTCATTTCCATCACCCCTTAGCACTACGCAGAGTTTGCAAGGCTCACACGCAGTGCGGGCTGTGAGCTTTGCCCACCATTCCGGGGGTCTGGGTCCCTCGGGGTCTAGCCACGAGCCCAAGTTAGGAACACCTGCCTTAGAAAGTTGGCCGTGGGGCTCGGAATTGATTTCAAAAACAATCCCTGTTTCCACTTTACAGAGGGCAAACCTGACTTCAGAGACCCTTATGCTGCAGAGCAACCCCGTGACTGGCCCCAGCTGGTCTGTTTGCTTTCTCTGGGACCAGACGCACATCCCTTCCCTCCTTGGCCCTCGGGCTGGTTCCCCATCACCCTACAGCTTCAGAGCCCCTGGGTTCCTAGCCTCAGGCCCTTTCCTCAAACCTAGTTTCCAGCCCTCGACTGACTTGGCCAGAACTGTCTGGGCGGTAATGAAGAGCTGGGTCAGAGACTTCAGGGTGGAACCTCTTCCCTCCTGATCTTCCCTGCTTGCTGGACTCCATTCATCTGGTGGGTGATGAGGGGCCCCTCTGACGCTGCGTGTCCTTCCTGGGAGAGGAGCTGAGTCCAGTGCCGGGCGTGTGGAAGGACTGGGTGCCCGCCCAAGTGCCCCATCGCCGTACGGCTCCTCCAGCCCTACAACAGAGGTGCCTCCCGCTGTCCTTAGGGGGAGGAATATCTCGTTCCTTCACCAGGCCCAGCCTCTGGCCATGCCACCCTTGGCTTCCTGTGCACCCACCGCGGGGCTACGGGCTCAGAGGCCCAGGGCACTGCCCCGGCACCACCCGCCCCAGCCCCGGGTGCCTCTGCCTCATTCGCCCGGCCTGCAGGCCTCTCCTCTGTGACTGATTGTTTGTGCAGCGAAGACAGCCAACCCAGGGAAGAGGAGCAGATCCTGGGCTGCAGCGTCTGGCCCCCTTCCTCCTGCCAGGAGCTCATTTGTATGCAGGAGGGATTAGGCGGAATTTACCGTGGCCTCACCCTGGGGAGCTGCTCGCGCCCTAGGAATACTCTCCGAAGGCGGCGTGCAGTTGGTAAGATTAGAACAGGCCCTTCTGCCGCCGCACACGCCCTGGTCACTCTCCAGGCCGCCGACATCGAAATCATTTTCATTTATAACCTTTTTGATCATCCAGCCTCAAAGAGGGCCCACCTTGTATGACAGCGGGCACCAAAATGGCCCAATTATTTGGAGGAGGAGGGAGCAGCTGAAAACAGTCAGACGTGAGAGACAGGGCACTTGATCCGGGCTCATGGCTTTTTTTCCCTGGCTTCTCCCACCGATATTTTTACAGCTGTTGACATATATTGAGTTACATGTGCCTGGGCTAGATCCCCGCGGTACTGTTTCAAAGATCTGTTCACCATAAAGTGTGCTGTTCTCAAGTAAATGACTGACTTCAAGAAAGCACAGTAGTTTAAATGTTACTATAAATACAGGAGCTAAGACATTTTAATTATAATTTTTGAGTTATACAGTGTTCTGTAAGTACACCAGGCATTTACAGAAGAACTTGTGTTGAGCTCCAAGACGCTGCGCTCTCTTGTGGGTAAAGAAGTAACTGCAGCCCCGGGGGTGGCCCGACTCCTGTTTACTCCGGGCCCAGGAAGGGAGGGGGAAGCGTCTGTGGAAGTGTCCCGGGCATTGGGATCCATTGCACACGTATTTATCGAGCCCCTCTATGTGCAGAGTCCCGAGCTGAGGCTCTTGGGGGGGTCTCAGAGTGGATGGGGCAAAATCTGCACGCCCACGTTGATAAGCCCGTGGGAGAGGACAAACTAGCAAAGCAACGTGAGAGGCGCCAGAGTAAGAAGATGTGCATGTGAGCGCTAAAGAAGGGGCATCCGACTCTGTCTAGGGGAAGGGGAGGGCTTTGGAGAAGAGGGGACGCCGCGCTCTGTCTTGAAGGGTGAGAAGAGCCACAGGGAATAAAATGAACGAAACCCAAGTCCGTCTTCGGTGTGCAAGCAAATATTCTGAGCAGGCTGCACCCAGTGCCCTGACTCTGTGCGTGGCTTGCCTTGTCCCTGATGCCCCGGAAGTCCCCCCACACCCCACAACTCAAAAGCTCCAAGGGGCAGGGAGATGTTCATGGCCTGGTGGGCTTGAAAACTCAGCCCTCGGGAGGGTCGGGTGAAGAGAATTTGTAGTTGAGAGGAAAGGGGGGTCAGCCTGTGGGTGCCATGTTGTTGTAGTTTTGGTGGGAGTGGCCTTTGGGTCATCCCCTTGTTTATGCTCCAGTGTTAAGGCACTGGGTTAAGGGACAGGTGCATGACCATGATCCATCTGACATCAACCCATGAAGTATTCATCCACTACCTCCCCCATCCATTCTTTATCATCCATCTCTTGTCATCCATCCATCCCTCCATCCACCAGCCCATCTAGTCACCTAGACACTCATCGTCCATCTACTCGTTCATCCTTGTATCTACCATTCGTGTAACTGTTCATCCACCATCCTGTCCTTCCACCCATCCATCTGTAATCCGTGAAACATTATAGCTTAGGAATGAAAAGCAGAGGTTCTGCAGTCAGATTTCTCGAATTCACATCCAATCTCCATCACTTATTAGCATTATGTCCTTGGGCAAGCTTACTTAACTTGCAAGTTAACGCTTTCCATCTGTACAATGGGGGAAAATAATGGAGGATAGCAAAAGTGTGCTGCAGAAATTAAATGAGACGTTACACGCAAAGTGCTCAGCACAGTGCCTGGCATATAGTAAGACCTCCGTGAATGTTGGTTTTGTTTGCTGAATGACACCTAAGTGCCAGACGCTGTTCCACAGCCTGGAGTGACCTCCAGGCATAGGCTGGAGGGGTTCCTCCTGGGAGCAAAGGTCTTCTGCCTCATAGCAAGGGCCAGCATTCAAGCAGAAGGGACCTATGGCATGAACATTAAGGAATGGCCAGTATATTTTGTTTTTATTGCTGTTTGTGGGGGAAGGGGAATTTCCATCTCATGCATCTGTTCCTACCCTGTTTTTAGTGTAGGCATGTTTGGCCCCTATCCATGAGATCTCTTAAAAAAATTTTTTAGCGGGGCGCCTGGGTGGCTCAGTTGGTTAAGCGACTGCCTTCGGCTCAGGTCATGATCCTGGAGTCCCGGGATCGAGTGCCGCATCGGGCTCCCTGCTCGGCGGGGAGTCTGCTTCTCTCTCTGACCCTCCCCCTCTCATGCTCTCTGTCTCTCATTCTCTCTCTCTCGCAAATAAATAAATAAAATCTTTAAAAAAAATTTTTTTTTAGCAATTAATTATGAAATAAACATAGAAAATACCAAAGAAAAGGAAACTCCTTGGTGAGGTGTCTAAGATCCCAACTGCCGTCTTGACAAAGCCCTTAATTTGAAGATGCCGTTTGGACTGCATAGACTCAATACCCCTTACATTCTAATTTGTTTAGTCTTTGTTGTCTCACGTCTTTCTTCAACATATACATGTTGAGCACGAGCTGTATGCCAGGCACCATGCCAGGTGGTTTTGTCTTTAAGATCTTATGTAACTTCACGTAAGATCTATTTTCTCCAGAGCGAAATAGACCAAAATCTTGACAATAGCTTTCAAAGAGAGGTGAATTGAGGGTGATCTTTATCTGGTTTTGTACTTTGCAAATTTTCTAGAATAATCACACAGTCTTTCATATCAGCAGAAAATCCAGCTAAAAACAATCCAGTAAAGTCTGAGCCCCTGCCCTCACAGAGCTTACAGCCAAGCAGGAAGACAACCATTTACACCTGCCAAAGTGGTGACGTAGGATTGTAGGATTGTACTAATGTAACTGCACTCTCTGAAAACAAGTGGAATTCTTCGGAATGGCTGGCCCTCGGGGCACCTGGGCACACACCAGCCGTTGCCTAGTCGATTCTTGGCACTTAGAGCACCCATCCCAATTCAATGAAATTGTCCTGACTAGACAAGCCAGGGAGAGGGTGTTCAGCCAACCTGTTTGGGAAGTAACTGGGATTTGGGGAGCTCTGCCCTCTGTCACCTGTTAGAAGACGCGGAGTGGGCATGGTCATCGAGGCAGGCTGTGGGGATTGGCAGTGGCCTTTCGGATCTGGCAGGTATATAGAAGAGAACGCTTGCTGTCAGCTGAGGGGCACTGCTGTGCTGGGCTTATACCCCGGAGGGGTCTAAGATGGGGGAAGGGAGGAAGTGTGTCAGCAAGCCCTAGAACTTTCTGTCCATTCACTGAGAATCTGGGGGCAGCAGCTATGGTGATGTGTCTCCTGCCCACTTGTGGCCTCGGGTTTGGGAGGCCAGATAGGATGGTCTTTGGTGCTCTGTCAGTGTGGACATGTTATAGTGTTGTAAGTCTTTACAGAGTCGGTGTTAGGAGAGAGAAGAAGTCATTGTTTTGAGGGGTTCGGGAAGCCAAGAATCAGAATGGATGCTGGGGATAGGTTGGGGATCCTCCTGCCCCCAGGGTGGGACTGTGCTAGGATGAGGCATCACCCTTCCCTGTCACTGTTTGGTACATGACTTTGGTCCAGTCACATCACCTTTGGGGGCTTCCGTTTCCTGTCAAATGGGGAATCTTTCCCTCACTTCATCTTGTGAGCATCGTCACTCAAGAAAAAGGTTATGGAAGCATTTTGGAAACTGGGGAGCTTTGTACCAGTGAAAAACAATAATTCGTGAAGACTTTTAAAACCATCAGCTGATCTACTAAGAGTGATTGTTATTAAGAAATACGTGTCAGATTTTAATGCCGTAATACCTTATATTTGTTTATATTTTTAATAATGACCATAATATTGAAACTGCTGTTGATTTTTGAGACCCATTATTGTGCCAGACACCGGGCAGATGCCACCTCCAGCCCTTATAATGTCCCTACAAGGTAAGGTAAGTGTCGTTATTGTCAGTTTCTGGTGGTGGAGTCGGAATTTGAACCCAGCTCCTTCTGCCTTCAGAGCCCATGCCCTTTGTGTTTAGTCTTCATGCTTCCTAAAGCACCTTTGGTTCTGTAAAATGAATTTCGGTCCTCATAACAATCCCAAGAGAGAGCCACTATTTTATACCCATTTTATAGCTGGGGATAGACCTAAAGGTGTTTCAGGTCCCGGGACCATATGTTCTTGCTCACCCTGTAAACACTGGTCTCCAGGACACAGTGGGCCTAGGAGTGGCCAGGGAAGTGGGTTCTCCTGCATCCCTCTCCCCTCCTAGATGGGTCAGAGGGAGCCCTTGGGGGGAGGGGTACCCCTGGTTTCTCTTTTGCCTTGAGGGATCTCGGCCTGGCTTCCGAATGAGAGCCCGCAAGGCGCCTTCCATCACCTGGGATCACGCATGCGGTTTTCTCTTTTTTTCCTGCCCTTCCGGAATGACACACTTGCGCTTGTCCCTTTGGTTTAGCCAGAAACCGAAAGTGTGTCTTCTTAAATGCAGACTGACGTGCTTCTTTTATAAATTCTTGGGCATTACTATTGATTTTTGGCTGAGGATTTCGAAATCCTATCTCTAGGACTCAGGAGATTTCCCTGCTGCAGTAATAATGCATTGTCATTCTTAATATCTCCAGTCTCTGACACAATATTCATATCAGGCTGCTGACGAGTGGCGTCAGCACAGCCTTGGGGACGGTGGCGGGGCGGGCTGCGAGGGCACATGGGCACCTCCCTCCCGCTCCTGCCCACCTCCTCAACATTTGAAGGAGCCCGAGGTGGCGTCACGGGGCGCCGTGGGCACGAGTGGTGGGGTTTCTACCCCCTTCCCTGCGCACCTTCCTCTGAGGCCCAGAGAGGGCCAGGGGCTTGCCCAAGATCACACAGTGAGTTGGAGCTGGTGCATGGGCCTCCTCTGCCTTGCTTTTACCTGGTTATTCAGGTGCCACCGACTCTGTGTCTACAAGGGGCGAGGCAGGAACAAGAGCAGGTGAGGCGACCTGGGGACAGCAGGGGCTCCTAGCAGAGAGCCCAGGCCTCGCCACTGTTGTCCTGGGGGATTGCATCTTGGAGAGTCCAGATGTGCTGAGTTTTCAACAGAAGCCCCTGATCCAGATTTTAATAGAAAATTTCTGGCTGTTTTTAAAACTCATTACCACCTCCACTGCCCCCCCCCCCCCCACTCACATAATGTGACCCCTCAGGGAAAACCACAGCTGTGGGTTGAGGGCTGGAGTGCTCATGCCCTGTGTCCCAGCCAGAGTCGGCGGCCACTTGGTTGATCCGCTTGTGGGAACATGTTGCTGGTCCAGAATCGGGGGCCCACCCCTGTCTTCTCTCCCAGAGCCTTGTCTTCTAGCCCTTTCCCCTACTCGAGCCCCCCGTGCTCCCGAAGGTCTTCTTGCTCTTCCAGTGGAGAAAGTGCCGGCTCTCAGGGATCCAGCCTAAGCGCACCCTGCGCGTTTTGAAGTGTGTATAGGCCTGACCCCACCCCTCAGGCCTGGCTGTCCTTTGTCCCCGTACTGCTAAGAAGACAGAGCTACTGGCTTGGCCTCCAGGACCTTCCGGGCGAGTCACTGAATAGGTTCCCACTGAGGGATTGTTTTTCTAGTTCTTGGAATTGATGCTGCTTAGACCATAAAAATAAAAGGCCCGTGTCCTCGATACTTGGAGTTGTCTTGTGAATGAGCGGATGTGCAGGGGGATGGAGGGAGTCGTGTTTTGAGGTCCTCATAGGAACCGATGCCCCGCAGCTGGCCAGAGTGACTGATGCTGCTGGAGTTGAAGGGAGAGGCCTGTGACGGGGGAAAGCAGATGGTTGGATGCTTGAACCGGGGTTGTCGAAGATCTGTGAAAATTGGAGCAGCCCAGAAACATTGTTTTCTTAGCTGCAAAATCATTTAGTCAAAATGGTAGGACGTTGTGAGCGGGAAGGAAGGTGGTGGGAGCCACGCCTCTCACCCATCATCCCAGCAGAAGGGCCGTCCTCTTGGGGACCCACCTGGACATGGGACCGGGATGGCCAGTCTGATGTCAAGGGAGTGCCCAGGCCTTGGGGGAGGTTGTGCTGATTCTGCCTGCGGCGCGGCGAGAAGCACCCCGCTCTGTCCTCCCTGTGTGTCTGTGACGGTGGGGCAAGCTCGCCACCTCCCCCGCCGTGAAGCGCTCCCTGCTGCAGCCAGGAGGGGAGCTAACCATAGTGGGGGACCCTGCCGTGCCAGACAGTGTGCCCAGCCTCACCTGTGGACCATCGCCTGGACTCTTCCCAGCCGGCTGCGGGGCAGGTGGTTGTGGCCGTCACAGGGAGACTGGTTGGGTCAAGCTCGCTCCAAAATTGTTGACTGAATGGGAGCTCTGCTTGGGGCTCTGTCCTCTCCCCGTGTCCCTGTTGCCCCCGTGCCTCACCTCATCCACACACAGTGCCCTTTCCTGTGCCCAGGAGGACCAGGAGGGGCCAGGGACCCTCTTGTCGCCGGTGTGGTCAGCAGTGAGCGCTGGGAAGCCCAGGGAGGGCTTAGGGATGATGGACACTTCGAGGCTTGGTGGAGAGAGGGCGGGAGGCTGGGGCTTGGGTTCTGGCGGGGCTACAAACCTATGTGATCTTTGCAAAATGGGCTGCCCTCTCTGAGTCTCAGCTTCCGTTCCATAAAACTAGGGAGTTGGAGCAGCCAGCATTTTTCCAGCGGTAGTCTCCAACCCACTAGCGAATCCTGAAATCAACTTGGGGCAGTCACAGTCAACAAAATGAGAAAAGAATTAGTAAGGCAGAGCAGAGCATGGGAATGGACAGAATAGAATGAAATAGAGGGAAGGGAAGGAAAGGGAAAGGAAGGGAAGGAAAATGCCAGAAGACATCACACTTAGGAAGCTCACATGTGGTTACATTAAATTTTTTTTTTTTTTCAGTTTTGCATGTGTCTGTTAGTGTGTGACTAGGTCATGCGTAGATATTTCTTGCTATAGGTTACAGTTTAAAACTTTGTAAAAATACGGGTTAGTTGGCCTACAAACATTCTTCTAAACCTTATAGTTCATAAGCGTAGTTCACCAGCTGAGTTGATCTTGGGCAAGTTCTAATCATCTCTCCATGACTCAGTTTTTCTCATCTGTAAAGTGGGAGTCATTCAGTGTCCAGAACAAAGAGTTGTTAGGAGGATTCAGTGAAGGAACCGTGTGATGTGGTCAGCCCACGAGTGCCCAGTACATGCTCCTTGCTAGCTGGTTCCGCTACAGGTGTATGTCCACTCTTAGGGGGAAGGGGGTGAGGTGCCAGATCTATCACGTTTTAGGTCTTCCTCAGCCAACCTCTGGACGGGAGGAGTTAAAACGGGACCTGCAGTGCCTTGGCTCTCCTGCAGAGCCCAAGGACCGTCTCAGGGCAGCGCAGCTGATGTAGTGTTGACCGGGAGGCGCATCCCTGAGCAGAGCCCTGTGCCCGTCTGGGGGAGAGCTCTTCTCTGCCCTCTGGGGGGAGGCTGGGGAGGGCCCCAGGCAGGGCCGGACATGGGCCGGGCAGCCTTCCGTCACCCGTGGAACCACCGCTGCGACATGCCACTCCCTGGGCAGAGCTGAGAGCTACTGAGCCCCAGCAGTCGGGAGCCCGGCTGACAGTCTCGGGGCACCGGACCTGTCACCTGCAGCCATCTGAGCATTTCTGTCTTTGCTTCGTGCGAACCTTTGTGCCCCGGCTCCATTTTGAACCACGTGAAGCGGGCACACATCTATGACAATAAGGACTTTTTTTTCCTGCCACCCTCCCCCACCCCACCTTTCCTTAACAATACAAGATGGGTCCGTGACGAAGTGTTTTAAAAAAAGAAAAGGGCCAGAAATGAAAAAAGTTGTCCAGGAAGCTGCCTGGTCAGGTTCGCGCTGCAAGAAGTAGGGACTCGGGTCGAGGCCCAGCCCCCCTTCCCCCCCACCAAGGGAAGGGAAAGGAAGGATGACACCGGAGTCGTATTTTTGGCGAGGTGACAAGAGCGCGTGGGACCGGGCGTGAGTGCCAGACGAGCAACGGACAGGGGACCCCTCCACTCTTCGGGAACTTTTCCTGATTTGGGCACAATTGACCATGCCGAGAGGAGCAAGGTCATTGGTTGGCTGTCAGGGGAAAGCTTTGTGCTTCCAGAAGGCGGCTTCTTCCCCCTCTCCCTTTGCTCCGCTCCGCCTTCCCGTCTCTTTCCCCTTCTCTTTCTCCCGAGGTGCAGATGGCCACATTTGCAGGTTAACTGGAACAGCTGGAGATGCATTATTAGTTTCCCGCTGCTCCTTCATATTTGCTTGGATTTTTTTTTTTAACGGCAACATAATTTACAACTAGTACGCTGGTGTCAGAGCTGGAGTGTTCTAAATCCGCATCAGATTTATGTAATGCCGTTGCTTATCAGTGAATGAAGTCATAATTATTGCTTTGTACCATTAAATAGCATAAATATATAAACTGTTATACAAATTGCAGCAAACGTTTCCTCTGGGGAGCTCTAGACCAAATTTTAATGTTGTGCATTTGTCTGGGATGGCAGTTTCTATGGTATATAATAATGTTGATAAATTTTACTGTAGCGAGTGACATTTTAAAGCATTAATTTTGGTTGCTAAAAAAATTCTGAAGGATGCTCAGACCAAACTGGGAGGTGCTCTGAGAACCAGCTGGGTGAGGCTGGGTGAGGCGAGGTTTCTCTTTAAGAGTACAGCGGTGGTGGGGGGGGCCCGCGTGTCACCTCCCAGGGCTCCTCTCCACAGGAGATCGCCCCCCTCCTCTCTCAACTCCCGAAGGAAGGCAGCGGAGACATTTTCCATGGCGATGATGATAATTAATTTCAAAAAATTCAAATCGATTCATTTCTCCCTTAAATTTGAAGTGTGCGAGGGGGAAGTGGAAGGAGGGCCTGGAAAACGCACAATTGGTGGGGAGGGTCCTCTTCGTAACCTCCTTCCCAATTATGTAAATTCTGTGTGGGTTGAAAAAAAATCCCCATCCTAATTAGAGATGCAACACCTGGCCTCTGACGACGTTTGAGATGCCAGGCGTGCGGTTGCATAGCCTCCTAAAGCCATTATCGTCCAGAGCAACTTGTGTGGAGAGCCCCAGGACGGCACATGGCATTTACCTGGCGGCCTCCTCGGAGAGCCGGGTGGCCGGGAGGACTGCATCACCTCTGCCTTCAGGAGAGGGTGCGGGGCCTGGAGACTCTCTGTGGGGTCCCACTCACCGCTCTGGAGCGGCCCCGGGGAGACCGAGAGCGTGGCGTGGGCTTCTTGCCCCTCCAGACCCCGGGCCTTGGCGCGCTGGAACGTTCTCTGAGAGGCTCTGTCACCATCGGGGCTTCTCAGGTGGCATTTTCTTTCCTATACCCCCAACTGACTCCTGCCTGTCTCAAGATTCTTGGAGTTCGCCGGTGAGCCTCATTGCGCTTGTGAACGTGGCCGTGAGCCGTGTCATCCTTGGCCACGTGGTAGGATGACACAGCCTGGCCCCTTGGTCTTGGGTGGGGCTGAGTGGCTAATTCTGCCCCGAGAGCTGTGAGTGGAGGGAACCTGTGTCTCTTCCGGGCCGGGGCATTGAACCGCCAGGGTGACACCCCTCAGAGTTCTGTCTTTTCCTCTCGCATGCCAGAGGTGCGGGTGCTCCCGTATCTTAGGTGCCTGAGTGATTTTCACGAGTGGAGCCCCTGCCATGGGCATGAAGGGCGAATGAGAAATAAACCTTTGCTGTTTGCAGCCCTTGTGCTTTGGGGTTGCTTGTTACCACACATTTCCCTTCCTACCTGACTGATACGGGTCCCCGCTGGTTCCCCCCACTTTCATGATTTTCCTCAGGGTGCTGCGAGTGCCAGGAAGCTCTTCGATTCCCCCCGCCCCGGAAAGAATATCAAGGAGATACAGATGTGTGCCCACTATTGGTAGTGAGGAAACTGAGGCTCACAGAAGTTAGGTGACTTTCCTAAGGTCACACAGCTTTAGAGGCGTCAGGCATCCATGCCTCCCAGTTACAAATATGCTCTTCCCCCCTTCTTGCCTTGCCTTGGAAGAACGAATTTTCTTTACCAGAGGTCACAAACTCAGTTGCCTTTGAGGATCAGGCAGCTAGGGTGGGGCTATGGATATAATCAATAGGAAGTGGTAGTGACTGCAAGGAATATTCCAAAAGCATTAAAATCAGCATTTTGTCCACAGCCTATCAGCTTTGGCATTTACTTCTGTGTCCTAATGACATCTTGAGCTTCCAGAGAAACATTTCTTTAGCCGCTACTGTGTGCTGTCTATGAGCATCTCTTTCTGAGGTCTGGCCCTTGAGTTGAACCTTGAAATTTCGAATGAAATTCTCACATACTTATTCCTTTGTATCCTCCAACTATCTGACAAGGTCTTTTATAATTAGGATGGGGACTTGCCCTTCACCCTGATCCTCTAGACCCTGAGGGACCTTGTGAGTTCTCTAATCCCAACTTCTCCTTTCACAGATGAGGACTCTGAGCTCAGAGAGGGAAAGCAACTTACCCAAGGACATGCCTCTGTGGTTTCTTCATTAAAGGGTCACTGTTTGGAAGTGGGGAAGTTTGAATGGGTGTGTGTGTGTGTGTGTGTGTGTGTGTTGAGGGGCATGGTTTGAAATGGAGAGGAGAATAGCTAGTAGGGAAGGAAAATATGATCTCCTTAAAAAAGAACTTAACTTTTTTTTTTTTGCTTAGTCAAAAGACACATACCGTGGACTTACTATGTGCTGGTCAAGTGCTTGATCATTAAAAATAATCTCAGGGGCGCCTGGGTGGCTCAGTCGGTTGAGCGACTGCCTTCGGCTCAGGTCATGATCCCGGAGTCCTGGGATCGAGCCCCACATCGGGTTCCCGGCTCGGCGGGGAGCCTGTTTCTCCCTCTGACCTTCCCCCCTCTCATGCTGTTTCTCTCTCGCTCGCTCTCTGATAAATAAATAAATAAAATCTAAAAAAAAAAAAATAATAATCTCAGTGATAAGACTACTGCATCTGTAGGTGTAATAATGTGGAACTTCTTGCAGACAGTTTAGTTCTTGGTCGTGCTTATATTCCTAACACCCGGCCCTACGCTTTGCACGTAACAGAAATTACGTATTGAATTTAATTGCCTTTATCCCTCTACTACCAACGGTCATAATTAATAATGGTAAGGAAGTTAATGCAGCCCAGGGGTTAAGAGCACAGCTCTGTGGCTGGGATGCTGGGCTCCATCACTTACTGTTACCTCCTCGTAGAGATTTTATGAGCTCATCCAGATGGAAAGTGTTTAGCATAATGCCTGGCACATAGTCAGCGCTTAGTAAATGGTAATAATTATTAGTCCGCCTGTCCTTTCTCAGAGCTGTAGCAGCTGAGGCTTGGCGAGCCCAGTCATGGCCAGCATCTGCGCAGATTTGCTTGGGATGCAGGACCTCAGCTCAGCACAGGCAAATCCATTCTGCCCACTCCCCATGTGCCGTGGAAAATAATTTTGCACCCCAAACTGCAAAATCGCCATTTAAAGCAGCAATGTCTGCTCACATGTAGCTTTGGAGAATTGTTTCAGCATGAGCTATTGCTCCAACTGTGATTGCTTTTCTCACTGGGGCCGTGGGCAGTGAGTGGGTGGAATAGGGGGTCCCCCTGGCTGGCGCAAGGTGGGCGGGGCTGGGAATGATGCCCATGGGGTTTGAGGGCTCTGAGCAGGGTTGACGAGATGGGGTCGTCCTGTGGGGTCCAGGGCCCAGGCTTTCACACATTGCATCCCAGCATGCTGGGCTTGCCCCTGCCAACCCTGCCCGGCCCCTCCTCCTCTGGACAGCCTCCACTGACCTGCCCAACAGCATCGGATGGGCGAAGAGTCCTTGGACAAGGAATTGAGTCCCTGGGGTTCATTTCCGTTGTCACTTACCACCCTTTTTGGCCCAGTGCTTAGAAAACCAGTGTTCCCTTCTGCAAAATGGGTCTAAAAATGGTGCCTCCGTCTAGCTTTCTCCCAAGGTTGTGAAAGAGACATGGGTGTAAAATGTTCTATAGAGGCCAAAGGGAAAACTCATCTTTGGTTCCTTGACCAGCACCCAGAGACGGTGCAGAGGGTAAGAGCCACGTCTCGGTCCTGCACCAGCCTCATCGGTAAGCGCTGTGACCTCGGATCTGTTGTTTAATTTCATTCAGTGTCAGTTTCATCATCTGTAAAATGGGAATAAAAAGAGCACCAGCCTCATAGCACTGCTGTGATGATTAGTGACTAACTCCATGCAAAGCTGGCCTAGCTTTAGGTTTGATACGTTATTCACACTGGATTTTTAAAAAAGCAATTACTTGCAAGAGGCAGTGAGGGCTGTGAGGTCAGGGGCCCTGTCGTACCGTTCACCTACGTGTCCCCAGCCCCCAGCACTGTCTTCTGCACTTGGACGCTCAGTCAGAATCTGCAGAATGGGGGAAAGGATCTGATCCCTCTGAAATTGCTTCTTGTATGTCTGGCTCCTCTCAGACTGTGAGCCCAGCAAAGGCAGACGCCCCGCCCCCAGGATCACTGCTGCAGTTGGCACGTGGCCCAATGAGCGTTTGTCGCTAGAGCAAAGCCGCTCCAGGGCCTTTGACCCTGACCCTGCTGAACGCCCTCCCTGCTTCTTCATCTAAACCTGCTCCTCCAAGACCGCCTCCTCCAGGAAGCCGTTTGTCACTCACTCAGTCATTTAGCAGGTATCAACCGAGCACCCACTATGCACCAGACATGCACGTGCCGAAGTGATCCTCACCTGGCATAGAAGGAATTTCATCCCTCTTGGTGTTGCCCAGTTCCTATCCCTAACATTTTATCTGCCCTTCTTTCTTTTTTTTTTAATTTATTTTTTATTTTTGCTTTTTTTTTTTTTTTAATCCACCCTTCTTAAGGAGCTGATTTTCCTGCCTGGTGTTATGTACACACCTGGCTGATCTTTCTCCTTGAGTAGATGAGAGGTATTTAAAAAACTTTATTGAAGTCTGATGTATGTCCAGAAAAAAGCACAAATCATAAATGCTCAGCCTGATGAATTTTCAGAAACTGAATGCATCCAGACTAAGAAGCAGAACCCGATGGCCCTCCGGTGGCTCCCACACACCCCGTTTCCACACTATCTCACTTCAAGGGCAAGCACAGCCCTCACCTTTGCACCTGCAGAATGGTTTCATCACCAGAGGTGATTCAGAGGCAGGATGTGTGTGTCTGTGTCTCCCGGACTTCCCGGCACAATCCCTGGCATTTGCTGAATAAACAAATGGAGGGATGACGATGTTACTATGATAATGGCAGGCAGTTCCTGCATTCCGTCTGCGCTTTGGAAGCAGTACTTTGCGGGCTGCCTTGTCTGGCCCTACTGAGATTCGGAGAGGTCAGTGGCTCGCCCAAGGTCAGCCAGCCAGTGAGTGGCGGTCACTATGACCTGGGTCTGTCCGGCCTGAGTCTGGAGCTGGCACTCTGAGCCTTCTTCCTGCTGGTTTAGAGCCCTGGGCAGTGCTTCCTTCGCTGGGCCAGCTGGACACAGGCTCAGCGGGCGACAGAGCTGAGCTGTCCTTGGCGGGCGAGCTGCCGGCTCCTCACCGCACCCGCCCACCCGCCAGGCGCCCCATTCCTCCCGGGCTGCACCGAGCCTTCTGTGTGCCTCTCCAAAGGACAGGGCATATTTCTTCCCAACCCTCCTAAGACCCAGCCCGCACTGGAGGGCTTCATCATTATGCAAATTAGCTGGATTGGATCTGCTCCCGCAGAGGACTCCGGGGGCGGCAGAAGGACAGAGCTGCCTCCGGAGTGCCGGGTTGAGCCTCCGATTAGGCCAGTTGATGGGGGGGGGGGGGGAGGGCACGGAGCTGGGGCTGGTGCCA
>NC_138384.1:30781711-30838593 GCF_054177405.1 Leptonychotes weddellii
CCCCATGCCCACTCCTCTATGTCAAATTAGCATTCGAAATACAAATATTGGGTCTTTGGACCACTTTCTACCGTCTCTTTGGAAGCTGGTGGCTCGGGAAAGGGCAGCGGTCGGACCCCGGCCTCGGCCTGGGAGCACTTAGAACTCACTTAAAGACTTGAGGGGTTGAGGGGGAGAGCCCCACGCTGGGCCCTCCAGAGGGTGGGGGCCTCCAGGTCCTGCGAGCCCAGCTGCTCCCCCTGCCCTTCTCGTTGCCAAGTTTCCTGTGACCCAGCTCCTCCTGGCCCCCGGAGCCTGTCATCGTCAATCTCACGGAGGATGCAGATCTGGGCAGGCTGCATCTGGCCTGCCGAGCCTTTGGCGCGGCCACCTCCCCCGTGGGCTGGGCCCGGCCTGGACCCGGTCAGAGGCAGCGCTGGCTAAGCACGTCTGGACTTGGTGGTGAGGCCACTACCCGCCAGCCTCCTCACAAGGGGTCATGGCCTCCCTGGCATCTCTCGCCTACTTGGAACCTCACTTCCCATCTCCCCACTGCTTCTGGCCTCCGGTCTTGAGGCCGTGAGTCATACCAGCCATGCTCCACTTGCCTCTGAGGCACGAGCCTGCAACAAAGCCCGTCAGCTTCTGCGCGGCCTAACGCCCAGTGTGGGAAGGGACGGCCACGCGCACTTTCCCAGAGCACCTTCCCGGCCATGCTTCAGAGCCTGTGAGGGCCCAGCAGGTGCCCTCCAAGCTGAATGCATGCCTGTGGATCACACCCCTGTCCCCATTTTACAGATGCGGAGCCTGGGGCACAGAGAGGTGACTTTCCAGGGCACACAGTGGCAGAATCCAGACCTGCAAATTGGCCTGTCCATGCCACTTCGGGTCAGTGGCTGTTCCCCAGTACGTAAAATGAGGAGTGTCGGCGACAGGGACAGACAGAGGTGGGGGCCTGGCAGGAACCGGCAGGTGGCAAGAAGCTGAGCGTGGCCCACGGCCGCTGCCCAGAGTCTCTGATGGGGAGAACCACAGAGCAGGGACTGAGTGGGGCCGAGGAGAGCTCTGTCCAACCACCTCGCTTTCTAGGTGCGGACGCCAGAGAGGGGACTGTAGTTGTTGTCGTTGTCTTTGCCATTAATCAGTAGATTAATTTTTTTAAATTAAAGCTGTTATTCTATTTATTACAAAAGCTGCCCATGCTCTTTGCAGGAAAACTAGAAAATACAGCTGAGCCACAAGGAGAGTGACCTAAGGATAACACTGATGTGACTGTACTAAATGAATGACAGTTGCCTTCAAATCAGTGCTTTGCAGGCTGCCTCGTCTGGTCCTCCTGGGGTTCGGAGAGGTCAGCGGCTTGCCCTGCCAGCCGGAGGTGACCCTCTAATGCCTTCGTGGGTGTCCTTTGACCGATTCTTTGGAAAAGCACACACACGTGTAGTGACGCACACTCCTTGTTGTAAAAAAACACCAAAATAGGATTGTGTTGAGTACCTGGTTTTATTTCCATTTTCATTATGTGTGAGGTGGGAGACTGATGGAATGTGTTGTCTTAGAGAAGGTGTTTGTCCCTGGTGCCTGGTTCTGTGGGCAGGGACTAAATATTATCTCTAGAGGCCCCCCTCCCCGGAGCAAGCATGTCCACCTTGCTGGGTGCTGGGCAATGCCTGGGTTGGGGGGGCGGGGAGAGATGATGAGCAGTGTGAATATGCCAAGCATGGGGAGGATAGTTTTCGGGGGCAAAAGAGCAGAGGTCCCCCCATGGTGCTAGAGATGAGGGGCAGGAGGGCAAGACATATTTCTCTTGAGGTGGGAGTTTGTGAAGACGTGTCTGTTGGCAGGAAGGCACAGTAGGGACTTCCGGGGAGGACTCAGCCTGTGGGGAGGCACGGGGTGTCCTCCACTGTGAGGCTGGCAGAAGGCCACCCGGACTCCCATTTTCATGTGGGACCCCAGTCCCATCAGCATGTACAGAGCTCTCTGCAGGTGCATGGGATTTCTGCCTTTCTCAGCTCTGGACAGGGCAAAGGGAGCCATCCAGATGGAGGCTAGGATAGGGCTAAGCACTCTCCCTGCCTAGGGAAGCCAAGACACACTCTTGATTTTGGAACTGGATTCAAGGTAATTCGCTAGAATCTGGTTTCTGGTTTCTAAATTGCCATTCAGGTCGGGCTCTTGTGTGTTCAGGGTATGATGAAAGCATGAAGCGGAGGCAGAGAAAACATCTTGGGATGTCCCCCTGCCCAAAATCTAAGGTTAACCTTGTGGGTGGGATTGGGAGCCATGGCCTTTGCTATAATGGGAGATTCTGTATTGAGAAACTCCTTTAATGTGCAGGACCTCAAAATGGGTTCTGGAGGATTGTGTGTGTGTGTGTGTGTGTGTGTGTGTATGCATGGGAACGTTTGTGTGTGTGTGTCCGTCTCCTGGTCATACCCTGTGGGGTCAGTCCTGCCAGACTAAGCCTTACAATGACGACAGGGACCCTGAGTCCTCACACCAGGCCTTGGCCCTTCTGCCCGCCCTCCAGTGGAGTGCGGGCAGCAAGGCTGTGATGTGGCATGCCAGGAGGACCGAGGGCTCTCGTATGGGCCCAGCGGGGCTGCTGGGCATCCAGTGCCCACCGCCTCCTCCATCCACAAGGGCCTCTGCCCATCTGTCTTCCCTAGAGCCTTGCTGTCCCCACACTGGGTGTCCTTCAGGGCCTGGTTTGGGGGATTTTCGGGGCTCTGGGTGACTGTGTTTTCACACATGGCATGTCCCTTCCCCTGGCCTCCCAGGTTTCCCAGCTCTAGGCAACTTGGGGGCCACAGCTAGTGTCTCATTGGCCTGTCCACCTGGTGCCTCGCCCCGTGCCTAACGCAGAGTCAGTGACAGGGACAGAGATCATCAGCATGGACGCTCTGAGGCCTGTTCACCCCACAGCAGGCTGATGAGACAGGTGCTGTGACACTCCTCATTTTACGTACTGGGGAACAGCCACTGACCCAGGATCCCACAGCTGGTAGGTGGCAGGAGGCGGGTTTGAACCCTGACTCAGAGGCTCTGCTTCTCTTGTGTTCTGTACTTGCCGAATGCAATGTCTACCCAAGCAGTGTGTAGTCTGTGCCCAGCCCTGAGAATAGCCTTTTCCTCGGAGTGCGGAGTCCCAGGGCTGACTCAGTCCTGTTCCGTCACCGTCCAACCCGCTAGGGGAACTGTGGACCCAGAGCCACGTGTCTGAGCTCCTGCGTCTGGGACAGCATTGAGCCTGGAAGCCCCCCGCCTGGACTCCCAGGGTGGGGTCCAGAGCCATGGGGGTGGGGCTGTGAATCGAGGAACCAACCAAACTGTTAGCATTTATTGATTGTCTCGTGTTTGCCGGGCCCTATTGGTAACACCACAAGTAAACCGCTTTTATGTTTCCTCAGAGAATTTATTAGGCAGCACTGTTTGGGTTGCAAGTGAGCGGAAGTCAAGTTAGCTTAAGCGGAGAATTTTTGAAAGCCTCCTTTGATGTCCCGTAACTCTGGACAGCGTTAGGTACGGCTGGAGCCAGAGCCCTGAATGTCCGCGTAGGACCATCTCTCAGAACACCGTGGTTGGAAGGACAGAGGCCAAGCACCGAGACCCTTTCAGATAAAGGTGCAGAGTCAGGAACAAGGCCCTGGGATTCAGGGAGCCAGGGGGTAGGAGTGCATGGGTGTGGCTGAAAGCAGGGGTGTTACTTACGTGTGGCGGAAGGAGGGAGAGCGGGAGCCCTTCTTGAGGAGCAGAGCGAAATGCTGGCCATAGAAGCCGGGGTGTATTCTCCAGTGAGTGTGTGCTCCAGGGAGTGAGTGGGAGATTAGAGCCGGCACGGAGAGGTGGGGCCAGGAGGGGAGGTAGCAATTGATTGTGGATGGGATTGGGAGCCATGGCCAGGCGTTCGGCGTACTTTTTCATGAAGGTATATGAAGCTGCCTCTACCAAGAAGGAAAAAGGCAGGTGCCAGCCAGAGCTGCACGGAGGGGCCTTCCTCTGCCCCAGTGCATGGGCCTCAAGCTGCATGCATTTCGTCCCAGCTGATGGCAGCTCTTCTGCTCACTGAGCCAGCTTGGAGAGTGGAGGGCTGCATGGGGGCAACTCCACCCCCTCCCAGCCTCTCCCCAGTCCCCTGCCCCCTCCTCTGGGCTCAGGCTGCTGGTCCCCTACTCCTCTGGGGGCACAGGGAGGGGGGCTATCCGGGGCTGTCTGTGAACTCCCTCCTTGGGCTAGGAATGGTGGGAGGAGTGGGAGTGGGCCCCAGATTTGGGGGGACTGGTGGCAGGTGATGGACGGAGCTGGCTGTGGACAGAGGCAGACTGGCCAGCCTCTGGGAGTTGGGCTGTGGGGCCTCAGCTGCCCCGAGTTGGCAGACCCCCCTCATCTGACCTCAGCGTGCTGTGTCCAAAGCATCCCAGGCAACCATCTGGGAGGGTGTAGGTCTGGGAGCTGACCGTATCAGTAAGTTCATGCTACTGTGAGCTTGGGGCGTCTGGTAGGCCTCATTTAGTCTCGGGCCCGGGTCTGCTGGAGAAAGAAAAAGAGCAACCCTCTGCCCTCAGGCAGGTGATATTTTCGATTGGTGGTTGGCGAGAGGGAGTGGAGACCAGAGTGGACGAGAGGAAGTCTGACCCCAGAAACCGCCTTGGAGGGCTGTGCGTGTGACTCTAAGCTGTGCTCTGTCTTGTGGATTTTGAGCCGAACGAAGGAAGAACTGCTGCCTCAGGGTCGGCTCAGTGCTGGCATGATGGCTGGGATCAGGTGATGACTTGAGGGATGTACCATTGGTCTGAATGTGTTCGTTTAGTCCATGTTGCATTTGAATTTCCAGTTTTAGTTCAATTTTCATTTTACTTGGGTCACGGCAAAGCCCCGGTTCTTTGAGATGTAGCCAGCAGAAGCGGCCTAAGAAACCACACAAAAAACTTAGCTAAGCATTACAAATGCAAGCATTTACTTCCTTCACAAGCCTCCATCCGGGCTAAGCCAGTTTAAAGGTGGGAAATCCCTGCATCCTTTAATCTCTCTCCTGGCCTTGACCACCAGCAGGGGTCCTGTTTGCTGACATTCCCATACTTCTCGGGGAACAGAGGACACGGGCTGCTCAGTGAGAGATGGCTCAGTGGCAGAGCAGGTGGGCTTCTAAACTAGCTAGTGACCCAGTGGTTATCCATCTACTTCAGAACCTGTGGGTCCAAAGTTACCCAATTACTTGGGTTACGCCCTTCAGAGAAACTTTGTTACTCTTGAATGTTCCTGCATTCCCCATTTTCTTATCTGCCCTGGGCAGAGTGGCCACCTAATTATTAGGGTAGAGGTTTAAGTTGAAGGTCAGAGAGGCTCCAATCTGGGCAGTTTTCCACGAAGGGGAATCCCAACAAATGCTAACGAGCAAAAGGGATGAGGAGTTCTTTAAAACATTTTGAAACACATGTACTACAATTCAGCAAATAACTTTTAAGCCCCTGCTGTGTGCCACCCACCATTGCAGGTTTGGGATTACAGTGTTGAACAGGACCGGGAGAGCCCCTGCCTTCACGTTGCCTGCATTCTAGCGCAGCGCCCTCCACTAGAACTTTCTGCCGTGATGGAAACCTTTTGCGCTGTCCAAATCGGGAGCCGCTGGTCACGTTGCTGTTGAGCACTTGAAATGAGGGACTGAAGTTTTACTTTTATTTAACTTCAATTAGTTGAGATTTAAATAGCCACATGTGGCTAGTGAGGACTGAATTGGACCGTGCGGGTCTAGCAGAGGCATACGTTTTAAAATGTTGCGATGGAAACCAGCCTTGTCTTGTTACTCACCATTGCCCAGAATGGTGCTGAGGGGCGGGGATGCCCAGTGTCCAATTAGTGCGGCCAGAGGGGAGGAAGTGGCGGATTGCTGTCTCCCGTCTGAGCTTCAGCTATTAGGAACTGCAGGGACGGCTCTGTGTCTCCCTGGTTGGAAAACTTTTGCGAAGACGGTGCTCCCTGCATTCTGCGTGGACGCGCTGTGTTTGTGCACGTGGGGAGCTCCGGGTTTTTGAGGCTTTGCTGTGCTCCTTTTAAAGACATGGTCTCGGTAGGGGAAAATGATGTCAGCAGCAGAGAAAACCCTTGTAGTGGAAGCGGGGCTAGTTCCCGCGTCCCCGGCAGGGTCGGTGACAATAAGGGTTTTGCGGCCTGCCTGTCATGTTAATTGTATGTTATTAGAGGGGGCATTAATCAGATGATTACTAACATGATGGATTTTTAAGCAGTTGCCTTGTTGTGGAAAACTTGAACCTGAAGATCAGTGAGCTACATTAGTAGGTGTTTGGTGTGTTAAGCAAGAATTAGCTACTTGTTTGCACCTAGTGGGCCCCTACGGGATGCATCAGGGTCTTCATTTCCTGAGGGCCTTTGTCTTTGTCAGGTGGAAGGGGGTGTGTGTGAGGAGGGCAGGGGAACGTCTTCATCGGCAGGATGTATCGAGCCCCTAAGGGTCAGGTTCTAGATGTTTGGATTCTGTAGAACCCTCTCTCCTTCGAGTCCCCCGTGAAGGTCCACTGATCCGTCCATGGTGGAGTTGGTCAGTCACTCATGTATTCGCTCTTTTTCTTTTTTTTTAAAGATTTTTTTTTTTTTTTAATTTATTTTTTTAACAGAGAGAGAGACAGCGAGAGAGGGAACACAAGCAGGGAGAGTGGGAGAGGGAGAAGCAGGCTTCCCGCCGAGCAGGGAGCCCGATGTGGGACTCGATCCCAGGACCCTGGGATCATGACCTGAGCCGAAGGCAGACGCTTAACGACTGAGCCACCCAGGCGCCCCTCGCTCTTTTTCCATTAAGCAGCTCAGATAGGCACCTCTCATCTCTTAGTGACCTGTCCTGGGCCTGGTCGGTGACTTTGTTTTCACCAAAGACAGCTAGTCACCGCATCCTAAAGCTTACAAACGGCTCAGACCGCCGAGAGACCCATGTCTTTGTCAACCACCACACCCAGCTTGCAAGCAGAGCCCTCTGCAGAGGCGGTGCGTTTCCCCAACGGCCGTGCAGTTGGAAGGAGCCTCCTTCCATCATGGATCTCTGCCGCGGGCCAGTGTCTGTTTGAGATGCTCGGAGCCCTGGTGCCCTTGGGGAGCCCCCTGCATGGGCCAAGCTAGCAGGAAGGGCAGGCCCAGGCCCGGGAGGTGCGGCACGAACCTGAGACACGCTCTCGTCCCCGGCCCTGGTTTGGACCTCCATGGAAATCCCACTGAGTTTTAAGACAGAGGAACAAAGAGAAGAACCATGAAGAAAGAAGAAACGTTGGCTGCAGGAGCATCAGAGGGGCGGCGGAACCAGCTCCTGTGGCCGGAAGTAGGAAGCTGCATCGAGCCACAGGCGAACAAAGGGTTTGAAATCCAGATACAGCTTTTGCCATCACAAATATGGGGACTGGTGTGGAGCTGGAGGAGGAGAGAGACAAGGAAGGCTGACACAGAGGCATTGGCCAGATGGACATAACAGAGATTGAGTACCCACAATGTGCCAGGTGCCATGTCAGAGCTCCTTAAACATTTCCTGGGGGGGGGCTAGCTCTGCTGGTGACCCCCCACAAAGCCCGCTGTGTTCCAGGCCCTGGGTGTGGAGTTTCAGGGCAGAGTCACGTCCGAAATCATGACAGCTTGGTAGTAGTACTGTGGTCAGTATTCTTTATCTTGTTCTCACTCCCTCTTCATCACAGTCCTGTGAGGGAGGTGGCTTTCTTCCCATTTCACAGGTGAGAAGACTGAGCTGCACAGGACCGTGCTCAGCGCAGTCACCCTATGAGTCTGAGGCGGAGCCAGGAATAGCCTCCACACCGCCTGGTTTTCAGCCACGTTTCCCTCTCCACTCCCCAAAGAAGCTCATGTTGATGGAACCAGGGGTGAATGGGGGGCAGTCAGTTGAGCTGTCCTGTTTGCAGTGATGGGAAATCTCCAGGGGAGTTTCCCCGGAATCATCCTCAAGCTTAACTGACCCCTCGCTAACATTCATGTGACATGGCTCTTGGGAGAAGTCGGTCAATGGAACCATCTGGAGTCTTCTGACTTGAGTTTCGGAGGAAAAGAGAGTGCTCGAGTACTTGTAACTCAGGATAGCAGTGTCCTGGAGATGCACCTTGGCCAGATGGCTGTCTTGCCATGGGAACCCCAGGGTGGGTGTGGGGGTGGCTGAGCCAGCCAGGCCTTCCCGGGGTGTGGGACCAGGAGGGAGGGCCTGCAGTTGTCCCTCCTCTCAGCCTGCCTCCCCCAAACTCCATGTGGACACCTCCCCCAGGTGCAGAGATGCACATCTGCCTGGCATCTCGGTCTAGCCCCTCGGCTGGGGACACGTCTCTGGCAGAGGAGACTCTCATCCGACCCTGGAATAAAGCCAAGCAGCCTAGCGATGAAGCCAGGCTGGACCGACACGCCTGAACAGCAGATGAGAGGAGAAATCTGAGTCTGACTCCTCTGGTGGATTTCTTCCGGATGCTGGCCTGCAAGAGGGCCCAGTGCTCCCGGCAGGAATGACGTGACGGGGGGTGGTGGGGGAGGAGAACCCTTTTCACCGGTGAGCACCTGCTTGCACGTAGCCAGAGCTGCATTCTGCTGAGGTGGGGGATGCAGTCTCCCCTTCTCTCCTGCGGGCCGGTAGCCTCCGTTTGGACAGGCGACACTGGTTTATTGTGGCGTCCTCATCATTGGCGAATGGGGATGTTGGTGGATACCTGGGTAAATAACTATAAATAGTTTTCTTTCTGATATGTGACCGGATTATTTTCCAGTTGATTTCAAGCCTTGGCCCCAAGTGGCCCACAGATCAAAAAAAGATAAGGGTCAGTTACAAGGTTGAGCTCATTCTCCGTTGCCATGGCAACTGACCTCAGGCAACCCTCAGAGGACTACACCCAGCTCCCCAGGTAATATTTTTACTGTCCACGCCATCAATCCCAAGCCTTTCAAAACTCAGACTGCCTAATTGTCAGGGCTCTGTTTTGAAGAGGCTCCGGGTCCCCAGTGGGGCCCTGGTTCAGGCTGCCAGAGCTCATTTATAAGCCTTTCTGAAACACGGGGGACCAGGAGATGGGTCCCTCCTGGCCAGAGAGGCCTGGGAAGGTGCCCCCGAGGGGAGGAGGAAGGGCATAGCCCATCTTCCAGGATTAATTAGGAAAATGGGAGCCCGGGATGGGGGCAGCGGTGGAGGGGTGTGCCTGCCAGCAACGGCTAAGTGTTCTCGAGTGAGGGGAGGTGCTGAGCAGCCCCGAGCACCCCAGCATTTGGTGTCTGGGGCAGCGGGGATGCCAGGTGCTTGACACACTGTCAGCCACCGCCCGCAGAGTCTCCAACAGCCCCTCCAAAGACACCCCAGGTCATTCTCATTCCAGTTGTGATAATAGGAGAGTGTTTCCCACTGTTGATCTATCTCTCAGTCTTCTGTAAAACGTGAACAACAAGTGACTGTAGAAAACTTTCCTCTTTTTTAGAGATGGAAGCATACGATCTTGGGAAAGATTATAGCTATGAACACACAGCTTCGTGACAACAGGCTTCCAATAAGATTGGCATCCCCGGAAGCCTTTTTATAGGGCTCAGTGCTCCTCAAACTTGAATGCATGCCCAAATCACAGGAGCACTTTAAAAATGCAGACTCTCATTCTGCAGGTCTGGGGTAGGGCCTGAGATTCTGCATGTCTCACCAGCTCCGGGAGGTGCCGGGGCTGTCTGTCCGGGGACCACACCCTGCCTAGCAGGGATATAGATGTTCAGGGCAGCCAGGGCCTAAGGTATTGGGGGTCCCAAGATCAGCCCTTGCCCCCACTTCCATGTTTCCCCGGGTCCTGCCTGGCCTCTGGGGAAGGGCTCACCCTCAGACCCTGTTTCTTCCTTTGCCCCTTGTCAGCTCCCAGGTCAGATATCACACACCGCCCCCGCTTTCCCTTACAGCCTGCCTTGGTTCATTTCCTTGTGGTATTTAATAACAAATCAATAGATAAACAGCCTGATCTGGCTGCCCAGATATTAGTATCTGCCCTCTTCTCTTCCACCCAAAGGTCTTTGTTCCTTACAGAGAACAAAGGACTGTGTCCCCCATTGGACTGTGTTTCTATTTCCTGTTCGGTGCCTGTTTGTGGCTGGTTATTTATTAGGGCAGCATCAGAGGGGTGCTCTCCTGGGGTCCCCCTCTTGCCTGCTCATTTACCTGGATGAATGCTGGGCTCCTTGTTCTTCGCCCTCCTTATCTCTGTGTGCCCTGTGTGTGTCTGAGCCCGGGCCCCTGGATCTCAGGGGTCTTTGCTTGACCTGAGCCTTGGGGTGGGCTGTGGAATTGAGGCTGGAGAATTTATTACCCAAGCTGGGAACAGAGGCTTTCAGCTCGATGAGGCAGCCTGTGTGTCCCCTGCCTTCCTTCCACTCCCAGAAATTGCAGGACAGTGCTACGGCCCTGGGCTGGTCCACGCTGTCACCGCGGGCTCCGCCTCCCCGCTGACCTGGGCAAAGTTCCTGGCCCTCCGGCCAGCTGGATCTGGTACTGGCAAGGGGGCCTCAGGCACAAACGTGGAACCCGGGAGGGTACATCTCTGTCCTCCTTCTCACCCCCAAATTCTGGATGATCAAGGAGCAGAGGGTGGCTTGCTGGGTCCCAGGTATCAAGTCCTGGGCCTATTTTGGTATTTTCCTGCTTGGGGTGACCGCGTGCCCCCACCCCCCGGCTCACCCACTTTGCCGACGCGGGTGCTGCTCCTCTAAGCCTTCTTTTCCTTTTCGGGCCACTAAGGGGGACCCTCCAGGTCTGCACTCCTGGAGCAGTCCATTTTGTGAGGATCTGACTAGCGAGTTTCGGAAAGCAAGCACAGATTTTATAAGCCACCAGTCCTTCCAGTTTTGGGGGGAGACCAGTGAGTGGTGTGTGGTAACCAGCATTTACCAGGAACCTTACCGCATGTTCCAAGCATTGCATTAAGTGCTTTGCACGAGTCGCTCATTTCTTATTTATTGAGCACCTACTGTGTGCCAGGCCCTATTCTAGGCACTGGTGACATAGTATGAGCAAAATACCTCTCACGGAGCTTACGTCGCTCTGTGCGTGTGCGTGCGTGTGCGTGTGCGTGTGTAAGATGTGCGAGAGAAGAAGTCAGTTAAAAAAACCAAACAATCAACTCTGTAATATGCCAGGTGGTGATAAGCACTATAAAGGAAATTAAAGGTGGGTGAGGTGCTAGAAAGGATGGGGGTGTGCCCTGCTTTAGTGCGGGGCATCCAGAAAGGCCTCTCGGAGGAGGTAGCATTTAGGCAGACTCCTGAATGAAGTGAGGGAAGGAGGACAAGGCGGGGAGAGAGTTTCATTGAGGGCAGACATCCTGCGGCAGAAGCAGGCTGCTTTGCAGCCTTACAAAAACCCTGTGATGATGCTTCCCATTTTGTAGCAGAAGCCCTGAGGCTCAGAGAGGTTAAATAACTTACCCAAGTACACCCAGCGAATGACTGGAACTGGGACTCAAACTCAAGTGTTTCTAGTTCTCACTTTTGTGTCCTTAATTGCTGCTTCCCGAATGGAAGGTGGCTAATTATGCCCCCTGTCAACACAGGTGGCAGTCGCTGGTCCTCTCCTCTTGGAGGGGTCTGTGCCGTAATGATACCGCTCCTGGGTCAGCTTCCCCGAGTGGGGTCCCTGCTTAGAGAAGGGCCAGGCCGGGCCCAGTGATATGGCGGGAGCAGGCCGCGCTCAGTGCATATTAGAGCCCGAGAACAATGCCCTGTCCACTCCCCACCGCAGCCTGCCGCCCCTCCCTCCCAGGCAGCAAATTATGGCCTCCGAATGTGTGCCCAGGCCTGCCTTTGACATCAGTGGGGCCCACCTGAGCTTCACCTTCAGGATTCTGATAATCAGCTCTCTCTCCTCCTGGCTTCCCCCAAGACCTGTATGGAAATAAGTATGTGTCTGCCAGGATCAAATGCTTTTGGAGACAAAAGTCGGTACCGAGAACATTACAGGAAGCTATCATCTCGGCACGGTGCTCTTCCACAAAGCCCTCCGCTCCTCTTTTGGGCTGACACAGTTTCAGCCTGAAAGGTTCCAGCAGGCTGACTTGGTTTTAAGCAAAGGCACATCCTATTATTTTTTTGAGAAATGAAGTGTAAAATTAACACTTATTATTCCTGAACAGAGGGAAGAAAAAAAAAAAAAGAGGGTTGTGGGGGGGACTCTGGGATTTTCGTGCCTTGCTGGGTTGTTTCTTTGGCAGTTCGGGTTTTTATTTATTTTTATTTTTTAAAAAATCATAATAAATCAATGGATTCCCTGTGCCAGCCCCCCAACTTACAGGGACCGGGAGGAAAGATCTGGCACAGTGAGCAGGCAAAAATCTGCATTTCACTTTACAAATGAGTGGGGCTGCGTAATTCACTTGAGTTGTGTGGGTCTCTCTTATGGATGCCTGTCATGTGCTATAAAAAAAAAAAAAGGATAGAAAGGAGAGGAAGTGATTTTGCGTCTTAACTCACAAAATCCTCCAGCCGCCCCCCGCGCCGGGACAGAGGGGCCTGTGGGCTCCCAGACAGCTTTGTCATTCTGCTCCAAGGTGTCTGCCGAGGCAGTGTGATCTTATATAATTCGGGAAAGTTATTCTCGGAGGGTGCCACTCTGCGGAGGCCGCGGCTTGGGACAGACGAGAGCTCGTCCGCGTCGGTGGGGTGAGCAGCCACGGTAGTGGCGGATTCTGTCAGTATCCGTGGGCTGGCTGGTATCGGGTCACTGGCACGCACAGGAGTGTTTGCATGCTAACTAGGACAGCTCCTCACCCCCCCCCCCCATTTTCCTGGATGGCTGAATAGGCAGAGGTACACATGATGGACACCCCGGGGAGCACCTCCAACCCCGTCCGGTGGGGAGAGGGCCTTGTCCTTCAGAAAGCCGCTTTGCAGACCAGGAGGCCTGGCCCGAGTGGGAGAGATTCTCGGGTCTGTGGGAGCCCCTCCGGCTTTCTTGTTTTTCACTCCGTTTTCACTTTGTGCTTGTTTAATTTTCCCTCCCCCGTCTCTCCAGGTTTGACTCCCTTTAACATGTGGCGAGGGGGCGAGCGAGGAAAGGGTGCAGGGGCACGCAGTTGTCTATCGGGCTCTTGAACTGAGTAGCCCACAACCTCGAATCGACCCCGGTTTGGGGGTGTGATGTGCTTAAATGGCAGCTCTTTGGGGCCCCGGAACGGGCTGGCGGCCCCAGGGCTGCCTGCCTGTGCACATATTTATGAACGTGGGTGCAGGGTGTAATGGTGTCTGTGAATCAGGAGGGACCGGCTGATGAATTGCTCGGCACTTGGAGAACGGAAAGTGACTGTCAGACATGAGTTCTCTGATTTATAAGTTGCGGGAGTCTTCTTTGTCCTCTCGGTGTTTGTGCATCAGACGGCACGTCTCCATTCACAGCGAAGTGGATAAAGGCCCTGCTCGGCAGAGAGCAGTAAATCCTCTTTGCCATCCCCGCCCGGGGAGCTGGCTCTGGCTGGGCAGGGGGAGAGGGCCCAGCAGGGGGCATCTCTCCTCCGTGAGTATTTCCCGAGCCCCTTTTGCGGGTCCAGGAGGGGCCTGATGCTGTGGAGGCTGGAGGAGAAGCCATTATCTGTGCCCATCACGTAGTTGCCGGGATCAGAATCGATGAACCCGGGGTCACGGTGGCCAGCCAGGTGCAGCTGTGCACGTTGGCATAGTCAGGGGAGGCTGCTTGGAGGTGGTGTGCAGGTGGGATCCATATGGATGGGGGGAGGGCTTTGTATCCTGTTCAGAGCACCACCCCCAGTTGGCTGTTACCTTAGCAAGTGGTCTAATTCTCTTTCCTAGAAATGGGGTTTTTTTTTTTTACCAGCAAGCAGGGTTAATTCGATTTTTAATTTATATTATCAGCTTAAAGGTAAGTTATATTATGAACGATAATAGAAACCTCTGTACAATCATCATTTCACATACCGTCTGCCTTATTGATGCCCAAGAGGTGTCCACATTCTACCAGGGAGGCCCTATATAAGGGTGGTCCCTCTCTGCCTTCAGTTCATCCATTCCTTATTTGTGCCAGGCACTGAGAAGCATTGTTTGTGGGGGGGCAGGGGGTGTGTTGGGGGTCTTCTGAGGCAGCCCCCACACAGGAGGCCATCTCTAATTATGATGAGAGTCCCCCCAAGGGAAGCGGAGGACGTGAGTAGGGCCTATGCGGCGAGCGTGCTGAGCCTGCCCCGTGTCCCCAGACTTGTCAATGAATTCCTTTTCTGCCAGTAGAAATGGAAGATCCGCCTGAATCTCTGTCGGGTGCGTGTGGCCTAGTTGCCGGGGCTCCAGGGGCACGACAAACACCCGGTAGATTCCAGCCAGTGGGCTATGTGGGGCAGGCCCACCTGCACGCGCACGTGTGTGCGTGCGCCTCTGCGGGGGGTGCCCGGGGGGCTGGGGGATGCATGCTGTCCCTGCCAGCCCCTGCCAGGGCCTGGGGACCCAGGGACTCGCCAGGAGCCTCAGCCCATCTGTGTTCATGTCTTGCCACTGGCAGAGCCCCTCTGCTACCTAATTCTTGCCTTTGAGGGCAAATCAGAGCACCTGGCACCTTTGGTGAGGCTGGTTCCCTGGGGGAGCCCGAGAGGGAGCCTGTGTCCTTGGCTGTCCCAGATAATACTCTCACGGATACTGGCATGCCTGACAACAAACACTTATTGAGCACTTGCTGTGTGCCAGGGGCTGTCAAATTCCTCTTTCATGTATTAGCTCATTTACCTTTTTTGGGGGGAAAGATTATTTATTTGAGAGAGAAAGAGCAGGGAGGGGCAGAGGAAGAGGAAGAGAGGAATTTTAGCAGACTTCTCCCCTGAGCTCAGAGCCCACTGCGGAGCTTGAACCCATCACCCTGAGGTCAGAACCTGAGCCGAAACCGAGAGTCGGACGCCCAACCGACTGCGCCACCCAGGGGCACCCTGTATTATTTACTCATTTAATTGTCACATCAACTATAAGAGGAAGGCTATTGGGGGAGGGGTGACTTTTTTTGAAGACCTCTACTTATTTTTTATGTTTTTTAAAGATTTAATTTATTTATTTGAGAGAAAGAGAGCGTGCGCATGCCCCAGGGGGTGGGGCAGGCAGGGGGAGAGGAACAAGCAGACTCCCCACTGAGTGTGGAGCCTGATGCCAGGCTCGATCTCAGGACCCCGAGATCATGACTCGAGCAGAAATCAAGAGTTGGACGCTCAACCGACTGAGCCACCCAGGCGCCCCAACTTTTACTAATTTTAGAGCAGTTTGAGGTTTATGATAAAATTGAGAGAACGAGGGGCGCCTGGGTGGCTCAGTTGGTTAAGCGACTGCCTTCAGCTCAGGTCATGATCCTGGAGTCCCGGGATCAAGTCCCGCATCGGGCTCCCTGCTCGGCAGGGAGTCTGCTTCTCCCTCTGACCCTCCCCCCTCTCATGCTCTCTCTCTCTCATTCTCTCTCTCAAATAAATAAATAAAATCTTTAAAAAAAAAAAAAAATTGAGAGAACGATACAGATTTCCCTTATATTCCCTGCCCTGCACATGCATGGCCTCCCTCATTATCCGGGCCACTCACCAGAATGACCAGGTACATGTTTTTTGCAAAGATGAACCTACAGTGACACATTGTAATCACCTAAAGTCCATAGTTTGCCTTGGGGTTCCCCCTCGGTGTGGTACCTTCCGTGGGTTTGGACAAATGTGTAATGACATCCATCCATCGTCATAATATCATACAGAGTGTTTCCACTGCCTCGAAATCTCTGTGCTCTGTTCATCCCTGCCCCCACCTTAGGCAACCAACTGATCTTTTTATCGTCCTCATAGTTTTGCCTTTTCCAGAAGAGTTGGAATCATACAGCATGTAGCCTTCTCGGATTGGCTTCTTTCACTGAGTAATATGCATGGAAGTTTCCTCCATGTCTTTGATAGCTCAGTTCATTTTAGCGCTGAATAAATCCATCATCTGGATGGACCACAGTTTGTGTATCCATTCACGGACTGAAGGGCATCTTGGTTGCTTCTGAGGTTTGGAAATTATGAAGAAAGTTGCTGTAAACATCCGTGTGCAGCTTTTTGTGTTGATACAAGTTTTCAGCTCCTTTGGGTAAATACCCATGGAGCGAGATTGCTGGATCATATAGTAAGAGTATGTTTTGTTTTGTGACAAACCGCCAAACCGTCTTCCAGGGTTGCTGTGCCATTTTGCATTCCCAGCAGCAGTGGGTGAGAATTCCTGATGCTCCACATCTTTGTCAGGACTTGCTATCATCAGTGTTCTGGATTTTGGCCATGCTCATGGGTGTGTAGCGGTAAGGAAGGCAGTTATCGTGTATTTGAGAAAAGAGGAAACTGAGGCACACAGAGGTTACGTACCTTGCCCAAGATCATGCAGTGAGTGGCAGCACCGGGTTCCAATCCTGGGTGAGGCGACACTCAAGCCAGGGTGACTCCCCGCCACACCCCCTGCTGAGCCACAGGCCACACTGGGGGCAGATGCTGGCCTCTTCCCATCCTCACACAGCCTCGTGGGACAGGGGCTCAGGGGGCGCCCGTTTCCTCTGCGTGGACTGGAGCCCGGGCCACACACTGTGGAGCAGCTGTGGGGACCCGAGCCCTGCCCTGCTGACTCTGGCCTGGGGCGCCAGACCTTGGCCCTGCTCCCCTGGGTGCTGGTGAGAAGCTGGTGCCCGGGGCACACTCTCTTCCCTGGGCACCTCTGAGTGAAGGTGTGAGGTCAGAGCGGCTCCCAGGTGGGTAGATGGAAGGACAGGGTGTCTGCCCTTTGTCTGGGGGGTGTCTGCTCTTTGTCCATCAGCCACTGTCCTTAGGCCATCTGTTCCAAAATTTTTAAAAAGATCATTTTGTTATTGTTTTGGTGACATGTACTTGTAGTGGCTCAAGCCTCCGAGTAAAAGCCAGAGTCCCCCAGTGGCCAGCAAGGCCTGGGGTGATGGGCATCCCTGTGTCCCCTCTGACCTCACCTCCCCCATCCCGCCCCCAGGCTTCAGGCACGCTGCCCTCCTGCTACCGGTAAGCTAGCACATCCCAGGCGCACCTCAGGGCCTTTGCCCTTGACTCTCACCTAGGGAGCCCCATGTTCTCACGTTACCTCCTGACGCTGTGTTATGTGTTGGTCATCTTTATTATGTGTCTCCCCCACCATTAGAATGGGGACAAGCGTGTTATCTGTTTAGGTCCCCACAGAATCCCCAGCTCAAAGTGCCTGGCACACAGTATGTGCTCAGTAAATATTCTACTGGATTTTTAAAAATTCTGGTTGGACTCCTTTTCTCTGTGCAGACCCCATCCTTGGCTCCTCTCCACTGTGACATGGTCTCAGACTCAAGCTGTTGATCGTGGCCTGCACACATTCTTGCTTGACCGGCAAGAGAAATCACAGCAAATGATGCCTTCAAGAGCTAGATATTTGGGGCTGGCCGGCGGGGTCTGTCAGCCTCTGGGGGCGGGGCCATTTGAAGCTGGGATGGGTCTTGGCATCTCTGGCCCCCACACCAGCCCTGGTTCTGGGGACCAGGGAGAGGCTGGCCTGGGCTATACTGGGGGCCCTTGGGCTCCTGCCCAGAGGACGACACGGTTTGCAGGGTCACTGATGGCCGCCGTTTTCCTTGCAGAGGAAGGCATCAATCACGAGTGTAAGCTGTGTAACCAGATGTTCGACTCCCCAGCCAAGCTCCTCTGTCACCTCATTGAGCACAGCTTTGAGGGCATGGGCGGCACCTTCAAATGCCCCGTGTGCTTCACAGGTAAGTGTGCATGGGAGTGGGGGTGGGGATGCAGGGCCCAGCCCTTTAATTGCATATGCTCCCGCCCTGACGTGGACCTGGAGTCCCCAAGGGACCCACAGCCCATCACCCTGCCTGCCCCATGCAGAGCTGGCCCACGCCACGCCCCACCTCTGGCCCCTCCTCTTAGGCAGGTTGAGGGCCCTCTTTCCTAGCCCACCCCTTACCCCCCTGCATAACTGCTTTTTCCAGCCCAGCCTCACCCCTCTGTTGCCTTCCATGGGCTCTAGGCTCCTCTTCCGGAGCTGGGAGCTCTGTCCAGCAACAGTGGGGCTCTCTCTATACACACCTCCTGGCTTCCCCTCCTCCTGGGCCTTCCTCGGGCCCTGTCCATCCATGCTCCAGGATGGAGGGGTCAAGGGCAGCTCTGCTGGCCAAGTCCCCAGCCCCTGGCCCCCAGCCCCCAGCCTGGCTGCCCGCCCGGGCGAGCGGCTGTCCCGGCCCGAGGCAAGTCTCAGGGGCTCTGCCATCCCCCCTCCTGCTGCCCAGATGGCAGCCGGTGTGCGTGGGGGAGCCCTGGCCTTCCCCCTGCCTCCCCCGACATCTGTCGTCTGCCTCGGCAGGAAGCCCACCCCAGGGAGGGCGCCTGGCAGGAGGGGATATCTGAAGTGCTCACCTCCCAGACACACAGCTGCCTCGGGGCCAACTCCTGTGTGTGCCCAGGGCCGGGGCAGCCTCGTGGACTCTTGCCACCCAGAAGCCAGGGCTGTGACCCGCCCCATGACAGGTCTGAGGAAGGGGCTGTGCTGCGGGGAAAGTCTCCGGCGTGCACGAGTCTTGGAACACCCTGGTGCCCCTTCCCCCTCAATCTCGGGAGCCCCCACCCATCTGCTACCATCATACCCTGCAGGCCAGGCAGAGGCTAGCACCGAGGGGCCTTGGCTGCCAGGTCTGCCGACTCAGGACACTGGGGCCCCGGCGTGGGGATCTGAGGATGCTGATAATAATCTCAACAAGAATAGTAATTCGTGTTCATTGAGCACCTTCTTGTATTAGACAATGTGTTAAATTTATTTAATTCAGCTCTCAGCTCTGCCACCTGCTAGCAGTGGGACCTAGGATGAGTCATTTAACATTCCCAATGCCTCAGTTTCCTCTTCTGTAAAATGAGGGTAACAGTGGTGCCCGCCTTACAGGGCTGTGCTGGAGTTAGGAGCCCACACACAGAAGGTATCTGGCAAATGATGGTGATGATGATGGTGATGATATTCCCTGGACTAATCATGTGCCAGGCCATCTTTTAAACATTTTGCAAGTATTAACCCATTTGATCCTCCCAGACACCCAGTAAGCTACGTACTTTAATGATCCTCATTTTTTTCAGAGGAGGAAATGAAGCCCAGAGAGGTTAAGTGACTTGTCCAATGTTGCCCAGCCCCTAAGTGGCAGAGCTCAGCTCCACTGGCTCGAGCCCTCTCTAGTAGCTGCCGGTATTTGGCTGACTATGTCTGTGGTTGGGTGATCCCTACTTGGGAGTGGTGTGGAGGTGGCCGGGCTGGTGTCCCCAGAGTTGGGCCCCTGACGGCCGTGTCCATGTCCAGTCTTTGTCCAGGCCAACAAGTTGCAGCAGCACATCTTTGCCGTGCATGGGCAGGAGGACAAGATCTACGATTGCTCACAGTGCCCACAGAAGTTCTTCTTCCAGACCGAGCTGCAGGTGAGTGCCCTCGTCCGCTGCACGCCCCTCCTGGGGCTCTTCGGGGCCCCCAGGGGCACCGAGGGTCTTGGGGTGAAGCCAGGATGGTGGAGTCTTGTACTTAGCCTCACCCCCACCCAAAAAGCAACAGGTGCTTGGTGTGGTCCCAGTGGCAGCCCTCGTGGAGGCTGGCGTGGGGTGGCCTCCTGGGCCTGTTGCCCAGCACTCTCAGATGAGCCGAACTGGAGCAGCCTGGTGAGGAGTCAGAAGGCTCTCGGTGGTGGTGTTTCTGTGCCAGCCCCTTCCCCTCTTGGGGAGCCTGTTTCTCCACCAATCTTACGTGATGATGTTCAGCGGAGCTTTGGATCCGTGGCTGGTGGTCTCTGCAGCTTGCATGGCTGAATCCTGGGGCTGTGTGCGGCCAGGACCTGGATCTGGGGTCTTGGAGCCTCCAGCCCGGGAAAGCCAGAAAAGTGAGAGCAGTCGGGTTGGGCCCCAAGTCAGAGGATGGGGTGCCCACCACGGGTCCTGAGGCTGATGGTGCCCTCGGGTGCAGCACAGTGGCCCTTGTGAGGGGATGCTGTGTGGATCGTCCTCCCCAGGCCCCTGCAGCCCCTCCTCCTGGTGTCCTACCCGTTACGAGTTTCTGAGGCTCAGACCTGTGTCCAGGTGAAGCTGCCTTCTTGCCCGCTGGCTTTTGCAGGAAATTTTTTTTTTTTTTAAGTTCTCTTTTTTTAATTTTTTTTATTTGAGAGAGTGAGAGAGAGAGAGCATGAGAGGAGAGAGGGTCAGAGGGAGAAGCAGACTCCCCGCCGAGCAGGGAGCCCCATGCGGGACTCGACCCCGGGACTCCAGGATCATGACCGGAGCCGAAGGCAGTCGCTTAACCAACTGAGCCACCCAGGCGCCCTGCAGGAAATTCTTGTAACACTGGATTGGTCACATGTCCACCCAGAAATACCATGCGCGCGCGCACACACACACCGAATACCACACGCGTAGCATAACCATGAAGTACCACATGGACGTCCCCAGAAATACCACACGTACGTGCAGGCATGCCTCGATACCGTACACAGAGAATAACACCACTTTCTACAAACAGCATGAGGGAGGTGGCGAATCAGACACCAGCCCTCAAAGCTTACTCTGGGCAGTTACATGCATCTCCCTCTCTCATGTTGGCTTGGCCAGATCCAGTCATGTGGCTGTGCCCAGTTTCAAAGGGGACGAGGAAGGTAATGCTGTCCTGTGCCCAGAAGCAAAGGAGAGCTGGAGTTTGTCACCCCCCCCCCCCAGCACTGTGCACACCGTGACCCACAGGGTCTGCCCGCTGGAAGCGCGCCCCGCCTGCCCACCCGGGCGAGTGCTGACCCGGCACTCAGCAGTCACGCCCTTCCTCGGGGATGAGGCTGAGGCCACAGCAGCAGGGTTGAGTCATAATGTCACTGAGGGGCAGCAGTGGGGTCCCCCTTTTCTGGGGTTGAAGGGGTACAGACCTAGCCTGTGCAGCCCAGCGACACAACCCGGCTTGGGCGGTCACCCCGAGGAAATGAAACCAGGCCCCTGCAGGGCTCAGTGGGGATTCACTATCCGACAGTCAGGGTCCCTTCCCGCGGGCTGGCCCCGTGTCAGGCCGGGCAGGGAGAGCTGACTTCATCCTGTCACGCTGTGGGACAGTTAAGGACCTAACTCTATGGACCCAGGCCCAGAGAGGGGGTGCCACTTCCAAGTGCCACCAGCAAGGTGGTGACACGCCCAGGGCCCACCGCTGTTCCCGCCTCGATCCACAATCTGAGCTAGGCCCGGCTAGCTGCGCCCCCTCCCAGCTGACCGAGGGAGAGGCGTGCGGGCACCTGAATGGCAGGCTCTGCAGGAAGCCTCCTTGCCCCCGAGCTGGCCGTGCGTCCTGCCAAGTGCAGTCTGTGCCCCGCCATACCCTCCCTCCCACCTGCCTTACCCTCCTGGTGCCACTACCAAACTAGACGGGTCCCCAGAAAACCGAAGCTTTTTGTAGCTCAACACGGCAGGCCTCTTGGAAACCCACCAGCTCCTGTAAACTCTGATTTACTTAAACTTTCAACTCGCTCAGCCCTCTGGTCCTCCCACGTTGTCCTGGATGCCAAGAAAGGGGTGCTCTCCTCCCTTGTTGGCCTGAAGGTTTTTCCCAGGGATGTCGCCCGGTCCTGCCTTTTGTGAGCTTCCTGTGTATCACTGCGCCGCAGGCCCACCTGATGTGGAGGCCCAGGGAGCTGTGGACCCACTTCGGCTGCCCTCACCTGGGGCTGCAGACTGTCCCAGACATCAGAGTGGTTCCTGTGAGCTCGTGGTTTCCTGGGTCATCCCGTCAGCCTTGAAGGCAGGTCCTCAAATGCCGAGAACTTCGCTAAATTATAGCCTTAATGAGTGACTCTTTTCTGCAAAGAATGTTTTTAATTACAGACCATTTAAATGTGGAAGTGTTGTAGCAACACCAGATCTACGCAAATAACGGCTTTCCTTAAGTAACTTGAATAGCGATTTTCTGGTTTTTGGAGAGGAGGGTTTTTCAGGCATCAAAGTTTTCATCGTCATTATGTCATTACGCAGAACCTGGGGCCGGCGGGCAGGTGCGCTGTTCTCCAGGGGTGACATGTGGGGCTTTGTGTGTACAGCGGGATGTAGGGTTCTTGCTGGAGCCTTGACTGGCTCTCCTGGCTGTATGTCATTTGAGATCCTGTGGGGAGACTCCGCGAAACTAATGTTTGTAGGCACAAGTTACTCTGAGCCGAGAGGTCTTAATATACAAGGCTTAGGATTGTTCTCATAGTAGAACTGGAAATTCCTGCTGTGAATATACAGGTAACAGATGGGATTTGACCCTGGCAGGCTTGGTCTGTGTCCCAGTGATGTGTCTACCTCCAAACAGAATGTTCTCTTAGGATGCATTAACAGGAGCACAGTTGCCAGGATGAGGGAGGTGGAAGTCCCGTCTGATTTTGAGTTCCTCTGGCTCTGCCCGAAGACTGACATTGATTTAAAGGACTTGGGACAGACTGGAGCACATTCATATCAGAGTGATTAGGAGCAGGAGAGGGGACTAAGCTTTGCTATCCATTTGTTCAGAACATATGCATGGAGGGCCCACTGTAGCCAGGCACTAGATCTAGGAACTGATAAGACTGTGCTGAATGAGAGAGAGAAACACCCACAGGGCCTTCATTCAAGAGGGACTGATAGTGTCCTGTCGTGGTCACCACAAAGAAGATAAAATCAGGTGATAGGCTGGCATGTGATGGGGATGAGGTTGAGTAATCCTTGGTGAGTGTGGTCAGGGAGGGCCTCTCTGAGGAGGTGGCATTTGAGCTGAGACCTGGCTGGTGAGAAGGAAAGTGTGTGGAAGACAACCATGAGTGCAAAGGCCCTGTGGCCATGTGAGCTGAGTGTACTGCTGGGACGATAGAAGGCAAAAGGTGGCTAAAGCCCAGTAAGTAAGGAGGAGGGGTGTGGAGAGGGCTGGCAGGAGGAGACCAGGTCATGGCGGGGTTTGTAGGACAGCAAAGGAGTTTGGATTTTATCCCCATTGTGCTGGGAATCCAAGTAGAGAAGTATTATCCAATTTCCACCCTGAGTCAAAATGTAAGAAGTCTGGTCTTTGAAAGACACTGTTAAGAAAATGAAAAGTCACAGACGGGAAGAAAATATGTGTAAATCACCTATCTGATAAAGGACTTGTATCCAGGACATATTAAAAAAAAAAACCCTCACCACTTAATGACGAAGGGGAAAATCCACTGTAAAACAAGCGAAGCATTTCAACACTTCACCGAAGATGTGGGGACACTCAACATGATTATAATTAGGGAAGTGCAAACAAAAACCACAACACAACACCACCACACACCTAGCAGGATGATCAAAACAGAAGCACAAAGCTGGCCCTGCCGAGTGCTGGCCAGGGTGCGAAGGGGCAGCCGGAACCCCCGCACTGGTTGCTGGTGGGAGGCGGAAGTGTACGACCACCTGGCAGAGTAGTTCGTGAGTCCCTATCGAGTTAAACATACGCTTACCATTTGACCGAGCTATCCTCCTGCTACGTGTTTATCCTGGAGAACTAGAAACATGCTCACACCAAAGCCTCCATCCCCCACTGGAAACCCCTCAATTGTCCCTTACCTGGGAACCGATGGACAGATGTGGTACCCTCAGGCAGTGGCCCACTGTTACACGTGGCCACTTGGATGAATTGCAAGTGCCAGCGGATCGAAGCCAGCTTCGAAAGGCTCCATGCTACATGGCTCTACTTACCTGGTGTTCCAGAAAAAGGCAAGACTATTGGAACAGAAAACATGGATGGTTGCCAGGGGCTGCAGGTGGGGGAAGAGAGAGGGGAGACTAAGCAGGGTTTGGGTACACACGCACGCACGCACACGCACGCACACACACCCACGCATGCATGCACGCCCAGGGAGCTCAGGCAGCGTGCTAGGCTCTGCGGACCCAGCCTGACTCCAAGGAGCTTTCAGGGAACCATTCACCAGGAGAAGATGCGGGCAGATTGCTGTGGAAGTGGGGGACAGTTGTCTTCAAGCATTTTAAGCTCTGTCCACTTGCATCCCGTGGCCCCAAGACTTGTGGTAGTGGGCAAAATCTCCGGGCGTGCGCAGGCATCACTCTCTGGGCTTAGCTCGAGCCGGATGGGGAATGGACTTGTAGTGACACAGGGTGACTTTTGGTTGCCAAGTGCAGGGAGTGGTGTTGTTTCTGAGGACCCCTATTCTTAAGAATCTAGTGCCCCTTTTTCAAGGTAGTGACACTCTGCCTTCTGCCTCTTTCTGGTTCATACTGCGTTCTCGTGCAGCCTGACTTTCTGGGCTTGTCTCTACTAGGAAGAAGGTGGCCGGTGCTGCCGGTATTTCAACAGAGGGGCTCTAGTGCGGGGATTTGGTGACGCAGGTAGCCAGACGGAACACCCAGCCCACCCGGAAGCGGTGACTGCTGAAAACAGCCGACGCGCAGGCACCAGGTTCTAGATCCCTGGAGAGGGAATCTGATGGTTGAGCTCCCGTGGTTGGCAGTCAGCTGTCCACCCCTGCTCCATTGAACTGCGGCCCGGGGTGGGGGAGGGGAGCCCGCGAACGTCCACTGTGTGGGAAGAATCTCTGCAGAAGAGAGGGAGGAAGGGAGGGAGGGAGGGGGGGAAAGGTGGTGAAGCCCCTGTGGGCTGAGGTGTCTGGAGTGCTGCAGTCGGGGAGGCAGGAAGCACAGTCTGTGAAGCAGCCCTGTGTTGGCAGCCTGGCTCCCTCACTTACCAGCTCTAGGCTGGAGTTTTCCTATCTGTTAAATGGGAGTATTAACAGTTCCTACCTCACAGTTGTGTTGCGGGAGCCCTTGGCTCAGTGACTGGCCCACAGGCAACTCGGCTCATAGTATTCACATTACCGGGACCCTGGTTATTAGCATATGATTAGCATGAGGCACTTGAGGGTCAGATGACTTTGCAGGGCCCCCTTCCACTAGGGCTTCCACAGTGAGACGCCGAGTCCCTCCGTCTGTGGCGCCCAGCCACGTGTGAAGGCCGTGGGTGCGGGCCACCCACACTGGGGCGCAGGGAGGAGGTGGGTGTGCAGAGCGGTGAGGCGAGGGGGGAAGGCCACAGAGGCCAGGGCTTCAAGACCCATTCCCACCTTTGGCTGCCTCTGGCCCGGGCTTTTCCACTGCCCCGTTTCCCTGGGCCTTGCCCATGGCTCAGCAAAGGGCAGTATACCGATTTGGTGGGGGCCCTGCGAGACAACTCTGTAAACCACAGACCCCAAAAATGTCAGGGCTGTTGGCCTTGCATTTCCAGCCTCGGGCCTCAGCAGATGAAAGCCTGGGGCCCTCTGGGCCTCTTGCCAGGGGTTAGCTGACCTGAGGGGAGGGGCCGGCTCAGCCTCCCAGCCCAGCTGTCTCGGAATCCCTGTGGACACCTCTGAGCCACAGACCCTGGGCAGGATGGCACGTCCTTCTGTCTTTCCTGAGGCTCACGATAACCCATTCTTCACTGTCGCTGAGGGAATGCATGCAGGCAGTGTGCGAATTACTAGCCCTACAGGGCTGGCTTCGGACAGGGTGGACGAGCTCCCCCATGGCATTGGACAACAAATAGTTTGAACAGTCACCTCCCCTGGGTGGCTCCCTCCTGGGGGCCACGCTCTGACCTAAGCATTTTGCACAGATTGTCTCAGCCCAACCCCATGAAGTAGGTCCTCTTATGGTCATGTACAGATATGGAAACTGAGACTCCAAGAGTTTAAGTGGCGTGTCCTGGGTCACTAGCAAATGGCAGAGCCACATGCAAAGCCAAATTGTCTCTGCCACCAAGGCAAACAGAAACCCTCCAAAGTTTAAGTGAATTGCCATTTATATGAGCTAATAGATTTAAATGAGGCCTGCAGTGCTGATCTATAAAAAGCCTTCATGTCAGGGGACCTGGAAACTATTTTAGTAGTTGGGCCGAGCAGGTAGCACAGTGGCAGGAACAGGGGATGCAAAAGGACCCGCGTGCAGGTGGGCCCCGGCGTAAGCGTGCTGGGGCCCGAGCTGCGGTGCCAGGCCTGAACGCAGCGTTTGCTGGGCTGGAGCTCAAGGCCCGGAGCCTGCAAACCTTGTGGCAAGCAAGGGGGTGAGTTCAGCTCAGGCTAGGCTTGGGCAGAGGAAGGATTAGGTCTGGTCGTGGAGACAGGGACCTCAGAAGACCTCAAGCTTCCTGCTGTTGCCATTTGCCCCCTTATGGCAGCCTTGCCGGGTGCTGTCACGGGGAGCCTCGAGCCCGAGGAAGGGTCTCTCCGATGGGGGATGTTCTAGCATTCCTCAGGGCTCGGGAATGGGGCTGGGCTGGGCTGGGGGGAGCAGTGGGCCCGCCCTGTGCCCTGGAATCTAGACTCCCTCATTGACAAAGCGACGGCTGCAGGAAGCGCTCCCCGAGCCGGGGCCTGCGGCGGCAAAGCGGCCAGCCCTGCGTTGAGCGGGCACATTTAAAGGATTAGCTCACACTGTTTGCTAGTGTGTGCCTAATCATGCCGCTTCCAGCTAAATGATTACAATTGATTAAAAGCAGAGCTAGGTATTCTAACAAGCAACCTGGAGCCTTTCCAATGGGGTGAGCTGGGCCCTGCCAGGCTGAATCCTGGTACCCAGCCAGGGGGAGGTGTCTGTGAGCCAGGGGCGTGGTCTGAGCTCCCCTGGGACCCTTCTTTTGAGCGCTTGAGGACATTTGGGTTGACCCTTCCCCTCATTCCATTTCCATTTACGAGTATGTGCTGAGTACTTACTCTAGGGGAGCGCCATCACGGGGGCCCAAGGCACAACTGTGAACAGGTCGATACGGTCCCTGTTCTCACCCAGCTGTCATTCTTTGGGAGATACCATCAATAAGTCAGTGAATACATGAACTAGGTCATTTCAGACTGTAGAATTTTGAGGACAGTAAAACACTGTAGGTGATGGAGAATGATGTGTGTGTGTGTGTGAGAGTGTGTGTGTGTGTGTGTGTGTGTGTGTCTCGGGGCAAGGGTGAGGGGATGTTGAGAATGAAAAACTGGATTGGGTGGTCAAGGAAGGCTGGCATTTCAACAGAGTCCTGAAGGTTGAAAAGGAGCCAGTGTGGGGAAGAGCTGGGCAACCTTCTGGGGAAGGGAACAGCCAGTGCAAAGACTCAGAGGCATGGACAGATTTGGGGTGTCCAAGGTACAGAGAAAAGGGCTGTGGGGCTGGAGGTGGGTGAAAACCTTCTTGCTTCATTCATCTGGGCGATTCGGCGAGATGGGTGCTTCCTGGCTGCCCTTCCTTTCTTCTCAGGCTTCAGGGCTCAGCTCAGAGGGTCCCTTCTCTGAGAAGCTCTCCCTGATTCTCCCTCCTTTAGCGTCTCTGGCCCTGGGTTTCACCCCTTGATCCCTTTGCCAGTGCAGATTGTAATAACTATGTCTACACCTGACTTCCCACCCAAATATGAGTTTTGGGCCGGTGAAGACGCCCTCTTTCATCCATCCATCCATCCAACCATCCCTGCATGTTTTACCATATTTCTTGAGCTTCTAGAAAGGAGGAAAATAAAGGAAAGAGAACATAAACAAGGAAGGGAGAAAAAGAGGGAGGTTGCAATTGAGGGTTGCAGATTCTAGGAGCCCAGTTTTTAAGTTCCTGGTCCTTATAAGATGGGTAACCGAGGAGCCAGTTTCCTTGCCTGCGCACTCCTGCCGTCAGATCCAGCCAGATAATTATAACTAATAATAATTAAAAATTAAAAGTGCTCTAGGCAGATACTTAGCATTTGACTCTTTGGCTGAGTTTTCTGTGAGTAGGAGCATCTCCCTCCATCCCACCTTAAAGACAGCCCAGTCTCGGCCACCCCGCTGCTGCTGCGAGAGCCGGGCCAGGCTGGGCTCGGCCTGGGACAGTGACAGGGAGGTGCCTGGTGACACCCAGCCGTGGTTCCAGTGAATGAGAACCTGTTGCTTGCTTGGAGTAGCCCCCAGTCTGTTCCGTTATGTTCCATCTTAGACATTGGTATCTCTCCGGCCTCAGTTTCCTCATCTGTAAAATGAGGTGAGACCCACTGCCTTGGGTGGGTGTGAAGATGGAGAGCCCACGTGTGAAAAGCACTTAGCATCTAAGGCTCCCTGCGGGTAAGCCACGGCACATGCCGGGGCAGGATGGCTTTGTGACAGGACACCAGCTCCTTTGACAGACGGGGGTTCTAGTCCGCGTGACAACACAGTGTGGCGGCGCCCAGCCCGCTCTGTGGACCAGCAGCCTGGGAGCTGCTCTGTGCCCTTGAGCAAGTCCCTGATCGTCAAGGGGGCCCAGCAAATGGGGGGTCATGACAGTGCCTTCCTGTGGGTGCTGGGCAGACGAAAGGCAGTGGTCCCTGAAGAGCCTCCAGCACCGGGTGGAGGTTTGGGCAGCCCCAGCCACGGCTGTCATCGTCATCGAGACCGTGGTCTGGGTGCCGTGGGCTTTCGGTTCACTCCTTCGTTCGCTCATTCATTCAATCCGCCGTGCGTGGACGTGCTCAGTGTAGCCCACAGGTGTTCACCGAGCACCTTCTCTGTCCAGATGTGTGCAGGTGTTGGGGACGCACGGAAGCCAAGTCCCTCGAATGCTGTGGGGAGAGGGACGGTAAACAGATGAGGACAAACACAATGGACGTTTGTTGTGTGCTTGCGGTGTAACATAGCATAACATAGAGCCTATCAGCCAATCGTTTCCTACACTACACATGACCCGACACGACCCAGCGTGACCGCTGTGACGTCACAGGAGGCCTGGGGGACCCGGGCCTTTCCCCTTCCTTACTGTGTCTCCGGACGCCATCTATCTGTGTCTCTCAATCTGTGGGGCGCGGCCTTCCCTGCTCACAATAAAGTGGATCAGCGACATCAGCGTCTCGTTCCACTGCGACCACTGTGGGAGGCTGAGCCTCCTGAGGGGCCGTGTGTGGCTGTTTAGGGTCCGCCTCTGGAGAAGACTGAGGGGTGGCCACAGATGGCTCCTCGTCCTCCTGAGTCCGGGGCCCGGGCCTGAGCCGCTCACCCCAACATGGTAAGAATGAGACCGCGTCTCCTGAGTGCTTACTGGGAGCCTGACTGCCTCTCTTCACACGTGTAGTCTTTCGAGACCTTGTGGTGACCCGTGTGGCCTCCTATGATCTCCATGTCACAGATGGGTAAACTGAGGCTCCCCAGGGTCACACAGCTGCTAGAGCTGCAGAGTGTGAACGAGGCAGCCTGACATCTGTGTTCTTAGCCCCGAGGCTGAGGCAGCGGGACTCTCAATCCCTTAGGAGCCAAGGACAGGCCTCTGGGTGCTGGGTGCCGGGTGCTGGGGGCAAGCAGGTCTTCCCTCCCAGGGGAGTGACCCAGCTTCAGGGCATGGGACTGTCCCGCTCTGGGCAGTGGGGGTGAGCAGTGTCTACCGTGGTCACCGCAGAGAGGAGCAAGGGTGGAACAGGCCCGGGAGGAGCCTCTGCCTGGCTGTGCCTAGATGCCCTCATGAGACCCGGGGCTCTGCCCGCTTGAGCAATGAAGTGTGTGGAGGCCCAGGTGGGGACTGGGGGGGGCTCCCCCCAAGGCCCAGCTCCGGGCAGAGATTGGCACTTGGAATCAGCCTCGGGCTGCCTGTCTGCCCATCAGAGCCTGTCATTCATGCCCTAGGGCGGGGGGCCAACCGACTTAAGAGGGGCACCATGCCATCGTGACAGATGGGCACAGGGGAGTTGCCAGGAGCTACCAGGAGCCTCCAGCCAGCGGCCGTTGTGTGTGCCGGGAGCCCAGCCCCTTGCCGGCGCCGTCCCAGCCTGGACCAAATGCCTTCAGTTTCTCAGAAACAGTAATAATACTACATAATCAGTGGGTGCCGGGTGGGTCCAAGGCTCCCAGAGGTTGACCCCGTACAAAACCCTGCCTCCCCGCCCCCTACCCCCACCGACTTAGACAAAGAGGCAGCCGGATGGACAGGAAAGACACGGGCCTTGAGGGCTGGAGGGGGGGATTCTCCAAGTTGTTTCTTGCTGTCACTGCGACCTTGGGCATGCGACCTCCCTTCTGCGACTCACCATCCTCCCTGGGACGTTGGGCCAGAGCTGTCTCTCCTGGAGGCTCCCTGTGGGGCTCAGCAGAGCATTTGTGAAACATGAACATAGTGCCCAGCCAAGGCCGGTGGGGGGGTGGGTAATGGCACCGGGCTAGAGTTGATGTGATGTTGTTGTCCCGCTGTCACAGATGGGAGACTTGCTTTCATGCCATGTCACACAGCTAGTAAGAGCAGACCTCACCCCAGGACAGGAGAACAGTAACAGAAACAACCCCCAGGCACCATGGGGGGCCCTCGGCATCCATTATCCTGATTCATCCTCAGGACAATCCTATGAAGCCCATGCTGTTATTCTCCCCATTTTGCAGATGGGGAGACTTAGGCACAGCTAGGCAATGGCAGAGATGGGACTCAAACACAGACAGCCTGGTTGGCTGCAGAACCCGAGCACTGAACCACTCGGCTGATAGCGTGGGCAGGCTTTTTTCTGTTGGTGAGCCCATCCACGGGAAGCACGAGGCCTGCTTTGTCTCTCGATGCAGCAGTCTGCCATCCCAACTTGTTGGGAGCGGGGCTGGCTGCCTCCTGCAGGGGTGCGGGTCTGGAATGGCTTGGGGGGTGCTTTCTCCCCGCCAGCTGAGAGACGAGTCCTGGGTGCTCTTGGCGGAAGCCTGGATTGCACTCTTTGGTCGAGCAGGAACAATTACTAATGACATTTAGAAAGAAATTAATGATGAGAAATGCAAGTTGGCATTTCAGGAGCGCCAGTCAGCAGCCGTGTGTCTGCACTCACAGGAGAGGCGAGGGGTGGGGGCCGGGCACGGAAGGGAAGGCGGGAGATGGCAGAAATTAATTTTGCTGTGTCAATAATGAACATGGCCCCACTCGCTCTGCTTCTGGAGTTTAGACAAAATCAAACATGGGCTGGCGGGGGCTGGTCCAGCACTGCAGTGAGATTCCCTGTGTACTGGGATCTGGGCGGAGTCGGGTGACAGGTTTGGTTTGGTGGCACCAGGAGGCAGAGGACAGCCAGAGGGGAGGAAGCAGCCTGAAGACTGGGCCATTTGGGTGCAAATCCAAGCACCACCTCTGACCAGTTGCATGACATATCAAGCTGCTTCTCTTTTCTGAGACTCAGTTGCTTCATCAGTAAAATGGGGACAATGGGGAGATGTAAAGATAATGTATGAAGAACCGCCGGCCCAGTTTGAGCACATAGTAGGAGCTCAATATATTGTTAGGTGTTCCACATTGCACTGATATACAACTTCTCATTATAATGTCTCGTAAACTGGGATAGCTCACGTGTATTATACTTTAATTGGTCATTTCTTTTGTTCACTGTGATACATCAAATATTAGAGCTTCTTATATGTTCTTTGGGTCTTGGATAAAATAGAGCATTGATAGGAGGTATGGTAGAAGGTGAGGGGGACACAAGATGCTGAAATTGTCTGGGGCAGAGATTGGGGCTCCCAGGGGGGCTATAGGGGTGTGTGCCGACTCCTTCCCTCCCATCAGGTGCTCCAGAAGGATGGAGAAGGACCCCCACCGGTCTCCTCTCACGTCCAGGGGAGGAGATACACACAAGGAAAAGTTATTATCGTAGTAACATTGAACATTTTTGCCGCATGGAGGGTGAAAACTTAGAGCCCATGGCCAGGGATATTGGAATCTTTAAATGGTGATCTGTGTTTCAAAATGGAGATTTCCTGTAATTATGGTGGCTAAGATACAGTGCTTATTGAGTGTCAGACCGTGTTCTTAGCACTTTTAAACATTCAAAATATTCATCCTCATAATGCCTCTATTATTAAAGTAAGGAAACTGAGGCACAGAGAGGCTAACCCTCTCCCTAGGCCACAGAGCTGGTCAATGCTGGACCCAGGCCCCCGGCCCCAGATTCTGTCCTCTTTATCACCACACTAAATGGGTAGAGTCCTTGATTTGCTGCAAATCAGACCTAGAAATCCCTGGACCATACTTCTGTGTGACAGCCATCAGCTGCCTCCTTAAGACACAAGGATGTGCTCCCCAGCTCAGCACAACCCCAGCTGGTCTGCCCCACCTGGCTCCTTATGCACCCAGGCTCTGAGTCTCAGGCCTCCGCTGCACCATGTCACGGTTTGCAAATACCTCATTGGCACCTCAACAACCTGGGACCACTAAGAGTGCCCTTTACTCTCGCCATTTTGCAGACCAGAAAGCTGAGGCTGGGAAAGGACAATAAAGTAGGACACTTGCAGGGAGACAAGGGCCCCGGGGGGAAATGGGGAGTGTATTCCACCCACATGATTTGCTTGTTTGAGCAGGGGAGGCAAGTGTGGCTCGGTGACCAGTCCCCCCGCCCCCACCCTGAAGCCAGACCTGGATGCACAGTCCAACAGCCGCGTCCCCGACCCAGGGCACCGCCTTAGTCTCCCCATCCTTCCTTCTGAAGGTGTCACATCAAAAGTGTGGGGTCATCCATGCATTCAAGTTGACAGTGACGGCAGAACCTCATGGTTGGAATTCATTATGACAATATTGAATGTCTGTATATCATTGTACATGTTGTGAAAATTTTTACACGTGTTACCTAATTTGGAGCTCATAACAAGGCTGTGAGGTAGGCATTATTCATCCCACTTTTCAGGCGAGGAAACAGGAACTTAGAGAAGCGAAGTGACTTGTCTAGGGTCACAGGTACAGTAAGTGACTAAAGTAGGATTTGGACTTCATAGCCCATTGTCTTCCCACCAATCCATCCACCTTCCTACCTACTTATGTATTCATGCTCTCCTTTCTCCTACTAGTCATCCATCTGCTACCCATCTACTCTTCTATACATTCATTTGTCCATCACCATTCAGCCATCTATCTATCCATCCATCATCTACCCATCCATCCATCATCTATCCATCCATCCATCTACCCACCAGTCATCCATCCATCTTCCATCCATCTATCCATCCATCCATCATCTAACCACCCATCCATCCATCCATCCATCCATCCAACCAGCTAGCTACATCCATTAGTATTGAGTACCAAGTGCCAGGAACTACACTGTTTTCATGACACCTTCCTCATGTACTCTTAATTCCATGCTTACCTGCTACCCACCTCTCCCTCTACCCTTAAAACTGCATATGAACACACACATACACACACACACACACACACACACACACACACACACCCTTCTGGTGAATTGAGAGGGATGGGACAGACTGGGGATATAGATGATTCTTGGTTTGCCTCCCAGAAACCAGAGAGTTCTGCCTGGTGGTGGGAAGGAAGGTATAGAACAGACCATGTGGTCCTGGTGGGGCAGGTGTGTGGGCAGTGATGATGTGCCCACAGTTTGGTTGGAAGGCTGAGTGCAGATGAGAAGGGCAGACAAGGCATTGCAGGCTGGGCCCCAGTGTTCTTCAGCCGCATCAGTGGGCCCAGCTCCTGAGGAGTGGGCAGCCCCTCCATTCTGGGTGTCAGGGATCACATTTGCCCTTTGCTTTGTGCCAGGCTGGACTTCTTCGAGTGGGCAAAGGTATACACCCACGTGTTTCCACAAGAACCATTGCAATTATTAAATATAATCGGTCTCAGCTGCAGTTTTGATCGCTGGGGCATGCACACAATTCATCACAGCAAATTAGAACTTCTGGCCCTGCAGCCTGGGCGGTGGGGGTCCGTCAGTAAGGGGAGCTGGGCCATGTAGGCTCTGGAAGCCATTTTTGGGAGGTGATGATGGGCCATGTTTTCTGAAGGGACCCTCAGAATATCTGCCAGAACAGCTGTCCATCCATGGGGGTTAATTTTCTAGAAATTTCAATGATGCAGGAAAGTTTCCCTTTTAGCAAAAATTTGGAGGAAAGTAGAAACGGACATGATCAAAGTCCTAAAATATCATTTATAAAACCTAAAAGCACTGGGTTAGTTTAGGGACCTGAACATATGTGTTCTGTATAATTGGTGACCGTGTGACCTATTTTACAGGACAGCTTTGATTTCAAGTATTCCATCGCAGCTATTGGCTATTTGTCCTGATTTTTGGCTTGTGGAATACTATGACTATATGTAGAGCTGGGTTTTCTCATCCAATTTTAATGAATAAAAATTTCAAGTTGGAAAGGCCTGGAAAGATTTCAGAAACCTTCAAGGGAACCATTGTCTCCCTCTTTTTTTTTTTTCCAACGTGACAAAATATTTAATGCCTGTAGGTGTGCCTTCATGCTTACCCTCCCAACTCCCCAAGCACAGAACAGGGAAGGCTTCCGTCCAGCAAGGTTTGAAAGCTGTCAAAGCTCCAGTCCTCGTGACATGATTTCGGGGGAGGCCTCAGGCCCCTGTGCTCAGGGGCAAGAGCCCCGGGTTGTGCATTCTCCAGAGGCTCTCTGTCCTAACGTGGCTGGGTCCTGGAAGCCATGCCATTGACCATGGCGTAGGCTCAGTCACTGCAGGGGAAGCCTGGTACAGCACGGAGGCAGAGAAGGTCTTGTGTCCCTTGGCAGGCGACATGTCCCCTGGATGCTGCCGCAGCTTCCAGCCCCCACCATCCACCGAGGCCTCCACAGGCTGAGTCTCGCTGCTACAGTCTGTGTAACTCCCAGCTTCCAAGCCTCGAGCCCGAGCTGTGAGGGCAGCACTCAGGACCGGCCCTGAGCACCTTGGCTCTTTCTGTAGAATGTGCCCTCTCTCCTGCCCACCTGCCCACCTGCCCACCTGCCCTCCGAGCCTGTAGGATCCCAACCAGTTTTGTTTTTTTTTTAGTCGTGGCAAAATACACATAAGGAAAAATTTGCCATCTTCACCATTTTCGAGTGAACATGTCCGTGGCTCTAAGTCCGCTCACGTTGTTAAGTGACCATCCCCACCATCCAGGACAGTTTTCCGCAGAACTCTGTCCCCACTGCACACTGAACTCTGCCTTCCCCTCAGCTCCTGGAAACCACCAGTCGACTTTCTGTCTCTCCGGATTTGACTACTCTAGGAACCTCACAGAAGTGGAATTATACAGTATTAGTCCTTCTGTGACTGGCTCGTTGCACTTAACATAACGTCTTCAAAGGATCTCTCCGCTTTTAAGAAAAATCGTAACATGCCCTGGGCAAGGCGGGGCAGGGGGCGCGGGAGAGGGGGCAGCTCTGTTTCTTCTTCGCTCCCTGACCCTGTCAGTGGAAGCTTCTCTTTGCTCCCCTCGCCCCCCTCGCTTGCCGGCTGTTCTCTCAGAAACGCTCGCGGAGTTTTCAGCAAGCGTAGGCTCTGAGCCCACGTGGGGGGATCGGCAGAGAACTGAGAGATGGGGTCCCTGCCTGCCGCGCACGGCCTGGTGAGGGCATTACCATGGCTGGGAGACAGCCGGGACCTTGCAGGTTGAGGAAAGTGCTAGAAGGACAGCTGTGCAGATGCAGACTGAGCTGCACCGGGATGGGTGGCCCCTTGTTGAGTAGGTGGCAAGGCCTTTCTGAGGGGATGGAGATCAGATGGGGGGTGCTGGGAAATGGGGGGGGCGTGCCGGGCAGCGAGAATGGCCACGAGAGGCTGAGAGTGGCTGGCCCATTTGGGGAGCAGGAAGAAGGAGGTCTGGGGAGCTCTGGCAGGGCTGTGGCCAGGGGTGTAGAGTTCTAGGTGTGGTGGGGGCCCGCTAGATGAGTAAGCAGAACTGCCCCCCCCATCCCTGCCCCTTGAGGAGAGAGCCCGGGCTGTACCTCTCATGGGCACTCTGTTGCCAGGGAGAGGGAGCCTGGAGGGAACCCGGGTCATGGGCAGGTGGGGGCTTCTGGAGGGGTCCTGGTGGTGGTGTGGTGTGGATGGGTCCATTGCACACCGGGGGGAGACGAAATGCCAAAATTAACAACCAACCCCTGAATCACTTTGTAGCATGTTGTCAGTATAAGGTCTGTGTGTGTGTGTGTGTGTGTCTGTGAATGTGTGTGTACAGGTGTGTGTGGGGTTTGTGGGGTGTCCGTGAGTGTGTGTATGTGCATGGGATTGTGGGGTATGCGGGAGTGACTGAGTCTGTACCTAGGATATCCATGAGTGTGTGCATGTGTGTGCATTGTGTATATGTGTGTGTGATTGTGAGTTATCCATGAGTGTGTGCATGTGTGTGCATTGTGTATGTGTGTGTGATTGTGAGTTATCCATGAGTGCGTGTAGGTGTGTACATGTGATTGTAGGGTATCTGTGAGTGAGTGTGTATGTGAGTGTGTGTCTGTGACTGTGAAGTGTCTCTGTGTGTGTGTGTGTAGGTGTGTGCAAGTGTGGGAAGTAAGACGGGCTCTGTGTACCATGTTGCATTCACAAGCACCCCAAGGGGCAGTCCCCCACAATGCCTGGGTTATGGTCAGTGGGTGACGGGTGGGGGGATTCCTAAGTTCTTTGGGAGAAAGGAAGGCACGAGGGGCTAATTATCTAGACTCTTCAGTGGGTGGGAAGGGCACCCTTGGGCTGGCCTCTTGGAGTGGTTGAGGGAGGGCTGCCTGGTCCCCCTCTCCGAGCTGGCGTTTTGGGGCTCCCGTGTGGCTCTGGGGAAGGTGATTTCCCTGGTTTGCTAGCACCTGGCTCACCGGGAAACGTTCAGCTGCATATGGGGACACACCCAGGACATGCAGGGCAGGGTGGCCTCGACTTCATCTTCTACTCTCCTTCCTCTTCTTCGGAATGTAACCGTGCAAGTTACATTCCTAGTCCTATCCCTGGGCGAGGACCCTAAATGATGGTCCGTGTTATGTCACTACCCCTACCTTCACTCCTGCCCTGGGCGTCAGCCCGGCCAGTGTGCTAGAAAATGTTTGGGGCATCGTGAGGTTCCCACAAAATATGAGAGGCCTTAAGCTAGCAGCCTGTGGGCGGATTCAACCTGCAAACATTTTTTGATTGGCCTGCATTGTGCTTTAAACATTGAGACGTTATATATATATATATATATTTTTTTTTTTTTAAGAGAGGGAGGGGGAGTGGCAGAGGGAGAGGGAGAGGGAGAATCTCAAACTGACTCCGCGCTCAGCATGGAGCCCAACGCAAGGCTCCATCCCACGACCCTAAGACCATGACCTGAGCCAAAATCAAGTCGGACATTTCACCGACTGAGCCACCCATATATATATATATGTATATGTATGTATATATATATATTTTTTAATCTAGTTTTCTAGACTGGATATGAGGAGGACTGCCCCTTTTCAACAAGGCTTGGGTTCTTGGGATGACACCACCCCCACCATACCTTACTGCCTTGCTCCTGGCCTGGGCCGCACTCGCTTGCAGGGTGGACTCGACAGCGCCGGGCCCCTGAGCAGGAGGCCCCTGTCCGGGCTGGCTGCACACGGTCAGAGGCGCCCTGCCCACCACAGCTGGGTCTCCTGGACATCAGCTGCTCTTTCTCTGTACGGCTACATTTGCAGTGAGTTTGGTGCCTCCGCGGATGGGATGCCTCAGTCTTCCCAGAATGTTCTGTGTGTGGTCTTTGATTCCCAGATGTGCTTTGAGGTGGGGAGAAAGACCCCTCTCCGGTCTTGGGAAGCTGTTGGCCCAGAGCCATTTCAGTGGAGTCTCAGATCTGGCTGATCTCTCCTCAGGCTCCGAGGTGGTGTACGCACTGGATCCCTGCCCCACTGCATCAGGCTGTGATCATATCTTTCAGGGGTCGGACTCAGGCTCTTTGAGGGCATATTGTAATACATATTTGAGATGAACTGTACCCCAAGGGCCTGGTTCTGGGCAGGCGCTTGGCTGATGTGGCTGGAATGGACTTTCCAGTGACACAGGGCGGTGTCCCCACCGGGAAGGAACCCAGGTCCAGAGACCGGGGCTTACGGTCACCTGACACACCACAGCCAGAATCCTTGATTCTCAGTCCTAAGTCCCAACCCAGAGGGACCCAGCCACTGGGGACCCCCCGCCTCCCTTTGGAGAAATGGCAACATTGGTGGCAGCGAATTAATGCAGGACTCGGGGTCAGGGTGGCCTCAGTTGCCGAGGTGGGGCAAATCTCTCAGCAGCCCGGATGTGACAGGGCCACAAAACTCCCGCTTTCTTTCACGCGGCCGCTACCTGAAGTCGCCTGGTTGCTAGCCACTGATGCTTTGGGCGCATTTGCAGTCTGAGGTGTGCCACCCCCAGCCCCCAGTCTACTGTCCCTCCAGACGGGTATTATTCATTTCCCTCTTTTGTTGGGTGACTCCGAATGGGAGCCTGTTTACGGCCTGGGCTCCCAATAGAAGGCTGCAGGTTCCCTCCTTACAATCTATTCTCCGGTGGGTTTTATTTCCAAAGCACAGCAGTATGGAACCTACCCCTTTGGGAATTCACTGCGCTTTTTTTTTTTTTTTCCCCAGGACAACCTTTCTCTCAATTTTCCCTCGAAGGAAGATGTTCTTGCACTCGTGGAACTGGTCGTTGGCCAGGCCACCTGCTGGGGTCTTTTGTGTTCTGGGTGCTGCAGGGCACTGGCGAGAGGGGTGTTAGAGAGGGGCTGCAGAAACTCAGTGGTCAGCCCCTCTGGGGACACCTCCACCACAAGCCGTCTGGGTCCTACAGCTCCTCCTCACATGCCCCCAGGGGACTTTGAGGGCCCTGAGTCTGCTTCTGCTCTTGGTTCTGCAAGAAAGCAGCAAATCCCCCCAAAGCCAACCCCGCTGCTCCCTGGAAGTTGGAATCTCCCTGAAGGCCAGGAGTTCCGGATGAATGGAGGCTCTCACCCAAGAGACAGACTTCCCCGGCTAAGCGGGTGCGATGCTCACTTCCCACTGCTCTAGACTGACAGACAACAGCCTGTGTCGCTGTCTGGGAGACAGGACTGGGGAAGCCTCGCACACATCCTGGAACATGCAGGGAGCTGCTTTTGCCTCCGAGGACGTGCCAGGGCTGTGTCCCGGGCCATGGGTGACTAGCTTCACCCAGGACCCCGATGCCAAGGAAGTGTGCCACTTCACACGGCCAAGCTTTCTGTGCCGTCCGTGTCCATGCTGGCTTGCTGGGTGGGGGCCGTGGGGGGGATGCGGGGCGCACACACGTCATCGCCTGGACCCCCCAGGGGAGTGGCTGCATCACCGGGCAGGCATTTAGAGGGAACCTTGGCCATCACTCACTCCTAATTTTAATGACGTGCATTAGCTAAATTGTGTTCTGAGTATTCATTCAGTGCTGTTTATGGCGTGCTCTTGAGTGCGCTTACCGTTTGTCAGAAGTGCAAACTAGCGAACATACGAGCCTTTAAGACAGGCCATCTGTTCGTCTTAGACCTTTGGACGATTGTCAAATGCTTCTAAAAATAAGTGCTCACTAGCAGAGAGGGGCTGCCCAGGTGATAACACAGCAGAGAGGGAAGCAGGGCTGCCTGCGTCTTTACCCTCCCCAATGGGAAATGTATAACTTGAGTGTTGGGGGGCAAAAGGGAGGTGGAACGCAGGAAGGGAGCCAAGGGAGGTGGGGAGCACGAAGGCCCTGCTGGTACACCTTTTTGGCTGGAGGTGCGAGCGTCACCCCGTTCCTTGCCTTTCGTGTAACTCCACAGCTCAAATACATTCGATGGCTCCCCATGGCCCAGATTTAAGGGCGAGCTGCCTCGTCTCGCATCACAGAGTCTCATCAATAAGGCCCCCACCTTCCTTTCCAGGCTTGTCTCCATGGCACATACCCTGTGCTTCTGCCAAGCTGAATTATTCATTGTTCCCTCAGCATATGCTGTGCTTTCCACATTTCACAAGCAGAACAGCGCCGTGGGTAAGAGCGTGCTCTACATACAGACTGCATGGGTGAGGATCTGACACAGCCGTCAGCAGCTGCAGAACTCGACGCTCTCCATTTGCCTGCCTCAGTTTTCTCATCTGTAAAATAGGGATAATCATCGTACTTCACTCCCGGGGTGGTTGTGAGGTTTCAAGAGTTAATATAATTAAGGGGTGAGAACAGTGCCTGGAGCACAGTGAGCACAGGGTAAATGTTAGCTGTGATCATTATCAGCATCATTGGCGCCTCCATGTGCTTCTCTGGGCGGTGGGGGGGGGGTCATCCTCCTTGGAGAACTGTCTCTGTGTTCGTGCGCACGCGCGCACACACACACACACCCACCCTGATGCAAACCCTAACCAAGCCATAGCACCTACCAGTCAGAAGTCCTCTCTCCAAAGTCCCTTTTTGTGAAATGTCACCCCCTCCTTTGGCCAGGAGCTTGTCAGTGGCCAGGATGGGCCTTATTCTCTCTCTGTCTGATGCCCACTGCATTGCATGGGGCCAGGCTCCGTGTTTGTTAAACGACCAAACAACAGAATCCCGCTTAGCTGGAATGTGGCTGCAGTGTTAGCCTGAAGTGTTCTACCTTTTCCCCTGGAAGCAGAGGGAACATCTTCCCATGGTTAAGGCAGGTTCTTGGACTTGGTCCCTGCTCCTGGAGAAAACTGTTTGTAAAGCCAGCCTCTCGAGAACCCGGGAGTGGCCTAGTGGTGGGCAGTGGGGAGAAAGGGCATTGACTGCAGCCTCTTTCCCCACCTTGAACCAGAGGGAGGTGAGGTGGGGTCAAGGTGAAGCCAGGTGTGTTCTGTAGGGGAGGGCAGATGGAACATTCTGGGGGGAGGGTGCTAAGCATTCCTGCACCCTTAATTTGCCAGGGCTGCAAGGGCCAAGCCCTGGGACCAGTCCTTCTCTGGTGCCCCTTGAGAGTGAGGGTCTCCCCATGGAACTGTGAGCTCCTCGAGAGAGGGCTGGAGCCTCGAACTCTTCATGCCAGTGCCCAGCTGGGGCCTGACATCCGGGGACTCTGTGAATAGCTGTGGAAGGAATGAGTGAATGAGTGGGTGAATACATGGATGAGTGCATACTTCCCTCCCCCACGGAGTCTCCAAGCGCCTCCCCTCCTCACCAGATACCTCACTCTGTCCCCTGGGGCGGGGGAGGGAGAGCAGTGGGTTGGGGGCACTGAGGCTGCAGCCAGGGGCTTGTGGGGAGGGGGACATCTGGAGCACTCCTGAGATCTTGCCGGCCCTTAGAGGAGGAGCTGGGAGAGGCACAGTGTTCAGACCATCAGACCTCCATGCGGTTCCCACTGCAAGCCCTGAACCACGTGTGGTGCCAAGCGGGCCCGGGATCCAAGGAGGGGATCCAAGGAGGGAACCGACAGCCCTTCCCTCACAGAGCTGCCTGTCTGCTCAGGAAGACGCTCAGGGACACCATTTATGGAGCACTTCCTCTTGGCCAGGCCTGGGGCGGGGGGGTGTCCATGCACTATTTCCTGGGTCCTCAGGGCCTCTGAGGAGGAGGGCTCTGTTATTAGCACCCCTCCCCCAACCCCCAGAGGTCAAGGAACTTGCTCAAGGCCACATGGCTATCAAGCCGCAGAGTCAGCATTCAAACCCAGAACTCCACTCGTCTCAGGCCACCAGGGCTTGCTGCCTCCTTGTGAGCACCCAGGGCAGTGGTGCTAGGACTTCACGGGCATTTTGTCCTCCAAGGAGCTGGGGCCCCGGAGGGGCAGCTAAGAGTGCTCTCCGAGAGGGACGCGCTTCGCGGAGACCTCTCTGGTCTGGGTCTGTGCCCCTTGGGGTGTGCGGAGAAGCCTTCTGTTGCTTCACAGACCGGGTTTGCCAGGCCGGCCGGTGGCCAGCACCTCTGGTCTCCCCTGCTTGACGCTGTGGTGGGTGGTGTCAAAGGGAGACAGGCAGCGTCCCGATCAAGGGACGGAACACAGAGCCAAGACCTCAAGAAGAAACCCCCGTGGCGGACGAGGGAGGGCCGCCCTGCTGCACACGTGGGTGCGTGATGGTGGCGAGGCGCAGACTGGGTTGAGGCAGGGATGCCTCCTGGTTTGGGTGAAACCGGAATGGGACCAGGCCAGAACCTCTGGCTGGCCCATTCAAGCGTGTGTCAGTGATTTGGGAAGGAAGGTCCAGCGACAGGCTCCCTGCTCCTCGCATGTTCCCTCTGTGCCCAACACACGCCCTGGCTTGGGCTCTAGCTCGGGGTCACGTTGCTGCTGCATGCCCTGCTCCAAGCATGGTGGCCGTCACCCAGCAGGGACTCGGTGAAGGTTTGTTGAATGAATATGAACGGTCATGTAACTGAATGCAGACCTGGGACAAAGGGCTCCGTGGCCTGAGGGCCCCGCGGACAACTGACCACTCGCACTGAGAGAGATCTCAGCAGGACCCCCGACACCCCCTCGCCCATCACTGACTTGTGGCCCAGTGCGCCAGGCCTAGGCCCCCGAAACAGGTCCTAGCAGAAACCTCTCTCCCCGAGAGCCTCATGCACTCTGCTGAGTGAGTGCATCTCAGCCGCAAACCAGGACCCCCATCCCTCCCTCCCTTCCCCCCGTTTTATTTTTCTCACCTGCTTCTCGGCCCACACCTGCGTCTCCCTGGCAGGCGGAGAGGCCCTTGTGGATGCCAGGCCTCCCCCCTGGGCGCCTTCCAGTCCTTCCTGGCTCCCACCCCCACCCCACCCCCAGCCTTTATGGTGCTGGGAAAGTGTTTATCTGCAGGGTTGGTAGTATCTTTAAAAAACGATTTTCTTCCTTCTCCGAAGGGGCTAAATATAGCACAGGCATAAATAGAGAAATAGACATTAAGCCAAATGCCCTTGTGAGAGCCACGCGGGTGGACGGGGCTCTTGAAGACGGCTTGATGAAGCCCCCCGCCCCTCGAACCACAGCTCCGAGCCGCGGGGTAGGAGCCGCGGGTCTTTGGGTTTATTCAACTGTGCCGATCGGCGGTGGCTCTGGCAGGAGCCGCTCAGCCCGCAGGTGTGTAGGGTGATTGGTGAGTCCTGGTGACGGGTCCCCGCCACCCCCTCTGCCCTTCCGGCGACTGTGCCCTCAGCCTGTGGAGGAACCGATGCCCTCCCCGGCCGAACACCTGGCCTCCTCGGCGCCCCCCACCACACTCACACTTATTGGGTGGCATGGGCCGTTCTCTCTCGCTGAGCCACCATCTGCACCATTAATCCTGCACAAACGTTTGGGTGTCTGTGTGTCTTGAGTCCCCCCCTCCCCTCATCGGGCCCCTTGAGAGGGCTGGGCCCAGCTGGAGTCTTCCCCTACCCTGCACTGTGCCCGGCCCAGAGAAGAGCATCCAGCAGGTAGTTAATAACGCAGTGCTGAATGAATTCTGGTGCCCGGCCCCCTTGGGGCATCAAGTTTTGACATTTCCATCTGCTGTGACATCCTGGGCTTTTGTTCTTGTAGAACTTTAGGGAAGGAAGTTTTACCCTTCTGTCTCAGAACTCTCTTTGGGGAAGTTCTTTCTTGAGTCTAACTGAAGAACTACCTGCTACTGCTCCTTAAGAGGAAAGGCCCACTGTGGTTTTCACCTGAGAAGTGGCGTTTATTCTCCTATTTCCCTGACCCGTGGGCCTACGCATAGGTTCCCGCCTCCTGGATTTCTATGCCAGTAGCCCGTGGATGAGCCAGTGTGGACCACGGGTGTTATACTGGCCCTGTTCTTGGCATCCTGGCAAAAGGCTGTTTCATTATCCAGAGATCCCTGGATACCCCCCTTTCCCTGTGTTGGTGGTGGGTGGTCCTTGAGGGTTTTGTAGAGATCAAATGCCATCTCTGGCTTTCTGCTGCTTATGGAGCAGTCCACACTCAGGGGCACCCCGAGCCTCCACCACCCGGGTCTAAACCCCTCCCAGCCTGCCATGTGACCTCTGCTGGGATCATCTCCCCGGTGCCTGCATTTGCCAGGCCCGTTCGAGCCTCCGTCCCTTTGTCTGTGCTGTGCCTTCTACTCAGCACGCCCCCTCCCCTTCCACACATCCTACCCAGGCACTGAGTTGTTCATTTACCCTTCCACTGATTCATTAAAAGATATTTGCATGGGTCTACTTTGTGCCAGGAACCACCATTTGTGGACCTGTGTATGTTTATCCTCCTAACTTCCCTCCTCCCCGTCCTCCTCCCCACTCCCCGCTACATGAAGACGGAGCTGACCACACTCAGCACTGGTAATTGCCCGGCTGTTGGCAGGGTGGCAGAGTGAGACCCCCAGTCGTTGCTGGGCGCTGTGCCTGCCATGTCACCGCAGGGCATCGTGTGCCCAGCCCCGGGCCAAGCACGGTGGGGCCGAGAAGGGAGGTGGAGCCCTCCTGACTGCGGTTCAGCAGACGACGCTCGTCTTGCACTTGGGAGGCACGTAGATGGGTGGCAGGGGGGTCGGGAGTGCCTCGAGGGGCTGCAGGGAGGGATGGCAAGGGACCGGGTGCCCAGAGGACTTCAAGCGTGGCTCGGCTGGGAGGGAGGAGAGAGGAGGTGAGAACTGAATCACTAAAGGCTCGGAGGCTAAGTGGATGCTCGCTTGGCTGTAGGGTGGGTCTGGCTCCCCGCAGGACTGGCTGCCTGTGCTTGCCTAAGTGTGGGGAGAGGTGCCTCGGCTGGAGGGGGGGCGTTCCCATGGCAACCGCCGCATCCCATCTGTGGCCTCAGACAACCTGCCTTGTGCCTCTGGGTCCGTGGCACCCCCACCGAGGTGCCAGGCCACACCGGCAGAGTTTGTCCTCATGCCCGGTGTGGAGTGTGGATGATCTGTGGACTGGGATGCCCATGAGCTGCAGGGTGCTGCGAAGCCTGCCTTCTCACCCAAGGCCCTGGCTTTCTTGGATTCCAGTTGCCTGGTTCCACCCTGCCTGATTCCCAGCTGGATGACCTTGAACCGGAATTGAGCCTCTCTCAGCCTTATTTCTTCATCTTACCGTGTCCTACCTTGTAAGGCTATTGTGAGGATTGAAAGAGTTGTCCCTCTAACGCACACAGCACGTGTGCTGGCCAAGCGTCAGCCATGGGGCCTGGACCCAGGAGCCCAAGGAAAGGGGACAGCGGTGGTTGGCGCTCTGTGCTGCGGGCATCAGCAGGCACCTGCTACGTGGGGACAGGGCGATGAGCTTGCCGCGGGGGGTGGTGACATCATCACGGAGGCGGCAGCAGGGCTGACAGTGGGAAGAGCCTGCCACAGGGGCCCTGGGCCACGGAGTGGGGGTGGCTCCAGGCTCCTCGGCAAAGCGGCGGCCATCGGGCATCCTCTGGTGGCCCTCCCAGCTGGACCTGGAGCCCGGGAGAGAGACGCAGCGCCACGTCTGACCTCTGGTGGTCATGGGCAGATCTGCAGCCCGGCGGCTCCCAGCCCCAGAGGAGTCAGGAACCGCCCCCCGCGCCCCCCCCCCCCGCCCCCCGGCCCGGGGGACCTAGCTCCTCGTGACTGGAGGTCCCATGCTGCTCCCAAGCAGGGCTCCCCTACCCTGGGTGGATTTTGCTTCCTTTCTCCAGGTGGCATGAGGTTGAAGGTTACCTGAGGCTTTGGTGAGATGGGTCTGGATTTAGAACAGGGACCACTGAAAAGAAACAAAATCACTCTTGGAGGCCAAATCCCACCCCCAGCCCCAGGCCACTGGTTCCTCTGAAAGCAGGTCAACACGAGGGAAGAGAAACCGTGGGCTGCGGTGAGAGGGATGCGCTTGGCGGGGCGGGGGCGGGGTGCGGGGGGTCCCACCTGGGCCCCGGCTGCCCAGGCGGATTCGGGCAAACCGCACACTCCTCTGGCCGGAGCAGGCTGCCTCCTTCAGCGCCCTCCCTGCTGGGTGACCCGGCCTCGGCCCAGGCACCACTGCCGCCCACTGCCTCCGCACGTCTGGACCACTCGGGTGTTTCTTGGCCGGAGAGCTACGTGGCACATCTGCTGTTGCCCTCCACGCAGCTCAGAGCAGCTCCCGGGAAGGACTGAGAGGGGGATCTGGGGAAAGCCTGCAGGCGATCAGATATAATATCCTCCTAATCATCAGAGCGAAAGGGAGACGGGAGAGGTGAGCAAGGATGTTTTTAATTCCTGCCACCCTCCCCCCCCGCCACCTCCTTGCACGTCCCCCCCCTTGCCTTCCCTAGAGCCAGTCCCCATGGTAAGACCTGAACGGTCTTTAAAAACACAATTTCTAGAGAGCCCAGGTTGGCAGCAACAGGAACCCATCCCCGAGCCCCAGATCAATGTGGCGTCTTGGCAGCTGTGTCCCCCGAGCACTTTTTCCTGGTTGCATTTTGTGTTGTAATAATTGAGACGCTTTTCTGTGGCTCCCAGTGTAAATGCACTGAGTGGGAGGGGACGGGCCTGCTCTCCATTCTTCTGCCCTCATGCGTGTCTCCTTTCTTCGCCTTTGCAGAACCACACGATGAGCCAGCACGCACAGTGAGGGACCGCTCGACAGGACACCTCTCCGCAGAAGGCTTGCCGGAGACGCCGTGGGGAGGGCCATTTGAACATTACATCCAATCAAAGTGTCATTTGCAACCCAGATGTAAAACTCTAATGATTTGGCCATGAGGCGCTGCTATTATAAGCAGCTGGAAATGAATATTAATGGCAGAGATTAAAAGTATTCCATGCTCAGTATTTTTTATTGTCCTGCTACAGCTAGTGTGCTTTTAGAGTTTCCGCCGAAGACTACATTTCTAGAGTTAGAGAAACCCGCTTTTTGAGGCTATTGTCCTTTGTTCCTTCATGTATTATATTGATAGTTTTTAAAAAAGGATTAGTGTGATTTTTTTTTTCCTTTGCTTCTTTTTTTTTTTTTTTTTTCTTTCTTGTTTTTCTTTTCCCCCCCTTCGGTTAACTACTTTTTAATTGCAATTCTAGGTAATTGTGCATCGTGATGTGATTGCTTGGCTATTGTCTGAATATTTCCTTTTAATTTTTTAATTAAAGACTAATGCTTTGATTGGATTTGCCAGTTCACCGGACAGTGATTAAAACTATGTAATGAATATAATCGGTTTCAGTGCAACTGGATGGTCTGCTTTTAAATGTGACTTAATCTGACTGCAGTTACTAGTACAGTTCAATAAAGGGAATCCATGCGATTAGCATTGGCTGCCTGGTTCTCTCCTCCCCAGCCTGGGGCCCTGTGGGGGCTGTGGTCACCCAAAGGGTGGGGACCTGCACATGATAGACCCAGCCTCCCTTGGGAAAGAGGACACATAGTAACCTAACACACGCAGTCTGGATCAGGTGGGCAATGGCCACAGAAGTCAAAACAGAAGGAACCCTTAAAGATGAAAGACTGATCTTTTCATCTGTGGATGGGGGAAACTGAAGCTCAAGGGTAAGTGGGCTTATCCATGATGTTTCCTTGTTGCTCCCCCTGGGGATGGCTTTCCCACATTCTGCATGCAGATGGTTAAGTGGTTAACCCTTACCTGGCCAGGACTTCAGGCAGGACTTGGATTCTAGTTGTGGCCAAGGCATGAGGACGTGACGGGAGCTGGGGCTAACCCCCCAGCCCCGTGAGATCCAGGGCTGGGGGGCTGCAGAGTGGAGCCAGGTGGGAGCAGTGGGTTCCCAGTCACGGAGCTCAGTGGGACGTGGGAGTGCTGAGACCCTGTGGCCGGGGCCAGCACTCTGGTGGGGCAAGTGAGGTGCCTACAGCACAAAATCTCAGGGGGGCCCCCTGCACTTGCAAACCCCAAGAAGAGGTTTCCTGACATTTCACATCCTAGTTGCCTTGCTTTCCTCACCACCCCCCGCCCCGGCCTTGCTGGTGCCCCAGGGCCCACCCAGCAAACTTAGTCTCACACGTGGCCGCCCTCCCACCCCGCTGTCATGCTGGTGCCTGGCTGACTTGCCAATCAGAGGCCAGGGCTTCAGAACCTGCGTGGGGAAGCCCTTCCCTGTTAACTTTTCACAAGGGGCAAGAAAATTGGTTATTACCCTCTGCAGAGCGGAAATGAAACAGGCAGACAGATTGCACCTAATTACAATGTAATACTAAGTCACAGGCGTGGAATTTGTAGCAATAATACCCAGCATCTTCTGACTCCCATATGGCTGCTGGCGACCTGTCCGAGTTCCCCTTCCTGCCACCTCATGTAAGGGTCTCACGTGGGTGGGGCATTTAGTTTAATAAAATGCACATCACCCCTGCAAATCAGAGCAGACTCCTGCCAGGGCTGGGCAAAATGGAGCTGTCGCCCTTAGAATTCACGGTTCTTGCCTCCTAGAAGTCGAAGGCAGTGAACTTTGATTTTTAGTCCCCCGGAGACTTGGCCATTTAGGGGGAGACCTCAGCGTAGGCATCCGTGTTCCCCCGAGTGTGGCCAGCCACAGTCTGCCCTGCATCCACAGCAAGGCCTGCCTTCGAGACAGCACCGAAGGCTGTGGGCAGGACCAGCACGTCCCGGGGCTTGCCAGATCACTGTCTCTGGGCCCTCTCCATCTCCAGATTTATCCTGAACCCCATGGAGCCCAGGTGAGTCCTCGGTAAGTACCAACAGAAGATTTGATTTGACGGTTGGTGGCGTAGGGCTAAATTAGTCACTGCCCCCATTAAAAATACAGCGGGGGGTTTAAGAGCTTTTCACGCCATGTGGGAATCAGCAGCGAAGCCGGCGGATGCCTTGGGTAAGGAGAGAGGCAGCCTAGGGGACCGCGAGGTAATGAGGTTTATGGCGATGACAAGGCAGCCAGGGAACCCCACCGACTCCCCCCTCGCCTGGGCCCATTGTTCTCTGGCTGGCTATGCCCCCGCCCTTCTGCTGAGAGCCCCTCATGACTTCGTGTGGGGAGGGGGCTCTAAAGGGGACACGGGGGGCCCTTACAGGGATTGGTATGTGTCACCATCAGACAGTACTGGGGTGGGGGTAATGCAGGGCTCATAGCTTTGGAGACCAGCCCCCACCTCTCTCCAGTCAGAGGATCTGAAGCTGGGATGAGCCAGTTTACCTCTCCGCCCTGAGGGACCTCGCAGGGTCACTGGGGGGCTTTGATGCCATGATGCCCGCTGAAGGGCTGGAGACTGAAAGTGGCATGGTGGTTGTTAGGAAGACGATGAAGCCGGGCCTCTCTGCACAGGAAGGGCCCCCTTTCAGCCTGGAGGGTGCAATCGCATCAGTCACTGGGAGTTTGGATGCTGGAGTGGGCAAGGTGACTGGAAGCCTAGGGTTCATCGTTGCTGTGTTTGCTTGTACAAATAAATGATCAGTTTCTAGTGACTGTGGGCGCAGGAATTTTGCCCAGGCTGAGAAATGGACTAGGACACCTGGGTCACAGCGTCCTGTTGTTGGAAGCAGGTGGAGAAGGGTTTTGGTCTCAGTGGAGAAACTGCCATAGGAAGAATCTTCTCAAGTTCCCCCAGCCACAGATGATGCTCCTCCTAACCTCACAGTATGTTTAATATTTAACTTTCCACCTGTTTTGTTTTGTTTTTTTTTAATTCCCATCTAGAATGTGCATTCTTAGGGGTGGGTTCTGTACTTACAAGCGTTTAGGACCAAGGTAGAACCAAGACTTCAAGCCGTCAGCCATCCAGACAGCAGATATTTACTGGGGATCACTGGGGATATAGTGATGGACAGGCGATGTGGCCCCTGCCCTCATGGAGCTCACGGTCACATGACCCCCCCTCTAGCAAGCAAGCCTGTCAGTAAATACCTGGTCACCCACGGTCTCAAGCACTATGATGGACAAGGAGCTGTGTGAGACATGTGGGGGTGGGTGAGATGCGTGAGATGGGTGGGGACCACGGGTGAGATGGGTGGGGACCACATCAGAGGCGGGGCTGCCGGGAGGAAGGCCTTGCTGAGGAAGTGACGTCAGCTGAGACCTGGAGAAGGAAAGGCCTCAGGGAGAAGCCTCGAGTTGGAAACAAACCAGAGGTGTCCGCAGGGGTCTCTAGTTGTACTGGGTTTCCATTTCAGATGGTTTGAAACAAGCCCAGAGAATTTCAGAGTCTTGTCCAAGGTCACACGATTCAGGATAGAATGGAGACTATAATCTGGGTGTCCTGCCTTCTAGCCTCGGTGTCTGATTTCCTCTGTGGCCACCTCCTATTTGTTGAAGGGCAAACTGAATAATAACTATTATTATTATGAATAAAACGGCATACTGTGTAGGAAAGACTGCTGGCTCTCCCCCTTTTCCTCAATAAATTAACTGATTTTTATCTGAGCAAATGTTACCTTGGAGAGGGTCAGATTATATATCCTATCACTCCTGGAAGTTAGGTGTGGCCACATTACTATTGGAAGCTATACTAGTTCTGACAATGGGATATAAATAGAAGTGATGTGTGTAAATTCTAAGAATTTTCCTTAAATGAAATGAGCTCATCCCTTTCCCTTCCTGATGGCTGGAATGTAGATGCAATAGCTGGAGCTCCAGAAGCCATTTTGAACCACGAGGTAACCTGGAAATGGAAGATGCACATGGGTTGAACAACAATATAGAAGGATCCTGGGTCTCCAACTGTGCCAAATGCCTACTAGCTCTGTCCTGCTTCCCAACAGGTTTCTTGAACTTGAGAGAGAAATAAACTTCTTTCTTGTTTAAGCCATTATTATTTGGGTTTTTTTCTATTATAACTGAATCAATTCTTAACTACTACAAATTAAAATATATACATATATGACTTCCAAGTAAGAGCAAATTTACAAGGTTTAAGGAAAGGGTATGAGATGGTTAAAAATATCTAAAGGTTAAGAGATATACTTTAATGACATACTATAATCGATATCTATTTGGCCAATAAGTACTTTGTGTTGGGCTGATCTGGGCTGGTCTAAGCTTAGCATGGCTGATCTGAGCTGGGTTGTCTGGCTGTTGGTTAATGTAAGATGGCCTTAGCTGGGATGACTGGGGTGCCTTTACCCTGCTCTTCATGTTTTATCCTCTGGCAGGGTAGCCTGAGCATGTTCTCATGGGCTTGGCCAAGGGCAAGAGCAGAACAAGGAGTGGTCTTCAAACTTCTGCTTGTGCGTCATGTTTGCTTGTGTCCCATTGACTAAAGGAAATCACATGGCCAAACTCAGACTCAAGGGCAGGGAAATACACTTCCCCTTCTCATGGGAGGAGCTGCAAAAACTCAGGAGAAAGGGCTGGACTCGGGAAGGATGGAGAATTAGGGTCATTACTATAACGAATCTACCACGGAGCTGAAAGGCCCCCTTCACTTCCTCCCAAGGCAAAGCCTGGTAATTAATGGGTACCATCTGTGACCACAGTTTTGGAAACAGGCAAATCGAGGCGGTCCAGCTTAGCCTTGGTGGGTTGGACCTGGCTTTTGGAGAAGAGAGGCACCCTCAAAAGACTGGTCTTCCAAATGCCTGTTAGCTGTCAAAGCATTCAAAGATTCACAGGGCCTCTGTTTTTACAATTTACAGTTGAATCTGGTTCACTCAGACTTCCTAGGAGACTGACCAAGGATTATACACGCTGCATGGCCCTCTCCATTTCAGGGAATGGAAGAAAGCTCACAACACTTAACAGAGACTGAATATTTACAACATGGTCTTGCTCAGTCTCTCCCCAGAAGCACCAAATGGCTGATGGTTTGCCATGCACACCCCAGCTGTTCCTTCCTCCATGCTTTTCCCCATGCTGCCATCTCTTCTTAGAATGCCCTTCCCTTCTTTTTGGCCTGGTTAGCTCCCAAGTTTTAAACTCAGCTCACTGAACTCAGTAAGCTCATTAAACTTAAGTGTCTAATTCTCAGGGCTAGGACCTGGGTGAGGTGAGGTGAGGGAAGCACCCACTTTGGGTGCAAAATTTCAGGAAGAACCAACAAGCTCAGTAATCAAGATAAACAATATTTTAATGCAATATTTTAAAAATCAAATTGGCAAACTGCAACCTGCAGGCTGGCTGCCTGTTTTTGAAAAAGGCTTATAAGATCCAGGGCTGGGTTAGGGTGAAGACAGTGAGACAGGGTCATGCAAATGCAGCATTAGATCCTGTCTTTATTTAAAATGTTGCTCTTTGGGGGCGACTGCGTGGCTCAGTCTGTTAGGGATCTGGCTTCAGCTCAGGTCATGATCTCAGGGTTCTGGGATCTTCCCTGCTCACTTGGGGAGTCTGCTTGTCCCTCTCCCTCTGCCGCTCTCCCCCTTCATGCTTTCTCTCTCTCTCTCAGGTAAATAAATCAAATCTTTTAAAAAGTTGCTGTTTTGGGGGCACCTAGGTGGCTCAGTTGGTTAAGCGTCCAACTCTTGATTTTGGGATCAAGTCCCAGGACCCTGAGATTGGGCTCCATGCTCAGTACAGAATCTGTTTGGGATTCTCTCCCTCTCCTTCTGCCCCTGCCCCCCCATCAGGCTTGCTCTCGCTCTCTCTCTAAAATAAAAAAATCTTTCTTAAAAAATTAAAATGTAGCTGTTTTGTTCATCATGGATTTTTTTGCATTAATTTTGATTTTTTTTTGAAAAACATTGCATTAAAGTATTATTCTGAGTTATTTGGCATTCACTGCAGTTTTGTGCCCAAGGCAAGTGCCTCATTTTACCCTAGTCCCTGGCCCAAGCCATCCTCCAGGCAACCTAGTCTGACCCCCAAAGTCGAGTAAAATGTTCTAATAAGAAGAACCTTGATAATATCCAATGCATAAGCCTATCATTGGGCACCTACACACTTCTATAACTGTGTCTCTGGCCTGTGTATCAGTCAGGATAGGTGAGGTTATGGCACAGTAACAAAAAGGACCCAAATTATAATGGCCTGACATAATAAAGATTTATTTCTCACTCACATTACATGGCCATCCTGGATCTTGAGGGAGCTTTCTTCATCATGGTCACTCAGGAAGTCCGGCTCTGGGAGCAGCCACCACCATAAATGTGGTCAGTAACTAAGCCAGAGAGAGAGAGCTCGGAAGGGTCTCACACTGCCAATTCAGTACTCTTGCCCGGGAGTCATATGGATGTGCGCGCGTGCACACACACACACACACACACACAAGCACTTCAACTCACAACTCATTGGCCAGTAGTTGTCATATGGTCCTACCCCATCACAAGGAGCCGGAAAGTGCAACCCTGCCATGTGCCTGGAAGAACAGAACAGGCAAGGTCTGGCAAACGGCACTAAAGACTGACACAGCCTGTCCTCCCCACCACCCATCCCTTACTATAATCTCTCTGACGGCAGCGGCTGACTCTTCCTAAATCAGGGTACACCCAGCAGCCTGCACAGGATCTGGAGCTGATAAATACTTACGGGATGTATGCAGAAATTGTGAAAGTGAATAAATGACACTTAAAAAGGCCTAGGGGAAGACAAGCATGTGTATGAAGACACCATCAGTGTAAAGCTTTGGATTCAACCCTCAGCTTTACCACTTATTAGCTGTGTGAACTCAAGCAGGGAGCCTAACTTCTCTGAGACTCAGTGTTTTCCTTGGCAAAATGGGGCAGATAGCAAATAGCCTTAGGTCACAGATTAATGTGAAGCTGAAATGAGATGAGAATGGCCATGACATTAAAAACTACCACGTAAGCTTTCACTATGTGCCCGGCATTATTCTAAGCACCGGCGCAGGTATTAACCCATTCAATCCACACAACATTATCACGTGGGTACTGTTATCCCCTCTTTACAGAGGAGGAAACCAAGGCAGAGAGAGCCTAAGTATCTTGCTACCTCCCATTGTAACCCGGGCAGTCTGGCTCCAGAGCCCCGTTTTCAGCCCCAGAAGCACTTGAGCGGTGGCACCTAACACCCTCATCCCGGGGGCGGATTCTCTGTGTCGGTCCACCGGGGTCTGCCTCTCCCCGGAGACACTTCGCCGGGTGTGGCGGAGTAGGCACCGGCTGGTCCGCGCGCTTGGGTTGTGCACGCGCGGTGTCTAGGACCCGCCGGGCGGACGCGGCGGCTCGGCCCGCCCCCTCCCTCCCCTGATCCCTCATTGGCCAGACTGGGCGCCAGCCCCGCCCACCCGGCGTCCGCCTCCGGCAGCGGGCCGAGCGCGAGCCGAGCGCTGTGAACTTATTTGTCGAGTTATTAATTACTGAAGGGCGCAAACCGCGCTTCTGTGCATAAAAATATGTTTGAGCAGTTTCTACTTAAACTTTAAAGAGAACGTTAATCAATTTTATCTTAACAAAATGACCTTAAGCAGGGAAAAAAAAATTGGTGTTATTTGCCTAAACAGGCAAATTAATTTCTCTCTCTTGAGAAATCTGAGAAGTTTCCAGAAATAGCTATGCATAATTTACACCTGCCCTGGCCGCTCCTAGTTTAACGCCAAGCCCAGTCACGGGCCCTACCCAGCCCCAGGCCCAGAAAGGACCAAAAAAGATCCTTGCAAAGGCCCTGTCCTGCCCATGCCCGTCAGTCTGCTCCTCAGCTCACCCTTTTCACCACCTTGGGAAACGGCGCTGAGGGTAGAGGTCAAGGTAGTCTCTGAGGGACCAGCCCAGCCTGGATCAAGGTCACTGGGAGGAGAGGGACAGCTTCCTAGTGGGAGGGCCCGGGAATTCTTGCTCTCCAGCAAATAACCATCCCTTAGCCTTCAGGCTCCCTTCTGAGGCGCCTGCAAGTCAGGTGCCTGCTTATTGCTCTCTACCGCCCACCTCCGCACCCTTGAGGGATTCCCAGGATGACAGGCTCCAGAACATTCGGCTGAGCCTGTGTTGTAGTCCAAATCCCTACCCCACACCCCAGTCATCTGCTGCGCTTATGTGGGGGTGGGGCCAAGTGGTCTGCCTGGAGTCTGGGCTTAGAGGCAGGGCCCAGGGGCCACTGGAGCTGTGGTCAGTTTCCAGACCTGCCTTTCCAGCAGCGTGAGTTTTGGCAAGCTGTTCAGCCTCCCTGGACCTGGGGGACCCCACGAATATGCAGATTGTGCTCCTCCTGCCTCCGTAAGCTGCTGTGGAGATGGAGTGGGGATCCCGGGGGGTCTGCTCGGGAGGGCAGTGTTTGTCTTTCTGTCTCTGCTGTATTCCCAGCACCTAGAGCAGTGCCTGAGCATAGCTGATGCTTAATGAATGGATTCAAAGTGCCGAACACAGTACCCCAGCACCCCCACCTTATCCTCAGGGTATATAGTCCAAGACCCCCCCAGTGGATGCCTGCAATCAGGAATAGTACTGAATCAGATATATTCTAGGTTTTCTCCTATACATACAAAGCTATGATAAAACTTAATTTATAAATTAAGCACATTAAGAGATTAACAACAACAATAATAAAGTAGAACAATTGTAATGATATAACTGTAATAAAAGTTATGTGAATGTGGCCTCTCTCTCTCAGAATATCTTATTATATTATACTCAGGCCTCTTCTTGTGATGATGTGAGGCGATAAAATGCCTAGGTGATGAGATGAAGGGAGGTGAAGGACATGGGCATCGTGACCTAGCGCGTTAGGCTCCCTGACCTGACAGTAGGAGGATCCTCTGCTTCCAGACCCCAGCAACCACAGGTAACTCAAACCACGGATGGGGGGAGGGGGTGGGACTATTGTAGTTGTTTCATTATTATTACTAGTAGTATTCTTGCAGCAGGATCGATTTTTTTTTTTATTTCCCAAACATAAAATTAGGTCATAATAAAATTGTTTTTCAAACTGCATTTGCCGGTTAGCTATCCTCATCACACCCTGAAGATTCTGATAGATCGGTTGGAGGGGAGAATTCCCTTCCTTCACTCCCTTCAAAATCACCATCTTGCATCTTGTAAGTGCTCAATGCATATTTATTGAATGAATGGCTGGGAGCCCTCAGCAGGAGCCACAGACTCAGGGCCGGGAGGAAGGGGCAGGCCAGGTGAACGAGTGAACTGGGGGGTGGGAGGAGGGGCCGGATGACAGGGCTGGGCAGTAAACGTCCTTCTCAAGGAGGTCCAGCTGCTTGCTGCCCTGCGAGAATGAGGATACAGGTTGCTAAGATGTTCTGATTTTTCAGGAGGAAGAAATCCACCTTTTATCGTGAAAACATCTCAATTTTTTTTCCTGCCGGTAATTACTTCAGAGTCTAATCTAAAAATAACCACAAACCCCACAAAATCCAGGTGCGCCAAGGAAAACATTTCCGGGGGCTGCATTTGGTCATGGGGCCACAAGTTGGAGGCCTCGTGAGAGCACATGGGACAATGCCGTAGGGGCTGCAACTTTGGGCACCAAATAAGAGAGAGGGGAGCGTGCGACCAACCCCATTTTAGATCCCAGAGAGACTGAGCAGCCAGAAAGGAGCTGAGAAATGGGTTAAGGCTGGGGGACTCTGCCGCTCTCCTGGGTTGTGGGCCAGAGGCAGAAGTAGGAGGACACACCCTGCTTCTCTCCTCATCAGATGGATTTGTCTGTTTTCCTTTCTAACATCAGGGCCTGGAGGCAGTCGGAGCTGGATTCTCAGGCTTCTCTCTGCCTCAGTTTCCTCCTCCGTAAAACAGGGATACATAAGCTCTCCTGGAGCTGTGAGAGATCTGATGAGATGACATAGCGGGCACTTAGAGTTCCTGGTTGTCGTGTGTAAGGTGAGCATAAAAATGGGCGGTCATCTCATTCCGATGGATTGGCTGAGTGCTCCTGAGACAACGAGAAGACTCTCAAAGAAGGAGAGAGGCCATGTGGAAGTCAGTTTCTGTCCCTGAATTTCTGAGGGATGATCCGGCTGCTGATTTGGAACAGATGACCCCAGAAACAGAGGGACTTGCAGAGCTCTGGGTTGATCTCCCGTGCGTGACAGCACACACGGGTTGGGGCCTGGCTGTGTGCTTCTCACGCAGAGCAGCAAGCACTGGGCTGGGAGTCCATGTTCTCCTCTGACACCATCTCCCTGTGTGACTTTGGGCACGTTCCTTCCCTTCTCTGGGCCTCAGTTTTCCCATCTGTAAAATGAGAGTGTTGAATCCAGAAGCTTTATGAGTTGATCTTGGCTTTAGAGCTCCCTGTGCTTTTGGGGTTTCCTTGGGAGGCCTGGGGGCCTGGAGCAGAGCTCAAGGATGGCTTCTGAAGCTATAAATGGGGACAAAGATGCCTCTACCCGAGGCCAAGGAGAGGATCTGGGGACATGTTCACTTGGCAGTACTTTGCACCAAGGGACAGTTTTATTAGCTGATGGTTCTTTTTTTTTTTTTTATTCTTATGTTAATCCCCATACATTACATCATTAGTTCTAGATGAAGTGTTCCATGATTCATTGTTTGTGCATAACACCCAGTGCTCCATGTAGAATGTGCCCTCCTCAATACCCACCACCAGG
>NC_138384.1:30839093-30904769 GCF_054177405.1 Leptonychotes weddellii
AGGTTTACTGAGTATGGGCACGTTAGCCTCCTAATAACCAAGGAAGAAAAGAGCCACGTGACCCTCAGACTCTGAGTCTCAGCGGGTAAGACCTGACCCAGTCAGCTGGGTCCGTTGGCCATAAACAGTTCCAAAGAACACCAACATCAGGCAGAAGTACAAAGCACCCAAAGACAAGGCCACTCCATAATCATGTCTCAGCGTGGACAGAATGTGAACATTGTCCAAACCACAAAACGACCCAAACATCCTCTATCCTGGCCGGAATGTTTCTTTCCTAATTGTAGCTGCAGCTTTGCTTGGTTCCTCCTGCCTTCTAGATAAGAATCCTTCAGATATCCAATCCTAGAATTACCTCTCCTTCCTGACAGCAACTGACTCAAAGAAAAAGCCCACAAAATCACTTAACACAAGCCAAAGTCCGAGAATAATCTTTCTCACATCCTTTTCCTGAGAAGCCCAGGAGTGTGCATTCTCCACCCATGCAAGCAGCCAGTGAACCCAACTTTGTTAGGCTAAAAGCTATGTTCTTGGTGGGCTTTGGCTGCAAGGTATTGGATAATCCTGCAAAAGGGATGTTCTTATTCTCATTTCACAGGTAAGGGAACTAGGGGTCAGAGAGGTTAACAAGTTGCCCAAAGTCACACAGCAGGCAGGTGGGGAAACTGAGAGTCCCCAGCGTTCTTTCCATTAAAATTCTGTTCACATTTGTCCTTTCTTACTTTATTTATTAGTGTGTGTGTGTATGTGTGTGTGTTTATTTTGTAATAATTGGTGCTGTTGGCAGGCAAAGCTGGGGTTTGGCTGCACTGTCCTGGGGTAACTGGTGGAGTCTTTGCTTTTCCTCTCCTCCACAATATGGATGTTTCTCAACCCTTTTGGCTGCACCCCAGGATTTTTGCTTTCCCCTGAGGTGGAGTTAGGGGTGCTCACCTTTAACAAAGTTGACTTTGCCTTACATTTGGACCACTCTTCTAATTTCCAGGCACTTCTCCCTTTGTCACCTGGGAGCAGTCCCGTGGACCAGGCTCGGTGTGCTGACCATCTCTGCTTGACTCCGAGAGGAAGAGTGACTTGTTTAATGTCACACATGGCTGGCTAAAAATAGACCAGGCTAACAGGGCACTCAGGGATCTTTTTTTTTTTTTAATTAGTTTATTTATTTGAGAGACAGATAGAGAGAGAGAGAGAAAGAGAACATGAGCAGGGTGAGGAGCAGAGGGAGAAACAGACTCCCCACTGAGCAGGGAGCCTGATGTGGGGCTCAATCCCAGGACCCCGAGATCATGACCTGAGCGGAAGGCAGATGCTCAACCAACTGAGCCACCCAGGTGCCCCTCAGTGATCCTTTTACCAGCCCCTCATTTCTTTGTCCTAAAAGGACCCACTCTGTTATCATGGTCCCTGTAAAACTCGATTATTATTGTTATTGTGATTCTTATTACTTTTAGGTCAAACCATATGAAATTGCTAATATTCAGCCATTTTTGATCCACAAGGACGTCCATTTTTGTGGGTTCAACATAATATTACTTTTTAATTATATAGTACCTGTGACAGCCCCTCCAACCCCAGTGCTCCTGGAGCATTACCAGTGACTCAGTTGCTTACGTGCCATCCCCTCATTCTCCAGGTGGGGAGACACAGGCGGAAGGCAGTGAGGTGACCTTCCCAGGCTGCAAGGGCGGTGACAGAGGGCCGAGACCCTGGTGACCTGCCCTCCCGGGGCTGAAGCTCCTTGCCTGGAATCCAGCTTCCCCCGACTTCCAAATTCTTTGCCCTTTCCAGACCCCGGGTCTGCGGCCAGCCCAGCTTCTCTGTGAACTCAAAGTGCCTCCTATTTCCTTACAAAAACTGTCACAAGAGTACTAGGCTGTGCCAGGCACAGAGCATCACGACTGAACACAGTAGAGGGGCTCCCCAGGCATGGTCTGGCCAGGGTCTAGTCTAGTTCCCAGGTAGGTAACTAAACGTATGCACTTCAAACAGCGAGAGTCAGAGAAGGATGTGGATGGGCCTCCTTGTGGGGAGTGGACAGGGAAGGCCTCTCTTAGGGGGGTGACACTTAAGCTGCCACTCCCTGCAGGCCCCTTACCACCTACCTTTGCTTCTTCAGGTCTCTGCTTTTGTGCCACGCTGACCTCTTGGCCCTTTCCTTGGCCGTGGGTCCTGGGAGGTTTTAGTCATGAGGTTGACAACTGTCCAGTAACTGGAGCATTGAAATCTCTGTGCAAAAACAGCTCGTCAGCTTTAGTCACATGTGCCACATGTCCCCCAGCTCACCCCCCACCCCCCGCTTCCTGGCGGTTAATATAGGAATTTAAAGGGAAGAAATACGAATCTTGGCATTTATTTTCTTGACCTTCGAGGGGCTGGCCATGTGGAGTGTGTCCCCAGCAGGGCCAGTGTCTGTCCCGGGCGCGAGGTCCCCTGCTGGGAGGGCCCAGGTCCCTGCGAGACTCCTTGTGGAAGGCTTTGGTGTTTGCTGGCTGTGGGCAGGTGTCCACCCGAGTGGAAACTGCTGCTAATCTGGGTGCTAATGTGCCCCTCGAGCCGGCAGAGGGGGTCCCAGAGCTTGAGGGTGTCTTAGTGAAGAGAAGAGACGGAGAAAGGGAGGCCCTGAGGAGGAGGAGCGGTGGACAAAGGCCCCTGAGGAAGGAGGCTGCGTTCACAGGGGACTGGCCAGTGCTGAGGGGTTTGCAGTGTCTATTTATGGAAGCTCATGGTGATCCCATGAAGTGGGTTGTAATACAATTCCCATTTCACAGATGAGGAAACTGAGGCTCCCGGCCAGTTTTCCACCAGGGCAGTCTGCCCCCAGGGCCTGTGCTCTCAGCCGCAGCAGCTTCTGCTTCCAGCCTCACCAGCTGCAGGCCAGTCAGACCAGTACTGTCTCCCCGAAGGTGTCAGGGCCGTGCCAGGATCCCCTGACTGGGCGCATGGACAGATGGACAGATGGACGGATGGGCACTGAGCACACGTGCGTGTTGCTCCTGAGTGTGTGTGTCTGGGGTTGGGGGGCATTTCCATCTGGATCCTTCTCTCTGCTTCTGCCAGTCTGTCTCGGTCTCTCTCTCTCTTTCTCTCGCCCACCCTCCCTTTGTCCCTCGGCCTTGGTCTCCGCTCCTCTCTGTCTCTGCTTCAGGATGTGCCTGTTTCACTCGGTCTCGCTCACCCCTCTCTCTCTGTCTGCCCCCCTCCTTTTCTTCCTCTGATGTCCTCTCAGTTCCCGTTTGTCATTTCCTGCCCATCTCTGTGCCTCCAGCTCTGTCCGAGTGTGTACTGTCCGTGGTCTCAGGAAGCCCGGCGCCGTATGGCCCACTTGGCCCCGCGCGCAGCGGGCAGGGCCATGGCCTGGTCCCCACACCGGCAGGGACGCTGAGGCCCAGAGGCGCGCAGCACCCGGCAGACTGTCACTGGCTGGCGGGGGACGGAGCCTGCGAAGGACCCCAGCCCCTGCAGTCTGTGCGAGCGTGGGTGTCTCTGTCCCTGTGCTTGGGGCCAAGTGTGCCCTGAGGTGCAGGATCCTGCCACACCTTCCCAGCCCCTCCCCTGCCGCAGCTTTCCCACGGTCAGCCCCACCCAGGAGCCCCTCCCGCCCACTCCGCCTGGTCGTTTGGGACCCCTCTGGCCCGCTCCGTGGGGTCCGGCCCAGAGCGGCTGTTGTGCGGGCTCCTCTCTGTGCTGAGAGACAGGCAAGGCTCAGCAAGCATGTCAGCCGTCAAAGCCAGAGGCCACAGGAACCCCTGCCCACCCCGCCAGCCCTCCGGCAGGGCTGAGGACACACTGAAAGGCTGAGCTGAGGCTTGGGGAGCCTTGAGGCCTGCTTCCTTCCTTCCCCACTCCCCCTTTGCTGCGTGGCAGGATAAAATTATTTTCGAGAAATGTCATTCCATAAACCCCATAGAATACCTGCTGTAAGCCAGAGCTGTGCTGGGGGCTTGTCTGGTCATCTGTTCCTCGGGGGCCTGAGGACAAGAGCGAACCTTCTGAGGGGCACCCAATTGACTCTGGCCACAGACTGTCCCACAGGCCTGCCCTTGGTCGCCTGGGTGAAGAGTTACCTTTCTCCCAGGTGGGGCCAGAAAAGCCCCTCCACCTCCATTGGGGGTGGTGGGGTGAGAAGGCTGGGAGAAGGCATCATTTGAATCCCTGCCCTTCTCTGCGTCTTAAAAAGACTCCAAGTTTCCTCAGTTTAAAGGGAAAGAAATGAGTTTCAAGTTGGAAAAGTTGATGGGTGTCCGATGTCTCTGCGCCACCGTCCGGCCTTGTAGGCCTAGTGGGGGGGTACATGAAAGGGGCCCTCAGAGGGGAGGACGAGGAGCAGCCCTGCCCCAGCTCAGGCTGGGGACAGCCCCACCCTCACCTGCTTCAGAAGCCCCCTTGGAAGCCCCCAGGTAAACCCCCACTCCCTTCCTTTATCCCAAGCCTCTTTTTTGAGGTTTGGCTGCATTTTTGATCTTAACAAGTTTTTTTTTTTTTTTTTTTGTCATCTTTGCCAGGGCTTTTACAATGCGATTTCCTTTTATTTTAAAAACGGTGGCTTTCAAGCCTCCTCTCATCTGTGATTGTTTCATGTTTGCAGGTTTCTGGAAGGTTTGGAGCCAGTCCCTGGGTGGGCGACTTCCCATCTGCTCCTTGCTCTGCTCACGGGCTTGGAAGGGGTTGGGGCCTCGGAGCAGCGGCCTTTTCAGCCCCCCTCTGGCTGGGCCAGCACGGATGGAGGAAGACAGGGCTCTCAGCCGCCTGCCTCCCCCAGACTCCCCACTCTCCACGCAGCAGGAGACCTCATGGTGGGAGGCAGGCTGCCTGCGTTCCAGCCTTGGGCAGGTACTCGCATTCTCTGGGCCTCAGCTGTCCCATCTGTACAGTGGGAATAGCCATTGGATTCAAATACAGTAGTAATAAGTACTTAATAAGTACTCACAGAGAGATAGTATAAATAAGAATACTGGAAGATGATCCATGGAGAGTGCTGAGCACAGTGCCTGGCACAGAGTGAAGGACTAATAAATGGCACCGATCACAAGAGGACAAGCCCTTGGTTTCCCAGATGTCTGAGAGCTGGTCCTCAACTCTCACGCAGCTTCATCAGCTACTTAAAACACCGACTTTTCTGGGGCGCCTGGGTGGCTCAGTCCCATTAAGCGGCTGCCTTCGGTTCAGGTCATGATCCTGGGGTCTTGGGATCGAGCCCCACATCCGGCTCCCTGCCCAGCGGAGAGCCTGCTTCTCCCTCTCCATCTGCCTGCCACTTTGCCTACTTGTGCCCTCTCTCTCTGTCAAATAAATAAAATCTTACAAAACAAACAAACAAAAAACACCGACTTTTCACTGAGTGCCAGCCTGGTGGCGCAACTCACCCCTGCACCTTCCCAACTCCGAATCTTTTTGGCCCCGCTTTTCCTCCCTGGGTCCCTCTTTCACATTTCCCCCTCAGGCTGAAAGTCTCCTCCATCCTTCAAGGGTCAGCTCAGTGCTGTCTACTCTGGGACACTTTCTTCACCTCCCTCAACTCAAAGAAAAATTAGTCACATCTTCTTCGGTGGTTGTATGACTGCATTTGGTTTTTATTTTACTTTGGAAGCAGGGCAAGCTAGCGTGCCCATTTCCTGTCCGTGCAACTGTGAGCATACTCCTTAATCCCTGGGAACCTTAGTTCCCTCATCTGGAGTCGGGGATGGCTATATTCTCCATCTTGTAAGCTCCGTGAGAGGGGGGCTTCCTGTTTCTTACGTTCTGCTGTATTTCCAGCAGGAGAACACAGCAGGTGCTCAACAAATAAGTTACCAGAAGTGATGACCACCGGGTTGATAGAATTCTTAACTACTTGGCACATGAAAGTGTTCAATAGATGGCAATCCTCTTTATACGCCCATTGTTATTGAGAAACATTCACTTCCTCATTCATGACAAGATGCAGATGTGAAGTGGCTCCCGGGTACAAGACACGGGGTCAGGCACAAGAGGGCTCCGGAGGAATGGCTGGTAGCTCTGCCCTTGCAGCGATTCGCTGCGGAGATGGAGCCACAGACAGGGTGATGTCCCAGACCATGGCAGCAGTGGGCCTGACTGGAGGTTCAGAGGCCATACGGAGTTTCTCTTGTCCACTGACTCTGCAGGACATGTGTCCTGCACACACTACATGCCTGGTAAATACTCTGAACTGAATTGGAAGTGATCTTTAGAAGCCCATCCCTTGAAAAGTTGCCCCAGGTTGGGCTGCCACTCAACTTAGCCAATCCCCAGTGCTCCGTAGCCTGAAGGCAGCTCTCTGCTCTATCCTGACGCTTTTTAAAAATAAGCTCAGCTGCCCCAGGAAACCCCAAGTTGGTTTGGGTTTAGGGGATGCACAGTAACAACTTCTCAGCTCCCTGGCCATCAGATGGTCCGTCTGCTGCATACTCCTCTCTTTTCCCTTTTTGCATACCGTTATTCCCCTACAAAGCAGAACATAAGGCTAAAAACTGCTGTGGTGTTCCCCAAAGTGAGGCTTTTCAGATGCTTCTTTCAACAGCCAGCTCAGGCCCTTCACCACCATCCGGGGCCCCCAGGAGCACCTCAGCCTGTGTCCATGGAGCCTACCCCCTGATACCTATGGGTCTGCATTTGGGAAACCCCTTCTGCACTCAGCCCAGCCCCTCAGATCCCACTCCAGCACCGGTTGCTCATCTCACCGCCCCCACTCCCGCCCCCGTCCTTATTTGTCTTGCCCGTTGAACTTTAAAACCCTCCCCCTCCTCTTCATGATTCAAGTTGATAGCGGATATCTCCTATTGCTTGTGCGGCCTCAATTCCCCTTTATGGGATCAAACACACTCTTCCTGCTTACCCTCCTTTCGGGGAACCACGTGCTCCCTCACGTTAAGCCCTTACGAGTTAGGTGGTTTGGACAATATCCTGATGCCAAGGATGGAACATGTGACCCACGGCTGACCAATCAGAGCATCAAATTCTTCGGACCATGTGATTGGCTCATGAATGCCCACGTGGCTGAAGAGAAGCCAATCAGGCCCAATCACCGCCACTCCATAGGCTACAAAAGAGGCGCTGCCGGCTCTTGGCCCTGGAGAGAGGTGGGTAGAACCTGGGTGCTGCGGGGGTCGGTGTTTGGACACAGCCTGCTTGCAATACGGAGGGCAAAGGGGGAGTGGAGAGTTCTTTGTTCAAGTCGTTGTGTTCTGCCAGTGCTCCTTCTGGACTTTCAGTGACATGAACCAATGAATGCGCATATGTGCACATGCGCACAAACACACGTGTACACACACACACACACACACACACACACCTACCTTTTTAAAAGTCATTGGAATTGGATTTTCATCCCTTGCAAGAGAAATAACCTAACAATTTGCTAGAGCCTCCAGTGGATCTGAAATTCCCAGCCCTGGAAGCGGGAAGACAGGTCAAGTGCCCGCCCCCCTCCCAAGGCCTCTTCCACGGCGGGATTCCGGGTCCGGCTGCCTTTTAAACAAATTATCCTCTGCCTTTCCTTTGCCCTTGCCTGGTGGAGAGAGGAGACCTGTCTCCTCTTTAAGCTGACGGAGGGACGCTGCAGAGAGAGGAAGTCCAAACCACCTTCTCTTCCGCTCTGGGGGCTAAGGGGCACGCTCCTTGGGTTTTTATATTGTTTTACCTTTTATTTTTTTCAGATTTACCTTCCTAATTAGGTTTTGCTCAGGCAAATATATTAGGATTAGTCTGTAATCCTTGAGCTCACAGAAAGTGAGGGTGGGACGCCCAAAGTGGGCTAGGAGCCAGGAGGAGGTGTTTGCTGTGGAAAATCCACAGAGTGGGGAAGCACGTGCGTAACAAGGTGTGTCCACACATGAAATGGGATTCAGATGTGTTACTTGTTTGTTTGCTTAATCCACAGCTATGAATTATTAGTTATGGGCTCGGTGTTGGCAAATAGGACAAGGTACCTGTCTTGACAGGACCCTGGTGGAGGGAAGAGACAAGTAAGAAGGACAAATAAATCTGGTGGGAACAGGTTGGCTGGGCTGCTGAGCCACTGGGGTGCTGGGGGAGATTATGTTCTCAGCCCCAGCAGGTGGACAGGGTTCTCCAAATAAGGGTTCCTACTTGCCCTTTGCCTATGTTTGGCCTCCTTGGGTTCCAGCATCTGAGCTCATACTCTCATGACCAACCATGCTTCCCAAAAGCCACCCTCCACGCCAAGTGGCTGGACCAGGAGTGAGCCCAAGCTGTGTCCGAGCCAACTCCCCTCCTGACCATCCAGGCAGGGAAGAGCCTCTTCCCCAGTCCAGACTTCCCCTTTCCTTGGGGTGAGCCCTCTTGGGGTCCCCAGAGTCCCTTCCAACCAGGGGTTGTGGTCAGGACCTTGCTAATTCACAAAGCCCTATGCTTTAGTAAGCAAGGGCGCAAGCATCACTTCTCCTCCCACGAGGTTCCTGGGCTCCAGGGCAAATGTATCCACGGCATGGGAGGTGGGGAGTGGGGGTGAGGGCTGTGGAGAGGTAGACCTGGTCAGGTCCCCTGAAGTGTGGCCACATTCTTCCCTATGCCATGGGTACCTACTTGCTGATCATTTGCCCATCCAAGGAAGCCTCTCGAAAGGCCCTTTTGTGAACAGAGAAGATTTGCTTGAAGATGGCTAGTGGCTCTGTCCTGACGGAGAAGCACGTCAGCAGCTTGCAAACAGCTCCTTCTTAAAGTTCTGCCTGAGCAGGCCCTGGAGCTACAGGCCGGGTCCCTGAGTGAGCAGGCCTCTTGAGGACACTGTCAGTGGGCTGCCTGGGCCTCCCTTGGACCTCCACTTCTCCCACTGGGGAGGGTATGGCTTCTGCTCCGAAGGGCTGGATGCCACCATCTCTGTCTTAGGACCAGAGAACTTTCTGAGCCGCTGAGCCTGGGGTCCCTGCGATGCATGAGGAGGCACAAACATGGGGTGGTGAAGGACACTGGAACCTTTGCAGGGGGCAAGGGAGCCTTTGGATGGTGGATGCCTCCCACGAGGAGAGCTTGGGGTCGCCTGCCCTCCGTTTTGCCTGTCATCATCACTTACCAATGGCCATTACAAGGCCCAGAGCTCTCCGGAAGGCCATCCACCCTGAAATGAAAGCCCAGCCTCCTCAGAGTGGGTCAGAGGAAGGGTGCTTATGGCTCATCTCTCTCATTGAGGGTAGTTTACATCTGTTAGTAAATTTAAATGATGAGCTAAATGTGGTTTAGATGGCCCCACTAGGTCTGTCCTCTGCCTAACGACTGTGCAGACAGACCCATTAGCGGTTCCTGGGCTGGTGCACAGGCATGCTCCGGGGTGACTCTTGCCTCTTGGGGGGAGGGGATGTTCCTCCCCCACACCCAGCCAGAGCCGGGACACTGCCAAAGGCTCAACCTTCACAGTCAGAAGACATGGGGAGTGACTGCCATAGAGTCCGGGAGGAGGGGATTTTGCAGTTCCTGCCTCCCTCTGCCTCCCCCGCCTCCTCTTTAGCTCAGCTGGGGGTGGGGGCATGTCTCAGGCTCAGCAGCCCTTCACTCCACAGTAGAGCTGAGCTAAGAAGGTCCTGGGAAGCCGCTGAGCCCAACCTCCCACGTTAGAGCTGGGGAAACTGAGGCTCCCTGGTTTGGGAGAAGGTCAGGTTTCGGTCCTGCTTCCTGCCTGGGTGGGCAGAGAGCACCAGCACAGAGTGTGGTTCTGAACCCTGGCTGTGCATCAGCCTCTCCTTGGCAGCCTTGAACAAATATGAGCCTGGGCCCGGGCCCAGGCATCTTTTACAAGCCTCGAAGGACTCTGGTGTGCACGGGGTGGTTACACAGGGTGGGTAAAGGGGAGTAGCTTCAGTTTGGACTGATGCTGCTGATGAATGATGTGACCTGTGTTTGCCAGGCCACATAGCCAAAGGCCACAAAGGGGCAACAACAACAGTGATGCGTATTTATGTGGTTCCTCGATATTGCTGGACTCCTGAAACCCCCCAAACTGTCACGCAGTTGTTTTTGGGACTCTCTAGGCTTGTCTCATGAGGGCTCATAAACAAACCTGTTAGCTGCCAAGTGGCATGGGGACAGGCCTCCCTATTCTGCTTTGGCGTCCCTTCAGGTAACGTCTGCCTGAGAAGCTGTTTGGAGTAGCCCAGTCCTGCACCTGTAGGCCCTGTCCTTCAGTCCCTTGCTCTCTGTGCCTCCACTGGATCCAGTCCCTTTTAGGCACGATGGTGTCAGCTGGACACACCTGAGACCCTCTGCTGGGTCCCACTGCCTCAGTTGGGCCTTTCTGTCTCCTGGCCTCACAGCTGCCTCTGAGCATCACGCTTCTGATGCTTATGGGCTCGGGCTCCTCCAGCAGCCAGTGGCTCCCCACATTTGGAGTCCTCCCTGCGCTGAGCTGCAGTGGGGAGAGTTCTCCTCTCCGCCAATCCCTGCTACTGTCATTGGTCCTGTCTTTTGATGTTTTGATGTCTTTTGAGTTTCAATGCAAACCAGTCTTTCAATCTTTGTTGATAGATTTTCTCTTCTGCAAGGACTTAGAACATGAATCTATGGGGTGTGGTCAGGAGAGAAATCTATGTGCTAGACACTAGAATCCTGGCCCCCAAGTTCAAACCCTTGCTATAAGGCTAAGCTGGTCTGTCTGGCTCTGCCTTTGGAAGGCATTCTCTTCAAGGGGTCCTCTCAAACCATGCAGGTAGACTTCTGTTCTACTCCAAGCCTGTTTCCATCAGCAGATGTGATTTCGGCTCCATCTGTCCCTCCAGGATCTCCAACTAGGTTAGATTGCTTGTTCCTGCCTTGCCTTCTGCAGGCCCTTTCTATCTCCCCATCCTGCCGTCCTCCTCAGTCTGGCTTCGTGGACTCACTGGTAGAGCTGATCACACCAGGGAAGAAGGTGTCTCCCAGCATACCTTCTTCCCAGCATAATTTCCCCTCCCATCTCATTGGCTAGCATAGGGTCAGACTCCCACCTTTAAGTCACTGGTGAGGGTCATAAGACAATCATGATTGGCTGACACCTATGGCAACCCATCTTCTGAGGCTGGGGAGGGGCTGAGCACCTGCCCCCCGCACCAGGCACTGGGGCGGAGGGTGAATACCCACGAGAACTCCCCTCCACACCTTTGCCTGCTTGTATGAGCTTCCTGAGGCTGCTGTAACAAATTACTGCAAACTTTATGACTTGAAACAACAGAAGTTTATTCTTGCACAGTTCTGGGGGCCAGAAGTCCGGAATTAAGGTGTCAGCAGGACCATGCTTTCTCCAAAGGCTCTAGGGAACAATCTGTTTTTGCGTCCTCCAGATTCCGGTGGCTGCAGGTGTTCCTTGGCCTGTGGCCACATTGCTCCACTCTCTGCCTCTGTGGTCACATGGCCTCCTCCTCTCCTCTGTGTCTCTCGTGAAGACACTAGTCATTGCATTTAGGTCCACCTGGATAATTCAGGATGATCTCCACATGTCAAGCTCCTTAACTTAGTTATGTGTGTAAAGACCCTTTTCTGAATAAGGTCGGTTAACCCATTCAGAGGTTGGGATGTAGACATATGTTTTTGAGGGCCACGTTCGACCCTCTTCAGTGTTCTTTACTCCTGTCAGCAGTGGGGGAACTCCTCTTGGGAGACAGGCGAGACACAGAGCATCTAACAAAGCGGGATCCCTAGGAGACCCCGGGCGGGTTAGGAGGCTGCACGGCCCAGCCTTGCAGGACCTGCCTGGAGGGCGAGGAGAAGTTGGGTCTGCTTTTGGGTTTACTTCTCCCCTCTCCCTGGTTCATTTCCCCACTGCCCCATTTGGTCTTGATTACCGGAATTTTTTCTGTGATCACAGAATTCTCTCATTGTGCCTTGCCCGACATCTGAAACAGCAAGCGGCCTGCCTGGCATTGAAAAGGAAAAAGTTTCTGGAGGACGCACCTGGGGCCAGAAGCCTTGAAGTGCTGTGGGTCTGGGGCTTGTGAAGGGAAGCTGAGATGGGGGAGGGCTGGGTGAGGGCCGGGGACTGGCCCCGAAGGCCCCGGAGATGGTCTCCTGATCCAGACCCCCCCGCCCCGGTGGGGACCGCGTGTCAGGGGCGGGCACAAGAGTCGCTCACCCTGGGCACTTGGGGTCCTCTCGGGCCCCAACTGAGAAGCCTCCGCGGCTGCCTTTCCCAAGCTCCCAGGCCTGAAAGCTAGAGGCCCAGGGCGAATAAAAGCTTCTGGGCAAAAGGCTCCAAGGCAGTTCAAAGAAGAGAGAGACTGGGGATGAAGTTTTCAAGCCACATCCAAGGGGAGGGCTTTTCATCTGCCAGCCTTTGAATCGGGAATCAAGGCGGGCAAAGTTACTACCAGGTTAAAGTTTAAATGGCACAGAAAGGGGAGCCGGGAAGATGAAACAGCGGCCGTCTGGCCAGGGGAACAAAGCCGGAGCCGGGCCCCGGCACCTGGCCGCAGAGGCGCCGAGCTGCCACGAGCGGTCCCGGCGCCGAGAGGCTGTGCTGTGGCCATTGTTCCGCTTAAGAAGGAAAGTAATTGAAAGGAAAGGTGAGGCAAGGAGAGGCGGCCGGCGCGTGTGACTGCCTGGATCGTTAGAAAATAATTTAAAGGGAACAGGCCTATCAAGCAGTTTCTCTTATGGAAATGCCATCATTGAAGAGAAAGGGAGGGGACGGTGGGGGAAGCCTTTTCATTCTTTGAAAAGAGGGAGGTTTTTTTTTTTTTTCCCCTACTCACCAAGTGCAGACTTGAATATCATGTGAAATCTCTTGTATTTGCAAACTTGCTCCACTCCCTAACTGCCTGGGGCTGGGGGGACTCTCCAGAACCTCTGGGGGGCGGGGGGAGGGGAGCTGGGGGAGCTGGGAGTTTTAGAGGGACCACGCGGCTGCATTCTGAGACAGGCTCCCTGCTTCCTCGGGAAGCAGAGTCCTTGGTCACTTCCTGGCTGCTTCTGCCTGCTCGCCCGTCTCCCGTCTTAACAGATGAGAACAGGTGAGTTAGCATCCTGCCCCGGGGTGGGGGGGGGACCCTTACACCCACACCGTTCCAGATGAAACTTCCCCGTTCCCACTATCTGACCGGATGCAGAGGAACATCCCTGATCACATTGTTTCGGTCTTCTGGAACTAAAACATGTTCATAATTGTAACATTAATCTAACAAACATCTACTATGTGCCAGATAAAGTCTAGTGAGCAAGACCTAGATCCCTGCGTTTTGGAACCTATAGTCTAGATGGGGAGGTGAGCAAATGAGCAATAACAATCAGACTGATAAGAACTATAACAGAGGAAGCCTTGTGGCTGTGGGGGATGCTTAGCCTGGTCTATGGACCGTCTAGGAAATCTACCTGAGGAGGTGACGCTTGAGCTGAGTTGTGAAGAGTCATTAGCTGCTCCGTGAGGGGGATTCTCCTTCTAGCCAAGATGGAGTAGCATGGATCAGATTTACCTTCCTGCCTGAAACAACTGAAAAATGACAAAACATGAAACAATGGTTTGCAAGACATTGGACATTGAGAAAGGAAGGGCAGTGTTCCCCGAGAGATGGAATCAAATGAGGTGAGCCCTATGACTGCCCCAGCTTGCTGCCTTGAGGGAGTTTCCAGGTCACAGTGCAGGGAGGGGAATTAAGAGGGAGATTGGCAGACTCCCTATGTTGAGGTGATGGAGCCGAGAGGCTGGAGACCGAGGTAGCTAGAGTTTGCAGGGCAGCGGATCGGACGGGAGAAAGTCCAACACAGAGAGAACTTTGGAGATATGCCGAGGGATGCCCTACTCAAGTATTCAACAGAATATCAGCCAGCCCATATGTGTTGGGAAGGTATCTGAGGCCAGGGAATGAACCACCCAAAGGGTCAGCGTGAAGAGTAACTGTATCCAGATTAACGCACAAGAATGTTTACAGGAATACAAAAATATCCAGCACTCAGAGAGGTCAAATGCATTATGTCTGGAAAATTGCTAACTATCATCTGAACTTTCAGCAAGCCATAATTACTGATCATGGGTTGCCATAACAAATTTAATAATAATGAAAAAGTGTGAGATATTGTCACATGCGACGCAAATTACCAGGCATGTGAAGAAGCAGGAAAATATGAGCCAAGATGAAGGAAAATGACTCAATCAAAACTGACCTAGAACTGATGCAGATGTTAGAATTAGCAGACAAGGACGTTCAAACAGTTCTCGTGACCCTATTCCATATGTTCAAAAAGTTAATTAGAGACACAGAAGACATGAAAAAGACTCAGATCAAACTAGAAGAAATGAAGGCTCCAGTGAAGGAGACTGAAAAGCACACTGGATGGCATTAATAGGAGATTACACATTCCAGCACAAAAGACTAGTGGAGTTTAAAACAAGCAATAGTAACTATTCAAAGTGAAACAAAGAGGGAAAAAATAATACAAAGAAAGCAAGACAGTAAACAGCATAAGTGAATTGTGGGACAATATTCAGTGGCCAAATATTCCTGTCATGAGAGTGCCTTAAGGAGAGGGTGTGTGCAGTAAACATGTTTGAAGTCATAGTGGCCCAAATTTCTCCCAACTTTGTGAGAAGTATAAACCCATGGTTCCAAGAAGTTCACTGAACTCTAAGCACAGGAAACATAAAGAAAACTACCCCAAAACCCATCATAACCAAATGGCTCAAATCCAGTCGTAGAGAGAAAAATTTTAAAGAAGCAAAAGAAAAAAAAGACATGATGTACAGAGGAACAAAGGATTACAGAAGATTCCTCACAAGAATCGATGCAAATGAGAAGATAATAGAGGAACATATTTTAAAATAATAGGCACAACTCACAGATATTATGGGTTCGGTTCCAGACCACTTCAATAAAGTGAATATCACAATAAAGTGAGTCAAAGGAATGTTGTGGTTTCTCAGTACATACGGAAGTTCGTTTATACTCTGTCATAGTCTGTGAAGTATGTAATAGCATTATGTCCAGAAAACTGTGTATACCTTGATTTAAAAACACTTTATTGCTAAAAATTGCTAACTATCATCTGAACTTTCAGCAAGCCATAATTACTGATCATGGGTTGCCATAACAAATTTAATAATAATGAAAAAGTGTGAGATATTGTCACATGCGACACAGACACACAAAGTGAGCAAAATGGTGCTCAATGCAGGGTTGCCACAAACCTTCAGTTTGTAAACTGCAACACCTGCATAGTGCAATACAGTGACATGCAATAAAACATGGTATGCCAATATTGGAAGAAAATTGAAAGAATTATCAACTCGGAGTTCTATACATAGTGAAAATATTTTTCAAAAATGAAGGCAAATAGAGGACCCTAAAAATACAATAAAGCACCAGGAATCTGTCTCCTCACCTAGATAATAATTACGCTGGCAGAATCTGTCTGATATAACTATTTTGGAACTCTGAAGTCTATTGAAACCTTGCAAGTTCCAAGGGGGCGCTTGGATGGTAAATTGTAGTTAATTTTGGTCAATTTCAGCTTGTAGCATGGTAGCAGCTATCCATCTCTCACCCACAGCCCTGTGGCAGGCAGCCATACCTATATTTTCGAAGCAGTTTGATGCAGCTTATGGGAGCCAGGGTGGGCAAAAAGGACCCTGTGCTCCTATTGGGCATCTGTGCTCCTATTGCTATTTGCAGGTTTTAGTCACAGAGGTACAGCCAAGAGGTGGGCAGCTATTTTTTTGTTGCACCTCTCCCCATTGGGACAAGCACCTTCTCCTCTAACTGAAGTGACATCCAGGAGATTTGAAAAGCTTACACACTTTCCCCACCTCTTCATTTTTCTCCTTTCCCTCTTTCGGGAACCAGACATTAAAGTCTAGGACATCCATAAGCAACTGTATATACAGGAATAATTAGGAAATGACCACACATGCCTAGGAAAAGGCATAGGCTCAGAAAAAACCTGGAAAGATGTCAGATTTTCATGTCAGGCTGATCCTTGGTACCGGGACAGTCTACAATAATAAAAACAAAACCCAAAACAATGACGACAAACAGCAAACCATAAGGAAATGAGAGAATCTGATTTCTAGTGTTACCCCATTGTTAGATTTATGCCCAGTTTTCAATGAAAACATCACAAGGCATACAAAAAAAGAGAAAGAAATAAAAGAAAAACAGAAAAGTATGACTATCCAAAAGAAAAAAATAAATAATTGACAGAAACTGTCCTTGAAAAAGATCTGAAGGCAGATCTACTAGATAAAGAATTTAAAGCAACTGTCATAAAGGTGTCCAAAGAACTAAAGGAAGATGTGGAGAAAGTCAAGGAAATGATGTATGAAAAAAGTAGAAATACAAAAAGAGATAGAAAACATAAAAAGAAAACCAAAAAGAAATTCTGGAGCTGAAAAGTACAATAATTGAAATGAAAAATTCACTGGTGGGATTCAAAGGCATATTTGAACAGTCAGGAGAAAGAATTAGCAAACTTGAACATAGGACAGTGGAAATTATTGAATCTGAGGAACTGAAAGATGAAAAAAATCAAGAAAAGTGAACAGAGCTTAAGGGACCTGTGGAGCACCATCAAATGGAAGCATAAGCATTGTGGGTGGGAATCCCAGAAAAAGAGATGGGCAGAGAAATAATGGCTGAAAACTTCCCAAATTTAATGAACTACATGAATATAAACATCCAAGAAACTCAACAAGCTCCAAGTAAGATGAATTCAAAGAGACCCACACAAAGACACATTGTATTCAAACTTACAAAAACCTAAAGACAAATAGAAAATCCTGCAAGCAGCAAGAAAGTAGTGAATCATTACATACAAGGGATCCTCAATAAGAATGGCATCATATTTCTCATCAGAAACTTTGGAAGTCAGTAAGCAATGGGCCAATATATTCAAAGTGCTAAAAGAAAAACTGTCAACCAAGAATCCGATATCTGGCAAAACTATTCTTCCGATGTGAGGGAGAAATACCCAGAGGAACAAAAACTGAGTGAGTTTGTGACCACTAGGCCTGTCTTGCAAGAAATGCTCAAGTCCTTCAAGGTGAAAAGAAAGGACAAAAAACAGTAACTTGAAGCCATATGAAGAAATAAAGATCTCAATGAAGGTAAATATATGGGAAATTATAAAAGCTTGTATTATTATTATATCAATGGTTTATAACTCTGCTTTATACATGATTTCAAAGATCAATACGTTAAAAACTACTAATGTTTAAGAGTATTATTGTAACTTTGGTTTATAACTCCACGTTTTGTATTCTACATAACTTGAGACACTAATGTACTTAAAAAAATTACTAATTTATGTTGTGGGGCACACAATGTTTAAAGATCTAATTTTGTGAAATCAACAACTGAAAGAGGGTGAGGATTGAGTTGAAAAGGAGCAGTTTTTGTATGTGATTGAAATTAAGCTGGTATAAATTAAAATTAGATGGTATAACTTTAGGATATTAAATGTAATCCCTATAGTAACCACAAAGAAAAGAGGTATCGAATATAAACAAAAGGAAATGAGAAAGGAGTTTAAACATTTCACTGCAAAAAAAAATCAACTAAACACAAAAGAAGACAGTAGTTCAGGAAATGAGGGACAAAAGCTATAAGTCATATGGGAAACAAATAACAAAATCAGAGAAGTCCCTCCTTATCAGTAATTACTTTAAATATAAATGGATTAAACTCTCCAATCAAAAGACAGAAATTAGTAGTACGGATAAAAACATGATCCAACTGTATGCCATCTGTAAGAGACTCACTTGAGATCCAAGGACAGAAATAGATTGAAGTGAAAGGATGGAAATAGATATTCCTTGAAAACAGGAAACAAAAGAGCAGTGGTGGCTATACCAATGTCGGACAAAGTAGACTTTATTTTTTATTTTTTTATTTTTTTAAAGATTTTATTTATTTATTTGAGAGAGAGAGAATGAGAGACAGAGAGCATGAGAGGGAGGAGGGTCAGAGGGAGAAGCAGACTCCCTGCCAAGCAGGGTGCCCGATGCGGGACTCGATCGGACAAAGTAGACTTTAAAACAAAAAAGTTTATGAGAGAGGAAGAAGGACATTTTATATTAATAAAATGATCAATACATCAGGAAGATAAACAATTATAAATACATGTGCGACTAATGACAGGCCATCAAAATATATAAAGCAAAACCTGACAGAACTGAAGGGAAAAATAGGCACTTCTACAATAATAGTTGGAGACATCAATACCCCACAAATAATGGACAGAACAACCAAACTAAAGGTAAGTAAGGAAATGAAGAGCTTAAGGCAATAAACCAACAAGATATAACAGACATGTACAGAACATGTTAGCCAACAACTATAGTATACACATTTTTTATCAAGTGTACATGGGAAATTTTCTAGGATAGACCATATGTTAGGCCACAAATTACATCCAGTAGATTTAAAAAGATAGATATTATACAAATCATTTTCTCCGACCACAACAGGATGAAGTTATGAATCAACAACAGAAGTAAAACTGGAACATTCACAAACTTGTGGAAATTAAGCAACACACTCTTAAACAACCAATGGGTCGAGGCAGAAATTGCAGGGGAAACTAGAAAACATATAGAGGAGAGTTAAGATAAAACCACAAAAGATCAAAACTTATGGAACACAGGGAAAACAGTATTAAGGGGAGATTTGTAGCTATAAATGCTTACATTAAAAACCAAGAAAGATCTCAAATCAACAAGCTAGTTTTACAACTTAAGGAACTAGAAAAAGAAGAACAAATTAAATCCAAAGCTCGGAGAGAAGGAAAGAATAAAGATTAGAGCAGAGATAAATGAACTAGAAAATAGAAAAACAATAGAGAAAATCAATGACACCAAAAGTTAGTTCTTGGAAACGATCAACAAATTGATAAACCTTTAGTCTGACAGACTAAGAAAAAAGGGAGAAGACTCAAATTACTAAAATCAGAAATGAAAATGGGGACATTACTACTGACTTTACAGAAATAAAAATGATTGTAAGAGACCTATGAATAATTGTACACCTACAAATTGGATAATCTAGATGAAAGGGACAAATTCCAAGAGACACAAACCTACCAAGAGGAAATCATGAAAACAGAGAAATTCTGAATAGACCTATAACTAGTGAGGAGATTGAATCAGTAATCAAAAATCTCTTGACAAATTAGAGCCTTGGGCCTGATGGTTTCACTGGTGAATTCCACCAAATGCTTAAATAAAAACTAATAGCATGTTCTCAAACTTTTCCGAAAAATTAGAGAGGTGAGGAACACTCCCATAACTCATCCTATGAGGCCAATATTACTCTGATACCAGAATAAGACAGACAATACAGGAAAAGAAAACTGGCCAATATTCCTTGTGAACACTGATGCAAAAATCCTCAGCAAAATACTAGCAAATCAATACTAACAGCATATTAAAAGGATTATACACTATGACCAAGGGGTTTTTGGAATTGTAAGGATGATCCAACATATGGCAACTGAACAATGTAATACATCCCATTAACAGAATGAAGGGGAAAACCTGCATGATCATCTCAATTGATGCTGAAAAAATATTTAATAAAATTCAACACCACGGGGCACCAGGGGTGGCTCAGTCAGTTAAGAATCTGCCTTTGGCTCGGGTCATGAACCCGGGGTCCTGGGATCGAGCCACGTCAGGCTCCCTGCTTGGTGAGGAGCCTGCTTCTCCCTCTCCCTCTGCCTGTTCCTCCCTCTGCCTGTCAAATGAATAAATAAAATCTTTAAAAAAATTTCAACACCATTTCTGGATAAAAACATTCAACATACTAGGAATAGAAGGAGACTATCTCAACATAATAAAAGCCTTATATGAAAAACCCATAGTGAACATCTTAATTCATGGTGAAAGACTGAAGGCTTTTCCTCTAAGATCAGGAACAAGCCAAAGATGTCCACTTTTGCCACTTCTGTTTAATATAGTACTGAGAGTTCTAGCCAGAGCAATTAGACAAGAAAAAGAATTAAAAACATCCAAATTGGAAAGGAAGAAGGAAAATGATCTCTTTACAGGTGATATGATCTTTTATGTAGAAAATTTAAAATTCCACAAAAAATGATAAAACTAGTAAATGAATTCAGCAAAGTAGTAGTATACAAAGTCAACACACAAAAATCAGTTGCTTTCTATACACAAACAATGAACAATCTAAAAAGGAAATTATGAAAACAATTCCATTTATAATAGCATCAAAAGGAATAAAATAGGGACGCCTATTAACTGAGGTGGCTCAGTTAAGTGTCTGCCTTCGGCTCAAGTCATAATCCCAGGGTCCTGGGATCGAGCCCCACATCAGGGAGTCTGCTTCTCCCTCTCCCTCTGCTGCTCCCTTTGCTTGTGCTCTCTCACTCACGCTCTCTCTCTCAAATAAATAAATAAAATCTTTTTTTTAAAAAAGAATAAAATACTTAGGAGATACAAAACATGGCTACAAACATTGCTGAAAACTACAAAACATTGCTGAAAGAAATTAAAAAATAAATTGAAACACATCTTGTATTCATGGTTGGAAGACTTAATATTATTAGAATGTCAATACTAACTAACTGGAATCAAAAACATAAAAATGATCCACAGATTCAATGCAATCCCTATCAAAATCCTGGTGATGTTTTAGCAGAAAGAAAAACCCATCCTGAAATTTATTTGGAATCTTAAGGAACCTTGAATAACCAAAATAATCTTGAAAAAGAAAAACAAAACTGAAAGACTCAGAGTTCCTTATTTCCAAACTTACTACAAAGCTATGGTAGTTAAAACAGTGTGGTGTTGGCATAGAGAGGCATGTAGACAATGAAATAGAATAAAAAGCTCAGAAATAAACCTGCACATACATACTCAGATAAGTTTTGACAAGGGAGCCAACGCTATTCAATGGGGAAAAACACTCTTTTCAACAAATGGTGCTGGAAAAACTGGATATTCACATGTAAAGGAATGATGTTGGACATCTACCTAACACCATATTAAAAAAATGAACTCAAAATGGATGAAGGACCCAAATGAAAGACCTAAAGTAATAAAACTCTTAGAAGAAAACAGCACCAAAGCTTCACAGCATTGTATTTGGCAATGATTTCTTGGATATCACACCAAAGGCATAAGTAACAAAAGAAAAAATAGACAAATTGGACTTTATGAAAATTTAAAAATCTTTGTGCATTGAAAGACACTGTTGGGGTGCCTGGGTGGCTCAGTTGGTTAAGCGACTGCCTTCGGCTCAGGTCATGATCCTGGAGTCCCAGGATTGAGTCCCGCATCAGGCTACCTGCTCAGCAGGGGGTCTGCTTCTCCCTCTCCCGCTCCCCCCTCTCTCTCTCTCACTCTCTTTCTCAAATAAATAAATAAAATCTTTAAAAAAAAAAAAAAAGAAAGACACTGTCAACAGGGGATTAAGGAGTGTGCTTGTCATGGGGGGCACAGGGTGATGTATGGAAGTGTTGAATCACTATGTAGTATACCCGAAACTAATATAACTCTGTATGCTAACTAACTGGAATCAAAAACATAAAAATAAACCCAAAATAAATAAAATGATGCTTTTCTTTGGAAATTGACTCCACACAAAAAAGACACTGTCAACAGAATAAAAAGGCAACCCACACAATGAGAGAAAATATGACTGATAGGGATTAATATTCAGAATAGGGAACTCAGCACCCCAAATCAAAGAACCCAATTAAAAACAGGCAAAAGACTCAAATAGCTGTTTCTCCAAAGAAGATATTCAAATAGCCAATAAGTGCATAAAAAGATGCTTCAACATCACTAACCATCAGGGGGATGCAAATCAAAACTACAATGAGATACCACCGCACACCCATAAGGATGGTTATTGTAAAAAAAAAAGAGTGAATAACAAGTATGGTGAGGATGTGGAGAAGTTGTAAACCTTGGGCACATTGGTAAGAATGTAAAATGTTTCAGCTACTATGGAAAACAGTATGGGGATTCCTAAAAAAATTAAAAATAGAATTAGCATGGGACGCCTGGGTGGCTCAGTCGGTTAAGCGCCTGCCTTCAGCTTAGGTCGTGATCCCAGGGTCCTGGGATCGAGTCCCGCATCGGGCTCCCTGCTCCGCGGGGAGCCTGCTTCTCCCTCTGCCTCTGCCTCTCTCTCTCTATCTCTCATGAATAAATAAATAAAATCTAAAAAAAAAAAAAATAGAATTACCGTATGATCCAGCAATTCTATTTCTGGGCAAATATTCAAAAGAATTGAAAGCACGGTCTCAAAAGAACCATTTGTACACTCATTATTCACAATACCTAAAACATGGAGACAATCTGAGTGTCTATCAGTGGATGAATGGATCAGCAAAATGTGGTATATACCTACAATGGAATGTTATTCAGCTTTGAAAAGGAAGGAAATTCTGGTATATGCTACATCATGGATGAACCTCAAGGACATTATCCTAAGTGGAATAAGCCAGTCACAAAAAGACAAAAACTGTATGATTCCACTTATCTGAGGTACTTACTCTGTCAAAATCACAGAAGTAGAAAGTAGAATGGTGATTGCCAGGTGCTGGAGGGAGAGGAATGGGAGGTTATTGTTTAATGGTGTAGAGTTTCATTTTCCCAAGATGGAAGAATTCTGGAGATAGATGGTGGTAGTTGCACAACCTACAAATGTACTCAATATCACTGAACTGTATGCTTAAAATGGTTAAGATGGCAAATTTCATGTTATGTGTATTTCACCACAATAAAAAGAATAGAGGCAGAAATAACGACTTTTTTAGACATACAAAAGTATAAGGACTCCATTTTAGATACAAAGACACAAATAGGTTAAACATAAAAGGATGGGGGAAAGATAGACCACTGCTAACACTAATAAAAGAAAGTAGACAAGCTAAAGTTTTACACCAAAAAAATAGTACAACTACAAGAAGTTTATTTTATAATAAGAAAGGGTTCAGTACATCAAGAGGACATAACCATCGTAAATTTTTATATACCTATTAACTGAGATTCGAATTATATGAAGCAAAAACTAATAGAACTACAAGGAGAAATAGAAAAATCTAGAGTTATAGCCAGAGGTTCCAATACCTTTCTGTCAATACTTAATAAAATACATACACAGAAAATTAGTAAGAGTGTAGAAGGATTGGGGCGCCTGGATGGCTCAGTCAGTTAAGTTTCCGACTCTTGATTTTGGCTCAGGTCATGATCTTGGGTCATGAGATTGAGCCCCGCATTGGTCTCTGCGCTCAGCGGGAGTCTGCTTGAGATTATTTCTCTCCACCTTCTGCTCCTCTCCCCGCTTGTGCTCTTGCAAATAAATAAATAAAATCTTTAAAAAAAAGTATAGAAGGCTTGAACAGCACTACCAACCAACTCTACCTAACTGACATCTACAAATGATTCTACCCAACAAGGGCAGAGTACACATGCTTTGCAAATGCAAAGGCACATGGAAGATTGGCCAAGCCAGACTATATTCTGGGCCATGGGTTGAGTCTCCATAAACTTAAAAGGGTTTAAATCTGCTCACAATGTAATTAAATTAGCAATGTGTAACAGAAAGATCTTTGGAAAGAACACAAATATTTGGAAACAAAAAGACATACTTCTAAGTAACCCATAGCTCTAAGAAGAAATCAAAAGGGGAAAAAATTATAAGGTATTTTTTTGAATGAAAATGATGAAACACTACATCACAGCTTGTGGGATGCTCCAAAGCAGTACTTACAGGGATATTTATAGCACTAGATGCCTCCATTAGAAAGGAAGAGCATTCTCAAACCAATGATCTCTTCTCTTCCCTTAAAAAACTAGAAACAGAAGAGCAAATTAAGCTGAAAGTAAGCAGAATAAAGCAAATATAAAAATCCCAGTGGAAATCAATGAACTAGAAATAGAGGAAGTGAATGAAACCAAAAGCTAGTCCTTTAGGAGATAAATAAGAATAGTAAATTCTGGGGCACCTGGATGGCTCAGTTGGTTAAGTGTCTGCCTTTGGCTCAGGTCATGATCCCAGGGTCCTGGGATTGAGCCCCTCATTGAGCTCCTTGTTCAATGGGGAGCCTGCTTCTCCTTCTACCTCTACGCTGCTTTTCCCTCTGTCAGCTGCTCTCCCTGCTTGTGTTCTCTCTCTCTCTCTGTCAAATAAACAAAATAAGATCTTTAAAAAAATAGTAAACCTCTAATTGGACTGATCAAAAAAAAAAAGACAGAGGGGGTACAGTAATTTCCAATATCAGTAATGAGGGTATTTTTTTTGTTGTTTTTAAAGATTTATTTATTTATTTTAGAGAGAGAGAGTGGGGTGGGGAGGGGCAGAGGGAGAGGGAGAGAATCTCAAGCAGACTCTACCCTGAGTCTGCTGAGATTACTGGCCCCCCAGTAATGAGAGTGTTAACATCACTACAGACTTTAGAGACATTAAAAAGATATTAAAATGATAATAAGAGAATCTCGGGGCACCTGAGTGGTAAAGTCCGTTGAGTTTTCGACTCTTGGTTTTGGCTCAGGTCATGATCTCAGGGTTGCGGGGGGATCAAGCCCTGTGACAGGCTCTGTGCTCAAGGTGGAGTCTGCTTGAGATTCTCTCCCTCTCCCTTTATCCCTCCCCCCCACTCTCTCTCTCTCTAAAATAAATAAATAAATCTTAAAAAAAGATAATAGAATCTTACGAACAACTCTATGTCAAGACATTCAATATTTTAGATGAAATGAACAAAATCTTTGAAAGTCACAAACTACCATATCTCATCCAAGAAGAAGTAGGTAACCTGAATTTCTCTATGTCTTTTAAAATAATTGAATTTGTAATTAAAAACATTCCTGTAAAGAAAACCACAGACCCTGGTGCCTTTTAGTGAATTCTATCAAACATTAGAAAAAGAAATAACACCAATTTTACACACCTCCTCTAGAAAATTGAAGAGGAGGGAATATTACCACTTCATCCTATGAAGTTAGCATTACCCTGATATCAAAACCAGAGAAAAGCACTACAATAAAAGGAGGCTACAGACCAATTCCTTCATGAATTATGTGTATTTTATGACAATAAAAAAATGAAGGCAAACAGACTTTTTCAGACATGCAAAAGCTATAGACTAATATCCTTCATGTTTAGATGTAAAAATTTTAAGCAAAATCTTAGGAAATTGAATCCAATAACACTTAAAAAGGATAATATATCATGACCAAGACGATTTAACATTTGAAAATTAATCAATGCAATTGACCATATTCAAGAACTAGTCACAAAACCCTATATGATCACCTTAACTGACACAGAAAAAGCACTTGATAAAATTCAATATCCTTTCCTGATACAAAAACTTCTCAACAAATTAGACATAGAAGTGAACTTATTTAACTTGAAAATCCTATAGCTAATTTCACATTTAATGGTGAAAAACTGAATGCATTCCTCCTAAGATAAGGAAGAAGACAAGGATGTCCACTCTCACTGCTACTGTTCAATTCTGTACAGGAGGTTCTAGCCAGTGAAATGGGGAAAAGAGAATGGGAAATGAGAGAGAGAGAGAAGAGAGAAGAAGGAGAAGGAGAAGAGAAGGAGGAGGAGGAGGGGGAGGAGAAAGGGAGAGGAAGGGGAAGGGAGGAGGTTGGGTGAGGGGAAGTGAAGGAGGGAAAAAAGGAAGAAAGAAAGAAAAAAGAAAAGGAAGGAAGGAAGGAAGAAAGAAAAAGAAAGAAGGAAAGAAAAAGAAAAAAAAGAAAGGGCATCTATATTGGAAAAGAAGTAAAAATATCTTAATTTGCAGATGACATGATTGTCTATGTAGAAAATCTGATGGAATCTATAAAACGGCCACTAGAATTAATGAGACCGGCAGGGTGGCAGGATACAAGATCAATACACAGAAATTAATTATATTTTTATATACTAGCAAGGAACAATAAGAAATTAAAATTAAAAATACCATTTATACTAATAACAAAAAAAACCTTTGGAATAAATCTGGCAAAAGATGCATGAGAGCTAAAAACTACAAAACGTTGCTGAGAGAAGTAGAGAGCTATGCCTTGTTCACAGGTCAGAAGACTCAATATTTTTAAGAGGCCTTCTCAAATTTATCTGCAGATCCAAAGCAATCCCAATCAAAATCCCTGCAGGCTTTTTTGTTAAAATTGACAGGCTAATCCTAAAATTCATTCATAAGTGCAAAGGGGGAAGCAGAACAGCCAAAAAAACTTTGCAAAAGACAAATTTAGGGATGAAGATGACCTGATTTCAAGGCTTACAAAAAGCCACAGTAATCAAGAGAGTGTGGTACTGATGGAAAGATCAAGGGATGAATGGAACAGAATAGAGAACCCTGAAACAGGGCTCTCAGCATATACGTGGACAACTGAGTTTTGACAGAAGGGCAAAGGTGGAGAAAAGAGAGTTGTTTTAACAAATAGTATTGAAACAATTGGATATCCATGTGCAAAAAATGAACTCTCATACCCCTCATCATAGATGAAATGTAACCTAGACTGGGTGATACGCCTCCTAAATGCAAATTATGAAGCTATACAAATCCTGAAGAAAACACGAAAGAAAACACAGGAGACAAATTTTGAGCTTGTGTTAGGCAACGATTTCTTGGAAATGACACCAAAACCCTAGAAGCAAAAAAATCAGTGAATTGGACTTCCTCGGCATTAAAAACTTCTGTTCTTTGAAAGACACTATTAGAGATAAAAAGACAAACTACAGAATATGATAGAACGTTTTCAATCACATATCTGATAAAGGCTTTGTTTCTAGACTATATAAAGAACTTTCAAAAATGCTCAGCATCGTTAGGCATTAGGGAAATGCAAATTAATGCCACAACAATTTACCGCTAATCACCTATTAAAATGGTTAAAAGGGGGCCGCCTGGGAGGCTCAGTCGGTTAAGCGACCAACACTTGGTTTCGGCTCAGGTCGTGATCTCAGGGTCTTGAGATCAAGCCCTGCATCCGGCTCAGCGCTCAGCACGGAGTCTGCTTCAGATTCTCTCTCCCTTTCCCTCTGCTCCTCCCCTGACTCGTGTAAGCTCTCTCTCTAAAGATAAATAAAGAAAATCTTTAAAAATTAAAATAAAATAGTTAAAATGAACAAGACTGACCATACCAAGTGTTGGTGAGGACGCCGTTAAACCAGAATACTTGTTATGCTGCCGATTCGAAAAAGTTTAGCGGTTTCTTAAAAATTTAAACATGTGCCTGTTGTACAACCCAGCCATTCTACCCCTACGGAGATAAAAGCACATGTCCATCCAAAAACTTGTACATGAATGTGCCTAGCAGCTTTATGTTTAATAGCAACTGACTGGTAACAACCCAGATGTCCACAGATGGGTGAGTGGATATACAAAGCCGTATATCCATACAACAGAATAACACTTAGCAAGAGAAAGGAATGAGCTACTGATACACACAATGACGTGGATGAATCTCAAAATCACTATGCCAAATGAATGAAGCCCGACATAAAAAGGGTGTATGAGTGATAAGAGTCAGATGAGTCAATGCATATAAAACTCCAGAAACTGTAAACTAGTCCGTGGAGGCAGAAAGTAGAGCGTGGCTGCCTGGCGACTGGGGCAAAAGGGGTGTGGAGGAGGCAGCAGAGCGTCAGGAGGAAATTTCGGGGAGTGATGGATAGGCTCACTACCTTGACTGTGGTGATGGTTTCCAAGGTGTTTATGTGGGTCCAAACTTAGCACAATATGCTCTTCAAATGTGTGTGATTTATTGCATCTCAGTTAAACCTCAATAAAGCTGTTTTTTTTTTTTTAAAGATTTTATTTATTTATTTGACAGAGAGAGACACAGCGAGAGAGGGAACACAAGCAGGGGGAGGGGGAGAGGGAGAAGCAGGCTCCCCGCAGAGCAGGGAGCCCGATGTGGGACTTGATCCCAGGACCCTGGGATCATGATCTGAGCCGAAGGCAGTCGCTTAACTGACTGAGCCACCCAGGCGCCCAATAAAGCTGTTTTTTTTTTTTTTTTTTTTTAAAAAGGTAGTGGGGGAGAAGGGATGGGAACGTGCTCCAGGCAGAGGTTACGGAGGCCTGGAGATGAGGATGGGAGGGGTTCTAAGAAGCGAGAAGTTTCTGCAAGGATGGAGAACATGGCAGCAAGTTGAGAGTAGGGAGACATGAAGCTGATTATTGGTCCCTTGCGATGTGCTTATAATTTGTTTTGTGCCTCCTTCAGGATCTCTGGGAAACTTTGGGCAATGCCCAGGCCTGCCCCACTGCGATCCTGTTTTTTCTTCTTCTTGCAGGCTCCCGTGACACGCAGCCATTCCATGGAGGTGTTTAAGTGAGCCTGCTCCGGGGGTCGGGGCTCAGAAGATTTAGGTAGGGCTTGAAGGAGGGGGGCTGTCAGCTGGAAGAAGAGAGGGGGAGGTGCCCAGTATCATGAGTTCAGAGGCTGGAGGGGGTGGCCTGGGGATGGGCAGGGAGATGGGCCCCAGATCATGTCCCAGAGTTGCTTCAGAGTCTCCTTCCCAGCCCAGTGGGAATCTGCATCAGTTCCCCAAAGCCAATGTGCAGAGGATTTGTATAACCAAGTGTGGTTTGCTGAATGAATTGTCAGACACACGTCAGTCTAGCAGAGTTCCCTGCAGCTGTGTCAAGTGCAAGGCTGGGTGGGGAGGCAGAGCACGGGCAAGCAGAGTTTGAGACGGCCCATGCATTTGCATGAGAAGCGGCCCTAGCAGGGCAGAGAGTAGAATAGGGGAACTAAACTTTCAGAACACCCCTCAGTAGCTGGGTCAGCTGATCATTTGGTGAGCTGATCTTCCCCAACCTGATTTTTGCGAATCAGCTTGCTGCCCCTAGGAGGAACTGACAAATATTGATGTGTTGTGATACCCTGGGCAGGTTGTGAGTGGGGTGTTGTCTGGAATCCACTGTGGGCCTGGGAGTGAGTGATGAAGGCAGAGAGAGGGGGAAAAAGGACAAGCAGGATCTTGCCTGGGATAGAGAAGACAAGAAAAGTCAATATTCAATATGGTCAGCAAACAAGATTGTCTAAGAATGAAGGACAGCGGGGTAACATAAAAGATGATATGGGGGTCCAGCAGAGGAAAAACTGGGCCACAGGGGCAGCAGGTGGCTGTGAATGTCTTTTTGGGGAGACAGGATTGACATGGGCCTATAAGATGAACTTAGATTTGCATGAGGACAGGAAAGAAGGATATTCCAGGTGGAGGGAAAGGCCCCCAGCTGAGGGTAAGAGATGAGAAGTGCAATGACCAGCATGTTCTGTATCATGTCAGTATCAGGTAGAACTCACTTCCAAACGATCCTGAATAATATTAAAACCACCCCTTGGTAAGTGGTATGCAGCCAGGTTGGAAATGACAACAGTGGTTGAGATTATGGGCGATAGGGTTTGCATGTTTGTTAATGTGTTTTCTAGTGATTTTTTCCACCAAAAGTGTATATTACTTGTGTATTTCAAAATGTGATGAATCTGCAAACCAACAAACCTAACCTGTTTCCCTTCAAGATCAGACCTCACTGGGACAGTCGCTGGAGGACAGACCGGCTCTCCCGGCGAGATGGAAGCCCAGGGGTGTCCAGCCTCCATCTGTCTGTGAGGCTTCCCAGGGGCCTTGCATGCTCCTACCAGGCCATAGGCTTGACTGGACGTAGGCCAGCGGCAGGAGAACCTGCTCTGGCTGGCATTGCAAGGTGCCAGGCGCACCTGAGGAGCCGGGCAGGTGTGACAGATGCCCTGGACCTCATGGAGCTGGCTATGCCTTGTGCACACACCGCCGTCCCATCCCACCTCCCCTCTCCAAACCTCCCTCTGCTTCCCGGCTAGCTCAGGTGTGATGCATCTGTGGCCCATTGGCAGCTTTCTTGCCCGCAGTGCTAGGGAGCTGTCAGGTTAAAAGCTGGCTTGCTCGATTTGATCCCACATGTGAGCTGTTTTATTTTCCTCTCTCTCCCTTACATGGCTTCGGTGTGCTTTTATAAATATTTCACTAGCCTTGCTAAAGTCTATTTCATCTCTCTCTTAAATTTATTAAATATAAATGCAGCAACAACTCCAACATAAGTCTCTCTTTGCTGTCAAAATCTCAGGCTCCCGTGGAAGTAAATATAATTTGCTTTGTTTACTGTGGGTAATTTGGAGCCCTATCTTCTGTATCAGCACCGCCTGTGCCCCCCCAAATTTCCCTGCTTTCATGACCAGGGGTCTGCCACATCCTCATGTGGCGCACAGGGACCTGGTGCCCACTCTGAAGATGGCACGACAAAGAACCAGCAGGGGTTGTTCTCTGAGACTTGCCCAGCCGGAGCCCCTTGGTTCGTTGGTCTCCCGAAGGCACCCCCGATGGGTAAAGGGGCACTTGTACTCATTACCCCAGATCCATGCAGGCCCGGAGGCCTGTCTGAGCTGTGCTTTGCCCCTTGCCTCTCTTGGAGAACAGGCCCATCTGCACAGCTGGTGACCTGGCCAAAAGAGACGCAGACGGCTGTGAAATCGTTGAGGGCATTGACATCCCTCCCAGCCCACCCCCCAGACCTGCAGTCAACAGAACCAGGGGCAAGGCAGGAATTCTGGTCCCTAAAAGCGGGCCTTGAGCACCACCCCCAAACCCCCTGCCACTTCCTTTGTTCTTTGTTAATTGCAAAATAAACACAACCCTGCCCACCGACTGTGGAGAGAGATTTCTGCCAACCGGGGTAACCAGCAGTGCCAGAGGCTGCCTCCGCTGGCCGCCTGTGATTTCCTGGAGGACATCAGGACCTCAGAGGATCCCAGTGTCAGAGGTGGGAAGCACCCAGTTTGGGGCTTGCAAAATCAGGTGCCCCCCTCCCAGGGCTGGCCGGTAAGGGGAATGAGTGAAATGGGATGCCAAGATGGAAGACGCGGGCACGCTTTATTTGCATCTGGAATCAGTGAAAAGAGTTTTTTCTTTCACAAAGAGCTGGGCCTCTTTCACAAGGAAATGTGCCTTCCCCCATTTTTATTTTGGAGTAAAAATGGCCCGGCTTTCCTCTATTTTTGTAGTGACATTGATGTAGAAAGTATTGCATTTCCTTTGCCTCTAAGTCAGAAGGCAAGGCTTGGCCCAGAACCCTGCTCCTAACTCATAGCCTAGAACATTCCACCAAACTTGCCGAGATGAAAGCGGGGGATCACACAGACTCTGATGACTCAAGGTGGTGGCTCCAGGAACTCAGATCTGTGTAATACCCTCCAGAGCTTCAGAACAAGGGCTCTCACGGTGTTTGTGCCCTGTGGGGTCTCTGGGGCTATCTTGCAGATTCAAGAAGGGCACTGTGTGGGCTCAGAGATTTTCCGCCTTCGTGTCCCATTTAGATAGAGCAGGGTAAGAGAATTTTTACCCCGGGAGGTGACAGGAGCATGTTTTGGGGGGCGGATTTAAGACCTCCATATTATATCAACATACCAAAATCAGCTTACGTTGAACGACATTATTTTGTATAATTCCTTTGCTTTACACATTTTAGAAGGGTTTTAGAGTCTTATTTTTGACATTATTAGATTATTAGTCATTTTGATTTCATAATTCTCTTTTCATGTTTTAGTCAATACCCTGGTTTTGTTTGTTTGTTTGTATCTCACGCATGTTTAACGGCCCCTGAAAAATCCGTAGACTCCGCTGCTTACCCTGGGGTAAACCGAGCTGAGCCCATGGGTCTAGGATGGGAGAGCCCGAGGGAGGGGTTTCGGGGTGGGTGCGAGGAAGCCACTCGCCCTGGAACAACGGATCGCATCCCCCCACATCCTGCCTTCTTTGGGATGTCTCCGGGGAAGCGCGCCCCTGGCGGACCCCCGCCAGGCTCCCCTCCCCGGCTGCGTGGGCGGCTGCCCGTCCCCCGGAGGTAAATGACACGGGCAGTGGCGGGCTTTCTGTGTCAATTGCATGATGGCTTTCAGTCGTGGGGCTGGTGGCTTCCTGCCTCACCGCTGGGAGTGAGGCTATTTCAGGATCTCGCTGCTTCCCTTCTGTTCCAGGGAGGGAAGGATGGAGGGCAGGCCGTGGAGGAAGGCGGAGCCCCCGAGCTGGCTTTCACCAGGTGTTTTCAGAGGCAAACTTCTCTTCTCCTGTTTCTGCTGCCCACTGCTGGTGGAATGGGCTTGTCGCATTAGCAAGACTTTCTCTGATCGGCTTTTTATTCACTTTTTTGGAGTAAAAAAATAAAAAGCCAAGTCACATGCGACTCCAGGTTAGGAAAGTGGCCATATAAGGCAAAATCGCTCGTACATTTTATCAAGTAAAATTTACCTTGAAGACCCTGTCAATTATTAGAATCTAGTAAGTACCCATAATTTAATTAATTTTGTTACTTGGGCATTTTAGCTGTGGCTTCCCTTTCCCTGGGGAGGTGGGGGCCAAGGAAGAGTGACAGCGGGAATAAAGGCCCCTCTGTCTGCCTGTTTTTCTGTCGCTCTGTCTGGCTGAGCTCACTTCGCTGAATTTGGGTAAGACAGCTAGCTGTAGATATGAATCAGTTCTATCGTACTTCCTCACGATACTTTTATTTTGTCAAAATACTCTCACATCTGCCAATCCCTGGGAGGTCGGAAGTTGCGTTTCCTACGAGGACACTGAGGCAGGGAAGGGCAGCCATTTGCCAGATGGCCCTGGGCCCCGAGGCGGTGTCTCTGGCCCCAACCCGTGTGGGCTCCTTCCACTGTCCCGTACCACCCCTGGCCCTGGGGAGGAGGCCTGGGAAGGGCCCAGACTGGGGTCTCCCCCAGCTGTGGCTCCAGGAACTTCTAAAGGGCTAGGGCGGCGGTGGTTCTCCCGTGGGAGCAGCTTTGCCTCTTGGGGGACTTTTGGCAATGTCTGGAAACGTTTTTGGTTGTCACAACTGGGGGTTGCTGCTGGCATCTAGTGGGTAGAGGCTGTTAAACATTCTTCGACACACGGAACGAGGCCCTCCTCCTCCACGACCAAGAACCCCGGGGCCCAGAGCATCAAGTTGAGGAACTCCGGGTCGGGACAGTGAGCTCCACTGTACCACCAGCCCCCACCATCAGCCATCAGATGTGGGCTACTCCAGGGAGGGGGCGTCTGTGCCTGAAGGGTCTCTTTCAGCTGAGGGCACGACTAGGAGCGGCTCGGTGGAGAGCAGGGCCGACCGTCTCCTAGCTGCTGTCCGCCAAGGACTTCAGCTCCGGGGGGGGCACAGGCGCGCCAGGGCATCCACCACGAGGGGCTCCAGAGCAGAGCCCCAGTGTGACATGCGGAGTCCATGGAGCCCCGGGTCGAACCCCAGGCCTTAAGTTCCCGGCAGAGTAGGAGTGGGTTTTTCTCCACCCTGAAAGTCACAAACCGGCAACACCCAGACACACGTGTTGTGTAGATTCAACAGCACCAAAATATTTTTTTTTTTTTAAGATTTTATTTTTAAGCCATCTCTGCACTCAACCTGGGGCTCGAACTCACAACCTCAAGACCAAGAGTTGCACACTCTACTGACTGAGCCAGCCAGGCGCCTCGAAAATATTTTTAATTAGTCACCACCATTCTTCTAACAGGCAGATTTCATACAAAGCTCCGAGTGTCTAGTTTGCGTGGAAACTTCGGGAGATCCTGCAACGGAGGGCCGCATTCCTGCTGTGCTGCTGCAGGCTGGTACCAGGCAGCTGGGGTTCCTTTTACAAAGTGGATGGTCTTGCCCTTCCAGTGCGCCCCACCTGGCCTGCGACCCTCGGCTACACCTCTGGGTCAAGAGGCTTATTACCCTCGACACAAGCTAGTGCTGGGGCCAGCTTCTGGGCGTGCGCTGGCTGTTTCTCCCCTTCACCAGTCCTCCCTGGCAGACTGGGCCCCGGGTTTTGCCTGTTCAGTGATCTCAGGGCCTTTCCCTCTGCCTGTGTCCCGCTGCGGCTTTTAAGGAAAATCTCAAAAATCACAGCGAACGCTTCTCAATGAAAATCAACGGGAACAAATCTGCCCTTTGTTCCCGGACGCCCCCGCCCTTCTGGCAGGCTCTGAGGCTGCAGGCCAGTCCCTGCTCAGCCACACGTCTCCCTCCCTCTCCAAGTGGTCTTCGGTTTTCGTGGGTGACTCCACTGTCAGGAGCCAGCCCGAACCACGGGACGAGGACGGGTGACGGGTTTCTGAGCGCGTTTGCGATCGCGCGAGGTAACAGCTTCATTCCTCAGCGATGAGTGACCCATATTTCCTAACGTGATTTCCCTGCTGTAACTCAAATTGAGTTCATGTTATTCTAATGATATCAGTTGACCTTGAGAATTAGACCAAGAAGCCTGGGGTTATTCTTCCAACTTCCACTGCAGATTCTTGTGATGTGTTTGGAAACACAATCTGCTCCGCATTGCCCTGAAGTGGGCAGGGGGAAAAATAGAAAACAAAGATCCTGAGCTGCTCTGATTTGTAGAAAATGCATCTGGGCCATTTCAGATGATGGGGTGGGGGAGTCCTTCAGATTATGGGGGGCTTCAGATCATGGGATACTCCTTCAGATCATGGGGGGCTCCTCCAGACCCTACGGCCCTCCTTCAGATCATGGGGGGACTCCTTCTCTCTCAGTCCTGCCACCGGGTGCAGCTCGTATTCTCCCTGCGCCCATGTACTGCCAGCTAAAGACCAGGATTGGGCCTCCTTTGCTCCTCCTCTTCTCCAGGTCCCTGGACCTTCCTTGCTGGGATGAGCCCTCAGCTAAGTCCTATATGGCCTCCTGCCCTACCCTCTCCCTGCTCTCAATCCCCCCCCCGGCCAGGTCAATCCCCCAAAACCAGAGTGGGTGTCCTGCCATTTCTCTGCCTCTTTCACTAGCTCCCCATTGCCTGCTGGTAAAGCCCAAACTCCTTACCTGGCATTCAAGGCCCTTAATTCCAGGCCATCCACCTCTCTAGTCCTTCTTGCCAGCCCTACCTGCCAGCCCTACCGAGAAGCACAGGGTGCAGAACGTCTGTGTGCCTTGGTCTACACCATGTTTTTACACCTCTGTGCCTTTGCTCGCCTGTCCTCTCCTCCTGAAACACTCCTGACCACCTTGCTCGTCGTATCTGGACAAGCCCAAATCTTGCTCCTTTTGCATGTACTTGTTTATGCAATCTTTCTGGAACGCTGACTCTGTTCTGGACATTGGGATTAAAGTGGGGAGGAGAGCCAGTAACTAAAAATGCAGATTTAGAAAAAATAGCAATGAAATCTCCAACGTGATAAGCTTTGGAGGGAACAAATAGTGTGATCTTCTGGAGCACTTGGGGGGCTCCTGTACTGAGGGGGCTCAGGGAATGCCTGAGAATGAGGTTTGGGCTGAGAGCAGAAGGATCAGAAGGGAGCAGACCTTCAAAAACGTGAGGGAGCCCAGGCCCACAAGGTGTGTTTCTGTGTCGTCTTGAGGTGGGAGGTCTGCCCAGGGGGCACCTGTGTCCCTGAAGGCGGGCTGTGTCCTTGGCAAGTTATCTAACTTCGTGTCTCAGTTTCCTCATCTGTAAGATGGGGACACATTATAAGGAGTAAAGCAGTTCATAGGTTATGTGTGTGTGTTCCTTCACCTTAGTAGTCGAGGAACTTTTGCCTGTTTTATGTAGGTTTTCATTTTTTTCAAATTGTAACAGAACAAAATACAATTGGAAGCCAGTAAGCAGAATGGAATGGAATGGAATGGAATGGAATAAAATAGAATAGATAGCATGGATGTGACCCTCGGAAAAGCTGAGTTGAGCTGCCCTTCCTGAGCCCCAGGCTCACTCTGTTGGTGGTGAGAGAGTGCAGGTCTTCCCTGGAATTTCCCGACTTTCCACCCCCAGTGTCCCTTGCAGGGGGGCGGTGTCAGAACACCTGAAATGTGCCCCCTCCTCCGGGGACCACCGAGCCCCCACTTGGGGAGGGGGGTAGAGCGGCTGCACTCGGGCTGGTGGGGCGTGTGTGATAAGCCAGGATACAATGTGGCTGCAAGCTTTGCGCTTGTGCAGCGGGACTGTGGCATGAAGCATGCAGAGCTGGCAACCCCGTGTCCCCCACGGGCTCCGCTCTTTTGGAAACAGCACCTCTCCCAGCGTGGCGGAGGAGGAAGCAGCTGATGGGGATGAAGGAAGATACTCCGTTGTCAGGGGGAGAGATGAGATGAGGCCCCTTGGCGGGGGAATGAAAACAGAGCCCACAGGAGACAGCGAGACAGAGACACACACGGATGGAGAGACAAAGAGACGGGGAGAGACTGGGAGACACACAGGGAGAGGCACGCAGAGAGACAGAGACAGAGACAGCCGAACAGGAACAAACTGAGAATAAAAGACCTAGAGACACGGAAAGGGACAGACAGGAGGAAAGAGCTAGAGACAGAGACAGACCCGGGGAGAGGAGGCCAGGGTGAGAGAAGATAAAACGCCCACCTGCTTCCAAGGCTGAGGTTGGGAAAGTTCCCTCTGGTGCTGCCACACCCAGCGCCCTGCCCCCCAGCACGCTCACGTCTGTGCGCGCACACGCGCGTGCGCGCGCACACGCTCCCCAAGCCGAGTCACATTCCTGTCCCCCACACCCAGGATCATCTCCCTGGTTTCCTGTCCTCCTTTGTGCTATTTGCATTTGAAACTGTTGTGCTGCGAGTCTGGGAAGCACGTGCTGTCTCCTCAATGCAGCTTTGCATTTCTCAGTTTGATTTTAGCAAACGACTCGAACTTGGGTCCTGGAGTCTCCCTGTGCCCCCACCGCTGCCCCCTTGGCTGGCTTTGCATGCGACCGCGTGGCTGGGGCCGTCCTCTGCGGGCCCGTGGGGCCAGCTCAGCCGCCACCATTTCTCTCCCTGTTCCAGCTCCCGGAATTATTGCGGCAGATTTAGCCTGAGGCTGGTTCCATGGGAGCCCAGCAGCTGGGGTATCGCAGTGAGGCTCGGCCGGATGAAGTGCACGGAGGCTCTCCATAAGCTCAAACCTTGGAATCGGCCCTTTCGTCTAGCTTTCTTGAGACTGGGTTGCCTGGGCCCCTGCTGCGACCCCTTACTCACCCCCACCCTGAGCCCTGACACTGTCCCCGGGGGCACTGGGATGCAGGGGGTGTGTGGGGGGGCAGGTGGTGGCATGCACCCTGCTAGCTCCAGACTGGCCTCGCTGCAAGACTCAGAAGTGTCAGACCTGGGGGAAATCAGATCATAATAGCGATGGCCAATGTGGATAAGTCTCATTGGATGCAAAGTGCTCTGCCCGCCTTGTTTTATTTACTTCACAACCCCGTGAGACTGGTACTATTACTATCCCCATTTTACAGATGCAGAAACTGAGGTTCAGAAAACAGATCTTTTGCTCAAAGTTCCCTGGCTCTGGTTCTAAAACCTATACTCTTAAATGGTCTGTGTTGAAATGATTTTTGCTTCTGTTGGGGGTTTCTTTCCTCAGTGAATACGGGCAGGAAGATCTGGGAGCCCATCACCAAAGGGCAGCACAGCCTCGTGCACACCCAGTTCCAGCTGTGGGCCGTTTGTCAACAGTGTGCTTGTTCAAAGTGTGTTCACGGCTCTTACCTCATTTGATCCCCATGAAATGCCTGTGGAGCAGATCGGGGTAATCCATTTGAAAGATGGGGAGGCTGAGGCCCAGAAAGGCCTACCCTCTGAGTCGAAGAGAAGCCTGAGCCTGAAAAGAAGCTTTAAAAAAAAATTATTTATTTTAGAGAAAGAGAGCGAGCAAGAGAGCATGTGCGAGCAAGGGGGAGGGCAGAGGAAGAGGAGAAAGTCTTAAGCGGACTCCGTGCCTCTCGGGGCTCGATCTCATGACCCTGAGATCAGGGCCTGAGCTGAAACCAAGAGTTGGATGCTTTAACTGGCTGAGCCACCCAGGGACCCTGAAAAGAAGCTTCTGTGTCCAAACTTCTGGGAGATGTTTCCCTCCATGCTGTGGCAGCTCTCTGCCCAAGAAAAACCTTTGTTGGTGTTTTTGCTTTTGTTTTTTTAGGAGCCTATTTCTAAGAACCTGGACCAGCTCTTGCCGGGGCTGGGCCTGACCTCAGGCCAGCTGGGGGTCTCCGTGGCGGTGGTGGTACAGGGGCTGCGTGTGGACTGGACTGGAGCTCATTTCCTCTCCCTAGCAGGCTGCAGGCTCTGTGAGGGCAGGAAACCTGTGTGTCTTGTTCAACAACTATTCTGCTTGGGGCTTGGGACAGGCTGTTCTCTGCTGGAATCCGTCCCCTCCACCCTCCTGTCTCACCTAGTTCAGTGCGTGTCCTGAGCCCTGCGATAAGATCCTCTAACGTCCTGATCTTTCCCTTCACACTCTGACGTGTGTTCAGGGATACACGTGTGCGATCATTTGTTCGGTATCTGGCTCTCCAGCCAGAGTCCAGCCCGGTGAGGTCAGGAGCCCCGGTGTGTCCCGCTGTGGAACCACCCCCCTCCCCGCCCGCTCGCCTTGTACAGGGTCTGGCCGTCATGGATGCTCGGTAAGGACTCATTGACCAGAAGAACCACAGTCCCTCTGGCCAGAGCTGTGCCACCAGAGAGCAGAGGTGGGCGGCACAAACGTGGGGGAGAGGAATAAATGGGGGCCACGTGTTAGAACCCTGTGGAGCTCACTGAGCCCAGGGACAGCCACAGTTCTGGAAAGACATTGTTGCAGATTGCTAGCTGTGGTCTCATTTTCATTTATTTTTTATTTTTTTTAAAAGATTTTATTTTTTTTATTTGAGAGAGAGACTGAGACCACAGGCAGGGGGAGCGGCAGATAGAGGGAGAAGGAGACTCCCCACTGAGCAGGGAGCCCGATGCGGGGCTCGATCCTAGGATCCTGGGATCATGACTTGAGCCGAAGGCAGACGCTTAACCGACTGAGCCACCCAGGCGCCCCGTGGCATCATTTATAAAGAAGGAAATAAACATATTTGGCGAGCGAACTGTAGCTGTTTAATCTGACTTCCACTTCTGTTTTATCTACATCTTGTCCCGGTGCCACACTCAACCCTGGCCCAGCTCTAGGACGTTCTATTTCATAAAGACCCAGATGAAAGAAATCTTTCGATCCTGTCCTATGGCTCCTAGAATAAAATCCAGGTTCTTACTGTGACTTGTGATCTGTCCCTGACCCCATTGACACCCTCTTTGTTTTTAAGTTTTTATGTAAATTCCAGTTAATTAACACACAGTGTGGTATTAATTTTAGGTGTACAATATAGTGATTCAGCACTTACACACAAGTGCCCTCCTTCATCCCCATCACCTATTTCCCCCATGCCCCCACCCACCTCCCCTCCTGTAACCATCAGTTTGTTCTCTGTAGTTAAGAGTCTGTTTCTTGGTTTGCCTCCCTCTCTCTTTTTCCCTATGATCATTTGTTTTGTTTCTTAAATTCCACATATGAGTGAAACCATATGGTATTTGTTTCTTTCTCTGACCAGCTTATTTCATTTAACATTATGCTCTCTGGCTCCATCCATGTCATTGCCAAGGACAAGAGATCATTCTTTTTTATGGCTGAGTAATATTCCATTATATATATATATATATATATATATACACACACACACACACACACACATTCCATTATATATTATATATATATACACACACACACATCACATCTTCTTTATCTTTTCATCAGTCGATGGACATTTGGGCTGTTTCTATAATTTGACTATTTGTAGACAATGATGCTATAAACATTGGGGTGCATATATCCCTTTGAATTAGTATTTTTGTATTCTTTGGGTAAATACCTAGTATTTCAATTGCTGGTTTGTAGGATAGTTCTATTTTAACTTTCTGAGGAAGCTCCACACTCTTTTCCAGAGTGGCCGCACCAGTTTGCATTCCCACCAGCAGTGTAAGAGGGTTCCCCTTTCTCCACATCCTCGCCAATACCTGTTGTTTCTTGTGTTGCTGATTTTAGCCATTCTGACAGGTGTGAGGTGATATCTCACTGTAGCTTTGATTTGCATTTCCCTGATGGTAAGTGATGTTGAGCACCTTTTCATGTGCCATGGACACCCTCTTATAGACCTGCACCAATGCCACTCCAGCCAAAGGAGTCTACTCTCTGTTTCTCAAATTTGCAAAACTTGTTCCTGCCTCAGGGCCTTTGCGCTTGCTGTTCCCTCCACCCCAGGTGTTTGCTTGGTGGCTCCTTCTTATTATTTAGGTCTCAGCTCACATTTTACATCCTAGGAGGGGTTTCTCTGACCGCCCAAAGTAGAGTAACTTCTCCACTCCCACCACACATCCTTCTATCCTGTCTCCCCATTTATTGTTTATGCTGCTATCTGGAACTTGGCTTAGCTTGGAGCTAAGCTTGGAACTAAGCTTGGGCTAAGCTTGGAACTTGGAGTTTGGTTAGCAGCTGCTTGCTGACTGAGATCAACCAGTTCAACCCTATCCTGACCCAGTTGTGAGGCAAGGCACAATCTGAATGCAGGTGGCTGGCGCTGGGCAGCCTGACACCTGGTTTGATGGGACTGATTAGGTATTTTGGCATCCAGTCTGGGTTGTCCTCATGATGCCAAAACAATCAATCACTTCAGAAAGAAAACAGGATGGCCAAGTCCGTCTGCGGTGCTGTGTGGACAGAGCGACGGGTCACTGCCTCTCGGCTGCCTGTGTTGGGGGTCACCCACAGCACAGGGGAGGCGAGAGCATTATGCCGCTGCCCCTTCTCCAGTAGAAATGGAGATGGCTCTCCCAAGAGGACCAGGGCGAGGCTGCACGGTGCCTTGCGTGCCCCTGACATCTTTCTGGGAATTCCTGCAGCATCGTTAGCAACATAACAACAGCCCACCTTATAGGTAAGGAGCCAAGGGTCAGAGAGGTCCGTCACATGATGGTGTGGGTCTAGCTGAGACTTTGAGTTGCCTCTTCAGACTCCAAGTTCCAGGTCCTTCCATCACAACCCATGTTTCGGGGGCCAAAGTGTTAGAAGAATGGTCTGGTTAGATGTTTGGCTAAAATATGGGGCAAATCTAAATGACCGATCAATCTGTCCCCGACCGGAGTCATCGGATGTTTCCTGTGCTTACACATGTGCTCAGTGATGGAGAGCAAGTTCTCTGGGGGCTGACCCCGTGGGCGGGAATCCCAGTTCAACCATTTAGAAGCTCTGTGGCCAGGGGAAATTTACCTAACCCCCCTGTGGTTTAGTTTCCTAACATGTAAAAAGGGACTGATCGTAGCCTATGCAATGGATCATTGTCAGGATTCAATGAAACCAGCCACACAGTGCTACCCACGGAAAGCTCTCAATGCTTGTGGCTCTGACTTGGAGCCGGGCACCGTACGAGCATGGAGGATGTAGCACCATGATGTCCACCTGCAGAGAACAGTGCTTGGTGGGAAGGAGGACTCACGCCTGTGCTGACCCTTCTCCAGCCATTTGTGCATGTGGTCACAGGTGCGGGCGGCCATGTGGGTGAGGATGCTCGGAAGTATTGGTTCTAGTGGTTATGACAGGATTGGGGCATGCTGTGCATAGCTCTTTGACCCGCAGGAACAATGACCTGAAGCGTGGAAAGAGTGGTCAGTAGAGATGGAAATGTGTGCCCAGATTGGCCGAAAATAAGACATTGTAGAAAATGGTTATTTTTTTATTCGCTCGCTCAGACATATATTTAACCAGCTCCACATGGTAGTTGCCATGTGAGTCACATCATAAACGCCAGGACATCAGGGGAAGCTCATCATCTGAAAGGAGAGAAAGGCATTAGGCATTCAAGTAGCCTTCAGTGGGGTGAGTGCAATGTGGAGATTTGCATGGGGAGGATGTGTATCTAATCCACTGTTTGTGTGTTTCCGTGTGTGTGTGTGTGTGTGTGTGTGTGTAGTGGTGAGGTAGGGCTTCCTGGAGGAGATAACACCTGGGCTGAGTGCTAAAGAGCAAGTAGGAAGGGTATTGGCAAAAACACAGTCCAGATAGAGGGTCCAGCAGCAGTGGCGGTAATGGGACCATGGACAATGGGACAAGGGTCCTGGCATGAGCAGGTGTGTACAGTGGGACAAGAGAGGGCAGCTGAGGACCTTGTGAGTCTCAGTGAGGGGTTTGGATTGCGTCATGGACAATGGGGAACCTTAGCAGCTATGAACAGACCAACCTGGCCAGATGTATATTTTTGATAGATCTCAAAGGCCAAAATGAGCTATGGTCTGGGCTGGGTGACTGAATGTGGGAGTGGGGAAATGAGACTGGAGGGAACAGTAAAGGTTGCCAGAGGCCGTGGTCTCTGACATCTGGGGAACAATGGTTGGTGGCTGGAACAAAGGAAGTGGCAGCAGAATGAATGGGAGGGAGGAGGGGATAGACTGGGGACATCAAATGTACTGACTATGGTGCTTGACTGCTAGGATGTCCCAAGGAAGAGTGTGAAGTTAAGGACAACCTGGGGATTTCATGCACAGAGAAGCCACCAGTGGAGAACTAGTATGTAGGGAGGCGGTAGGTTATGGGAACGTGTGAAACATCTGATGCTTTATACCCAGCAGATGACTGAGCTTATGAGACTGAGCTTGAGCAACAGATCTGGGCTGATCATATGGACCTGGGGGTCTTTGCAGAGACAGTTAAACCAGGGGGCACGGTGAGTGAGACAAACAGTAGGCCAAACCACAGAACCATGGGGCAGAGGAAAAGGGAAGAAGAGCCCAAGAGGGAGGAGCGTCAAGATCAGTGGGTGGAAAACGAGAAGAATGTGGTGCTATGGAAGCCGGGGGAGTTCTGCATCAGTCAGGATATGCTGTGTTATGCTGCAGTAACAAACAAGCTCCCGAGTCTCAGTGCCTTCCACAACAGAGATTTATAGCATAGACTACATAACGTAACCGGCTCGGGTCAGCTACTGCCCTCTGCCAGGACCCAGGCTGATGGGGCAGCTGTCCCTGCCACCACCCCAGTCTCTTAGCAGAGGTAAAAGAGGACATGGTAACCAGGAGCCACCTTTGGAAACTTTCCCTCCAAAGTGACAGATACCCCTCCTGCTCATGTTTCCTTGGCCAAAGCCAGTCCCAGGCCAAGCGTGAGGTCAACATGGCAGGAAAATATAATCCTCCCCAGAAAGGGGCAACGGATATCCTGAATAATTATGCCCTTGACCACAGATTATAGAGATTCAAGAAGAAAGGGGAGACAAACAGCTCGAAACACAGTCGAGAGAGCCAGGATGACAAGGTCCTAAGAGCACCATCCAGATTTGGCAGTTAGTGGATGTCCACTGTCCTCACTATGGTGGGGACAAGCAAGCAGCCAGGACAAAGGCAGTAAGTGTCAAGTGTTTTGAGAAATCTGCCATGTGAAGAAGGGTGGCCACAAAGGAGAGGAGTTTCAGTGATTCTCCCAATTCTGTGTTTTCTCTCAAACTGGACGCAGACATGTGGCAGGTTGCCAAAGGGGCCACAGAGTCTTCCTGGCTTTGTATCCACACGCATCCAGAGTGTAGCTCCTCCCACAAGACAGACTCTTTCTCTGTCTCTCGAATCAGGCTGGCCCTGTGGCATCGTTCACTGGTGAGATAGGGGCGAACTTGCCTTCTCCCTGCTCTGGGAACCCTGAGACGGCCTGCGCACAAGCCCGGGCTAGCCTGCTGGGTGATGAAAGACCCGTGTTCTAGCTGCCCCCTTCTCCACTCCTCATCACCCCAGCCAACAGCCAGCCAGCCTCCAGGAGCAGAGCCACCCTGCCAACCAGCAGCTGACCGCAGATGCACGAGGGAGCCCAGCCAAGATCAGAAAACCTGCCATGCTGAGTCCAACCCAGAATGCCAACTTATGGAATCATGAGCTAAATGAATGGTTGTTTTAAGCCACTAAGTTTTGGGGTGTTTTGTTATGCAAAAAAAAAGCATTAAGTGATACACTGTATGTAATGAAATTTCCAGTGATGAGCAGAATATCTGGAGGTTTGTACTGGAGACTTGAGTTCATGAGATTCTCCATGTGGGATGCATGTGATGGTAACTACTTTAGGAGCTTGGCATGTAGTAGGTGCTTAGTAAGTGTTGAAAGATCAAGTGAATTCCATTTATAAGCACGCCACCAGACTATGGGCTTTGGATGATGATGATGTGTCAATGTAGGTTTATTTTTTATTTTTTCTTAAAGATTTTATTATTTATTTATTTATTTATTTATTCATACTTCAAGAGCAAGTGTGACAGGGGAAGGGCAGAGAGAGTGGGAGAGAGAATCTCAAGCAGACTCCATGCTGAGCACAGAGCCCGACATGGGGCCGATCCCACAGCCCTGAGATCATGACCTGAGCCAAAATCAAGAGTCGGACGCTTAACTGACTGAGCCACCAGGCACCCCCTCAATGTAGGTTTATTGATTGTAACAATGTACCACTCTGCTGTGGGATACAGACAGCTGGGGAGGTTCTGCATGTGTGGGGACAGGGAGTATCTAGGAACCCTCCATACTTTCTGCTCAATTCTGCTGGGAACCTAAACTTGCTCTTAAAAATGTTTATTAAGTGAGTTTTGGGAGCCAGGTGAAGTAAGTGATTGGCTGAGGTTCCATCTTGTTAATGGGTAAAGACAAGGGGCCACAGAGTCTTCCTGGCTTTGTGTCCACACGCATCCAGAGTGTAGCTCCTCCCACAAGACAGACCCACAAGTTCGCCCCTATCTCACCAGTGAACGATGCCACAGGGCCAGCCTGATTCGAGAGACAGACATGCCCCAGGTCTTCCTCAACCTCCCATCTCCATCCATATGTAACTTCTGTCTAGTCCTCTCTGCAAGGGGACCAAGGTGGCATGAAAGGCCGCCATGTTGAAGAGATGATGGGTATGAATATTTTATATTCTCTCCCTTCTTGTCAAAATCCACAATATTGCCTTCCATTAGTCAACGTCCTTCGAGCACTCTGTTCGGGGTGTGGCATGCCTTTATGTATTTATTTCTTCATTTGGTCTCTGGCCTGCTTTTATGAACAGCCTCGCTCTGCGACCCTTCAGAACAGGGATGTTCTGATGGCAAACAGGCAGTTTCCTAACTTGGGTGACTTCTCATCAAGTTCATTGCTTTTACATTAAAATAATCACTTCAGCTGGGGGCAGCTGGGGCTGAACGTTAGCAGCTTAATTGCACCCACCTTTCAGCCCTCTCCTCGAAGATTGATTCCAGGGTGTTCTTAGCATAATATATGCCAGGGTCTATAAAAGCAGAAAGTGGCGGCCCTCTTAACCAGAGCAGCAAAGCCAATTGATGCATTTCTTCCGTTAAATTTACTGGCTTTATTGAAAGGTCTTCGGGGAGTTGCTTGCTCATTAAATACACCAAATACAAAATCTCTCTTAATACAGTATTATCTTGGTAATATAGAAGACTTCCCCAGTGTGAGCTCAGACAGGATTGTCACAGCTTTTAGGAGACCACGCTCACAAAGATTGTACTTCCCCTCGTAAGCAGCTACTCTGCACCCCTGCGATTTGGGGGGTCCGATTCTGCCTAACCTAGTCCAATGCACCATCCTCATTTTGCCTCACCCCACCTCCATCGCAGTCCAGGCCAGAGTGTAGCAAAAGGTAGGACAGCTCGCAGAACTATAGGACATTTAACATCAGCTCTCCGCAATGACTTTGAGAACTGAGAAGTGGAAAATGATGTAGAAACATGTGATCCTTTAGCCAGGTCAGTTCTGGCTTCAGACAGTGGCAGGAGGATGAATTTGGTGGCGGCAGTGGGGAAGCGGACAGTGGCTGGCTCTTCACACCCCCAGATGTCTGGGGCCCTCAACCTTAGGGACCACGTGGACCCTGGCCACGGCCAACAGGCACTCTCTCTGCCAGCCGGGCCCAGCACTGAGATGGTGGGGCCCATGCTTGATGTGAGATCTCCACCAAGTCCCTTCCTATGTTCTGACTGTCAGTTCCTTTCTGAGTAAAATCAGGTTAAAAATGCCTTTCCATCTTCACAAGTTTGCAAAAAAAAAAAAAAGATTCCATCACTTTCCTAAAAGGATATGGGTCAACTAATAGCACAGGAAGTCTCAGGTAATTTTAACAACAGAAATAGAAGGGAAAGCCCAGAGTGAAGGGGAGGAAGGGGAGCCTGCACATGCTTAGTCAGAGGAGGAGCATGAGCTCCCTGGGATGTATGAGCAGGAAGATCAGCAAGTGCTGGCTTCCTGGATGCTCCGCAGGTCTCTTCCTCGAAGGGTAGACACCTTTGTCTGCCCAACCTCAATGTCCTTTCCCTCTTCGCCCTTCCTTCCAGAACTCCAGTGTGGCATCAGGCCCTGTACCCACCTGATCACCTGATCGGGGACAGGCATCTTCACCTCTATTGTGTTATGGACCCCTTGGCAGTCGGACAATAATGCTTTTAAATTGCACAAAATAAACAATATAGCATTGCAAAGGAAGCCAATTATATTGAAATGCAGCTATCTTTTTAAGATTTTATTTATTTATTTGAGCGAGAGAGACAGAGAGAGAGAGCGAGCATGAGCTGGGGGGCGGGGGGGGATAGGGAGAGAAGCAGTGGGGCTCGATCCCAGGACCCTGGGATCATGACCTGAGCTGAAGGCAGATGCTTAACTGACTGAGCCACCCATGCGCCCCTGAAATGCAGTTATTAAAATATTTTTTTAAATTGTGATTTAGTGGCATGCTTCTTGTTAGCACACTATATAATACTCAAGGCAGGTAGAACGACTATCTTCTATAGTATGATGTGTGCTATTTGGGGGCATCTGCCCCAACTGTGGTATGATTGGAAAAATACCTGTGCTTTCTTGTGGTGACACAGTCACAGGGATGCTCACGCTACTGTAATCTGTTGCCTACATTTGTAATTTAAGGGATGATGGAGTTTAGGTGGAGGTGAGTAAAAATAAAGACATCATTTGTTTTTCCATCCACATTCACAGGTTCCATGAAACTGATCCTCAGTTTCCTGCTATTGAGGAAATAGGTCGTGATGCTGACCTCAAGGGATGTCATGAGGTTGGAGAACAAGCCTGATCCGATGTCTCATCTTGAAAGTCTGACATCATCTGTGCAAAATGCAAAGGCAGACTCCAGGTTAAGAGTGTGGACCTGGAATAACCCAGACGAGTCTGATTCTTTGCCTTCCTTTGGAATCTTGTCTTTCTGGGTTGACCATCCCCACTGGGGCTTTCTGAGACCCCATGCTCACTGCTGGCCCATGAGCGGGCGCTGCCCCCGACGCCCACCCTTCCAGCGATGCAAGGACCCAACAGAATGTTCGTCAGTCCTCATGATAATTCTTCATGCCTTTCGTAAATCTATCTGGAGTGAGGAGCAGCTTCCTGGGATTTAAAGGTTGACAGAAACGAAGCCAGGTGCACATCCGCTCCCACCTGTGACCAGACCAGGCTTCCCAGAAAGTGGAAGTGGGGCCCCAGCTTCTGAGCACCTCTTGCTGGAGCCGTAACCACGGGGCATTCCCAGCCGTTCCCAAAGGTGCTGATGAGGAGGTGGCGGGCGTGGGTTCCAGTCTGGTCTTGGCTGTTGTCTTGCTGTGTGAGCTTCTGTCTTTCCATCTGTAGAATGGACTCCCCATCTGGTCCCTACTGCCGGCCTCTTAGATTATCAGGAGCTTGCAGAGCATGGTGGTTAGGGTGACTCCAACACGAGCCTGCTGTACGTACAGCCATGATTTTCACCACTTGGAGCCTCTGTTCCCTTATCCATGAAATGGGCTCACGATGCATATTCCTCGAGGGCGTTGTATGAATTAGAAACTCACTTGATAGCTCATCCTCAGTGTCGAATGGACATCAAACATGTAATCTGTCCCAAACGAAACTCTTGATATCCCCACCCTGCCTCCATCCCAGTCAGTTCCCTTCTCTGTCCCAAACCTTTCCATGATCCTATCTGGCTCAGCACCTCACAGAAGCTAGCAAGGCCCTCTGTCCTCACTTACCACGTGCCCTCTGACGCATTCACAGTCCCTCTGGCCACATTCTCCTGGAGCTCACTGAGCCTATGCCTGCCCCGGGCCTTTGCACCTGCTGTCTGCTCTGCCTGGAGCATCCATGTGTGTGCATCTCACACCTTGCCTGTTCTTTATTTTTCTTCCTCGTCCTTACTGCTATCTGAAATTACAGCATTTATTTATTCACTAGTGCGAATAATGTGTTGGTGCCTGAAAATGTTTGTTGGCTGTGAAAGGCATTTTGGCAAGCATTGCGAAGAATGGACTAAGAATGGGGACTAGACAACATTAAGAAATCACTGTTGGGGGTGTAAGGGTGGCTCAGTCGATTAGGCGTCTGACTCTTGGGATCGAGCCCCGCGTCAGGCTCCATACTCAGCAGGGAGTCTGCTGGAGATTCTCTCTCTCCCTGTCCCCCTCCCCCCATGCTCACTCTCTCTCTCTAAAATAAATAAATAAGTTTTAAAAAGAGATATCACTGTTAATTCGGTTGAGTGTGATAATGGCATTGAGGTCAGGGTGAAAATCAAGAGGCCTAACTATTAGACACAAGCTGAAGTATTTGTGGGTAAAGTGGCGTGCCTGGGATTTGCTCTAGAATATTCCAGTTTAAGAGAAAACTGGGAATCAATGAAGCAAGAATGGCCAAGTGTTAACTGTTAAAGTCAGAAAATGATTGCATTTGGGTTAATTATATTATTCTCTTTCTTTCGGGTGGTTTGAACATTTCCACGATTTAAGTTAAACATATTTATTGAACCCATTGGTGAGTGAATGAATAGCGTGTAAAATGTACTCAACCCAGAGCCTAGCCCATGATACGCACTTACTATTAGCTTACAAAATTGTCAATAAAAAGAGATGAGGGAGCACGCTGAACTCAGAGGGGGCGGGTGCAGATGCCGATGGTGTTCTTGAAAAGCAGCCCTCTGATGGCCACCGTCCATACCAGGGCCTGGGCAGGGCAGGGGGACCTGCGTCCTGTGCCTGTGGCCGGCTCACCCTCCCCAGCTCCTGGAAGAACTGTGCTGGCCCCATTGCTGGTTCCAGGCTGAGCCCGGGGCCGAGGAAGCTTTCAGAACGCCTGTCCAGTAGCCCACGCCACATGCACTCACAGGGGGCACGGTGCTTGTAAGTGGCTTCTGACACTGGGGCACCGAACGGGCCCTGCCCTGGGCAGCACAGGCAGGCGCGGCCATGGAGGCTCGTGCTCATGCAGCGCTGAGCAGCGGAGGTCCGGGAGCTTGGTGCAGTCCCCGGCTCTGGAGTCAGGCACTCTGCGGAGCCTGGCATGCCCTGTTTGTCTGTGGTCTGATGGGCAGGGAGAGCACCAGCAGGCTCTCAGTGAGGCCAGGAAAGCCAGGGAAATGGGACAGGGTCTAGCCACCTGGAGTTCCCTGCAGGTCAGAGCCACAGGGACAGGATTTGTGATCCGGGAGCATTCCCGAGGTCATGAGGGGATGGCGTGCCTGGGGGTAGGCAGCGGGCAAGGAGGCTTGTGGATGTCCTGTCTGGCAGGGAAGCACTGATGGGTACAAGACCAGTGGCTCTGGGTGCAGATGCCCCTCTGCATTCCTCAGGTCTGGGACCTTGGGCAAGCCACTTGCCTTCTCTCAACCTGTTTTCTCGTCCGGAAAATGGGACTAATGGTAGAGCCACCTGGCCAGGCATTGTGGGATGCAGTGAGGTCCTGTGCGTGCCATGCCGAGCTCAGCGCCTGGCCCATCCTAGGAGCTCAACAGACAGCAGTCATTTATTACTGTTGGTTTGGGATGGGGACTTCACAAATATTTGTCCGACGATTCCATTTGTTTGGCCTGTAGCCCACTCCCCTTAGAGCCACAGAGGGCTGTGTTGACTGATAAAATCGGGGTGCTATTATCAGGAAGGAATGAAAGGATGCTGAGGTGTGGCTTCCCAGTGGGGTCTTCTCCCGACTTCCAGCCCCATCTGGCCAGCCCACGCTTCCCATGACCTGGAGCTGCTAGTCTGCCGAGAGGCCCAGTAGCACTGCGCTCCAGAACTTCATCCAGGCGAGCGCTGGGTTAAGCACTTTCTATGTGTGACATTATTTGGTTCTCCTGATGATGCTATAAATTAGATATTTTTATTACCCTCATTTTATTTTATTTTATTTTATTATTTTTTTTTTAATGCAACAGATATTTATTGAGCACTTACTAGGTTCCAAACTGTTTTGGATGCTGGGGCTACAGCAGTGAACAAAACATAAAAAAACCCCTGCCCTCATGAAGCCTAGACTCTAGTTGGGTTGGCTAGTAATCACTCTGTCCTGTGAATTCCTAGGTGGTTTCTAGCTCTCACCTTTCAGACTACTGATGATGTACCAGATTTAGGCATGTGTTCTTTATTACCCTCATTTTAGAAATAAACATATTCCTAAAGGTTGCTAGAGGTGACATACTTTTCCTGGTAGAACCAAGACTTGACCTCGGAGGGTGAACCATCAACCACTGGTTCTCTCTCTTCTGGGCTAAGTTACAGGGGGGCTCTCTGCCTGTGAGGGTCAATCCCACAGGAGCTTGGAGAGGTGAAAGCACGAAAGTCGCTACGCTTCAGACTTGGAGGCGTGCCATTTGGAGGCTGGAAGGAGGACAGTTTAAGGCAAATAAAAGAACCCCCGCCTCACCCAGTAGAAAATCCTGATATGCTAAGGTGGAGTGACCCTGGCTGCAAGCATAAACTGGTTTGTGATTAGCATCAGGTGATGTCTCTTCCTGGTAAGAGCGGTCTCACTCTTCATCTGGCTAGGGCTGAGGACATCCCCACAAGAGTACCAGCTGTTAGCTCCAAGCTCAGCTCCCAGTTCGGAAGCCTCTGGAGTTCTTAGAAGCCCCCATTGACCTGGCCAATGTTATTGGTTTGGAGGGTCCTTGTCATCCAAGCCAAGCTGTCAGAGCCAATCAACAGGCTTTTGCTTGTGTGACCAGTAAGTGGCATTCAGTCTTCTTCCTGCTGGCCTTGAAGCTAGGAGGGGTAAATTTGGAACAGCTACAGCCACCTTGCCATCCTGAGAGGAGAATCTGCCAGAGGAAAAAACCCACAAAGGAAGGAGAGCTGAGGGGTGGGAAGAGACTACCTGGGTCCTGATGACACCATTCAGCTCCTAGATCAAGCCATATCTGAAGGCAAACTGGCCATGGACTTGTCCGTTAATAAAAGCTAACATATTACCCTTTTAGATTAGCCACTTCGGGTTATGGTTTTTGTCACTTGCAACTAAAGGATTCCTAACTGCTACAACATATCCACCCCTTAGAAATGTGAAAACCCATTTGTGGGGGCCCTGGGGAGCCACTGTAAGTTTTTGAACTGAGAAGTGGCAAGCACTAAGCCTCACTCCAGACAGCATCTAGGAAGGCAAGGGAGCAACCTGGCCCACATTCACCCCGACTTGGCTCTGCCGCCTTATCTGTCTGCCTGTTGCCTCCATCTGCCATGGAGAGTGATGCTCTGAGCATCTACCCATTCTGGCACTGGCTTCCCTTACAAGCATCTGCTCCGTGAGAGAATGAGCTTCACATCAAAGTGGCCCGGCAGCTTTCCTTAAACAAAACAGTCCCTCCCCTCCCCGCTGCCTTGCAAAGGCAAGCTACCTCATTTAGCCACCTGCGAGTTTCCTTTCATGGTCCCATGTCATTATGGGATTGCTTTGATGCGGGGCCGGGCGGGGGTGAGGAGACACATTCCACCATTGCAATTAACTTGTTAGAGACTGTGACGCCCAGTCCGGGCGCCTGCCTGCTAGGGGTGTTGGGTGGGTGTGATGGAAGCCTGGGTCCACGGGTGGGGGGATCTGCAGCACGACCAGGCCCTGGGCTTCCTGGCGGAGACCACCCGAGCGGGGCCCCAGCTCCTTGCTGGCCGTATGGACGTGCCAGTCAGTATCTTAGTGCAAAGGACAGCTCTGACTTTTCCACACATGCCACCAAACACCAAATGCCATCCCTTCACTGTGGCATACTAAGAAGGCTAAGGGCTCAGCATTGGACGTCAGAGGGCTTCACCATTCTGTGACTCTTGTCAACTCATGCCACTTTTCCGATCCTGGTTCTCATCTGTAAAATGGGGTTTGAGGAGGCCCACGAAGGGGATAGCAGCATGTCAGGCCTCTCTGTGTCGGCCACTACTGTCCTTACTAATGAGGAGCAGGCTTCCACCCCAGGCATCCCAGAAGAACAACGTGGCCAATTTTGCCACCGAAATGGTCATGAGAAAAGCTCAGGGTCCTGGGCTGTGTGAGCTATGGGCTTGGCTCCTACCCTTCAAGGGGCTGTCCCTACTGTTGTGAAGGGGAAGCAATCTGCGTCCCTAGTCATGGGAGAGGCTGTGCCAAGCCCGCCTCCTGCCCCCACCTCCCACGAGCTTTGGACCCATGGACTCAAGGGGATTCTGGGACCTTAGGACCTTGGGGTCTTCAAGGTCCCTAACCATCCTCAGACAATGCTCACCCTTGCCTTGGAACACACAGGTTTGAGCCCCATGGAAAGTCCAGTCCCTGTGAATCCTGAAAATGTGAGGTTTTGGGGGTCGGACTTCTGGTGGCTCCAGGAAAGTCTTACCATGCCTCTCTCCTCTTGACCGTCACCTCCTCCAGATGGGCCCCTGACAATGGAAGTTAAGGCCTGTCTGCTCCTTAGAGGCTCCTGACCTCTCTCTTCGCCAGCCCTAAGTACCCAAGTGGACGTGGGTTCTGTCCTTGTGACTGTGTCTAGCTCTCTTGGCACATCAAAGAGAGTTGCAGCAGTTGGCAAGGAAGGATTTGAGTTTCAAAATCCCTGCCATGTCTTCAAGGTCTGCAGAGTCTGGTCCCCACCAGTCTCTAGGTCCTACCCTCATGCCCAGCATGGTAGCCCCGCCAGCCCCATTTTCCAGGTCCCTCACCAGGGCCTTTGCACGTGCTGTTCCCTGCACCTGGAGCACCCTTCCCATCACTCTGGCTCCTTTCTCTCTCAATGCCTCTTCCTAGGAGGACTTCCCTGGCTGCCCCGCCCCCAGTCTGAAGCAGGGGCCCTTACCACTGCCTTCAGCATGACCCGCAAGTATTCCCTCCCCGCTGTGTTATCTCAGGCTGTTTATCAGCTGCATCCTCCCAGCCCCTGAGATTACAGGCCTCACAAGGGTGGTGGGTGCAGGGCGGGGCGGGGGTGGGGGGCGCTGTTTTGCTCCTGCTTGTATCCCTTGCTTCTAGGGTAGAACCTGGCCGAGTGTCTGTGTGAGACACCCTGGCTCCTCGGCAGCACACAATGGCATCTAATAATTAACTCTCCAATTAGGCCCATAATAGAGGCTTAAACTAAGGCTCATTGGTAATGAGGCTGTTCACAGAGGCCTTTTATCCCAGCCTCACTGCTCCGGAGCTCCGACCTTGGCAGCTGTGCGACAGAGTCCCCCCCCTTTTGTTAACCGGGGGGCCTTGCCCCTCACCGGCACCCTGGCTGGGCGTACCCTGCCTCCCGCCTCCTCTGGCATCCTGGGCTGGGTGTGCCCTGTCCCAGGTAAGCCCTGGGAGCAGCCGGGCTGCTCCAGCCTCCCTGCCCCTCAGCCTCTCCTCGAGGCCGGGGCTGGGACAAGCTCTGGGAAAATGTGTCTCTCGGAACCGAAAGCCCCCCTCTTCATTACAGAGACACCAATTGGCTCAGCCCCTGAAAGCCTTCAGCTTTAGGAATGTTAAGACTTAATTGCCTTATGGACATGGAAAGAACGGAGGGATTTCTCCAGGGAGTGGTTTCTCTCCCCCATTGGACAAGGACAGGACTTGTGACTGATGAGAGTGGGAGGCGAGCCCCCTCCTGGGGACCGGGATGGGTTCCACCTACATTGAGAGCCGGCACCCTCTCTGGTTCCACTCTTCCTCTGGCTGACTTTTCAGAGGTGATTTCTAATTGCATTTTCCTGGTCAGGAAGAGGAGCCCAGGGCCGGTGACTTTCTCAGTGCCAGGGACCAGGCTCAGCCACTTTCCCCAGCACCCCATTCTTACTGGGGCACACAGGTCTTGTAGGGTTTGGATTCTTGGTAAATTTGCACAGCGTAAAGAGTAATGGGTAGCACACGAATTCACTGTCCTGGCCCCATCTGCCTCCCAGTGAAGCTCATCTCCCTCCGCTCGCTGCCCTGCACACCCCCTTGCTCTCCTAACACCCCCAGCTCACCCCCAGCTCGGCCTTCACCCTTGCCCGTTTCCCTCCCTGCAAAACCCAACTCCTAGACCTTTGTGTGACTCGCTCTGTCCTCCCATCTGGATGTTGCTTCCCACGACCTTGACGACCCACCGTTATAGAAGGCCAAGTACACCCTGCAGAGGGCACTCTCCCCCATTTCACGTCTTTGTGCGTTTATCAAAGGCTGGTCTCCCCTCACTGAAACACAAGCTCTTGCTAGCTGGCCGGTCCCTCCGCCGTGGTTTCCCCGGGGCCTAGTGCAGTGCCTGGTCTGTAAATATCTGTGTAAAAGAGAACGCAACTTCTCCTTCTTGACCCACAAACGCTCTTTTGGCCCCTCAGAAAGCCTCGCCTCACTGGAATGGACCCCTCCCAGGGCTTTGCTGTTGACAATGGTGCCTTCTTGAAGTCACCTCCACTTCCAAGCTTGGCCCAGTGGGGCCAGGATAACGAAGCTGCTTTAACATAAATAATTTGCTTCTGAGGTGTAAGAAATGGGGAATATTTTTAGAAGGCCTGCCCTCCTAGGGGAAGTAAATGACTTATGAAAACGGGATTTTTCAAAGTGGCCTTCAAGAGAAAAGGGAGCCGTGTGTGATGGCCAAAATGGAATTCTATGAATTAGTGCGACTCATTATTCTGACCATACGCACACACACGCTCACACACACATGCACACACACTCGCTCGCTCACTCACTTTTCCTCCTGCCTTCCATTTCATGGTCTTAGCTCAAATCTGAAATAAAACCACCGCAGCCCCCCTCCCCTGGCCCTCAGCGGCGGCCTGTCTGATTGGATGCCTCCCACAGCCCTGAAGACCAGAGCTTCAAGGAAGAAGCTGCGGGGGCACGCTGAGCCCTCGCTTCTTAAAGTGCGCGCCGTAAGTTACCTTGAAATGTTATATTTAAAAAAAAAAAGTATTTTAGGTTCAACAGACACTTGGGTTCCTGTTAACAACTCATTTAAGGAGAAAGTGGGGGGAAGGCATTCAGTTCAAGGTTTCTTTGACGACGTGAACCTCCTTACTTTGAATCCTTACAGTGTGGATGGGATGAAAGATGTCGTGGAGACGCAGTTGGGTAAATGCGCAGGTGAGCAAAGACAGATGTTCCCAACAACGGAGTCGCGGGCATCTTGGGATGGTCTTTGTCTGGCCAATAATGGAGAACAGATATTGGCGGCGGGGGGGGGGGCGGGAATGGGAGACCCAGAAAACCAAGACACAAAAACCACTTTTGTGGCCATTGTGTTTCCACTGGACTCTTGATCTAGGGAAGACGTGCTGTTTGGAGAACTAATAAGGCGACCGGCCCCTTTGATGAGGCACGGTCTGAAAACCAAGCTCTGGAGCAGTCATCCATTGCCGGCTCCCTGAGGCCTTTCTCCCCTTGTCTACAAAATCTGGCCTCCAACGGGGCATGCATGTGTCTTCTGCCCATCACTTCTGAAGGCCCAGACAACCGGCTCTGGGCTCTTTGTCTGGAAGAGTCATGGTGGCTTCCCATTGTCTGTAGGCTCTGACTATGACTCCAAACTCACAGGCTGACAACCAAGGTCCACCATGAGTTGGCTCCACTTTGCCTTTCTTCGCAGTCCCCAAACCTACTTAAGATCTCTACTCCCAACACTACCATCTCCTTCCTTATCCCACTATGCTCTTCTCCTCTCCCCTTCTCCCGTAGTCTTTCCTCCTCTGGTCTAAGGTCTACTCGTCCTGACAGATCTGACTCCCAGGCGCCTTCTGAGACTAGCCCGTCCTCACTGAACTCCTGTTGTGAGTTCTCACACACTGATTTGATGTGCATTTGACCCATCTCACTGTCAGACTAGCCTACTCTCCCAAAAGGTCCATCAGCTTTCTAGGCATCTGCCTTGTAGGTGTCAGCACATGGGCCAGGGTGAGCAGAGTGGGCACAGTAGGAAGCACTGGTTTCTACTAAACTGAAAAGTGAAAAGTGGCCAAGAGGTGGGCCAGAGATGCAGAGGATCTGGACTCACTGCCTGCCCCTGGGGATCTTTCCTCCCTGAGGCTGGGACGCAAGACTCCCCTGCTGCCATGTGCTGTTACTCTCTGTGATCACTCTAAAACCTGGAGGACCACTGGTCCCTGGGCAAAGCCAAAACCTCTCAGCTTCTCAATGTTGTTCCAACTCTTTCTGTTCTCTAACAGCTCACTCAATCAATAAATGGTTGTTGAGGGCCCCCACTGTGTGCCACTCATGGGGATGCAGTGGTGAATATCCCAGACATTGTCCCCATTCTCTTGGAACTTACAATGAATTAAGAGGCACAAAAAGGATTGATTACAGTTGTGATAAATGCAGTGAAGGGTAGGTGCAGGCTGCTTTAAAAGCATTTGGAGAGATACAGCAATTGTTTCTCAAGGACATTGTTTTACATTTGGTGGGGTCTGAGCAGGCTGCCCCGCTCGATGGCAATGGGGAGCCCTGAGTTGCCTTGATGGACCACTTGATGGAATGCTGAGTGTGGAGGGGGGCGATGGAAGAAGATCAGTTTTCACTGAAGGTCTGTGGTGAGGCTGGTGAAGTATCTTCAGGCAGGGATTGCACTTGTTATGAATGTGGATGAGACCAGAGCAGGAATCAGCTGTCCCTCCAATTGACGCCATAGCCAGAGATGTTCCAGCGTTCTCTGTTGCTAAGTGCCTTCCCTTTGAAACGAGGGCCTTCTTTTCAACAAGATCCCAAGTCCCGTGTCCTTCAAGGCCTCACTAACATCACCCTAGTGGCTACGGATCATTCCCGTACCAGTTCTATGTCACTTCCTTGAGTTTTCTACTAATTAAAGCTAGTGAGCTGTCGTTTATCATGGCTTCTTCTGCAAATGTTCATCCACTCGACCTCACAGTGAATTCCAGGTGAATTAGAATCACATCTAGTTCTTTGGGTAGCAGGGATCCTAGATGAGGGCATAAGCCAGGGGAAGCAAGTATCTGGCACTCGTGGGCCCACCACTGCTAATCCAGTGGCCCTGGCAGACATTATTAATCAATCCCCACACTCATTTCTGTTGGGCTTGGACAGGGTTTGAAAGCACCTTCTCAGAAGCATCTTCCCTGGTCACTCGCTGAAGGAGGTCACTCCTCCCCCAGTTGTTTTCTGTGACTAAACCCATTCTTTTCTTCACAGTGCTCTAATTTTTAAAGACATATTCCAGACCCGTTTCCCCAACTAACCTGTGAGCTCCATGCGGTGGGAGCATGTCTGTTTCTGCTCATCACAGAATCTCCGGGGCTGAGCGGTCTTGGTCATATAGGAAGAGCTCAGGAAATATTTGCTGCAAGTGGACTTAATGCTTTAGTCAACGAGTTAGAGAGAGAACCCAGGTCTCCTTGTCAACACACCTGGGCTGAGTCCCAGCTCTGTGCTTTCCTAACTGGGTGTGCTGGGGCAAGCCCTCCCCTTCTCCATATCAGGGCCTGGAGCTGTGTAAGTGGGACTCTTACCTCCTCCCTCAGAGGTTCCAGCAGATCTGGGACAAAGGCTGTCCCTCCGAGCTTGGTGGCCACAGGGAATTTTATTTTGAGACTTGAGGGTTGGTTTATTTTGGAGCTGGTGGGCCCTCCATGGGCAGAGGTCCTGGGTCCTGGGTGGCAGAGTCTGCACCTCTCTGGAACCTGTGGGGCAGGGACCTTGGCTCTCAGGCACCGGGCTCTGCGGCAGGAGGTGTGGACTTGACTCTGGCCCTTGACTACTTGGGATGCGGCAGTGGCATTTCTGCCTGCGTCTTAATTCCCTCCTCCTTCACCCGCTTCCACCACGGGAGAGGAGGGAGAAGGGCGCTGTGTGCACCCATGCCCATTTGTTGTTTCTACAGCTGGGGCCCGACGGCCTCCACCCCTCTGGGGATTTGAGCCCCCTGGGCCTGTGTCTCCGCAGACTTGCCCTGGCCTGAAGCCAGTGGGAATTTGTGTGTGCATTTGGGGGGTGGGTATGGGGGATTGGGGGCCCCAGGGATGGCCAAATGGATCAGTCGGGCTCTGACTGGCTGTCCCCAACCCCAGAAAGGGGTAGGGTGTGGTGAGGCTGGCCTGGGTCCAGTGACACCGGGAAGCCATAGAGAGACCCGCCCCCTCACCCTTCCCCCTTCCCCCTGTGCCCCGGCTGTCCATGGGGGTACAGGGCAGGGCCCTGCAGGAGTCTCGCCTTTCTCCTACAAGGGGGTGGCCTCATGACGCATCCTCCCAGAAGGCCAGATAGCTGGGGGAAGTGGGTCCTTCCCGCAGAAACACCAATCCCTTTCTCTCTTAGCAGCCAGACCCGGGGTCTGGGGGGCAGGAAGCAAAGGAGCGCCAGGCAGCAGGCCCCACACCAGCAGGCAGTGCTGGGGGCCCTTAAACAGGCTTCTGTCCTACTCAGCAGAACCGACTCCACCGCGCCCCTCTTCTGGGAGTGCCCATCCTCCCATCTCTGCCTGGTGAACTTCTTCTCACCCTCAAGGTCCAACTCAAATGTCACCTCCTCTGGGAGGCCTCCCTTGACCCTTTCAGCCAAGGTTACTTGCTACCTCTTTGGGTTCCTACCCTCTTTCCATTTTCATGCCTGTCTCAGCCTAGCAATTACTCATTAACTGGGACACTCTTATCTTCTGTCCTCCTCTGGACTGCGAGCTCCAAGGGCATCATCTGTGTGTCGAGCGTGTTATTTCTGCTCGCCTTCCTCCACGGCCCCCTGCTAGAACGGCACCTGCGGTGGCCAGGCCCCACCATGGCACCTGGTGACACTCAACTCCTGATCTTCCTGCCCTTGTTTCCTGTGGCGCTGAATGGGGCCGCATTGTGTGGCCGGCAGGACAGTGCGTTTGTGACGGTGTGTGTGCGTGGAGGGCCCTGGAGCGTCTGCCTTGCTGTATGTTGGACGGCTTGCTCACCGGAGGCAGCCATGTCGTCAGGACGGGCCTGTGCCGAGAGGTCCCCAGGCCTCCTCCCTGCAGCCAGCGCCCATGAGCTACCCCTGTGACGAGCCCGTGTGTCCTCCAGGCCTGGCCTGGCCTACAGACGACCAACGGACAGCCTGACAGACAGCGTGACTGCCACCTCGTGAACACTCCCGAGCCAGGACCTCCTGCCAAGCTGCTCCTCCACTCCCTCCCAACAGAAAGGGCACGAGATGGTCCGGGTTGGCCGTTCCTGGGGGAACTTCCTACCTGGCAGTAGATAACCACTAAGACCCTCAGTTTCCTTTGGGAAACGACCCTGCTTCCCCGTGTGTGGCTTTGGTGGAACTGTCTCTCCTGGAGCTCCGTCCCCTCTGGGCCAAGGAATGGGGCCTTGACCCTGGGGAGGGCAACCGGACCCTCTTCCTGGAAATTGTCTGCAGCAGAGATTCTGGTCCAGGAGTGGGGGGTAAGGCTAATTCTAGAAACTACTCGATACCACACAAACACATACATATGTACACACAAATAACACACACATTTGCGTACATTCATGCATCATACACATACGCACACAATGCATTGGACACATGCATGTATCCACACACAGATACGCACAATGTGTGCGCAAATATGTACACGTTTCTATTATATACACATGTACATAAATACATGCATTTTCTTTTTTTTGCCAGAGTCGACTATTTTTGGCAGCCAAATAAACTGGATTGGGACAACCACCTCCCTCTCACCATCTTCACACCCATCGCTGAAGGCCCCCCAAGTGCCTAGAAGACACATCATTCCGCAAGCACTCAACCACCGTGTTGAATAAATAAGAGCCTAGAAATATGAATGATGTCAGGGCTATTTATGGTGATTTAAATTTGTGTTTTTGTTTGCACCCTGGGAGAAGAATTTAAAAGCCTGAGAATTCTTTATGCTTGCTTCTCTGCATTTTTTCCTCCCTCCCCTACCTTCCCAGAGGCCAGCCACCGGCTCACCATCTACAGGATCTTCTGTTGCCAGACCAGGGGCTGAAGGTGTCTGCAGACAGCCTGAGTGCCTTGGCCCGGTAGCCTGGGTGCTTTGAGGTGGGAACTGGGGGGAGAAGAATCATAAGCCATGGAAGAGGGAGCTGGCATTGCTGTGATGGAGATGTATCTTCATTGTCAGCATCCTGGAGGTGACAGGTCCTTCCTGGGAGCCATGGTTCTGTGGCCCCTCTCAGGAGGCAGGATCGTAGCCTTGGGGCCTCCCTGCAGAAATCCTTGAGCCGACTTGGTGCAGAACCAAATGGAGCTTCCCATCTATAAGGAACTTTTGGGCTTTTGTGGGCTGTGACCCATAGTGAGTCAGCAGTGACCAGTGTTGACTGACACCAGGGACAGGGAATTCTATATACCCCGGGGTACCACTCTGTGTTATATCCCGGGACCTGGGGCTGTGGACAGAGGGAGCCCCACCGAAGACTGAAATTGAGTTTCCCACCAGTCCAGCATGGCAGGGACACAAAATCGGACCGATAGTCATTTGCTTTAGGAAAACATGCCATTTCTTTCACACCTAGGTTTGCGGAATAAGGTTCAAAGCTCATGGTGGCAGGAATTTTTCTTTTTGGTCTGTTTGGTTTATTATTGTCTCACAGAGCCTAGTACATTGCTTAACACACAACAGAAATTCAAGAAATATTAATGTATAAAGGCACACGTAGAAAATAATTCTTTGGGTGCCCACGAAATGCTAGAGATTCTATAGAAGCTTCCCTTAGGTTCTTCTTTTCATAACCACCCTAGAAACTTGGTGTTCTTGTCCACATTTTCCTTCCTTTCCTTCCTCCCTCCCTCCCTTCCTCCCTCCCTCCCCCCTTCTTTCCTTCCCTCTCCTACTTCAGCTGTCCTGGTGCATTTACACATGTTCATATAGGCAATGTATTGTTTATAGGTATGTATGAAGGTTAGTGTGTCGCAGCTCATGCCACCACGTTTTGCTACCCATCTTCCCACGCATGGGCGGCCCCAGCACCCAGGCACCTGTCAACACGGGGGGCGGAGATCAAATAGATCTGTGATGGAACTTCTTTGGACTATATACCTAGGAGTGGGATTGCTAGTCAGGGTGATGTCTGTGTGACTTCACCAAGAAAGGCCACAGTGGCCTGCACTACCTACCGGCAAAGCCAGAAGCTCCTTTATTTCATATCTGGGCCAACACTGGCTTTCCCCAGCTTACTAGTATTTTCCCAGTCTAATTAGGTATGAAGTGATACCTCATTGTTGTTTTAAATTGCACTTCTTGTCCCCGTTTTGGGGGAAGAATTGAAGCTTTAGAGAAGTGACGTGCCCAGGAGCCCTCAGCTGGTGCATGCCTGGCTGGGCTTTGTCCACAGGCTCTGGGCTCACCTGGAGCTCCGCTGCCCCTCACCTGGGCTTGACGCCTCCACCAGCAGGACAAGCGTGGGTGCAGGTCTTCTGCTGTGATCGAGCCCCACCTGGTGGCGCTGAGGGGGAACTGCAGTTGTGGAGGGGAAGGGGGGGAGGAACCCCCAACCCACCTTCACTTTTGAGGTTCCTATTTTTTATTTTTATTTTTATTTTTTTTATTCTTATGTTAATCCCCATACATTACATCATTAGTTTTAGATGTAGTGTTCCATGATTCATTGTTTGTGCATAACACCCAGTGCTCCATGCAGAATGTGCCCTCCTCAATACCCACCACCAGGCTAACCCATCCTCCCACCCCCCCTCCCCTCTAGAACCCTCAGTTTGTTTTTCAGGAGGCTCCTATTTTTTAAAAATAGTTTTTCTAATTTTATTTTTTATCGAGATATAATTATCATATAAAGTATTAGTTTCTGGTGTGCAAGATAAATTTTTTTGTGATGAGAATTTTCAAGATCCAAATATACTCAATCCCCAAATATACAGCACCCCATTATTAACCAAAGTCCTCATGACGTATACATCCCCAGGACTTACTTTTCTTTTTTTTTAAAGATTTTATTTATTTATTTGAGAGAGGGAATGAGATAGAGAGAGCATGAGAGGGGGAGGGTCAGAGGGAGAAGCAGACTCCCTGCCGAGCAGGGAGCCCGATGCGGGACTCGATCCAGGGACTCCAGGATCATGACCTGAGCCGAAGGCAGTCGCTTAACCGACTGAGCCACCCAGGCGCCCCAGGACTTACTTTTCTTATAACTGGAAGTTTATACCCCCCTGGTCAGCTTCGCCTTGCTGGTGGAGGGAACCTGAACTGCTTCACTTTTGAGGCTATTACTGTTTTTAGCAAACAAAACCAGAACTCTGTTAGTATACTTTTAAAAAACGTACTTTTAATTAAAGTATGTACTTGTCTAAAAGGCATAAATCCCCAGTGTACAGAGAATGAACTTCACAAGTGAACACCTCTGTAGGCAACAGTGCAGGTGCCCCTCCAGCCACGACACACCATCCTCCAGGGACTGCCACTATCCTGGCTTCTAACTCGGGAGATTCGTCTCGCCTGGGGGACTGTTGTATACACGAACCATACAGTTGTTCTCTTTTGTATCGTGCTACTTCTGCATGATGTTGTGTGCTTCGTTCATCCATATTTGTTCATTCTCGTTTTGATGCAGTATTCCATTGTATGAATATACCGCGAGCTATCCGGTCTACTGCCAATGCTTGTTTGGGTGGATTCCAGCATTTGGCTATATTGAATGATGAACATTCTGGGACAGTCTTTTGGTGCACCTACTTGTACGATCCTGTGAAGTATGTATCTAAGAATGGAAACACTGGACCACACCATAGGTGTATCTGCAACTTTTGTAGATAACTGCTAGTTTTCCAAAGTGGTAATGCCAATCGCCCATCCCAATCATGGGTTGAGTGTTCTCCTTGCTCTACATTTTCAATCTATAGTTAATATCGTCACTCTTTTTATTTTTTAAAGATTTTATTTATTTGAGAAAGAGACAGAGATAGTGAGAGAGAGCACATGAGCAGGGAGGAGAGGGAGAAGCAGACTCCCCAGTGAGCAGGGAGCCCCATGTGGGACTTGATCCCAGGACTCTGGGATCACGATCTGAGCCGAAAGCAGAGGTTTAACTGACTGAGCCACCCAGGCGCCCCTCGTCACTCTTTTTAGCCGTTCTGGTAGGTGTTAGTGCTGCTGCCTTCTTTTTTTCATTTGCATTCCTGATAACTAACAAAACTTCTTATTTTTGTTGGTCACTTAGCTAAACGCGTGTAAAGTGCCTATGCAAGACTTTGGCCCATTTTTTGATTGAGTTATCTGCCTTTTTCATACTGATTTATAAGAGTTGAAAACAGGTCATCTGCGTATGAGCCCTTTGTCTGATCTATCTTCTCCCACTGGGGTCACTTGAATTCTTACTCTCTTCCTGATGAGTTTTGATGAACAGACGTTCTACTTGCATTATGAATAGAATTTATTAATATTTTCTTTTATTACTGAGGCTTTGTGTGTTGTTTAAAATTTTTTGGCCTACCCCAAGGTCATGGAGACTGTCTTCTACGTTTCTTCTAGAAGCTTTCACAATCTGCATCCATCTGGAACTGATTTTTGCATACAGCGAGAGGCGGAGGGTCCATATTTTTTCCATATGGACATTTAATTGACCAGCCTGATTTATTGAAAAGATTGTCTTTTCCCCCACTGCATCACAGTGTCACCTTTGCCATAAACCAGGGGACTGTACCTGTGTGAATCTGTTCCCGGTGTATGTGTCTGTTTCTACTAGAAAATGTAATCACGAGACCATTTCAGAGTTTATAAAGTACTAGTGTGCTGCAGGAGGCGCTGTCTGCCAAGGGACACTGGCTTGGGGTTCCTTTTCATTTGCATTCCTGATAACTAATGATAAGTGTTCCTTTCTCAATGCTAGCTGTGAATCTTGGGGCTCACTCTAGGCTTATTTGGTCAGAATGTCAAGAAGCTGAGTTGGAGGCTCCTTGTGCCTGTGGAGTCCACACAGAAAAGCCCTCTGGACCCCAGGAGAGCACCCAGGGGGCCCTAGGGTCTGGGGTGGGGCAAGGTCTCTCCTCTGCATTCCTCTCCCCTCTCTCTTCCAGTCTCTACTAAACCCCAGGGGAAGCCTGCACCCCGACTCGACTCTGCAGGGGCACCTCGGGTCTGAGAGCTGAGACTCCCGTGGCAGCCCCCCGCCTTGAGAGTCTGAAAGCACCAAGCGGCCCCTTGAAGGTGTGGCATTCAGCTCCCCCCAGTCCCACATGGGCAGGGGTGGTGTGGTGTGTAAGACCTGCGGTGTGTGTATCCCCAACCAGCCCCTCAGCCCTTTGCCCCTCCTGATGTCCCTCTGGGGACCCTGGGTCTCCATTTCTCACCTCTAAGACTTCTTTTCCAAGAAGGCCTTTCTACAGAGTCTTCTTTTGGTGGGGAGAAGACCCACAGTTTCCCCTACGTTGGTTCTGACTCGGGTCAAGGACAAACGCTACATTCGCACGATGATGTATGCAGTTTAGCCTTGTTTTCTGATGGCTGCTGTCTAAAAGGGACGCCCCAGGTCTGAAGGCCTAGGCGGGGTGTACCAGAGGATGCTGTCTAGGGGCCGAGGGCCCAATAGCAGAGAGAGCCTGTGGTGACCTAGAGGGCCACGCTGGGGTTTTGGGCAAACACCTTTTTAGCATCTATCTCTCCTTCGACCATGTGGGGGTGGATGTCCACGATCATGCCTGCGTCCTTGCATAGCTTGAGCAAGGTCCGAATGTTGTTCTTGGACAACCTCAGGTATCTGCACGAGACAAGGCCAGAGAGGTCAGTTGAGCGTGGAGTCACCATTGCTTCGAACTTTATTGAAAAGAGCTTAGATTTAAGCACTGTGGGATCTCTCACGAGAACTGGCTCTGCAGACACTTCTGGAGCTGACAGAGATCCTATAAAAGAGTGGGACACCCCACAGAGTTGGTGGGAGTTTTATTGGTATAACTCTTTGGAAAATTAATTCGGCAACATATGTGCCAGGCATCAGCCCTATCCCCACAAGTCCCCTCCCCCCAAAAGTTCCTTCATTATCTTTGACTCAGGAACTCCACTCAGGCCTTCAACTGAACCTGAGAAGAGAAGTCAATGGAATGAAAAGCTATATAAGTCAAAGTGTTCACTTCAGGGTTATCAACAACAGGAAAAGAGGAGATTCCATCAACTGAGGAGCGGTTAAGCAAATAATGGAATACCCATCTCAAGGATGCTCCCGCCAGCCTTGACATGGCTTTGGGCAGAAGCAGGTGCCCTAGGTGATGGTGATGCGTGATGCCCCGTGAGAGAGGCAATCGTCAGGGCTTGCATCACTAACAGGCGTGTGTAACCTCAGCGATGCCAAGGCCCGCGCGAAATACAGAACAATGGCAATAAAAGCTGAGTAAAATTGTAGGAAAAGGGAGTATATTTTCTTTCTTCTTTTTTTTAATTATGTTATGTTAATCACCATACATCATTAGTTTTTGATGTAGTGTTCCATGATTCATTGTTTGCGTATAACACCCAGTGCTCCATGCAGAACGTGCCCTCTTTAATGCCCATCACCAGGCTAACCCATCCCCCCACCCCCTCCCCTCTAGAACCCTCAGTTTGTTTCTCAGAGTCCATCGTCTCTCATGGTTCTTCTCCCCCTCCGATTTCCCCCCCTTCATTTTTCCCTTCCTGCTGTCTTCTTCTTCTTCTTCTTTTTTTTTTTTAACATATAATGTGTTATTTGTTTCAGAGGTACAGGTTTGCACAATTCACAGCGTTCACCATAGCACATACCCTCCCCAATGTCTATCACCCAGCCACCCCTATCCCTCCCACCCCACCCCCCACTCCAGCAACCCTCTGTTTCCTGAGAT